>NC_134701.1:259083369-259755869 GCF_043290135.1 Rhipicephalus microplus
TCAAAAACAAAACTGCATGAACTACGTAAAGCATGTCGATCCTTGTATTTTTCTTTTTCCTTTTACACGAGATGCTTCGAAGTGAAAGCACTGCGGAAAGACACGGCACAGGACGAAACTGTCACGCAGGGCACGTGCTTCCAACAATTTAGACTCAATACGATATACCACAACAACACTGAATTTCCTTGGCGCGACTGCTCATGCAGCTTGGCTAGCGCATGGTTAACGGCCGGTGAACTTTTAAATCAAAGACAACGTTTTGCGAAAACGGGTTTCGTTTGGACAGGCGCGCGACCGTCAGTCTTTATTCATTAAAATGCACAAATTCTACTCGAAACGAATGAAAGGCAACACGCGTTACAAATGCGAAACAAGCGAGTTGCCGAGCGTGACAGTACCTGTTGCTGGTACAACAAAGGCGGCGAGGCATCGTTCGAGAATATTTGTAGGGCGTTCCTCCACCCCATGTCGAGTACCCTTTGAGCACGGCTAGGTGTCACCAAAACATAACGACTGTGGCGTGGGCGGCACGCACTAAATTTGTTGCCTGCCGTAAGCAAAGCCGGAAATCCCGTCAGAGACTGGTGACGGCCAATGAGTGTGCTGCTCGTAGCTGCGTTTAAAGGTAGCCTCCTTTTTCGGAATGCCAGCGGCAGGTTTGAATAGACCGCGATGTCCATTTGATCAGACTCAGTGTGGTTGTTGGGAGTTTTACGCGCAAC
This sequence comes from Rhipicephalus microplus, assembly GCF_043290135.1. Classification (NCBI taxonomy): domain Eukaryota; kingdom Metazoa; phylum Arthropoda; class Arachnida; order Ixodida; family Ixodidae; genus Rhipicephalus; species Rhipicephalus microplus. The sequence goes on from NC_134701.1 coordinate 259,084,095, forward strand.
CAGCGACCCTCTACGACGCAATTACAAGTATGAGGTTCCAGGCAAAATTTGCCAAAAAAAAGGTAGGCCGAGCGGCAGGCAGTTGTCTTTACGGACAGCACGTGAATGCTACAAGGATCCACACTCGCAAGGTGCGGCAGCTATTGAAGCAGTGTTGGTAAGTTGGTTTAAAATAGTTTTATTCTCTCTTATGAGGGCGAGGAATTTGATAGCGAAGAAGAAGGAGGAAAATGTGAAATTGTATACGCACCGAAAACTGAACCGCACCGCCTGCGGAACCCGCCATTGCAACGTTCACGCGTGTGTAGAGTGTACTAGAACAAGGGGAGTGCCCGGACCGGCCGCAGCACCAATGCATTAAAAGTGAAGCCCAAACGGGGTCAAATCCGCTAGTGGCGCTGCGATCGGTAGTCTGTGACCTGTCGTCGTTTTAAGAGCCGTGCGCAGCTCCGCCGAAGTGGTCGAGGGGTAGAATGCTCGCATACCACTAAAAAGACCCAGGTTCGAATCACCGCTGTGACCATAGATTTTTTTTTAAATTTCACGTGTACAACTGTATTGTTTGGCTTTTTTTTTAAATATGCCTTCAGTTTCTACATATTGCTACAAAACATTACGCGAGATATGAAGTAAAGGAGAAAAAAACTTGACAGCAAGCGCATTTATTTGCAGCGCCACCGCACGGGATTCAACGAAAACTTAAAAGCATAGCTTGCGAGATTTTAGCGAATAAAAGAGAGACGGTGTGCTTTCACTCGCCTGCGGTCGCCGCCCACTGGCTCGCTTAAAAAAAGAAAAAGAAAAACTGAAAGTAAACGATTTTCAGTCGGCGGGAAGTCGCGAAGGTTTGAATACTGGTAAAGCAGCGATGTTCTGTCTGCTCGAGTAAAGCGATCACGAGGTGTGCGGAAAGAGGTGAACGTGTTGATATTTTGGATACATATGTAGTATTCCTGTACAACTGATATTGCGAACATATATCTTATAATTATGGCCGCCCTCAGCGAAAATAAATGATGCAAACCAATGCTTGTGTTTTGCGGGCGCATCTATATGTGATCGGCGCGCTTTTTGTTGTATTTAGCTTTTGCGTCATTGGCGCCTGCATCGTTTTCAACTCTCTCAGCGGCAGCTAAACGGCAAAACTAAAGCGCGCCGGTTGCCTGTGCTTTTGATGAAGTAGTATTGAAATACAAATGTACTTTTCTTGTACAACTATTTTTTGTCAACGTATACATTTTGTCTTTTGAAAGCATATTTAGTGGTGCACACTTTGTGCATACGGCCGATGGTCACTAGCGTTTATTGTAGGGATGGGGTGGCACGGAACAGTGCTTAAGACGCGTGACACAAGGTAAGAATGACAGATACGTCATGACCATTCCAGTAGTGTACCAACCAGGCCTGCCCATTACAGTTGTAAAGGAATCGGTTTTGATGTCAATGGCACAGTGGTGATTGATGTGCACGAGGCTGCTGACCCGCAGATAAGGATCGCATCCCGATCTCGACAGTTGCATTTCGATGGCGTGGAAATGATAGAGGCCTGCGTTCTTAGATGTAGGCGCTAAGAACCACAGGTGGTCGTAATTGGGAGAGTGCTACACTGAATACGGCGAGCCTCACGCGGTATATAGTTTTATCACGCAAAACCATTGTCGTCGTCGTCGTTGTTGTTTTGTTTTGTTGAAAGTGCGTTGGTTCTATTCAGACGTGATGCCAAAAATGTAGACATGAAATGATCCGCGGTTGCATGGTAGCTACGGGAGTTTTCGCAGTCAGGCTTAAATGTGAGGTCTCCTAATCCTAAGTATAGCGTGCTATGCCGAAGGCAAGCAAGTGGTCGTGGTTTGTTTTGTCTTGTTAGTGACGTACATAAAAAACACGCTAGCACATAGTACAAAATCATTCGTTGAACGCGTATCCGCATAAGTTGTGTTCAACTGGCGAAGAAGTCATAGGTGTACAGCAAACAATGAATGAAATTTCTCTGTATTTGCGTTGAGATTTCGAAAGGAGACGACTTGCATACGCAATTGCACGGTCGTTGCCCCGCTGAGTTTGCGCCAAAACTGCACCAATGCCGTGACTACACGTGTCTGTGCGCGCTTCTGTAGGAGCATCGGGGTCGAAATGCGCAAGAATAGGGTTGTCGTGAGAGTGGTAATTAGTTGAGAGAAGGCGTCAGTTTGAAGAGGGCCCCAATGAAATGGGGCATCTTGTTTGAGAAGGTCGGTAAGTGGCCGTGCGAGTGCCGCAAAGTTTTCACGAACCGCCGAAAGTAGGAGCAGAGGCCCACGAAACTGAGAACATCATGGACAGAGCGGAATATTATAGAATGGTAGAAAGGCGTTCAAGGTGTGTGGCGAAGGTGGGTGAGAAGTTATCACGTCATCCAAGTAGCACAAGCACGTCGCCCATTTAAATCCTTGAAGTAGCGTATCTGTCATTCTCTCGAAGGTTGCCGGGGCATTGCAGAGGCCAAACGGCATGACCTTGAATTGGTAAATGCCGTCAGGGGGTAACGAATGCAGTTGTCTCACGATCCATTTCGTCTACAGCAATTTGCCAGTAGCCAGATCGGAGGTCGGGAGATGAAAAGAAGGTGGCGCCATGCAGACAGTCAAGTGCGTCGTCAATACGGAGAAGAGGGTACACGTTTTTTTTTTCGTAATTTTTTTGAGGTGCCGATAACTAGCGCAGAAACGCCAGGAGCCGCTTTTCTTCTTTACCAAGACCACTGGGAAGGCCCAAGGGCTCGACGATGGCTCGATGGTGTCTTTCGTTGGCATTTTGGCCACTTCCTTTTGAATCACTGCTCGTTCTGATGCGGACACGCGGCAAGGCCGACAGTGGATAAGCGCAGAGTCACCATTGTTAATTAGGTGCTTGACAATATTAGTCTGGCCCAAGGGATGACCACGGATACCAAAAATGTCACCGTGATCGAGTCCGAAACCTGACAGAGAGCATCGGCCTGATCAGGCGAAAGGTCTGATCCAATCATACTTCGAAAATGGCTTCGTCAGAACTGGGTAACCGTGAGACGTCTACCGATTCGGTAGACGCCTATACCCGAGTAGCCGACTGATTTAGTGCAGTCGTCTGCCGTGCAGCAGTGTCGCCGAAAAGGTCACGGATCGTCTCCTTGAAAGTGTCCCAGCTGGCAATGTCGACTTCGTGCGTCTCGAACCACAACAAACGCAGTAAATGTCACACTATATATTCTACGTAGAGGAAATTTGGTTTAGCCTTGTGAGCTTGACATTTCAGTAACGTGTTCGAATAACCTACAGGAACCACATCTGCAGTGGGCCATCAAGGTAAAGAAACACGTTGGCGAGCATGAGTGTCGGGCCCACCTATAGCCGGCGCTGATCTGTTCGTACACGTTAAGGCACTTGTCAACGTCAAAGCGTGCCCCGCCATGGTGGTCCAGTAGCTAAAGTACTCGGCTGCTGACCCACAGGTCGCGAGATCGAATCCCGGCTGCTGCGGCTGCATTTCCCATGCGGTCTGAAATGATGTAGGCCCGTGTGCTAAGATTTGGGTGCACGTTAAAGGACCCCAGGTGGTCGAAATTTCCGGAGCCCTCCACTACGGCGTCTCTCATAATCATATCGTGGTTTTGGGACGTTAAACCCCCCATATATATCTAACGTCAAAGCGATCTATATATCCTGGAAATATGCCAGGATCACGAGCAGGAGGTATACGACAACGTAGGTAGGAGTCACAGAAGAGGCGGGTGGTGAAGACGATGTTCCTTGAACCTGTGACATGGTTGGACCCGTGATGATACGTCCGAAGTGGAGCTTCGTGATGGGTACAGGGAAGAGCCAGCAGCTCCACCACAAATATGTCACGTAAAATGACTATTCGCGAGTGTAATAACACCGAACCACACAGAGCACAGCAAGCACGGCGGGCAAGTCAGTCCATTCTTTCGTTGTCATCTTCTGATCGCTGATATGTCAGCTACGTAGCACTGCACGAGTACTCCCAATGCACATCGAAACCGAACTTTCAATGAATTTGTTTTGATGGCCACTTCTTCATTTATAAACAACCCTGGCTCCTTACGAGCACCTGCTCTGTTTTCTTTGTTGTGCAGACTTCCGCCTAGATGGCTGTGCACGATTCAAGGCTTTGACAAAGAATCTCAGTCTTGTCAGCACATAAAAACCTACCACTCGTGCCGTGACATGTTCACGGTGCTCCTCGCATCCAATTAGTTTTGCTTTTTTCACCTTCAGAAGCTCTATCACATCCATGATGCTGTCATGGTGCACGCGGCGAGTGCTAAAACATTCAGTGAAAGTGTCTTCGAGAAAACCAATAAAGTTGGACAAGGTCGAAGATGGGTACAAAAGGCCCCCGTAATCACACTGTTGTGTGAACTGTGCGATAGCACTTTCAGATTCTCGTGAAGTCAACAAGTCGTTTTCGCAAGCAGAACAGTGCAACGGCACGATGCATTTCCTTGCAACATACCCGCTTATGTAGTGGACCAGTCTGCGGTCACTTCTGACAGACACGTATGCCTCATGGTCACTCTCATGTGTCACCACATCATCCAACATGTCGTTTTCATTGCTTTCAAAGTGAATTTCATCTAGTGCATGAGTGAAGCCGGAGGTCTGCGGTGGCGGTGACGGAGGCGAGCACAGTATAGGGGACAAAAGAGAGTCAAGTGTGCCAGGAGTCACATTGCCCTTGTCCGGCGAGCGCACAAGGTTGCAAAAGCTGATGCATGCCATTGTGTCGAGGAACTGCTGCGGCGTAGGATGATCATTATTCCCGCTGCACTGCCGCACTATACCAAAAGTGTTCTCCAGGGGGTCTTGGTTGAGCCGGGCTGTCATCAGGTAGGCATAGCCTACTTCCGTCGTCAGGTATTCCAGCAATAGCAAGGTGCTTTTGATGGTTACTCGAAACCCTGCTGCTGTGGACTGACTAAGGAAGCCCCGCGTGCCTTTTACGTGCGACTCCCATTCAGTCAAGTACGCAAGAAAGGTGTAGAGGCAGTCGACCGCACTTGAGTTCAACCGCAGCGCTACTCTCGCGTACCGAGAGGACATGATGTTGATGATGCTGTTTATCATCCTGCATAAAATAAAAGAAAATAAGAAGAACGTTACTCTCTGCACGCCGTTTTATGTATTTGTACGTGTGCAAGATAATTTTACCAAGACCGCGCAATGCACATCACACTGCATGCCATCGTGGGGATTCGTGCCTCACTATTTCAGGTGCATGAAGGTGTCGCCAAATTAATAGTATGATATAATTATGCTGTTTGGTTTACGGACAGATGTACACTGAGTACAACTTAGCACAGGTAACGTTGCGAAATTTACTACTAAGTTTGAAAGAAACGCTGGGGGTTTGGGCGACAAGAAACGCAGTAAATGCCACATGTTATAATCTGCGTAGAGAAAATTTGTTTTATCCCTGTGAGCTTAACATTCTAGTAAGATGTTCGAATAACCTATAAGAGCGTTTTATGTGGTTTCGGAACATGCCACAGGCTTCCCTTGCAGCATGTTCGAAGTGTCCTGCAATATATCACAAGGAGAACAAAACGCCGTAGTAATGAGGTGTCCGTTGACGACAGTTCCTAGGCTTGCCGTTTCAGGTGACTCTGATATATACACACACTCAGCACGGTACACTCGCTCTAGTGTATATTGCATGCTCAAGTGCCCAGCTGTGCAAACATATATGTCCTTCTACTTCCCTCTTCAAACATATCGTAAGCTTTGCTGTTAATACCAACACAATTAGGATGTCGGACACACTTACTCAAAGAACCGCAAAGTCGCCTGTATGCAGCTGCGTCTCGACGGTTCGACATCTTGTTGGTAGAACCGCAGACCACGGGTCACTTGTGGACCGAACAATTGGTAGGCGTAGGGGACGCGCATCTTCTCAAAGTTGTTCGGATTGAGGTGGGCCTCCCGTATGCCATGCATCACGCGAAGTGTCACGATGCTCCCATCCATTGCGTAGACGTCTTTGACAGCGTCCAAGGAGACCTGAAACATAAATCATATGTAATTGAAACTAGTTCTAACAATTGATGGGGAAGTTCGAATTATGTTGTAAAACCCGGAAACTCTTCAACTAGAGGAAGTAATTTTATGGCTCTTCAAGGGCTCAAATATTTAACGAGGCAACGAATAAAAAATATCAGGTCATCGTTAATGCCACCAATCTAATCCTGCGTATGTGAAAATCTGCTAGGGGGTTCTGACATGAAGCCTCCTCTAATGTCACCCGGACAAAAATGGAACCGTTTCCGGGCGAGGTTTCCATAACAAGTGAATTCATGATATGTAAAGACGCGGTAAACGAAGGAAGTTACCGTGTGAGCACGGGCGGATCTAGCCACTTATTTGAGATGGGAGGTCACATTAAGTAACACAGGAGGGGGGGGGGGGGGCGTGGTAATGAATTTTTCTTTTTACTAGCAGAAAAACCTCTTCGTTGTGCCAACACTGTTACTATGTGCTCACAGGGGTTCCACTCATTTGTCCTAATTGGTGATAGGAGGTGGACTGCGAGCATTGAATTGAGGGGGAGGAGCGCTGACAGAAATTTAGGGAAGGAAGGCGATCGCCCCTGTTCCCCCCCCCCCCTTCCCCTGGATCCGCCACTAAGGCCGATGCACAAGCTTGGAAGGAGACGGTTACTGCCATGAAATCATGAAACGAAACATCGCCGCACGCTTCATACGGTACGTAAAAGGTCGACTACCGAGTCCAATGCTCAATGCCGGTAGGTGGCGTGCGGCTTCGTCAAACGAAAGCTAACGTCGTAAGAAGTATAGACTTTTCCACTGAAGGCTGCCGGAGCGCCGCCATAGTCCTCTTTGTGGGCTGTTGTTACCATGAGTGACACTCCCCCCCCCCCTCCAAGAAAAAAAAGGAAAAAAAAAATGTCTGCTGAACTTGAGATGTCGGATTTAGGGCTCCCATGCAACAGCCCAGAAGGGACGGGGTCCTCGATCCTCTCCATTCAAAAAACAATAAAAGAAAAGAAAAGGTTTGTAGACGTTTTAGTGCGACAACGTTAGAACTGTATCTACAAAATAAAAAAAGAATCCTGTGTTCGAGTGGGTTTGGCGGACAAATTCGTACAGTTTACGAATCTCGGATCATTCCCGACTCTTCCTCCTGCTGAGCAAAGGCCTTTCCTTAGCATATAGCAATAGTTTATTGTAAAGTGTCAAAATAATGTTATATATATATATATATATATATATATATATATATATATATATATATATATATATATATATATATAACCATATATAACCACCGTGCAGCACCATATATATGGTGCACGGTGTGTCCAAAGTAGTGAGAAAGAGCCTCGAGTCGTTGATAGTGCTATCGGTCCGATTTCTGTGTGTTGCTCATTGTTCTCGTTAGCGAGTGAGCAGAGAGTGTTCCGATAGACCGTTTTAGGCAGATATTTTGTGCACGTGGCAAGGTTTTATTTGCGAGACACCATGGATCTCGAGAAGTTAGTAGGTCTCGGTGAAAAGATGGGTGGCCTCGTGGCAATATATATATATATATATATATATATATATATATATATATATATATATATATATATATATATATATATATATATATATATACGTGTGTGTGTGTGTGTGTGTGTGTATACTTGATTTGGCGATGTTCCAGAATTAGCGAACGAATTTGTCCGCCAAACCCACTCGAACACAGGATTCTTTTTTATTTTGTAGATACAGTTCTAACGTTGTCGCACTAAAACGTCTACAAACCTTTTCTTTTCTTTTATTGTTTTTTGAATGGAGAGGATCGAGGACCCCATCCCTTCTGGGCTGTTGCATGGGAGCCCTAAATCCGACATCTCAAGTTCAGCAGACATTTTTTTTTCTTTTTTTTCTTGGAGGGAGGGGAGGGGGAGTGTCACTCATGGTAACAACAGCCCACAAAGAGGACTATGGCGGCGCTCCGGCAGCCTTCCCAGTTTGTTTTCCTCAACTGTAGTGAGTGAGTGCTATCTTACATTGACATTTACCCAATGAACCAACTGGACGCGAAGCATACATTTCTCAACGAAGTGTATCTCCATAACATAAACGCAAAAATTATCGGAAAGCATTCGTTCAAGTTCTATAACAAACACACAACAATAAAACAACAGAAGAAAAAGGAATAAATGGGAGCTTGAAAACCTACCAGCCCATCTGGAGTGTTGAAGTCGTGGAGGAGCAAGTTGTTGCGAAGACACTTTATGAGATGCGGAAAGTCCGAAAGGAAGTGGACGTAGCGACTGCTGTCTTTGGGATGCCTCATTCTGCATTGAATGTTCTCAGACGTTGCTTCGATTCCAAGTACCTTCCACATCTTCCTGTTCCATGTCGCACCGTCGCAAGTGACAAAGTCCACGAAAAGACCGGCATCTTCTGCAAGCAATACAGCCTCCACTAGAATTTTCGCGAGGAGCTCTCCTTTAACGTTCCCGTGTGTTGCGAATACTGCTAATACTTGTGTCCACTTGCCGGTGAAAGGTGCAAACATAATCACCATGCCATGGTCGCATGGCTCACATTTATCTTTTTTTGATGTAAAATGGCCTAAATCAACCAAACCTTCAATAGTGGCGGCGGATGTGACTGACAAGTGTTCAGATAGTTTCATTTCATCAATTAGCAGCCCTCCGTGTCGCTTAAAGGCGTCCATAGATCTCGTCTTTTTTTTTAGAGCACTCAGGACCCTTGTGCAGAAACCGAACCCTGTCTTGTACGAGCTCAAATATTTCCTCAAGGTGTCTTCACTTGGTAGGACTAAGATCTTGTTGCTTCTCATGTATTTGTAAAGCTTTGGACTTTTCATCTTCATGAGCAGACACTCTAAGATCCAATTCTGAGTGAATTTTAATCCCCTGGTACTCGCTCGTTTGGAAGCGCGGAAAAAATGAAGTGCTGCTTCTCTTTGTTTTGGAGGCATGTCAGCAATACTTTCTTCAAAAGTGCCTTCCTTTATAGCTTTGTTCTGCTTCACCATTTCTCTCAGTTTTGATTTCAAGTTTGACACCCGTCCAAGCAGTCGGCGATTTTGCTGTCTCAAGGTTTTCGTTTGGCGACAAATGGCTCGCTTTGCAGAAGTGGCACCAGTAGCAGCAGTGGTACGCATCACCTTACATTTTTTCCTAATCAGGGACAGCCTTGCCTTGGCGCATGGACGGCATTTTACACCTGCACAGTTAAAAAAAAAAGGTCTGATTACATGTTTACGCCCCACAGACAGACACACACAGACGCCTACCCACAAACAGTCGCATTAACGCACACAAACATATGCACGCACGCACCGTCAACCATCAAGCTTTCTCGATTTGAGAGGAGTAATGGGAAGAACATTAACTCACAGTAGTGTTAAACAGTGATAAATTTCACTCGAGTTCTTTTTCTTTTATTTTCGTGATAATAATTGCACACATGAAATGTAAACTTGTGCGATCTTTTTTTTTTATACCTCTGTAAGAGAAACACCCCTGCCCGTTAGCAATTAAAACATGCAAATGGAAATAAGATGTGCATATTAATGTCGTTTCCTTGCATATATTTTGACAACTCGTTCAAAATCACCATAAATTTTATCAAAACGTCCCTCTCCTATACGCTTTAATTTAAGCTCTGTCCGTATCGGTGAAGTACATAGACCTACTTACCTCCGTTAGGTACAACACCTTCACAGCTTCTGCTGTAAAACGCTCCTCCATGGCATCTGAAGTTCCGTCCAGAGGCAAATGTCTCAAGTGGGCCATCATTAGGTTCATTTTTCCTTATGGAGCCAGGGCATACAGAAGCTGCGTCGATTTTTTGCATATGTTCCTCTGCCTGTGCGAAAGATAGAGCCCGTTTTTCGTCGTAAGGACTGCCGTTTATATGTGTTCGGCAGAGAAGTCCGTCTTCTTCTTCTTTCAGGAATATAACTTTGTCATGGGATATTTCTGAAGGCGGTATTAGTGTGGAGGTGACATAGAAGACACCATCAACATGCGGGAACTGAAGGGCTGTCCATCTGGAGGTTGACGGCATCGTCAGTGTAAGAAGGGAACGTCTTCCTTCATTCGTGGTACCGCCTTGTGTCTCCGAATTGCAGTCCATCACGGGATGCGCTGCCGACTTCACACACTTTGCATGCCTCTCTGTCAAGCTCGCAGCGCTAGAGGACCTTTTTTTCTCTTCGCACTTGGTCATTGATGGCCCGGGGGCATCTTGTTTGGCATGCTGACGACTTGTCGAATTATTAGTCACCTGGTCACCCCCGTCGGAACGTTGTTGTCCACTCAGTATAACAGGCACTGCTCCGACTGCAAGCTTTGGCCGGTCACGGGGCAACCTGACCTCTCTACCGCCTATAATGTGCACGAAGTCTCGAAGCAGATGATGCGGCTCGAAATGTGCCTCGCAGACCACACTTGAACTTTTCATGTGCCCTCTTGGCAAGCGTAAGCTGTACTCCCATTTCTCCCTCAGGGTCGGAGATGTTGGAACGGCGAATAGCGAACACTTACTGCCTTCAGTAGATCCTATGTAGGTAACCCCGCAGCCGGGCACACAGCAGTTGCCCTGCCGCTTTGGTTTCATTTGCGAAAGGTGTAACAGGACGTGAGACTCTCACTTGTACAGAGGGGTCCACATCTGAAGGGGAACACGCGTGTCGTCTGCTCGGCTACACCGCCAGCCCGCTGCGGCAACTATGAGGTTTCGCGCACGAGCACTGCGGACAGCGCTTTTTTATCGTCTGCCACAAAAATATGAACACGTTCACCTGTCTGTTTCCGCACACCTCGTGATAGCTTTATTAATGTTACACGCCAATATCTTACGCATTTAGTGTGAGGAGGAACACTGAAAACTCGAGCAGACAGAACATCGCTGCTTTACCAGTATTCAAACCTTCGCGACTTCCCGCCGACTGAAAATCGTTTACTTTCAGTTTTTCTTTTTCTTTTTTTAAGCGAGCCAGTGGGCGGCGACCGCAGGCGAGTGAAAGCACACCGTCTCTCTTTTATTCGCTAAAATCTCGCAAGCTATGCTTTTAAGTTTTCGTTGAATCCCGTGCGGTGGCGCTGCAAATAAATGCGCTTGCTGTCAAGTTTTTTTCTCCTTTACTTCATATCTCGCGTAATGTTTTGTAGCAATATGTAGAAACTGAAGGCATATTTAAAAAAAAAGCCAAACAATACAGTTGTACACGTGAAATTAAAAAAAAAATCTATGGTCACAGCGGTGATTCGAACCTGGGTCTTTTTAGTGGGATGCGAGCATTCTACCCCTCGACCACTTCGGCGGAGCTGCGCACGGCTCTTAAAACGACGACAGGTCACAGACTACCGATCGCAGCGCCACTAGCGGATTTGACCCCGTTTGGGCCTCACTTTTTGGATCTCGGTCCGGGCACTCCCCTTGTTCTAGTACACTCTAGTTGTAGCAAGCGGCCCAAGCGGTTTAACGTATGCGGTCGCTGAAACGGTACTCGTCCAGTAGTTCAATAAGGGCCGTGGGTTCGGATGCACGCTTTGTGTCCGTGATCCGTTGGATGACGGCAGCGTAGTGCACACTAGTCAAGATGCACATAAAAGAGGTATGTACACGCAATGATGCCAAGTGTTAATCGTAGATAGCGCGGTCATGGCGAGAAGTATTAAATTATCTGACAGCGGCGGCAAGTTTGAAAACTGAATTTGAAGATAACGGATTTCTGTGGCCTAGCTATTCTTATCTGCAGGCGGCAACTGTAGTAATCACCGTGCGTGATTTTTTTTATTGTGAGAAAATTACATTTCGTTTAGCAGATTAGATTGGTTAAGTGTGTTACTGTTGTTAAGGTGCGCTGCTTCGCAGTTACCGGCCGCTTTAGTATTTTTGTAAAGGCGCTTCAAGGGAGCGTTTCACAATTACCCACTGTTTGAGCAGCTTCGTCTTGTCATATTCGTGTGGGACGAAAGTAAGCGTACGTGTATGCAGATTACCTTCCCGTGTTGAGAAGGAGAGCTGTCCGTTTGATTCAAATATAATTACGTAATGCTATCGCCTGCATTCGAAATTTGTAACGGTTTACGGATGTTGTTCAGGCTTCTAAACAACAACATTAAATTATGTATCTATTGATTGCGATCATATTTTGCTGACGCGGAATCATATATTAAATGACGACGATAATGATAATACTTAGTAACAGAATTTTAGTTTGAACTGTCCAAACCTAGCTGGTTCTAAGATCTACCATAAAAAAGAGTGCTTGATCGAGTTGGTTCTGTTTTTTGTAATTGATAAAAAGCACTCTGGGTCGCCTAACTTTTAATTAGTAATTAGGGTTGCAGGTACTTCACTAGGTACCGTAGCACGTACATCTCTTGTCCATGGTATTCTGGCACACACACAAACACACACACACACACACACACACACACACACACACACACACACACATATATATATATATATATATATATATATATACATACACGCACGCACACACACACACATGCTTTGTCTTAGTTCCTTCTTTGTTTGGGTTCTCTTTGTATTTGTTGGAAATTTAAGTTCCGAGATTCCAAATTCGCAACGTTATTTTTATTTATTGCAGGTTATTCTTGAAGGGTTCCTGAGCTACAGGAAAAAAACGACTCTAGGCCCCCTTTCCCCAGGCATCAATATCATTGGTAGGTATACAGAAATGTCACTTTTTGCACAAAATGGCAAAATGGGTCTGTTCGTAACCAACCGTCTGGTACCAGGTCAGTTGGATTCATGAGGAGCGTGCAAAATAAGCACGCATGGTTCAGTTTTGTTTCGTTTTGTTCTGCTGCCTTTTGTTTGTGTTTTTCATGTAGAACTTACCCATGCAATTTTGCATTTTTTCTATTTTTTATTATTTATCCCCCCTAATCTTTGTTTCCTCTGTTTTTTCCGTCCTCCCGAAAGAGTGAGCAGGCATTGTGCCCCTCCAGGTGGCAGTTGCCAGCTTGCTCTCTCCCTCTTTCCTCTGTGTCCTTGTGTATCCGTGTATGCAAATCAAATAATAATAAATATTCCTGTTCTATAAATATTTACATAATTTTGTGTGCCAGCTTGTGCTCCCTATGCAGAACTTACCTTTGAATTTTACAATTTTTTCTATTTCTTGTTCCTGTTCATTAAAGCTTTTCACAAGTTGCATGATAAAAAATAATTCTCATTTTGTGTTGCAGGGGTAGAGGCAGGCCAGGAGGTGACACAACAAACACTTGAGCCCTTTCCCCCCCCCTCCTCCCCCCAAATCTCTGTCCATCATGAAACACCTAGCATGAGACAGCACAGTACAGCAACTGGTTGTATAACTGAGAAAGTGCCCCACTGACATATAGCCCGGGTAGAGTTGGGGGGGGGGGGGGGGTCAAACATTTTCAATTTCACATGTGTGTATATAACACAAGCATACAAATGCACCCGGAAAAGTACGGTTGAAACCCCCTTTGAAAACGATTTCTGGCTAAGCCCATTAGGTGCCCTCTCCCCCCTTCTCTTTCACTCCTGCTTTTTTAAAGGATTTCTCGTTATGGTCATGCTGGAACTGAAAGATGTCATCAATTGTTTTTTTTTTTTACCTTGGCAGTTGGCGAGAATGGTTCGGGAAAAAGCAGCCTACTCTGTGGTAAGTATATCCATGCATTTTTTACCACACTCCTTCCCAGGGGCCTAGCTAGGCCAGTGTCAGCAATGGGTGGGGAAGGGCAGCTGCCCCTCTAAGATTGCAATCTGCCCCCTCCCCCCGTCTGGAATATCAAACTTATACAATTAAACCTCATTACAATGTGTTGAATCTTACCCAAAATTAGGTCTGTTATATCCAAAAATTTGTTATGAAAGTGAATTTCTAGGACTATAGCTATTACAAGACGATTATTTGTTTCCTTTACTATAACCGATATTCCGTTATACCCGAGTACGTTATGTATAGGTTTTACTGTACGAAGCACAATTTCTTTGCCAGCTTTGCTGAATGAACTTGCTTGTCGTGAGTGCTCTGCCCTCCCCCCTTTCTCGGATGAAAAAAAAAATCCTGGTGTTGCCCCAGCCAAGGGCAGTGCCATAGGGAAGTACGGGAGACAGCTGATCCCAGATGTATTTTCCACTGTCCCCCCCTTTGCCCCCCCCGTCCTTGAGGGGACATATGTAAAACAGAATGCTTAAATTCTCGGCCTCCTTGCCACCATTATGGAACTGGCTTGTCCTAAGTGCCCCCCAGTAAAAAATCCTTGCACCAGCCCTCTCCTCCTCACGACATTGTCGTCGCCAACATTCTCATGCATATACTTTGTTAGCCTCAAACGGATACTAATACACTCAAACCTCATTATAACAGTCACATCTGCCATGAAAATACTTCGTTTTATACAAAAGTTCGTAGTGAACAATGATTCATAACACTGTATCTATGACAAAGCTATTACCCCGCCGCCGCGGTCTCGTGGCTAAGGTACTCGGCTGCTGACCCGCAGGTCACGCGATCGAATCCCGGCTGCGGCAGCTGCATTTCCGATGGAGGTGGAAATGTTGTAGGCCCGCGTGCTCATATTTGGGCGCACGTTAAAGAAACCCAGGTGGTCGAAATTTCCGGAGTCCTCCACTACGGCGTCTGTCATAATCATATGGTGGTTTTGGGATGTTAAACCCCACATACCAACCAACCAACTATGACAAAGCTATTCTTCACTTCGTTATGACCAATAATTTATTATACCGGAAGTCATTATATTGAGGTTTGGGTGTATTCTTTAATTACCAAATTGTTTTGCCCTGATCGCCGTTAATGCACAGTGATGGAAGTGCTGCTCCAATTGCTCCAAACAGCCCCAAAAGTGAAATGCTGCTCCATGCTGCTCTGAAGGGATGTTGGCAAACTTAAAAGAATGAAGTTGAACCATGGGACCATCCCGTGAGCCTCAGCGAAACCAAAAGCAAGCTGTATACACTATCATCCTAATATACGTACTACTCAATGGCGTAAATCCAGAAAAATCTCAAGGGGTGACACATATCAGGCCATGGTGTCCAATTCTTATTTTTAATATGGGTTGTATTTTTATTTATATAAGAAATCAATCATGCTTTCAAATAAATGTATAAAAACGAGCATGGGGTCCGAGCTCCAGCAATTAGAATGCTCTATTCAGTCTTCCTTTCTTTACCTTTTTTTCGATTTCAATAGTTCACACAACTGAGGGGCATTTAACACAGGTAACAGTAAAAGATAAAAAAGACTTTTAAAAAGTTGATTGCACAATACTTAACTGTTAACTCAATTATATCACGTGCTAAAGCTAAATCTTAAGTGGGATACTTGCAAGGGGTTCCCTCCCCAGCCTGAACACCAGAAAAGTCCAAACTCTCTTGACTCCCCCCCCCCCCACCCTATGATTTATGCCAAGTATACTGTTGCATACTAGCATAAGCATAAGGTTTAATAATTCATATAAATATTTATTAGATGCCAAAGTGATGTTTCAGACTTCAGGAGTCATTAGGAACATGCATCTGCTCCGAAAATTCCAAAAGCGACCCAAAGCTCTAGCATTTTTTCCTGCTCCAAAGCATCATTTTTTTCTGCTCCAGGATCTGCTCCAAAAAGCAAAATGTCGCTTCCATGACTGAATACACCTACTGATGTAGTGAAAAGTTGTGTGCTCAATTATTCTTCCTTTTTCTTGTGGCCTTTTGCAGCTATTGAAACCCTGATCAGCATGGAAGTTGAATCACTCAGCCGGGCACAGCGCTTGGGCCTGCTCAGTTCTGCACCTGGAGCGATGGCCAGGACTGCCACCGTCGAAGTGGTTCTCGACAACACCAGCCGTCGTCTACCTGTAAGCATCAGCTGTTGGAATGGATGGCTAAGATTTTGACAATGGCATTTATTTTTGCTGCAGAGGCATTTTTGAGCTTGCCTAAATCAACTGTAATCCGGATCGGTGCAGATTAGTGACGTGTAGAAATTTTTCAACCCTTCTGTAGTCAATCAAACGCTTCAAATTTTTCAACCCTTCAGAAGCCAATCAGCTTTAATGAAGGAATACGGTCTAAACTTGTTTTATGACAGTATGCTAATCTCTGTCACATAGACACTTTGGACCGCATTTGAATCAACAGAAGTTAAATTGGAGACACGGTGAGTGATAAAAAAATAAAATGATTGGTGCGACCTTAAGAGACAGGAAGAGAGCAGAAAGGGTCAGATAACTAACAGGAGTTGAGGATATCGTAGTTCAAATCAAGAAGAAATGGGCATGGGCCGGGCACGTAGCACGTAGGAAAGATAGCTGCTGGTCATTAAGGGTTACTTATCGGATTCCAAGAGGAGGCAAATGCATGAGAGGAAGACAGAAAATAAGGTGGGCAGGTGAGATAAAGAAGTGTGCAGGTGTAACGTGGCAGCAGAAAGAACAGGACCAGGTTAATTGGCGGAACATGGAAGAGGTCTTTTCCCTGCAGTAGGCGTGGTCAGGCTGATGATAGTGAAAGCTTTCTATACTATTAACCACACTATTTCATTTACTAAAATTGAATCCTTAGGTATAACTGGCCCTACCCTTATTTTAGTAGAAAAATTCACTGCATATCCACGGAGTGAATTATAATGAGTAAGGCGAAGCGTTTGTCCATCTGTCTGTCTCTTCGTCTGTCCGTCTGTCTGTCTGTACGCTGCTATCACACCAGAGCACGCATTGGGCGCACAGGCGGACGCTTCGCCCCATTCGTCATCATTCGCTCCGTGTATATGCTGTGAGTTTCTTATAACAGCGCCATCTACGCTCTTTAATTATCAGCTATATGAAAACCTCCAATGCTATCTACCCTATGTACCTATTCATTGATGGTAGGTTGCATACTAATACTGACTGCGCTACGTTTGCATCCAATCCAAATTTTCTGTTTCCCTGCTGTCACACAAACTGTGGTGAGATCACATCATCAATTTCTTCACTTAAAATTCGGAATGACCTTTCACTATTGCTTCAGCAGCTAATTTATTTTAAATACATTTAAGCACCAATTACAATTTTTCATTTTTTGTAGTTTCTTTATGATAGTTTTTAATATCTTCATTTTGATCCTTTTTTTTTTTTTGTTGTATATGTTACTTGCTTGATGTTACAGATGTTTCGCATTGCTTTTTACAGCAAAAGCTTTATAAGATCACAACAAGGGTTGTGTGTGCCGTAGTTGTCCACCGCTGCTACCATTGTCTGTAACCACTATCGCGCAAAGTAAGAAATAAACAAAGTAAATAAAAAACACCAAGGACACACTGGAACTCGAACCCGGGTCCCCTGTGTGCCAGCCCAGTATTCTACCGCAGAGCCACACTGGTGCTTGCAACTCCATTGCAAACTGGTTTTGGGTAGGTTTGATGTCGGGAAAGAAATAAGTTAGAATTAGTAACGAAGAGTTTCAGAACAGCAAGGCATCACACAATGCGAATGTGGGGTCGTTGATTGCTCCAACCAATTTAAGAGCCTCGCACATAATTCATCATCATTGTCAGCCACAGCATAAAAAAATTGCACAAAATTTCTTGTAAGGGTGTAGCGGGTACCACACCTCTCCAAGGAAGGACAAATGATGGCATATAGTGAATGCCTTCCTACCACATCAAAATTATGAAGATTTATGTCGTAGTGGGTACACTGCAAATGTGCTTGTAGCAGTTGCCCAAGGAGTGTTTAAAACAGGGGTCTGAAAGGCCATTCTTTCAGCTTTTGCTGTGACTGCAATGCGCCTTTCGCGCAATCCTGGCGAATTTTCAACGTTTTATTCATTTTCTTTTTTTTTTTTGTTTCATAGTTTTTTCCTGTTTCTCGTGTACACCTTCTCCTTTGGCGTTTGCAACTGAGGGTCCCATTTGCAGTCATTGACTTTGCGACCCTCGTCGGTGTATTTGTTTGTGGCAATCATTGTAAGTTGAATTATTCTTAAACTGAAACTGAAGCTCGTCTATATCAGTGATTGCCTCTATTTCAGCATGACAAGGATCAGGTGACCGTGACAAGAACAGTTAGTGCATCTTCCACGACATTGATGATTGGGAAATCCGCAGTTGGGTGAGACTGTTCCCTTTTTTTTTCTGTAATTCTCCTAAAATGAATAGCGTTTAAGTGCTGGGTCTACATGCTTTGCATTCTTACGCAGACAGTGCTCACGATTTTTCGAATAAAGCCCATTAAATTGCGCACTACAGCAGCCACTAAAATGTGCAGTAAGCCAGCCACTTTTCTGAAGGGAAAAGGGGGTTTTACACAGCTATAGATCCCTGCGCAAGCAAGATACGTGACACTGCCTTACCATGAATACTTCACGTCCATAGCCAACATAGGCCTGCTAAGACATGTACTGATCTAGCAAAAACCTCTTTTAGTACTCTACTATTTGTATGCTTTCAAGCTTTACAAATATCACATTTTTTTGTCCTCTTAACTATTCCAAAGTGGATTTTGCCTTTGCTGGTGCTGTTAAATGTAAATTACAATAATTAGGTGTGTGCAAATATTTGAACTTTCGAATGTTTTTCGAGTGTTGTTAGCTACTCGATTCGATTCGCACTGGAGTTCTGACTATTCGAACTATTCAAACTTCCCGAAGACAATACAGCCAACGTCCAATTGACAGTAACCCCTTCACATTTTTTTTATGCTTCACCTCATTACAATATCGCATCGCGGTGAAGCCATTTTTTAGACTGCTATGGTAGCAAATGTATTGACTCGAGAAGACACCTATTCCAACATGGAGATGCACTGCACATCACAGTGGCCCCTTCATAATTTAGGATGCTTCACTTTATTACACTTTGGTATTGTAGCAAAGCTGTCTCTATGGCCCCTGTTACGGTCAATAATGGATCGACTCACAAAAGCGCTGGTTTGAAACTACACGGAATAAGTGGGGACATTAATAAATATTGTTTCCAACTAAAAAAGCCAAAAAAATCAGACGAAGATTTTCAGCATTTCAAATTTCAGATGTCTTTATACACTGATGTGTACAGGGCTGATTAGCAGCTTCAAATTTGAAGGGAGCATGCCCTTGTTTGCCAAATGAGTTGGGCCTCCACAGAAGTTGAACAGAGGAGAGGTGGGGCTAGCCAAAAAAAAAAAAAAAAAAAAAACACACTTCTATCATCCTATCTCATAAGAAGGTACTTTTCTTTCTTTATTTCTCACTTCACAGTGCTCAAAAAAATATCAAACAAATATTCGATGACTATTAAAAAAATAGCTATTTGATCTGAACTCAAACTTTATTATTAGAATTTCCTTCACACCCATATATTGCTATTCGCACAGCCCTAACAATAATGGTATCAAGAAGTCGGCAGATGCTGAGTGTTTTGTTTGTTTCTTAACATTTCAGGAAGAAAGAGTTTGTCGATTATCTGCACGCAGCTGGATTCTCATCTGAGAACACATTTCACGTCATCAGGCAAGGACAGGTAGGCTTCCTGCTATTCCTTTTGGGATTTTAAGCTTGTTAAAACCTACCGATAGTTTTGTCTCTGTTGTACTAGGTTCTGATCCAACAAGGTTGTTTAACAGGTACAATGTTGTGTTGCTAAGCATAAGTCTGGAGTTCTTTTTTCCGGCATGGTGGAAGCTTTTCAGTGAAGGAAATTGGCAAAAGATACCTGTGTACTCAGATTTGGGGGCATAATAGAAAAACCTGGGGGGGGGGGAGGGGTTAAAATTGATATATGCAGTCTCCTATTACAGTGCTCCTCACTATCATGTCGTGGTTTCAACACTTCCCAAAATTTAAGGTTAGTTTTTTGATTCTAGGTCCAAGACATTCTGCGCATGTCAGCCTTGGAGCGTCTGCGAATGGTGCAGCGGTTTGCTGGCTGGGACGCGCTCACTCAGATGGAACAGTTCAGTGTGGAATGCACGAACCGTGGGAACTGCGATCGAAAGCACATCATTGAGCTTGCCAAGGAGTGCCAGGTGAAGCTGCAGTTGGACGAGCAGTCTGTGGCAGAAGCCAAGGAGTACAGGGCACTGGAGCTTGACATCAGGTGGTTAATTTACTGGCGCACACTTGTTTACGTGAACAGTTTCACAGGGCTTTGCAATGTCTCTTAAAGAGTGAATGAATGAATAGGTCAATCAGCCAATCAATCAATTAATGAACCTTTACTCCACACTTCGATAGGAATGGCAGTTGAGACGTTTAAGTGATGTAGCTCGTCCCTGCGGCTTGGAATAACGACATGCAATTAAATATCAGATTGCACAGTTTCAATTCTCACTTCAATATAAAAAGGCAGAAACGCATTTACAATGAACCAAATTAGACAGTAAATAACAAATAAACATCTACATGCCAGCATATACAAGGCTAGTTAGACTTTTGTTAATTAGTGCTTAGGCGAGCGTACTGTGTTCACACGAGCAGCACGTTTATTTGAAAGCACTGGAGTAAGAAAGTGTAAATATAGCACACTATAGTTTATGCAGTTTCAATCTCTACACCTTGCTTCTCCTCTCTTTGGAATGAGTTTTTTTTTTTCTTTATGCTGAGCAGTGGCACTGGTCTCGCAACAGGCAATTCCAATAGTCAGTTATTTTTCACCTGGAATCAACGGCCCATGTTCACCACAGTGTCATCAGATTTAATGGAAGGATTGCACACATCATAGGGTTTCCTAAAATTAACTAGAAGGTACTCTGGCATTGCGATCATTCAGCCACAACGGGAATGATAGGTAGTATACAGATTTGCCTAATCTTCATGCTTGCATCTTCAAACACACTAACAGTAGACTCTCAGTAAATGGAAATCTGTTAAAAGGAACTACTGCTTAAACGAAACTATTGCCTTGGCTACGCTTGGTTTCGGGCTTATATTCTGCACCCATGTTCACCTCTGAGTAAACGGAACTCCTGTTAAATGGAACATATTTTTCCAGTCCCTTCATGTTCCGTTTACTGAGAGTCTTCTGTAATTGTGGCTTCGTTATTGCTGTGTTTTGGTTTTGTTTCGAATGAAGGAATGGATCGTTGTGAGCTTCGTGACCCAGTTGGAATCGATGAGCCTAATAAGTTCACGGTGGTGAAGCATAACTGCTAAACCTTTGCTGAACTTCGTCTTGTGGCAAAGTGAATTCAGGCCATACAGAGCCAAACGGGGCTGAAAGAAAGAATATCGGACAAATCTGTGTACTACCCATCATTCCCATGCAGGCTGAAGTGCAGTACATTGCAGCTCCCACAGACATTAGCACCCAAGTTCCCTCTGCTGTATTTATAGGAAACTCTATGGTGCACACGGCATACAGCATTGTCCAGTGCTTGTTCGTTTGTTGAGGTACAGTCAGCTCCTGGTAAAACCACGAGTACACAAGCACCAGTGAGGTCTGTGTAACGCATGTAGATGTTTCCTTTTGGGCTGAAGAATATACCATCAAGCAATACCATGCACGAACAATTAATGTTTTTTTTCTTTAACCTCGCTCTTTGACTAGCATTAACTCATGTCTCATCGTACTAGTATCCGGCGTATCCTTACCTTGATTTTTTTTTTATCATCAGGACTATAAATCAAGTCATGCTGGAAAGGGAGATCACTGTGCTGGTGGCAAAGTTGAAGAAAGTAAGGGAGTTTATCCATATCCTAGGCATGTGCGAATATTCTAATGAATATTACCGTATTTGAATTCACTTCAACGCGAATTTGATTTGCTTGAAATTTTCAAGTATTCATAATGGACGAATAGGCATATCTTAGGCCCGTATTCACAAGCCAACCTTGGCCTTACCTCGAGTTATTGTACACGATACGTGCATCATAAGGGCCCAAAAATAGTAACAGGGTAAAAGATGCCAACAAGATCGATTCATGAATACTGGCCTGCAATCTTCGTAAAGTGCAATGAAAGCTTACAAGTGATAAGGAAAACTCGAGGTAAGCATAAGGTTGGTTTGTGAATATAGGCCTTATACTCGGCAACAACTTATCTTCGTAGTGAAGTCTACGGAGGAGGAGCTTCCACACTTTTCGTGTGGCTTCGCAGGATCTACGGCAGCTTGCGGCTGGTTTCAGTTTTGCTCACTCACATCGTTCATGGGTTTAGAAAAACATTTTCATGAAATATGTCAATGGGAGAGACATTTTCATTGTTCAGTGTACACTTTAGTGTCATATTGACGCAAGGTAGGCTGGCAACTATAGTAGCCAGCCTCTGAGGAGGACAACGAAGTAGTTCTGTGTGCGCGTGCTCTGGTGTTCGCGTTGCTGGCCCTTGGGTTACGAAAGTAAACGCCCTATTTTGTACCTGCATACCTGTGTCTTTGTGACATTTTCTGGTGTAGGTGCGGGGTACGGTAGATGATACGGTCCCCTGAGAGCACCCCTGACACAAGTCCATTGAGTAGCTCAGCCGAGCTTACCCCTGTGCACGTACGTTCCAGCCGTCGTCTCCAGGGACTCGAGCCACAGCACGGTTTGCTGCCTGAACGTCAGAGGACTATGAATCAAACACCGCCTAACGTCACCGCGCCAGCACCAGCGCACCTGGTTATCAACCAGCCCAAGACGCCGAAGACATTTCATGGAGTTGCTTTTGAAGATGCCGACGACTGGCTCGAGCATTTCGACCAGGTCGCCGTCATCAACAATTGGACCCCTGAGCGTAAGCTACGCTATGTGTACTGCTTCCTGGAGGACTCCGCGAAAACGTGGTTTGAGAACCATGAAGCAGCGCTTATGTCATGGGATGAGTTTCACCGGCAGTTCCTCAAGGCATTTGCCCGAGAGGACAGGAAAGAGACAGCGGAGCGTGCTATAGAGGCAAGGGTTCAAGGCCCTAACGAAAGGGTGACGACCTACGTAGAGGACATGGATTGGCTTTTCAGGCGTGCAGAGCCCTCTATGTCCGAATCCAAGAAAGTTCACCACCTAATGCGTGGTGTTAAAGAAGAGATTTTTGCCGGCCTGATTCGAAACCCGCCTGCGACACTTGCGGAGTTCCATGAGGAAGCTACTGCCATGGAGAGGGCCCTTCAACAGCGTGCCAGGCAGTATAACCGTGGTGTACACCCAAGTGAGGTCACTTCTGTCACTCTCGGCAATGACATCAGTGCGTTGCGAGAGCTTATCAGAGCTCTCATTAAGGAAGAGCTACAAAAGATGCAGGTGACTGCTTCACCTGTAGAGCAGCTCTCCATTGCGGAGATGGTACGCGCCGAGCTACGGCAAGCCGTTCACGCTCCCCACCCGTCCGAGGCGCCACAACAGAGGCACTGCGTCGAGATGAGCTACGCAGTATTACAAAATCTCCGAGATACGTGAATCCGTGAATACTGACTCGCGCTGTGCGCCGTCCAACCGGAGTGAGAAGATGGCCTCCTGCCGTACGTATCTGCGACCCAACCCACTGGGTGGAAACCTTCTTCAGCCTGCAGGCAAGACCCATGCTCATAACGGAAGTGTCTGCTCCAGTGTCAATTAGCGCCATTACTTCTTCGTCGTCCACAGTTACCGCAATGTTTGATGTCACCACTCTTCGTACCACGTTTGACTGTGTCTGTACATCTTTTTGCTGCCATCGTAGTGGAAGATCTTCCGTAGAGTCAGCGGCCTCACCTCCGGAGGTCACTGAACTCAGTTTTCCCGACTTGCAGGACTGGGTGAACGGCGTCTCAGAGCGCTGCGTGAATAGGCTGGGCTCGGTGACCTGTAGCGAGCAGGTGACGACGAGCGAGACTTTTGCAACCGATGGTCGATACTGCGATGATTCGAGATGAAACTCTCTATTTCCAGTGGTCGCTCGCCAGATCGTGGACGAGGGGCATTAGGCGAAAATTCACGGAGACCGACACGACGGTATGGACATGTTTGGTAGACGTGTTCGGCTTCCCCGCAGTGGAAACCAAGGGGCCTGTGGTCGGGTGTACGCCAGATGTCACTCTTTCTCGGTCTTGCTTCGGTGATCAATGGTGAGCTACGAGGACGGAAACCTACCTCCATTTGCGAAAGCAGTGCGACGTCCTCCATCGTGCAGTTCAACCAGCGTATTTTACCCCAATGAGCGACACGCTCAGCAAATGGAGGTAGGTTTCTGTCCTCGTAGCTCACCATTGATCACCGAAGCAAGACCGAGAAAGAGTGACATCTGGCGTACACCCGACCACAGGCCCCTTGGTTTCCACTGCGGGGAAGCCGAACACGTCTACCAAACATGTCCATACCGTCGTGTGGGTCTCCGTGAATTTTCGCCTAATGCCCCTCGTCCACGATCTGGCGAGCGACCACTGGAAATAGAGAGTTTCATCTCGAATCATCGCAGTATCGGCCATCGGTTGCAAAAGTCTCGCTCGTCGTCACCTGCTCGCTACAGGTCACCGAGCCCAGCCTATTCACGCAGCGCTCTGAGACGCCGTTCACCCAGTCCTGCAAGTCGGGAAAACTGAGTTCAGTGACCTCCGGAGGTGAGGCCGCTGACGATGACTCTACTTAAGATCTTCCACTACGACGGCAGCAAAAAGATGTACAGACACAGTCAAACGTGGTACGAAGAGTGGTGACATCAAACATTGCGGTAACTGTGGACGACGAAGAAGTAATGGCGCTAATTGACACTGGAGCAGACACTTCCGTTATGAGCATGGGTCTTGCCTGCAGGCTGAAGAAGGTTTCTACCCAGTGGGCTGGGTCGCAGATACGTACGGCAGGAGGCCATCTTCTTACTCCGGTGGGGCGGTGCACAGCGCGAGTCAGTATTCACGGATTTACGTATCACGGAGATTTTGTAATACTGCTGAGTTGCTCGAGGGACCTAATTTTCGGACTGGACTTTCTGCGTGATAATGGAGCCGTGATTGATTTGCAAAAGTCGCAGGTGACGTTTTCTACGGCCCAAGCTTTAGCGTGCAACCCTCACGGCAGTTACGTCAATGCTTTGAGAATTGTTGGCGATGACGTCACGTTACCGCCGAAGAGTAGCGTGTTGACCTTGGTAGCCTGCGACGTTTTTGATGAATTCAATGACTATGAAGGTATTACAGAGGCAAATATCCCGCTGCTGCTCAAACGAAACATCTGCATAGCCCGATGCCTTGTTCGGTTAGAGAATAAATGCTGTCGAGTTCTGCTGACCAACTTCAGCAATGAGTTTCAACACGTCCCTAGAGGCACTACTGTCGCTTTCCTCAGTGAAGTCGCCGACTTTTCCAATATCGGCACATTGGATACGACTTCACCGCATAAAAAAGCTTGTGCTGACCTGGGAAGCCGCATTCACGTTAATCCAGACTTGCCAGATTCACGAAAAGAACAGCTGCTAAACCTTGTGAGGGAATTCTCGGACTGCTTCTCCACAGCACCGAAAGTTCAGCGTACCACCGTTACAAAACACTGCATTGTTACAGAGGAGTCGGCGCGGCCTCTTCGCCAACATCCATACCGTGTGTCCCCGAAGGAAAGAGAGGTGATTAAGCGTCAAGTTCAAGAAATGTTGAATGATGACGTCATTCAACCCTCGACAAGTCCGTGGGCGTCACCTGTTGTCTTAGTAAAAAAAAAAGACAACACGCTACGCTTCTGCGTCGACTATCGACGGCTTAACAAAGTCACAAAACGCGACGTTTACCCCCTGCCACAGATTGATGACGCCTTAGACCGTCTACACCACGCCCAGTTCTTTACATCATTAGATCTCAAGTCAGGGTACTGGCAAATTGAAGTTGACGAGGGCGACCGTGAGAAAACCGCTTTCGTGATGCCTGACGGGCTCTACGAATTTAAAGTGCTGCCTTTCAGTCTCTGTTCCGCTCCCGCCACGTTTCAACGCATGATGGACACTGTACTAGCTGGACTAAAGTGGCAGACGTGTCTTGTATACTTAGATGATGTCGTTGTGTTTTCAAGCACGTTTGACGAGCATCTTTCAAGGCTAAAAAGT
The DNA here is from genome assembly GCF_043290135.1 of Rhipicephalus microplus. Lineage (NCBI taxonomy): Eukaryota > Metazoa > Arthropoda > Arachnida > Ixodida > Ixodidae > Rhipicephalus > Rhipicephalus microplus. The sequence continues at coordinate 259,110,080 of NC_134701.1, forward strand.
GTCCTCACTGCAATAAGGAGAGCGAACCTTACTATCAAGCCCGAAAAGTGCTACTTTGGCTATCAGGAACTCAAGTTTCTCGGCCACGTGGTGAGCCCGGGGGGTGTTCGACCAGATCCGGAGAAGTTGGCTGCCGTTGCCGATTTCCCTCGTCCTGGAGACAAAAAAGCTGTTCAGCGATTCCTCGGACTCTGTGCGTACTACCGCCGTTTTGTCGAAGGATTTTCTAAAATTGCGGAACCTCTTACAAGACTGACACGGCCAGATGTGCCTTTCGTATGGACGGAAGAACAACAACAAGCCTTCCTAGAGCTACGCAATCGACTGCAGACAGCTCCAGTGCTGGCACATTTCGACGACACTGTCGACACCGAGATCCACACAGACGCCAGCAACGTAGGAATTGGAGCCATTCTAGTTCAATGGCAGAACGGCGCAGAGCGTGTGATCGCTTACGCGAGCCGCAGTCTCACAAAAGCAGAGGCTAATTACTCTACCACCGAAAAAGAATGCCTAGCAGTCGTTTGGGCCATTAGCAAGTTTCAACCCTACCTATACGGCCGGCCAATTCGAGCGGTCAGTGACCACCATTCGCTCTGTTGGCTTGCCAATCTACGAGATCCATCAGGCCGCCTCGCCCGCTGGAGCCTCGGCCTTCAAGGGTACGACATAACGGTCGAGTATATTTTTTGTGGGGTGAACTAAACAGCCTGCTTGCGGCTGCACACTGACCCATCGACATCCTAGATGCCATGTTTAATTTATAAAACAGGTGTGCTGAAAAAGTGGTGCTATCTAAGAAATGAAAAGAAAAGGAAAGCATTCTTGCAAAACAATAGCTAAATTTTACCTGCGACTTCCCGAAACTGTTTGAATCTCATAAAAAAAGTAAAGCAGTATTTATTTCAGCAAGGCAAATGAGAAAATTATCTGTTCGCTTAAATAATATTTCTGGCGTGGCAACAGGCATGCATTTCAGTTCTGTAGCTTTCACAGTTAGTGGCAAGAAAAGTTGTCACCAAAATCAGACCGTATATAACTTTTTGTAAAGGTGGGTTCACTGCAGTGAAGACCTGCTATACTGCGAATGCACTTGTTAAAAAAAAGTTGCACTGCCACGTAGCCTCACTTCAATGTTAAATTAATCATTTTTTATTTTAGAAGCTTGTTATGCAAGTTTATATGATGTTAGTAAATTTTAAAACTTAGCATATTTTACCAGTTATCACTTGCACCCTACTGAAATTCAAATTTCGCTACTATGCAAAGTTGCTTCCACTTCACTCTGCACCGAAAAGAGTGACATTTGCACATACCCTGTTTCAACCTTAAAAAATATTGTACAGGTTTGTTGGGTAATGATAAATATGCACATTTCTTTTTAATATGTGATATATAATATTCAAGGTAGTTGACTTAAAAATATTCCACCAATTCCACTTTAAATTCCCTTCCAACCTAAAATTTACGATTCAGACATTCCTGCTATATTCACATTCTGGTCCCAACATACTGGCAGAACAGTGCTCTGACAATACTACATATTTTCATTTTGAATGGCTGCATCCTGCCTCGCTGCAAATCCTGTAATATCCAACCAGTGAGAAAAGATAAAATAAGAAAAAAAATAGAATTGCCGGGAGAGCAAGAAGTAGTGGGATAATTGTCTATGCCAGCGCTAAACGAAAATTTTCAGCCTGTGAGGCAGTTGAAAATGTCCCAAGGTGTGATGTACAAATGCACCTGGAATTTATAGTTCAGTGTTGGATTGGTTCTTTGCATAAATACACTTCATTCTTACAAAATGAGAAAAGCTGTGTGCAGTTTGGCTGAATTTGGCACCTGTAGTATCTCGGGTAAAAAAAAAATGCATGCATTACTGCTGCTGTGTTGCATCAGAGGCACAGACATGCCACAGAGAATTAGTAGTGCGAAAGAAGCAAACACTTACTGAAGGCAAGAAGAATGTGAATAGTGTGATGAGCACTGATGACTAAGAGCAGCGGAATCGGGGCTCTGGGTGCGAGGAGCTAGCTGGAAGAAGCAGAGGAAGACGAAGTACAGAATAAGAACAGCTGGCCCAGGATCGGGTGTTGTCTCTTGTTTTCTTCACTACAATGGCGCAGTCGACGAAGAGGAAGTCTTACGTCCCGGCTTCATCATCCAGGACAGCCACGATAAGCGCCGCTTGAGGACAGCGTCAAGGCCTCCTCGGCAGCTGTTCACCTGCCGCCACTGCCACTACCGTTCGGGGACGGTGTCAAGGCCTCCTCGGCAGCTGCAGTACACGTTGCCGGTATCATTTCACAAGGGACGCCGTCCACGCGTTCTTGGCTATGGATTCTGCCGTCAGCGCAAGCCGACAAGTGAACCCTCTGCGGGAAGCCACCGGTACGTGTCTTCAGGGTTCGTCGGCAGTGCGGGCTCCTCCATCCAGGAACACCGGTCACGCTTCTTTGGCGATGGAGTCAACATCCCGGCCGCCGCTTCAGCTGCCCATCGGACCATCAGTGGACGGAGTCCATGCCTCCTCTGTGGTACCAGGGCATCACCCAATGGACACTATGCTACCACTTTGCGACCGTAATACGCATGGGCTCCTGTCCTTTGGGAATGCTGTTCAAGCTTCCCACGGCTTGCATTCCCTGTCCGGTACTCTTCCAACATACGAGCCGCCAAGAAACGCTGTTCATGCTTCCTTGGACGTGCATGTCACCGCCGTGAGTACTACTAGAACCACGCACTTCACGGACGCGAACCAAAGCGGTTCAGAAGCCTCGTGCGACAGTGCCGTGGAACTGCGGCGTACCATCGCGCTACACCGCACCGAGACTAACAAACTGACAGCATTGATTGCCGAGCGAGCTCCTACAATGTCGCCAGCATTGTGCGACATTAACGCAGTGTTGGATGTAGCTGCCTCATACGACCTTGAGGCAAGCACACCGGAGCAACGCAGGGAGCTTCGGTCTTCTCTCATCGAGCTCTCACACCAGCTCGACTGCTTCGCGTCGGTGATCTCTGCGTTGCCACCTGCCACCTCACAATCACCAGCTGTCTGCGAACTACCGGAATTCCACGGGGTCCGGAACGACGCCGACAGCTGGGTGGCAACCGTCAACGCGATAGCAATGCGCGAGGCCTGAACAGAATCTCAGAAATGGACCGTGGCTGTAGACCGTCTTCGGGAAGGTGCAGTGGCGTGGCACCGATATGAAGGCTTCAAGCAGCAGTCCTGGGTGGAGTGGAGCTCCAAGCTCATAGCTGCCTTCGGCTGGACACTCTCCGATCTCCCTTCCACCAGCTGGCCCAAGATCGGGTGTTGTCTCTTGTTCTCTTCATTGCAATAGTTACAAAAACAATGCAGTGTCCCTTTCTCTTTCTATTTTTGCATATGACACAGAAGAAAGAACAAATAGAAAAAATAGATATATAATTTAAAAAAGAACAGCATGCAATAAGTTGAGTTTGAATTCATAGTCTTAACGCTGTGCCTTCAGTGCAGTTAGCCAATAGCAAAGCTGTAATATTGCAGTCGTAATCCTTTCAAAACACCAGTTCTCTACTGTTTTTTCATAGCTTCAACTGAGGAGCGTTCTTTCTAAGCTAAATTCAGGACAGCAACTAACTCGAATAAGGCTCTATTGGCACATACATACTCTCTGCATTCCTCTAAAACAGTAATAATAAATTACTCATTATTATTGACAATTTATTATTACTGTTTTTCAGGAAAGGTGATGTATGTGCCAATAGAGTTTTGTTTGAGCTAGTTCCGGTTCTGGATTTAACCTATTTTGAAAGAAAAAAAAAAGCTTCTCAAGTGCTCTTGGCCTCTCTCATAACTTCTTCAGAAACCTCTCACTATTCTTGAATTATATATTTTAGTGGAAGATATTCAATGTTATAGGTTTTCATTTGTGCAAACATGAAGTCATTGAACAGAACAAGGGTGCTATGAAGTTATTACATAGGAGCAATTCTCATGTACCCCTTTATAGCTTAGAAGCGTTCAGTGATGTGGTAACCTGAAGCTTAATGTCTCATCCATGTCTCCAGATTGAATCCACCATTGGGGAAATGGAGCCTGAACACAACCTTGCCAAGAAAAATTTTGTGCACATCTGTGATGCCCTTGAGGTGAGAGTTTGAAGGAAAGTAAGTTGAGCAAAACGTGCCTCTTCATTCAAATACTGTAAAATGCCGAGCAAGAGCCCCCTCACTTTTTTGGGAGATCTAAAATGAGTGCCAAAGACTAAGCGAGCGCACCCCTCTCAAATCTGGTCCAATTAATTATCCTTCACCGTGGGGGTGGGGAGGGTGGCACTTGCCCGGCATTTTATTTACGGCATGTGTCATCACTTCATTCATGCATAAAGCATTCATTTAATGTTTGTAGGGTCTCGAGAAATGTAGCATGCTCACAGAACGCACGGACACAGTCACACCATTGAGCAACCTATGAGTGTACATTTATTAATCTGCCCTTGCATCATAAGGAGCTCGCTAGCCGAATCTAATACACCACTAGTGACACGCTAAATAACCAATGCAATGACAATACAGCACGCAAACAACATAACGCAAGGTACTGCAAATGTGGCATTGCCGGCGCTCGTCTCACCATGAGGGATCCACGGGAAACGAACCGCAGCATTGTCCCCACAAACCCACCGCAGGAGACTGCCATCCACACATGTTGTCAAAAGCCCAAAAAGACCTACTCCTGTTTCCTGTGTGCCGGCCTAACCTATCTACCCCCAGGTGGCGCTGCTGGTCCCACTGCGCTGACTTTACGGCACACGAGCACAACGCCACGGCCCACTTGGCAGCTGTTAAGGCTAACTATGGCTCCATGAGATGCACAGTCACCATGAGGCAAAAACGACTTTACAGGGGGTGGAAGCACCCTTCACACACTGTAGTGCTTATCAAGAATCGCAAAGCACACTTGAACATGATCTCCTTACAGTTTATTTCAATGAGTGTACTTAAAATAATGCATGCAGTTGTCACACCACCACAGTGAAATCTTGTCAATACGATTTTGATTAGTGTGTTTCTCAGCATAAGTTTTTAGAGGCGAAGCTGCTTAAAGTCGAGACTTCTCCATTGACGTTGTTATAGTGTACTAGAATATGCTGGGAAGTGGGTCCAGGAGAGGGCGCGCTCCGTGCGGCCGCTTGAAGCAGCAAGTGCGTGGTGGCGCTGTGGTGCCATGGGCTGTAAGCAAGTCCGGTAGGTACGGTGCGGCAGTAGAGATGGGCAATTAGAAGCCACGGATGTGGCTGTTTTGCATAGGGAAATAGCGACATAAGGGTTAAAGAGAAGCACAAACTTTCCACTTTTCATTCCAAAATTACTGCAGCACAGTATATATGCAAAGGCATGCGTGGAAAGCAAGGCACATATCGAACAGATAATGCTTAGTGCAATGCAATACATAGGTATAGACATGCGCGAAAAGAAAGGCCCACATCAATCGGATAACGCCTTAATGAAAACTTGTGATCCGAGAACGTGCTCTCTGTCTACGAAAGGAACAGATAAGTGCCACTAATGCATAATGAACCTTGTGCTTTTATGCGAAAAGCTTCCAACAGTTATCCAAGCAGGGGGGGGGGGGTAGTGTGTCTGCTTTTCACCAGAATCCGAACTTTTTAGTCTGGCCAACGTACGTCTTGCCACAGAATAGCGGGAATTCGTTGACAACACCGGTGGCACATTTTGTGTACGAGTTAGTGTGCTTCTTGCCGCAGCCACTTTTTTTGTTCTCATCATTTAGTATACGTGGGCAAAGCTAACATAGCTTCCATGTCGTGTTGCAGCCTTCTTTAAGTTGTGTAAAACACAGTGCGTATACAGTACAACCTCAGGTCAGCATTCCTCGCTCTTGCTCCACCCCAGTACTGTGGTGTTCACGCTTGAGCTCCTGGAGGAGCAACTCAGCGACGGCGTTAAAAAGTACACGAGGGAAACCAGCCAATGTCAACTGACCCCATTGGTTTTGAAAACCCTTCTGGGTGCGCGGGAGCGTAAGCTGTCACTAAAAGGTAAAGATGGGGCCCATTTTCCAGCGCACTGTAATTCACACAAGTGTGGGCCGCATCTGAATAAATTTTAGGTTCTAGGGAGAAGCAGGGACACCACTGCTCAAACTGTTCGAAGCTTTTGACATAAGAGCACAAGGTTTATTATGCATTAGTGACAGTTATTTATCCCTTTCACAGGCAGAGAGCACGTTCTTGGACCGCAGCTTGTGATTAAGATGTTCGATATGGAACCATGTAAAAATTAAAGTAGTTCCGCAGTTTTTCTTCAATATTTTGTATGGGATATTGCTGCAAGACCAATCTGCTGTTGTCTGTTGACCACCCAAAAATATTAGTAACATTTGCTGCGTAAGCTAATGATAGTTTATCATGGTACACGCATTAGAACACGTATGACTACTGAACTAAATATGGGCACATCAGCATCACGATCGAAGCATCTGAAGAGTACACAGTCCCATTCTCGAGACGCGTTGTTGTAGGCAGGACGATTTCGCAAGCCGCTACCACATCCGCATAAGCCGAATTAGCCAGGAAATTCTAGTTAGCAGTAGCAACTACTTACGGGGCATGCACCAGAATACAGAGCGACGATTCCATGCTGCGTTGCAGCACGCGCCACCAGTTTCGTACTGCCCATGCTCTGCTAGCGCTATCTCATGCCATCAACGTGACAAGCGTCACTCGCGGTTGTTCTCTTAACCCACTATCCAGTATATTCTCATACACTTTAGCCGTCTTCAACCACATGCAAGGTACCTACTATACGTTATGACACTGACAATGACGCTGATGACGACGATGATTATGGACAACTACAGGCTTGTACAGTATATGACGTAGAGATGCAGCCTTTTGTCATTGTGTTGCCATTGTGTAGCTACCAGAGCGGCCGTTGTGGTGAAAGAAGAGGGAAAGCGTTTGAAGCGTGCGACAAGTCCCTGTAACTCCATTCGTACTACTTGATGGATTCTTTTGCGGCAGTCAGTTCATGAGACAATGAACTCCATGGTCAGTTAATGATTATCTAAAACGTAGCAAGGCCCTTTTAATCCATGCTTCTCACCGTGCTCGACATTTTCAGGCAAAGAAGCATGATCTCAGGTGCTGCAAGGAAGATGCTCAGAGTCGACTGTACAGGCTGGAGGACCTCAAGGAAGAACTGGGCAGTGCTGACGCAGGCATAGTCCGGGAGAACCTGCAAGGGAAGCAGCTCAGAGAGGAGATTAGCGCCATCGTGAGTTTGCAGCACGAGCTGGCACAGCGCCTGAGCACCAGCGAGCGCAAGGTGAAAGACACGACCTCGCAGCTTGCTGACACCATGAACGCATTGCACAACCTTAAGAGGAAAGAGCAGGACCTGGTAACCAGGTACACACTATATTTCGAGAGAGGTTCAGTCCTCCACGTGTACGTGTGTGTGTGTACGAGCACATTGCATGCATGCTTATGGGCCTTGGTAGTTTCACAGGTAAGATGCTCACCGTTAGGATCAAGGATGTGAGTTTGATTCCCGATCACAGTGCACACATATCGATGGGAACTAAATGCAAAAACACTTGAGGGCTTACATTTAGGCACACTTCGGAAGACCTGCGGCAGTCGGACGGATTTATTCTTGAGTCCACTACCACATCATGATGCATAATCGTATCGCAATTTTCTCATGTAAAACCCGAGAAGCTTTTTGTATGTGCTATATGCATACAAACTGCCTAAATTTTAAGGAGTCAGGAAAACTGCCTTTGATGCATTTAATAGCTGCACGTTTTTCTGGCTCCTTTTGCTCTTCCAACTAGTGTACTGATGCCATGCAGATATTTTATTTGTACCACATAGTTCGGACTTGAGGGTGTTAGAGTGCAATACGCAGTCCTCACTCTCACACTTATGCCATGACCACGCCATGACCACCCACTAATGATAAATGCAATGGCTGTGCACGAACATTGGGTTTATCAAAATTCATTCTTTTCAGGCTCAATAAATCAGTGGAATGAACATGAAATGAGCCTGAGACATGCAAATTACGTGTGATTCAGCTTTTGTGAGGAACTATATTGCCATATGCAGTTACTGTCATACAAGAATATTTCCATACTTTTCAAGTGTAGTGTTCTTCAATGCAGTAGCTTTAAAGAGCTCATTTTGCTGAAATTTCAGTGTCGACGTCAGTGTCGTTAGTTGTCATCAAAAGATAGGGAAAGATGCAAATAATATGAGTGATAAAAACCTTTGGCATGAGTGAAAATTGAACGCAGGACTTCTGCGCGGCACCAGGTGTTCTAACAGATCTATGCCAGTTGAAACTGGTTAAAAAAAGACACTATATATATGTCATGTAGTGGGACAAGTCACCTTAAGACATGTAACATTGCTTGGCAGAAGCGCAGAATTGTGCCAGGTGTCAAAACATGTGAATTGCACAGTGAGAGTGTTCAAAAAAGTGGTGAAGCATCAACAAAGTGGGCAGCTGCACAGGTTTCTATGTTGCCTTGTAGACGCATCGTGGGCCCTTCACTGACTTGCATAGCGAATAATTATGACATAGTGGTGACTGCGCAACTGTACTTGCAATAGGCATTCTAGGATAGTTTAAAACGGCCACAGATGTTTGCTTCCTTGTGGCACGCTTAAGACATTCACTGAGAATCGAAGCCAGGCTAGCGATAGAGAAGGTGATGCAACCGATTGCAACTCTTGAAAGCAGCTCAAGTGACCTCCATAGTGTGTGGGTGTGGGAGTGGAAGTTATGAGCCTTTCATGTCTGTAAGTATATGTGAACTGAAGCCAACTGGCATCCAGCCTGTCTTGTGTCTTCCTTGGCGATTTTGACCAATTTGTAATACCAGAGACCATTTCACTTTCAGCAATATACGTTGATACTTCGTATGTATGACCATACGACTGTCCCATTTAGAGTCATCAGCTTCTATATTTGCTGCTGATATATACCTATGAAATGAGTTTCTGTTCAAATTGGTTTAATGTCAGTTCAACGTCCTTGCACCAACTGCTCGAGCTGATGTAATTTTCATTTCTCATTTTGTATGCGCTAGGATGGCAAAATTGGATGAAGAGAAGAAGTCCATCATGCAGCGTGTACTCCACAGCCACTGCTTTCCCACAACCCAGGAACGTAATGTCTGGATTGAAAGCGAGCTTCGCAAGATTGAATCTGCTGTGCAAGAAATTGAGCAACAGGCAAGTGTCATCGCATTTTGTCACTGTATCACTGCATTCCGTCAGTAGTTCATCACACATGCAAAGTATGAATGCGGTACTTGTCATGGGTAAATCATAGTCCACTGCTTATCGTGTTTTGCGAAATGTTCTTTAACAGTAAAGCGGTTAAGTTAAGCCATAATCCTACTGAAAGGGTATGCCCATGTGTCACAGTAATTGGGCAAATCTCGCTACTTGCCGCTGGTGCACTAAAGATAAAGACGGCAAAAGTTAGCCCGGCAAAAGGCTGCGGAGCCACAGCAGCGAGGCGAAGACCTGGAGTACGGACAAGAAAGTGCTAGGGTACCGTAAAGGGAATAGCGGCCGCGAGAAGACCATGAAGCGATGGGAGGCCATGTCAGTGACAGCGTGGCTGTAGATCTATGGGGTGTGCGAATGCTTGGTTTCAGCAGGAGTTTCAGTCTCTGTAGTTTTGGACGTTCGTGTCATACCTGTGACTGTCTGTGGTTCGACTTGGACCTCTCTGCACTGAGATTCAGCATGGAAACCGCCTAGCATCAAGTCCGGCAGAAACAACCCTCGTGCCTTCGCTAAAACCTAGAAACAGCTTAAAAGAAACCATATTATTCTTGAAAATCGTCCAGTTTCCCTGTATCAAGGTTCGCGTGTAGGCTTGTGTGAATAGTAAATTTTAGGTTCAAAGGGACTAGGGATTTGGTTCGAGTAATTTCGAATCGAATAGCATATATCACGTAATATACAGAAAAATGAGCGTGCTTTTTATGACCCCACCACCTGCACAACATTTTTTTTTTAAATTCAAACAAATTATGTGTAAATGTCATTCTTTTTGGTTCAAAGGAAGCGAAAGCAACTTGTAATTAGTAGCAGGATTTGACTTTCTGTAGAATGCAAGTGATAACTGGTAAAATATGTTGCATTTTGAAATTCACCATACTTAGAGCACACAAGTTATCACAAAAAGGTATTAAACTTTAAAAATCATAAATTGATGCTAAGGAAATATGTTCATTTAACCTTGCTGTAGAACTTTGCGACCGTGCGGGTTTATTAGTTTTTTTTGGAAAGGTGTATTCACGGTATAGCATCTCTTCACTGCAACAAAACCACCTTTACAAGGTGTTGCATGCAGATTTATAAACATCTATTTGTTCATTTCAAGTACTTCAAATTTCCAATAGTTTAAATTCAAATTGAAGTGAATTTGAATATATGAGTATTATTTCAAATATTCAAAGTGCTCCAATATTCACACAAACCTATTTGCACAGCTTAGTGCAAGCAATCGCGTTTTTTTCGACAGCAAATTCTGTTAATATTGTTGCATGTATCTGCAAGAAAAACGAAGACCAGTGAACTGGCTGGCTGTCCTAAGCAGGGCTAGAATGAAGAGGAAGACGCTGGGGGCATCAACCTGTTGGCCGCTCCTGCGCTCACCTTCACGACCTAATAAATACCCCTTCAGTCGTAGAAGTCTTGGTCTCCTCTGCACATAACAATATTGTGCAATTGTCTTCAGAATCCTATGATTCGTTATGTGTCATAATCTGTGGGGAGCTCAATACCTCTTCATCATATTGTCACAGGTAATGGGTATGAGCCATCAACTGTAGGTGAATCCTTGGGAAGTGAAGAAAGAAGAGGGCTTTTGCAACCTGGTCTGAGGGCAAGCAAGACGTCGTTTCGTCGCTGTCTGTAATTACGTTCGTGGCACTGGTGGAGGTGCTGGGTACATGCGCCTCGGCTGCAGATTTTCAGCCGACACACCGAGCTACTTGGAGACAGCTACAGCTCCCACGGCAAGAAGCAGTCGCCGCCTGCGAGGACTATCTCCCGAGTACGGTCCCCTCTCTCAAGACGAGATGGCAACTTCAACTAACAACCAGGCGAGTCAAACCAACGACGCCTATTCTTTTCTCCCGCATGTTTTTCATGCGCCACAAACACCACGCTCATTCCATGGAGACATTTATGAAGATGTTGACGACTGGCTTGACCACTTCAATCGAGTTGCCAACATCAACGAATGGGATGAAGCTCGCAAGCTGCGGAGAGTTTACTTTGCGTTAGAAGACTCTGCCAAAACGTGGTACGAGAATCACGAGGGTTCCTTTGCGACGTGGCATGAGTTCAGCCGACAGTTTCGTGATGCGTACCGCAGCACTGAAAGGAAAGAGAGAGCGGAGCAGGCAATCTCGTCTCGGAACCAACGACCCAACGAGAGAGTTTCGATGTTTGTCGAGGACATGCTTCGACTCTTCAAGCGTGCTGACCCTGCAATGTCTGAGGAAAAGAAGGTGCGGCATTTAATGCGTGGGGTAAAAGAGCAGCTCTTCGCCGGACTCGTGCGCAATCCACCGACGACTGTGGCAGAGTTCATAAATGAGGCAACCACAATGGAACGTACTCTCCAGTATAGGTCGTCACAGTATGAACGCCACGACGTGACCCCTGCTGCATGCTTTATCGGGGCTGACAGCGAGAGGCATGCCCTCGCTGAGTTCATAAGAAGCGTCGTGCGGGACGAGCTGCGCCAACTCCAAGCAGCGGGACCCCAACCACCCGTAAGCGATCTCACAGACTTAATCCGAAATGAGATCCGACAGGTGGTCACCCCACTCGCGCCAACAAGGCCTGAGGCCCCTGTGCTGACTTATGCGGCGGCTCTGCGATCTCCTGCACCACATGGCCCTGATCCCACCATGGGGAGAATGGATCAGGCTAGCCATCGATTCCAGGGCACCTATTCGACTCCGCCACCCGCCTCAAGGTTTCCGAGTACACCAACTTATCGTCCGTCTGGATCGCGGCAGAACGCCACAAAGGCCAGCGTGTGGCGTACGTCCGATAACCGTCCACTCTGCTACCACTGTGGCGAAGCGGGTCACGTCTACCGTAACTGCCAGTACCGCCAACTTGGTCTCCGTGGCTTTCACCCTGATGCTCGGTGCCCGCGTTACGGTGAGCGTCCTCGCGACATCGAAGCGTACCTTACGGGCCAGCAAGCTCCTCGCCTTGGTCAACGCCCCCAATCACGATCACCATCACCTCGCCGCCCCACGTCACCTAGCATTCCCTCGTCATCTTATGCTCCTTTCAGAGGCCGGTCACCGAGTCCCCACAGGGAAAACTAGAAACCGCGGCTCCTGGGGGTGAAGCCGCGTCCCAACGAACTGTCAAAGAGCCTCCTTCGACGCAAAGACCCGACGAAGACCGTTCTGACTTTCCAGTCGTTTCCGAAAGTCATAAGACTGTTTCCGCCGACATCACCGTACACGTCGATAATCACGTCGTCACTGCCCTCGTCGACACCGGCGCCGATTATTCGGTTATGAGCAGCGCCCTAGCATCCCAACTGAGGAAGGTAACTACCCCTTGGCAAGGACCGCCGTTGCGCATGGCAGGGGGCCACCTCGTCACGCCGACTGGAATGTGCACAGCCCGTGTTCGAGTCCATGCTTCGACGTTCATAGGGTCTTTCCTCGTGTTACCTGTGTGCTCCCGTCCACTCATTCTGGGGCTGGACTTTCTTCGCGAACACGGTGCAATTATTGACCTACGAGACTTGCAGGTGTCGTTCGCGGACCCGTTTCATCCTGAACCGGAAAACGCCCGCTCATCGAAGGCTGCCCTACGTATATCCTCCGAATCTGTTACTCTGCCTCCCCGCAGCAGCCTTTTTATCAACATTGAATGTGACCAAGACGTCCCCGATGCTGTAATTGCAGAAGGAAATTTGTCCCTACTTTTCGCACAACAAATCTGCGTTGCCCGAGGTATTGTTCAGCCCAGTAGAAAGCAGGCTTGCCTATTGGTCACGAATTTCAGCGAGGAGTATCGCCATCTTACCAAACACACTGCGATCGCATACCCTGAGGATATTGCCGACGTCCCTGGTCCCTCAACATTATCTGCTCTTTCGTCGTGCGACGATTCCGCCATGACATTTGCAAGCACTCTCGACATAAACCAGGGTCTACCGTCTGCACAACGGGAACGTCTTTTGAAGCTACTCGGATCATTTCGGGACTGCTTCGCTACGACTTCGAAAGTTAACCAAACACCGCTTGCCAAGCATCGTATCATCACCGAGCCTACCGAGAGACCCATTCGACAGCATGCCTACAGAGTCTCGCAAAAAGAACAAGACGTTATACGCCAACAGGTCCAGCAGATGCTCAAGGACGATGTCATCCAGCCATCGACCAGTCCCTGGGCGTCCCCTGTTGTGTTAGTAAAGAAAAAAGATGGTACTCTGCGATTTTGCGTTGACTACCGAAAGTTGAATAAGATCACGAAGAAAGACGTGTATCCTTTACCACGAATAGACGACTCGCTGGACCGCATTCGCAATGCTCGTTACTTTTCTTCTATGGATCTACGCAGCGGCTATTGGCAAATATCTGTTGATGAGCGCGACCGCGAAAAGACCGCCTTCATTACTCCTGACGGACTTTACGAGTTCAAGGTCCTTCCCTTCGGCTTATGCTCGGCACCAGCTACTTTTCAAAGAATGATGGACACGGTTCTTTCTGGGCTAAAATGGCAATCGTGTCTTGTCTACCTTGACGATGTGGTCGTCTTCTCGGACACGTTTGAGCAGCACGTCCAGCGCTTACAGGCAGTTCTTCAGGCGATTCAAACAGCTGGACTTTCTCTCAAACCTGAGAAATGCCACTTTGCATTCGAGGAACTGAAATTTCTTGGTCACGTCGTCAGCCACGCCGGTATACATCCAGACCCTGAAAAAACGAAAGCTGTTGCCGCATTTCCTGTCCCAACGAACAAGCGCGACCTCCGCCGATTTCTGGGACTCTGCGCATATTACAGACGCTTCGTCAAAGGCTTTTCTAAAATCGCTGAACCGCTAAATGAACTTACGAAAGACGGCGTACCGTTTGTTTGGGGTCATGATCAGCATCACGCCTTTGACACGCTACGAAACCATCTCCAAGCCCCACCTGTACTCGGTCACTTTGACGATAACGCTGCCATAGAGCTACACACGGATGCCAGCAACGTCGGACTTGGAGCTGTGCTGGTTCAATGGCAAAATGGCGTAGAGCGCGTGATTGCCTATGCAAGTCGAACACTATCATCTGCAGAGAAAAACTACTCTGCAACAGAAAAGGAATGCTTAGCCGTTGTTTGGGCTATAACAAAGTTTCGCCCTTATTTATACGGTCGACCATTCAGGGTAGTTAGCGACCACCATTCTTTATGCTGGCTCGCCAACCTCAAAGACCCTTCCGGTCGTCTAGCACGCTGGAGCCTTCGGCTGCAAGAATTTGACGTTACAGTCGTTCACAAGTCAGGACGCAAACACACTGATGCTGACTGTCTCTCACGTGCACCAATTAGAAGTATGAACGCGGACGTTGAAGAGGACGATACATTCCTTTCCTCTGTGTCAGCAACCGACTTGGCTCAACAACAACGCGACGACATGGAGCTAAGCCCGCTGATTGACTACCTCGAAGGCCGAAAACGCAGCCTTCCTCGAAACTTCGCACGTTCGCTGGCCTCGTTCTGCATCAGGGATGGAGTCCTCTATAAGAAAAATTTCGACCATACCCAGGCTACTTACCTACTGGTTGCGCCGACCTCGCTTCGGGACGATATTTTACATGCTTGTCACGACGAACCATCATCCGGACACCTTGGCTACACGCGCACATTGGAAAGAATTCGCCGCTCATACTACTGGCCCCGCCTCGCGAAGACAGTCAAGCAGTACGTCCGCACATGCCGCGACTGTCAACGCCGTAAGACTCCACCTGTCCGACCAGCAGGACTACTACAGCCTATCGCCACGCCGAAGACACCATTCCATCAAATTGGCATTGACTTGCTCGGCTCATTTCCCACCTCTTCGTCTGGAAACCGGTGGATTGTGGTTGCCACCGATTATTTAACGCGTTACAGTGAAACAAAGGCCCTGCCCAAAGCTACCGCAGCCGAAATCGCACAGTTTTTTGTCACCAGCGTCGTACTTCGTCACGGAGCACCAGCTGTAATAATTACTGATCGTGGTACAGCTTTCACCGCAGAGATGCTTCAAGAAGTGCTGAGACTAAGTGGTACAGAACATTGGAAAACCACGGGTTATCACCCCCAAACAAATGGACTCACTGAACGGTTGAACAAGACCATTGCAGATATGCTATCTATGTATGTGGCCGTTGATCACAAGAACTGGGATGATATACTCCCTTACGTAACTTTTGCTTACAATACAGCAGTCCAAGAGAGTACAGGTTTCACCCCATTTCGCTTAGTTCATGGTCGAGAGGTCACCACAATGCTCGACGCAATGCTCCTTCCCAACAACTTGAGCATGTTCAACACGGACGCTGCATTGTTCGCTCAACGCGCCGAGGAGGCCCGTCAACTCGCCCGATGCCGTATTCAGGCTCGCCAAACTGCCGACGCACGCCGCTACAACCTTACACACCGAGAGGTTACCTTCAAACCAGGCGATGAAGTTTGGGTGTGGACTCCCATCCGACAGCGTGGTCACTCTGAGAAGTTGCTTCGGCGCTACTTCGGCCCTTACAAAGTTCTGCGCCGACTCAGTGACGTTACGTATGAAGTTCTCCCTGAAAGCGCCCCAAGACGTTCCCGTCGGTTTCCACAAAGTGATGTGGTGCACGTGTCAAGACTCAAGCCATATTTCTCGCGTCATACATCGAACGTCGACTAACTTATCATGCAATGACTATTTTTTGTCACTTTGGTTTTTTTTTCTATTGCCTTGTGTACTTACTCCTTTCTTTATTGAGTACTTCTATGACGCCAGCCCATTTTTTCCCCCTTACGACGGAGTTGTTGGGTTCCATGGTAGCATCTTTTCTTTCTAATTTTTTTTTCTCAACGCTCATTACCAGCATCGAGCCGATGCTTTTCGAGGAGAGGGAGTAATGTCACAGGTAATGGGTATGAGCCATCAACTGTAGGTGAATCCTTGGGAAGTGAAGAAAGAAGAGGGCTTTTGCGTCCTGGTCTGAGGGCAAGCAAGACGTCGTTTCGTCGCTGTCTGTAATTACGTTCGTGGCAATATATTAGGAGCATAAGAGGTTCAAAGTTATGGCAGGTAACATTGCTGGCAATGCATATTCGTGCAGTAATATTGTACAGTAATATCTGTACTTCTGGTTACTATTCTATGCCACAAGTTTTGATACTACTAGACTAATTGCACATGAGTGCAAATAAAACAGGAATTGCAATTAAGTAAATAGGCATCAAGAGCTGTTCAACACTTAGGCCACAAAATATGCAATGAATGGACGTTACAGTGGTTAATCAACTACAGATTATTGTGACTGTAAGTGAACATTTCATCACTTTATAGTAAGTAGAACCTCATTGATACGTTTTCGAAAAGAATGCAGTACATAAATGTACAATCTCGGCAAACATATGATTCGAATCCAATGAAAACTGGGGCTGCGCAGCCCATATCTAAGTGCAAGGTCAAAAAACATTTATTTCTCAAAACATCATAGAGGGGCTCTTCGATTTTCGAAATTTGAGAGCTCTGCGATCGCCAGCGATGCCGGCGAGCCTCTTGAGTTGAGTAGTCCAGGTAGAGGTGAGAAGGAGGGTATAATATAATTGTCTGTAGGGACATTGGTACATGGTGTGTCACTAAATTCGGGGTGCGAATGATGTGATGATGCTCTAGCCTAAACGCCGACTAAACTTGAAAAAAAACATTTTAGGGTCCCTTTAAAGACAAGACGATTATGTAGGTTTGGGCCTCACAATGTATATCAATTTCTTGCTAATACACTCATTGCAACAGACCTCGATAGATGAGGATATGTTGGTCTGCTTTGAAGGATGTAGTGTAGGCCTCAAATTAAGGTCTTGCAACAGACCTCAATATAAATCCTAAGTGGGCCTCCATCATCGCAAAACTGTTCACGTCATCTGCTGCAATATTTTGCTCACTATAGTTCTTCAGGACTTGGACATCACCCAAGGCGTGCATCACATTCAGACATCAGAATCAGTCTTGTGTTTTCATCTCGACCTTCTTTATTTTGCGTCAATAATTGAGTTGGTCTATAAATGTTTCATTAATTACACATTTTCGAGCTGAGAGTACAGACTGCTTCACCTTCTTTTGTATGATGCATTTATGAGTGGACGTTTCATTGTCTTGTCCTCCCTGATTGTGTATCCTTGTTGACGACCTTCTCTTGGGATGTCATGTATCCACAGTGTGAACAGCTTGAGTCGGAGCTTCAAGCTAGCAGTGCTGAGAGGGATCGCTGCATATCTGAGAAAGAGGCAAGCTTTGCATGTGACTTTTTGCTAGCAGTCATCTCTGCTTGTTCATGGCCTGGCTGAGCAATGTCCTATGACTGCATGTTCTTTGCATGTCTTTGTTTTTTTCAACTTGCAATGCAGCCATTTTTGTTCTTGTCACTTTTCAATGGCTACAGAGAATCTTTCAGTGACCGACCATAGCAGATGTGCCTTGGCATGAAATCCTATCCTGGTGGCGTGGCGGATTTCAAGCTTCACGCAACGCCACACTGCATGAGAAAGCTGTTTATGTATGTGGGCAAAAATATGTGCTTTTTTTGTTTGTGTGAATAAAGCAAGTAGAACAAACAAAGCACGTCGTATCAGCTAATGATTTTAGTTAGAGAAAGCGTAAAAAACAAATGTAACACATTTATGGAAAGACCTCATAACAATGCCTCATAACAATATTGTGGTTCTGGCACATGAAACAATAGCATTTATTTGCCTTACTTTGCTTCATGGAAAACAAGGAAATTATTTATTAGTAGAGAGAAAAGCTCAACTTAGCATAAACCATTTGCTTGCCATGCAGGCAAAAAAAACAAAAACAATTCAGAGGTCAACCATAAAACAAGAGTAGAAAATAAGCTCTTAAAGTATAATGCAAAAAAAAACATTGCGAAATGATTTCTACAGATAAAGAAAAGAAAACAATGGAAAACGTGAATGTAAAAAGTGAGTGTCATTACAAATTGCTATCTAAACACACATTAATAGGAAGCTAACAGCCCTGGCTGAGCAAGTTTAAAATGAAATCATTGGTATTTTAAGACTGTTCAGAGCATGCTGTCCCGTCTGTTCCATAACACTGTTTGTTGTGGTGAAAAACCACCCCACTGTTTAAGCTGTGCCACTGTCTGATGTTCGGCTGGTTTTGTGCTGCGGCGAGTAGCAGGTACAAGCAGAGCTGGCTTCCTTGCGACAGCGGGATGGAAGCATGAAGGCTGAACTTGTCAAGCTGCAGAAGCAGAGCTATGCAGCCATCGACAAACACATGTAAGGCCATCGCATACCAACAACATTTTCCCATGCTTCTTTGCACTGCTGCCACTGCCCGCAACATAGTTACTGGTCCGTTCCCAAGAATCTGTTTGCATATTATCCCAGCTGCATTTTACAGCGAAAGCTGTTATGAGGTCGCGACACGGGTCATGCGCTGCACCAAAGTTGTCCGCCCCCGCTGCCAGTGTCCGTAATCAGTATCGCACGAAGTAAGAAAAAAATTCAATAAATAAAAAAAAACATAGAGGATACAATGGGATTCGAACCCGGGTCCCCTGCATGTCAGGTCAGTATTGTAGCACTGAGCCACGCCGGTGCTTGGAACTCATTCCCGAACTGGCCTTAGGCAGGCTTGATGTCAGGAAAGGAATCCCATTAATATGAGTAATAAAGCGTTTTAGAACATTGAAGGAACAATCAGGCATCGCACAATGTGATTTGCATAATGAGTTTGTCGTCCAATGCTCTAACCCATTACAAAAGCTTGTTTTTGATCACCTATTAACTGTGATGCATATGCACTTTAGGCATATTTCTTCATCGTCGTCAGTCACTGCATATAAAAATTTCACAAAATTCCTAGCAAGTGTGTAGCGGATACCATGCTTCTCCAAAGAATGAAGAGGAATAGCATAGTGAAAGGCGGCCTCCTACACAAAAAATATGATTGTTTATGGCGTAATGGGTTCCCAGCAAGTGTGCTTGTACCAGCTACTGAAAGAGTGTTTAGAAAAGGCTCTGAAAGGCCGCTCTTCCAGCTTTCGTTGTGACTGTGCTGCCCCTTCTATGCAGGCCTGTTTTTTTTTTTTTTTTTTTTTTTTATGAAGCCGAAATGTAAATATGTCTTGTAGGACTTATGTCTAGAATCACGATAAAAAGCACCATGTGTTAATTAACGTGTTAGTTAACATTACAACCCTTCGTGCATCGCCTCCAAGCTTTGGAACCGACGCCTGCACGTAGGCTAAGTGTACACTGTTTGCTGTACACTGTGATCATCTGCACTTGCTCTCTCTTGTTATTGTTTCCTTTCCCTTGCACAGATAAGCCAGCCAAACATCAAGCTCCTGCAGCTGTCCTTCCTGCTTCTTTCACATTAGTGTTATTCTTTCTCAGTACATTAATGATAAAGTCTCATAAATTATTAATAATTATTGTACAATGCAAAGGCAGCTGGTGATCCACGGCAATCAGTGTTGTAGAATGTTTTCATTTTTGTCACACTTTGTGTCTTTTATGTGTGCTGTGTGCCGTTCTAGTGTTTGTAGCGGCTCTACTAGAATCATTGCACCATTTGTTCATAAGCTGATTCCAGGAATGCGAGTTCTGTGAACAGAAAACCATTTAAATGCTGCATCATACAAGTTCCTCACACAACTGTGCACACAACTCTCTACGCAGCTGAGTGAATCACGAGTCCAGTCTTTGTCCTACTCACCACCTGTGATCTTTTCATAAGTGCTACTTTATTGGTACGAACGATGTGTTAGTGAAATTGTTTGTGGTGTCATAAAAACTAGGCAGTTTAAGTCAATTCCAGAACACTGTTTTAGTGTTAGGTCAACTCAGACCACCTACTATGCTATCACTGATATTGAAAGAAAGTTCCTTTCCACTGTAACGTCTTGCAAATGATCAAACATAATTGACTGACTGATGATGTATGCACGAGTGTTTTGTATGCTCCATTTTATGCTTCGTAGGCAACGATGTGACAATTACACAAATACAAACAATGTTTATTGATGTCTCAACCTGTAAATTTTGTAGAGAGGTTCTTTCTTTTTCAGTGGAATGAGTTTGCTTAGCAGGCATCCATCATGCTTGCCTACACGCAATATGGACATATTGGACACGCAAATGGACACAAGTGACAGTGTTGTCATAACGAAGC
Source organism: Rhipicephalus microplus (assembly GCF_043290135.1). Classification (NCBI taxonomy): domain Eukaryota; kingdom Metazoa; phylum Arthropoda; class Arachnida; order Ixodida; family Ixodidae; genus Rhipicephalus; species Rhipicephalus microplus. The sequence continues at coordinate 259,130,555 of NC_134701.1, forward strand.
ATACGAATACGAGGTCTGTTAAAAAAGTGCCAGACTTTTTTTTTTTTTTTTTTCGCAAGCACCTGATGGATTTGAAACAAGCGGGCTAGCATCAGCCGACCTTGAACCTTCGTGCACATGCGTGAGTTTTTTCCCGCCTGCCGATAGCATCAGTCGTTTCAGCGCAGCGTTTCAGTGAGGTAGTGCGCATCGCTCTTCTCGGTTTTTCATTGCAAGGAAAATGATTGAGCGACCGGAGCAGCGCTACTGCATCAAATTTGCCTGAAACTGGACGACAGCTAAGTAAGTAGAAACTATTGGGACGATCAAGACGGCTTTCGGTGACAGCGCTATGAGCCGCACACAGATTAAGGAGTGGTACGAAAGACGGCTGCACATTGGTGAAGATTTCTGGTCGGCCATCAACATGCCGAAATGACCAGGTCATTGTTGAAGTGAACGCTGTGGTGATGCGGGACTGTCCTGTGACTATCCAGGAAATTGCGAAAGAGGGGGCATCAGCACTTTCTCTGCACGTTCCATTATGACTGAAGATTTGGCCATGAAGAGAGTTGCGACGAAATTCGGGCCGAAATTGCTGACAGAGGAGCAAAAGCAACTTCGTGTTCAAGTCTCACAGGACATGCTGGATTTCACAAGCAGTGACCCTAACTTCATGAACACTATTATCAATGGTGACGAGTCTTGGGTGTACGGTTATTACTTGGGAGCTAAATCCCAGTTGTTACAGTGGAAGCATTCCATGTCATCAAGATTAAAAAAAACCTGCCAAGTGCTCAGCAACGTCAAAGTGATGTTGAGTGCTTTCGTTGACTCCCGCGTTGTGGTACACCACGAGTATGCACCAAATGGTCAAACAATCACCGAAGAGTACTACAGGAATGTCCTCCGTCATCTACATGATGCTGTGCGGCGCAAGAGACCTGACTTGTGGTCAACAGGAAACTAGTGCATCCATCACGACAATGCTTCTGCACATTCCTCACACTTGGTTCAGACTTTTTTGCCGAAAAGTAAAACTCCTGTAGTCCAACAGGCTCCTTGCTCTTTTTATATGGCCCCCTGCAACTCCTGGCTGTTTCCCAAACTCGAGAGGACATTGGAAGGAGAGCGATTTCAGACAAGGGAGGACATTATGGCTGCAACGACAGCTCGAGCTGAACTTCATTCTGAAAGAGGCCTTCTCGGAATAATTCCAACAATGCCACACCGCTGGGAGAAGTGTGTGGAGTCCCAAGGAAACTACTTTGAGGGAGATTAGGTTTCCAACGCTCCAATTATGCCAGTTTATTTTCTTGCACCAAAGGTCAGATACTTTTCTAATAGACCTTGTATGTATTATCTTTTTCATTTTATTCGATTATGCTGCTAAAGCAAGGTGAGAGGACAGTGCCCAAATTTGTCCAACGAAAACAAGTTCATTTGTATAAGTGTTGACTCCAGCGACATGCCCTGTTCTACGATTTCTTAATTCTACATTGAAATACGTGACCCATGGTGCAGTTTGCTATTTTTCAGTTGCAAATGGCAAGCAGTGATACACTCTATCCGTATAAATTAAGCAGCGCATATCAATCATGTTGCTTTTTTTTTTTCACATTATTTCTGCACGTATGCCGGTACCATAAGTTTCATCCTGCTGCACAGGGGCACTCAACGACTGGAGGAGGACTGCCAGGCCAGTTTGAATCAGGCACGGGACGCTATTGCACGGCACCAGCCTCATATGGTTGCTGCTATGGGCAGGGTATGTAGTCTCTTTGACAACATTTGCCTTGCGTGCATTGTTATGCTGAAAGGGTGGTTATTTCGAGTGCACATGTTCATTGCTTATATTTAGCACACTATTTGGTTTACAGCAGTTGGCCTATAAGTGTCTAGTTGCCTTGTAGACTGCCATACAACAAACATACAATGTGCATCTCGGCAACAACGTCTGGCAGCTAATGCTACCGTGATTGCATCGATGTACAGGCTGTTGTAATGAGGTGGCAGTACTACAACACACTATCTTGACATTGCAGGCCGAGTTTGCTGGTTGGCAAGGCTTAAAAAAAGTGCTGGAAAACCCTGATGATCCGGCCATTGGAGAGTACATGGGAATGCTTATTGATCACTTACAAGTGCCAGATGTCCTGACCACCGCTTTGGGAGCAGCACTTGGCAAAAAGTTAGTGCTATGACGTTTGTGGTTTTTGCTTCTGGTTTGCCACCATTCGTAAATTAGTGTTTGTGCAGATTTATTCTGGCAAAAATGATCGGTTGTTTGGCAAGGTGCCTGTTTTGATGCGTACTTTATATTTACATGACAGGATTCACTACATTTATGAAAATAACGTACTGGCAGTGAAGTTCACGAAGGTATTGGGACATTATTTTTAGTCTTTTAACTTCTGTACAAATTATTATATGAATGCAAAAAAGTCTAAGTGAACGTAAAGACAATTTGCCACTGACAAGGATGAAAAGTGCAACCTTCCAAAAGTTGCAAGTTCGGTCCATAATGTGAAAAAATGTGGTACTACGTACAATCAGCACATCTCGAAATGAGTGAAACGAATTCATTTGATATGCTTGCTTCAGTAAATCTGATACTTCATATTATACTGTGAAGAAGAAGATGTGCCTGCAGCGAGCAGCATCGCCAACGCCAGGCTCTCTCGGCTCGTGCTTCGGTTACCTGCTGTGCCGGTCTCTGCTGGACGGTTCATCACCCTGTCTTGCCGTTGTCGTTAACGACTAATAAACCTCTTCACAATACATTAGACATTGGTGAACCATAAGGTCTCTCGAAACTGCAAGTCATGAATGTTAGCTGATTGGACAAAATTGTTACAAGAAAAATAAGTCATTGACACTAAAGATCACGGCAGTGGCAAGCACGGTTGTCAATCGTCAAAACATTAACCTTCAAGACAAATGAACCAGTCATATATACAGCTTTCATCATGCATTCCAGCGTAATATCTGGATATTGTAAATGTTTGATAATGTACGTTGGTGCTTGCATTGTGCACATGATTTGGTTAGATCATTTGCTGTGTGATTGTTTGTGAGATCCTGGAAATTGTGAATAAGGTAGTTGCATCTTGCACAGAATGATATCTTCGAAACTGTGGTCTGATGGTAAAAATGGCAATGGAACAAGCGTAGAAAACAAGGTAAAGCTTAAGAAACAGTGAAGCTGGTTGATCTTAGGGGCTTAACGTGGCCTTCTTGGCTGACGTTGGGCCTTTTCTAGGTGTAGACAGAGTACAGTTGAACCATAGCCTGTCACAGGCCATGCAAAAGTTTTCCAACTCCTGCGCTAAAAGCTAATGTGAAAACCTGACTGTGGCACCACCGGTAGAAATACAGACCTTGCGTCGCTTGTACTCGGCTCACGCCTCATCGGGCACACTTGGCAGGGCAGCCGCTTCAGCTGCTTGTTTGTGGGCACGGCATGGTGGTGGCTGCTCTTTGGCACATGCATGATCCAGCGAGGTTAAACCCAGGTGATGCGCAGCGGCGGCTCGGTTATTGATAAGCAACGGCGCGGAGGGTTTTTCGCAGACACCCTACGTTATACCTCGAGCTTTAAGAGCTCTGCTTTTAACATGTTCTTGCATCAATATTTGTAGTTAACAAGTCTAGGTTGGCTTGTAGTAGGGGCAAGATGCCAAATACCACCCAACTTCTTGTGCACACGGGCATGTGTGCATGTGTGTGCGTATACTTTTAACATTACAAAAATTGTGAAGTGCACTCCTCAAACAAAGTGAGAAGTCAGTATGACTCTCATTAAATGAAACTTGAAAGGACCAGAATATTATGTTCTATTTAAAGGGCCCCTAAACCACCCAGAGATCAAAATAAAGCTATGGTGTTGCAATTGTGCGCGAGTCTTTAACACATAGTGGCCGTGAAAATTTTTCGACACAGTACTGTAAGAGAGGAGTTGCATTATTTTGATTATCCAAAAAGGGCTTCCGCTCATTTCGCTCTTTTTTTCACTCTGCTTTATTCGTTTGCTCATCTCTCCTCTTCGAGGAGTGCTCCTCATCACCGTGTGAGGGGGAAGTGTTGTGAGCGAGGGTGCCTGCAAGCTCACAAATGGGTTCATTCTGGGATTGACATGAGCACACTATAATGTTGGCATTGAACCATACGGTGAGGATTACCAATAGCCCCCGAGAAGTGGCGGGACAGTTTCTTTTATTTTTGCGGGGTGCCCATGCCTTGTAGTGCTGGCTCTGGCATTGTTGATCACGACAGCATTCTGAACTCGATTGCTTTTACTTGAAATGTTACAAAATTACAGGAGGTGGTACACGGTGCCCTTTACCCAGGGTTACGTTTAATGAGAGATGAACAAAAGTGCAAAGTTTGAGCACAATACCAGTCATATTAGGTGCAGTTATTGCATTCGAGCAACAATTCCATTTAAGTGCATTATATCTGCCAAGAGTTCAGAATTTCAAGTTGTTCACTCTTATCATTTTCAAAGTCTGCACCTTCTTCCACTGCAGACTGTTCACTCACCTCGTGCGAAGCTGTTCGGCCACAACAACCCTCTTGCGCAAGTTCTATGCCTTGAAGACTCGAGGGTACGTTGGCTTTCAGGCACTGGACAAGACCGCCGTGCAAGACCGGTTACCAGAAGTAAAGGGAGTATGTGCTGCTACCTATTCAAAGGAATGTGAATCACATATTACGATAAGCTGAATAGTTGTTCTGAGTGGTGATGCATGTTTCGTAAGGAACCAGACGAGCATTTAACCACAGCAGCTCTCATAATTATACTGGCGTTTAGTTGCGTGAAACCCCCAAAATTTACCGAAATGTATGCAGTCAAACGTGCATATATCAAACTTTCTAAAAAATGGGCATTAGTGCAATATATTTTATAACTTGATACAAAGCTTCTAAAGAATTTACTCTATTATTTATGGAAGCCTTGATGCATAAGTTGGCTTCTTGACACTGCTTTGCAAGAATGCAAAGAAGGCAGCTAATGACAATGTGTTAGTATTTTAACGTTTTTCATGCTTCCGCGGTTTGTAGTTGGAGGTGCAAGTTATGCACAGGGGGGAAAGCTGTAGGTCAGATGATACAGTATCTATGTAAATTTTAACATCTTCAAATGCATTTGAGCATACTTGCCAGGCGTGGGAAATATATGTATGCCTCGGCAATAATGTTGGCACTATTTTTCAATATCATACCCAGCGTTCATATTTCAATTCTCTATACAGTAATGACATGAGATTTTTGTTCTCTAAAGTTGACTGTGCTAATTGTTGCCAGCTTTGCACAGAACAGCTAGATTGTTCCTTATTATGACAGCCATTGCGTTAACAAATTTAGCGGAGAATCAAAGAGTAACCATACGTGACGGCTGCAACGATGATGAATCATGGGTGAAAGCATGCGTTAGTATGCAATAGTTTTTACTTGCTCTGAGTGGTACTCTCCTAACCACACCATTGACACTCCCAAATGCATGAGAGAAAGTCTGCTTTGTTGAGGAAACACCAATTTCTTGTGGGAAATCCAACTTCTTGGGTAGTTGCATGCCACCCGTTGTTCCATATATCAAGTGTTTTATATATCAAGTGTTCCAGCTGTCTTTCTTCAATTCAGTTGTAAATTTTTCCATGCATTGACGTTAAATTATTGTAGCTTTCAAAAATAGTTTAATACAAAGGATATTTTGATTTACTCAAGTCTGATATACAATAAAACATCACTTAAGTGAACTATCTCGTAGTTTGACTTTTTAAAAATCATCTGCTCAAGCCCCATTCGACCCAGTGCCAACACATTTCAGTTTAATAAAATTATATACACTGTAGCACAGAGCACATTTCTATTCTATGAATAAATTTTGTGACTCCATCCTGTGCCTCTCACATCACATTCCTCATTGTCTGAAAGTCTGGGTACAGAAAGTGCTTCGCGTTTTGAAGACTATTTCAGCTGTAGCTTTTACATTGAGAGATGTGCCATTATGTCTGCAGATATTGTAGCGAGTGTCCTACCTTGGGAAGTAGAAGAGGCATAAGAAGTAATCCTTGTAGTGGAAACATCAGGAATTTCAATAAACAAGCACCGATGTGCTTCGAAAACGTGACACCCTTTGCTGCTTGACAAAGGGTTGTGCCGGAGAAGGCTTATGAATGCTGGGACACAGCGACCCAATTCATGACCACTGCAGCCCTAAGCGCACAAGTGCCGTAAAGATTACTGCATTTTCCAAAACATGCTAGATAAATAGAAATCCACAATCAAACAAGCTGCATAGCAAATAAAAGTATTCAAATTTTATTTCGCAACTGACGTCTTTAGCTCCTTATAATAGGTTGCAACAAAACTAGTATTTCAGTTCAGCCAACCTTCAGTTTAACAAACTTTCTCCTGGTGTCCCGTGAAGTTCGTTCAAGTGAAGTTTAACTGGAGTCTGATTGTAAAATATAATAGACAAATGCAATATTGTGCTCATTGAGGACTGTTGAGCTGTGAGTCTCTTCATTGATCATCCTTCTCGCCCTCTAGGCTCTTCACAAAAAAAAATACGAGGTGCACATTTTTGTTGTTGCAAGTCATTTGTAAAGAGGCATCAGCCAGAGATTATTATTATGCCATGAAAATACTGCGTAATTTAATTTTTCTGGCCCACTATACATACATTACCTTATCATTACCTTTGATACAATCGACACACATATATCGAACCTACACATAACAAATTACTGTGTATGGTGTACACTTGTAAGAGCCTTCTGAAGAATTTTCAATTTGTAAAATATGTTACACACTGCTTTACCAGTATGTTGAACTTTTTTGTGGTCTCCTTGAGATATGCGGGTTCGATTGTAATAGTAAGAAACATCTAGCACAATCACTGGGTCAACAAAAGACTGTCTACAATTTCACAAAAAGTCTGACATCCTATATCTGAAAAGTAAGGCTGACTTTCAAGTGTCATTCAAAGTGGATGCACCTCGTGAAGGTACTTGCTTCCATTTGTCAATTGCACCTACTGTCCTATAGTATAATGCATACATTACTGAAATCTCGCTAATTATAGAAAACCTTCACATCCTACAGCCGGAGGTTAGGCGCCTGCTTGACATGGTAGAGTGCACCAACTCCGATCTGGCTCCTCTGCTGCCACACTGGCTGGGCAAATGGCTGCTCTGCGAAAGCCTGAAGGACGCTCAAGACGCAAGCCGCCGGCACAAGGTCAACTGCGTCACTCTTGAAGGTCAGCGTTTGCGATTTCACTTCGCGGTACACTCAGTTTTCTTCATTCTGCCATTTTGGTAGGGGCAGGGGTAACCGTTTTCACCAGAACAAAAGCCTGGTTTGCGGCTTTTCAGCTAGGGGAAGGGCACTAATGCTGTGGCATCGTGAAAAAGGCATACATCTGTGCAGAGTGTGTGTGCAGGTTGTTTTCGTGGAGGTACCTCTTTTCCCTTCACACCTGCAGTCCGAGCGACGGTCTGCTCACATTCCAAGTGAGGTCAGCCAGCTTCGAAAAGGCACACTGCAGCAGTGTACTGTTGTGCTTCTAAGCTCAAGGGCCGCATAATCATATTTGGTGATAGCTTGTAAAACTCGAACAATTATTATTAGCTGTAAACGGTCGATGGTAAGGCTAGCATATAATTCAGCAGAAGGCACCTCTTCTGTACAGTGCATCACTCCTGGGGGCAACTTTTGGGTTGTAGATAACGCAGCCATTACTCTTTGCACCAGGGATCACCGACTCACTGTGCCCAAGGCAATTCATGAAATTGGGGGGTGTGGGCCAATAATGCATGTCATTCATAAAGCCACTAGGCCAAGTGTAGTTAAAGGCAGTTAGTAAAATACAGTGAATGATGACTAGTTCGTGAAGCATTGTGACCTAGCTAGGGGCAGCACAAAATACACAAAGGAGACTCATGTGTGGTTCTTGTGTTCCCTTTTCTGCACCCTTGTCTTTTGCACCGTCCTCTTGGCAGAGGACTCAGCAACTTCAGTGTAAAGCATCCCGCATAGTTGATGTGATCTATTAGGCTCTACGCTCTTGAGCAAATAATGTATTTTGGGAAACTGTGGAATTTTTTGTGAATTCTGATCACATTTCTAATGTATGCAACTTTTTATACACATTGTTACACGATATCGGCAACGAAAGAGCATCATATACGACGAAGACGATGAAAGCGACCGTGCTCGTGTTGTTGTTGCTGCTGTTCTTCCATCTTGGCTGCAGCTGCCTCTGACTCTCCCTGTATATTTTGTAAATGTATCTATTTCATTCATTCTCTCATCCCCGTGATATTTGGTGGAGGTGCGGGGTACAACACGATATAACGAAGCTCCGCAGTGGCCGACGCTTAGATTTTTCCCCCATGGCAGACCAGGGACCGGCTCCCACCGAGGCGACTACAACAACAACTGTTGTCCTTCCGCAGCTAAAAGATCCTGGCACGTTCTGTGGCACGGATGATGTCGACATTGAAGAATGGCTGCCGTTGTACAAACGTACAAGTAAGAATTACCGCTGGGATGAAACTCTTATGTTAGCCAATATCCTGTTCTACTTGAGAGGAACAGCGAAAGTGTGGTTCGAGAACCACGAAGATGAAATTGGAAGCTGGGATGCGTGCAAAGAAAAGATGCGCGCCCTTTTCGGCAAGTCTGTGGGTAGAAAGGCAGCGGCCAAGAAGGAGTTGGCATCTTGTGCGCAAACGTCATCAGAGTCCTACGTGACTTACATACAGGATGTGCTTGCCCTTTGCCGAAAAGCGGACAACAGTATGGAAGAAACCGAAAAAGTAGCTTACATATTGAAAGGCATTGCAGATGATGCATTCAACCTTCTCATATGCATGGACTGCAACACGGTCGATGCCATCATCAAGGAGTGCCAGCGTTTTGAGGCCGCAAAAAGTCGACGTATCGCCCAAAATTTCATTCGACTACTAAACACAGCAGCAACCTGGTCGTGCGAAGACAGGCCTGCGCTACATACGTCGTTAACTGCAGAGCACATGACCAAAATCATCAGACGTGAACTTGAAGCTCTGTCTCCTGCGTCCACGTGCTCCCATGCCTGTGACTCTAGCCCTCAGATGGTTCCACTGGTACATGCCATTGTGCGACAAGAGCTTTCCAATGCTGGACTGGCCTCCGAGTGCACTACAGCTCCCTCTCAGCCAATCAACCGTCGTCGACCCCCTGTTTTGTATGCCCAAAGCCAAATCCTTCTGGCGCGCCCTCGCCTGATTTGTTTCAACTGCCACCGTATCGGACACGTGGCCCGCCATTGTAACACTCGGTGGTATTGGCATCGGGCATCCTATGGGTACCCCCATTTGCCAGAGAGGGATCATGGACACTTTCAAAGTTACCGGGAGTCACCTTATGCCACCAGTGAAGACGTTCCTTCTATGCCGCCATATCGTCGTCGCTCTCCATCTCCGCATGCTCACCAGTCCCGTTCACCGCTCTCCCGTCGCCCATCGTCTCGCTCGCCCCAATTTCGCCGACTGACCACCTGCCGCGGGAAAACTAGATGATGCAGCTCCCGGAGGTGATGCTGCATCGACCACTTGCCCGCCAAATCCTCTGACCATGCTGCCGACTCGACGCAACCTTATTGACGTTGAAGTAGATGACACACCTGTTGTTGCACTTGTGGACACAGGGGCTCACATATCAGTGATGAATTCAGAACTTCATTGCCGCCTTAGGAAAGTTTTAACGCCACCCACAATGCCACTCATCCAAGTCGCCGACGGCGGCACATTTCCCATGCTTGGAATGTGCTCCGCGCGTATAAGCGTGGCTGATCGCTCCATGACAGTGCTATTTGCTGTGCTTCAGAAATGTTCCCATGAACTTATCCTCGGCATGGACTTTTTATCCGCCCACTCTGCCCTTATTGATTGTGGAACCGGCATGCTTCAACTTGATTTACCGTGTTACCATGACGACCCAACACCAGCTCAACCCCGTCTGTGTTCTGCAGATCACGTTCGCCTAGCACCTCAAGCCATTACTTACGTGAACCTGAGATCTGTCCCTCCTGTTCCCTATGGTGACTACATGTTGGCACCTATTGCTGACGTTCTGCTGGCCAAAAATGTTGCCGTGCCTCACACACTTTTGACAGTCACGGGAAATACAGCATCTCTTCCGATCCTAAACTTCAGCTGGTGCGCTCTAGATGCTGCCATTTCGGCGTTCGTTGCCGAATCTTCTTCGTCCTCTGCTCCATTTTCATCCTCGAAGAGCGCAGCGGATGCCATCATCGACAAGATGATCGCTCCAGACCTTCTTCCAGCACAGACAGCTGACATCCGGCACCTGCTGAAATCCTACCGCGACATCTTTGATTTTGATAACTGCCCTTTGGGTCAGACATCCTTTGTTACTCATAGGATTAACACTGGAGATGCCAGCCCCATCCGACGACAACCTTATCGCATGTATAATGCTGAGCGACAAGTTATCCCAGCACAAAGTTGAAGAAATGCTCACAAAAGACGTCATTGAACCTTCCTGCAGTCCATGGGCATTGCCGGTCGTGCTAGTCAAGAAGTAGGATGGCAGCTGGCGCTTCTGCGTAGACTACCGTCACTTAAACAAAGTAACACATAAGGACGTGTATCCACTGCCGCGGATTGGCGATGCTCTCGACTGCCTACATGGGTCTGTCTACTTTTCATCTATCGACTTGCGATCAGGATACTGGCACATTTCTGTCGATCATCGAGACCGTGAGAAAACCGCATTCATCACATCGGATGGACTTTTCCAGTTCAAGGTTATGCCATTCGGATTGTGTAATGCGCCAGCTACATTTGAAAGGATGATGGACTCTCTCCTGTGTGGATACAAATGGACCACGTGCCTGTGCTATCTCGATGACGTCACCCTATTTTCACCTACATTCGAAAGCCACCTTAGCCGCCTAACGGTTGTTCTTCAGGTTTTCCGGAAAGCAGGACTTCAGCTCAACTCTTCCAAATGTCGCTTCGGCCGTCGGGAAATCACTGTGCTGGGCCACCTTGTCAGTGCTCGAGGCGTGCAACCTGATCCTGAAAAAATTCAAGTTGTCAAAGATGTTCCCATACCACGTTCCGCAAAAGATGTACGGAGTTTTATCGGCCTTTGTTCTTACTTTCGACGTTTCGTAAAAAATTTCGCTGACATTGCCCGACCACTTACGGAGCTACTGAAGAAGGACATGCCTTTTTATTGGGGTACTGACCAAGCAACTGCCTTCAGCAACCTTACAACATTACTTACTTCCCCACCCATCTTGGCCAATTTCGACCCGTAAGCCCATACTGAAGTTCGTACCGATGCCAGCGGACATAGAATTGGTGCTGTTCTCGCCCAGCGGCAACGAAGACAGGATCGCGTCATTGCTTATGCCAGTCGCCTCCTTTCTCCTTCGGAGAGCAAGTTTTCCATTATAGAGCGTGAGTGCCTCGCACTAGTCTGGGCAGTCAGAAAATTTCGACCATACTTGTTTGGCCGCACCTTTTCGGTAATTACAGATCACCATGCCTTGTGCTGGCTGTCGTCTCTTAAAGATCCAACAGGACGACTTGGCCGTTGGGCCTTGAAACTACAAGAATACAGCTTTGACGTGGCATACAAATCTGGCCTAATGCACCAGGATGCTGACTGTCTATCCCGTCACCCCGTGGACCCACCTGACCTTTCAGCACATGATTCTGACCCTTGTGTCTTCGCCTTGTCGACTTTCACCGACATACGCAAGGAACAGCTCAGCGATGTCCACTTGCGGTCTATCATGCAGAGTCTACGCTTGCGCCACGTAGACCGGTCGCTACACTTGTTCGTTCTACGCGATGGCATTCTTTACCGACGCAACACCAGCGCCGAAGGACCAGAGCTACTACTCATAGTTCCTGCGACACTCCGTTCCGCTGTACTTGAATAGCTTCACGACGCCCCAACCGCGGGACGTCTTGGGGTCACGCGCACGTACGATCGCGTGCAGCGTAGATTCTTCTGGCCAGGCCTTTACCGTTCTGTGCGCCGATACGCTGCTGCATGTGAGTCCTGCCAGCGCTCCAAACATTCCACCTTGCCACCAGCTGGTCCGCTCCAACCAATAGACATACCCACCGTTCCCTTCTACCGCGTCGGTCTTGATCTCGTTGGACCATTTTCTACTTCTCTCACTGGAAACAAGTGGATAGCCGTAGCCACTGATTACGCCACAAGATACGCTATCACGGGAGCGCTACCGGCAAGCTGTGCCACTGACGTCGCGGACGTCTTGCTTCATGACGTAATTCTTCACCATGGCACTCCTCGACAGCTGCTGACTGATCGTGGTCGCTCATTTCTTTCTAAAGTAGTAAGTGACATCCTTCGCTCGTGTTCGATGCGTCACAAACTCACTACGGCCTATCACCCACAAACAAATGGTTTTACGGAACGCCTAAATCGAACATTGAGAACAATGCTCTCCATGTACGTTTCCAAAGATCACCTTGATTGGGATAGTACTTTGCCTTATGTGACATTCGCGTACAATTCGTCACGCCACGACACTGCTGGCTTCTCCCCCTTCTATTTATTGTTCGGCCACCATCCAGCGTTACCCTTCGAGACTCTTCTCCCATCAACTACGCAAACGGTTACAGAGTACGCCCGGGATGCCACTGCTCGGGCTCAAGTGGCCCGCCAAATCGCACGGGAACGTCTTCTTGGCTCGCAACTCTCTCAGAAGGCCCGCTACGATAGCCATCACAGAGTAGTTTCCTACTCTCCAGGTTCATTGGTCCTCCTCTGGACACCATGCCACCACGTTGGCCTCTCTTTGAAGCTCCCCTCTCGCTACTCGGGGCCTTACAAGGTTTTACGCCGGCTTACCGATGTCACATACGAGATTGCTCCGTTGGACAGTCAGTCATCGTCGTCCGCACCCGTTACTGACGTCGTCCATGTGACCCGCCTCAAACCGTACATATCCTCATATGATCCTACTCTCCTTTAGGCACCGAGACGACGCTGCCATCAGCGGGGGGTTATATGTTACACGACATCGGCAACGAAAGAGCATCATAGACGACGATGACGATGAAAGCGACCGTGCTCGTGTTGTTGTTGCTGCTGTTCTTCTATCTTGGCTGCAGCTGCCTCTGACTCTCCCTATATATTTTGTAAATATATTTATTTCATTCATTCTCTCACATGAGTGATATTTTTGTTTGCTAATACTTGGCAGCTAGATGATGCTAAAGAGGTTTCTTATTGGTAGAGCTATGATTCCAAAACTAAATCATGTTTTTCGTTTTATTCTTCTATGTTACCGACACAGCTTTCAAGGCACTTTTATTTTATTCCCTTTGACGAATAAAAGGGAATCATGCTTTCTCTCCCTCTTCTTTTCTGTGCAGGTGACATAGTAAGTGCGAAAGGTGCTATGACAGGTGGCTACCGTGACGCCAGGAAAAATGTGTTTGCTGTGTACCAGGAATTTTGTCGGCTTTCTGACGTGCTCCAGTCGGCCGAAGCCGGATTGAGCAACATGCAAGCAGTGTCTCGGAGTATCCTTTACACACAGTAATTGTGTGTTATACATCTTTAGGGAGGCTTCCATGCATTGTGCAGCTGTAAGGTTGAATGCTTCATCAATATTTGCTGTGAATTCACCAGAACACAGTTTTTAACAAAGAAGCTGTTTAAGCTTTTCGTGGCACCGGGTAGTGCTAACAAAGACTATCGTTGCACTTTTTGTTGCACCAAGTATTGTGAACGTAAATTGCCGTCGTAATGTACCAGCATGCGCTCTCCTCATCTTGTGCTTCGTTGCCACAATATGTGTGCCAATTTGTCCAGCATGAAACTCAATAACTCTTGCAGCCAAGAGAACAAGTAACGAGAGAAGAACAAAAAGAAAAAAAAAAGAAACGGAATAAAGATAGAGAAAAAGTTGCACAAAAAAAATATATTGAAAAACAGAGCGAGACAGAAAGGAAGATAGAGAGGGACAAAAAAAGAGCGTATTATAGTCCCAAATAGTACAGTAGAGCAAAGAAGTTGGAAAGGAGAGAGAGGAGGGAGAGAGAGAGAGTGAGGCATAGAATAGCCATGTATGGTACATTCATGTTATCATGTCAGAAAGGGAAACGGGGTGAGGAGAAAAGAAAGTGTGTAGCATGGCATAGTCATGTATAATGTAGTATACACGACAAGAGGATGCCATGTACAGCGCGCAGTATACGAATTGGCGGGAAAGGGAACTGAGAGTAAGGAGAGAGAGGAGTAGGGGGAAGGGGGAAGTAATGCGTAGCCGTACGTAGTATTGTACAGCACTGTGTAGGAGAGAGAAGCGAGAAACGAATGCCTCAGTTTTCACATAACTAGTCTGTAGCTGCCCCAATTTCTTTTATGCAAAAATTGACATCGTGGCTGAGCATTATCTTCCTTAACAGCCAAAAGATCTCGGCAGTGAAGCCTCTAAGCTGCACTGCAAGGTCCAACAACTGCAGCTGAATATCCTGCAGAACACGTAAGTTGATATTACTCCCTGCTGCAAGCATATTGAAAGCAAGCTTGGCTAAAATAATGTAAGAGTGGATTAGTTTCGCAGTTGAAATGAGAATGCCACTAGTGTTCTTGTTTGTTGACACAGTGGAGTTCCTCTTCGGAATGCTGTACATATAGAAAAAACAAAATGCAAGGGGGGAAGGGGGGGTCTCCAATAAAGTTTTATAGAGTGGTGATAAGCAATATATAAACATATATACCAATGCAATATATGCACCTCCCTATCATTATCACTTTTAAATTATTGACTCATTGATTTATTCTTTTTACATGCCCTGAATTGCCAGACTATTCCAGAGGGAAAGGCATACATACAAGCAGCCCATATGGGCTAGCTCCCCCTCCCCCCATAAACAAAGAGCACAGTATAAGCAGTGTAGTTAAAGGGGTACTGACACCATTTTTCAAAGGTGAGCTGATTCTGCCATTTAAATATCCTGCATACAGAGAGAGCTCTGAGCAAATGTGAAGCTAAGCAAATGCTGATAAGATATTTTATTTTCATGTTAAAGTAACTTTTCCCATTGCACACTTACCGACATCGACACTAGCTCAACATCAGGCTATATAGTACAAGTTCTGTTGACTTCACGCAGCAGTCTGGCTAGTTTTCATGTCAGGTATCAAAACTTTCAAAATGGCCACCAGTGAGTCACCAATGGAGCTATAGTGCGGAGCGGCTTTGGAAACATCACGACATCTTGTGCGAGCATGTGATGAGAGGCTTATACCGTGTGTGCGATGTCAGCGTACAGTAGGAACTGAAACTAGCTTTTGAAAACATACTGAAATTGCTGTTTGAAGGTGCAATCACACTTAGCAGAACGTTCTATAGGCTCTTGAGGACTTGGCCTTTCGTTTGATGCAAAAAAAAAAAAAAAAACGATTACTGAACATTTTCATGACGGTACCCCTTAACATATAACAAGTAGCATCGAAGAGCTTTGTTTTGACCATTAAAATATAATTTATTTACTCAGGAGTGCCATTTCAAGCACTGAATCAAAGCTGACTTCTCTTCAGTCTCGCGTGTCTCAAATTGAAGAGGGCATCAAAGCAAAGGTAAGATTATTGAAATGCTCTAGAGTTTTACGTTTGCTGTGACAATGAACTCCTTGTGTCATAATTTGTTATACATGCAACATTTTAAGCTTTCAAGCTCCAAGTTTAGAGCTTTTTATAGGGTATACCAACATGAGATTATCGATTTTCTATACACTAGCACTTGACCTGTTTAAATTGCAGATATTATACTGGCAAGCACCTGAGCACAATAAGTAATTTACTAAAATAGCACATGTTTCTTTAGGCCAGTTTCGCTGCTGAGTATGCAGCTGTATATTAGATTCACTATGTCTTCAGGCAGAAAAACTTTTGCAGTATAATACAAGTGCGTTATATAATTGTTTCACTTTTAAACTAAACTCCTTATAAAGCGAGCTGTCTTACAAAGTCACCTAAGAAGATTTTTACAGTGTCACATACCCTCGCAGCATATGGGTAAAAAAACTAGCGTATAAATATTGCACGTTTCAGATTTACATTGCTTTTTTTTACTTTGCGTTATGAAGTTGTTTATAAGCCGGGAGCTTGTAAACAACTTTATAACTACTTGAGTGCAGTGCTGCAAGATCAATGCTGATTTGTGATAGCTGCTTAGGTTGATGAGAAATTCTTGTCGACAATACGTGTTTCAATGCATTGTAGATAGCATGGAATGCAGAATGTTTTTCTCTAGTAATCTTTCTGCATCATTGCATAGTAGGTCATTGCATCTTGAATACAGGGCATTTAAATTTATGCACCTGCTTTGTGCGATGTTCCACTTGCTTCGCCTAACATTTTCAAACCCACTGCCAGGTTATCAAAGGGTGTGTCCCAATTACTCACCATTATGCGCACAGTAGATAGCCTAATAGACGGCTAAGTGGATAGTGGCCATCTTAAGTCCCAAATTAATTCTTACATAGACCGCTACGTGAACAGATTCAAGAAGACTGCACCAGAAACAAATACGATGCAGGCTATTTTGCTCTCCAAACTAGAGGGCAGCTCAGCGAAATGCGCGGATAGCTTTGATTTCGCTGCAATGGCTATCTGCGCACAATCAGATACTTTTCGAAGTGCTCGATGTACACTACGTTCAATATTTCACAGAAAAGAAGCTAAAGGATTAACAATTATGTTTGATTTTCATATCTTTTTCTTGCTGATGCAAGCTGGCGCCATGTCGCACAGATCTCATCCAGACGCTTTCCATTACTCACACGACTTGGGCTCAATGCTGTGTTCAAAGCTGTCAGTGCCGGCATTGCTGTTTTCTGAGTTGTCAGCTTTCTGCAGTGCTGTCTAGAACTGGAACACAGCCAGAGTACCTCGCACATCAAGTGTTTAAAATGCTGCCTCAAATAAGATCTTGCAAGTGCTTATGGCAATCTCAATCTGCCGTGCGTTTTCCAGGAAGAAGCGTTGCAGGAACGCCGGCGTCTGGCTGACAGCTATGCCAATCAGAAAATGTCTCTGCTGAAAGAGCGATCGTGTGGCCGCACAGAGCAGCTCACACCCAACGCTGAGCAGCAGCTGTTTGACAACACGCGGAAGATCCAGAAACTTCGCAGAAAGCTCCAGGAAGTAACTGCCGACAAGATGAAGGTGCGTGCTCCCCAGCTCTTTTCGATTGAACTGCCGCTGCGACGTTCACTTGAAGTTGAAACGAGATATTGAGCCATGCTCCCAACTATAGCTGCAGAAACAGACCTCTTTTCCTCCTCAAGCTGAAGAGAAGCTGCAATGACGTTCAAACTTTGCTCGACAGTTATTGGATGACAAACCAAGGAACGCACGACCGTAGAACTTTTTCATATGTTTGCCCTACGTAATAGCGGATCTTTGAATATTTCAAGGAATTGACCAGGATAAAAAACTGAGCTATCTTGAAGGTCCTTTTTAGTTATGTGCAGCGCATCACGAAAAAATCGGGAGCCCTTCCTTTAGGGGAATAATGGGAGCAAGCTAAGCTGTGATTGTGTGTGCCCGGCAAACTACTTTTTTTTTCTTTCTATTGCATTGTGCTATGCTCTCTCCTAACTTTTTGCTTCCTCCGTGCCAAGATTCGACCTTCATCTTCAAGCTTAGTTGTGCAACACTTCCGTCGCTACAAGCGACAGAGACGATCATACATTCACGTCCAGGCAACAATGAAATGCAGTGTGGAATGACAGGTCACCCAATAAAAGGTTGACTACCATATTGGAAAAAAGCTGATCACCGACATGCCCACGATAGAGAGGACATCGATAACTGGGGGAAAGATGCATACATATATGCATGCTTATCGCTGGGTTTTTGGTACACCACGACAACATCATTGCCGAAATTTGTAACTCATTACAAGCTTTGCTTGAAAAAAAATATGAAGCACGAAATATAGCAAAGAAGGGTATGCATTTGCATGTGGCACGTGTTCTGCATCATTCGTTGTCAGTTCTCAAGTTTTCCATGAAGCGTTGCAACACAACCAAATGTCATTCAATACGACTTGTATTGTTACTATTTTCTGCATTCCTCCTCACCCCAATTTTTTTTTATTTAGCTCATTCAAAAGAAAGATCATCACGAATCCTTGCTGAGCAACTGCTTATCTCCTGGCATTCAAAGTCTGCAGAAAGTAAGTGTGTCTATCTTTCTTGAGATGGGAAGATGAACCTCCATCTAAAATATTCAAGCTGATTGGATGTATTAACGCTAACACTGTAAAACTAGGAGGCGACGAAATCTTATCTTTACTTATTGTTTGCTGTGTTTCTTGTTTGCTGTTGCTCCTTCTTTTTTTTTTTTACTAATACCTCTCCCTAATGCTTTTGGTCTTAAGGGTATCAGTAAATGAAATGGAATGAAGTGAAATTATTGGCAGATGCAAGGTATTCTCAGAAATATTTTAAATATTCAAGTTCTAAATTGTAACTATATTTGTTACCAACACAGCAGTTTAGCTTTTTCCACGAAGGCACAACAAGTTTAATTTTAGTTTGTCCGCCAGTCGTCTAACGAAAAAAACTTCTTGTTTCGCATGTAGTAGTAGGTACATACTCAGCTTCAACCTCACACTTCTTCTGAATGCATGTGGCTGGTATTACCAACAGCAGCCTGCACGTGGTTAAAATATGACTGCTATGGGGGACCTGCGCTGGATAGGTGGCGCCCCGAAAAAAAGCACCTGGCGGAGAGTCTCGACACAACTCGGCTGCTCGCGCCCAGACGACCGGCCGCAGTGTACCACTCTGAGAGCACGCTCGTGCGCCGCTGCTGCGCTTCATTTTGGAACGCACAGCTCGAAAAGCCAATGCGCCAATAACACTGCACTGTGGTTTAGAAAAATAACTTTTTCCGAAGGCTACTCTCACATAAAAAGCACTAAAGAATGGAGAGAAGCCCTGCAAAGCGGACTGCGTCTATGCATATAGTATCGAAGGGACAGTGCTGTGCCATGATGGCAGCTCCCTCATCTTCATTTTCTGGTTTCGTGCTGGGTTTTGGGCTAATGCCAGTACTGGCTGACATGCCCCCATTCATAAGTCCATGCTGCGACGATACCACGCTGCCAACATCTGCAGTAAAAGAAAACAAAAACAGAGTAAGTGGTAGCTGCGTCATTTTTTTTTTTCTGGCATCGTTTGTATGCCCTGTCCGCGATATGTATGCATGGGGACGTTGATCAAGCAAACAACCGTGGCAGCATAGCATGTGTGGTGCCGCACTACTATTCTTGAGGGCGCGGAATAGATTGGCGACCACGGCTGCCGCACTTCGATGGGAGTGAAATATAAAAAGAACACCTAATAAACCAAGATATATGTGTGCATTGGAGAATCCGAAGTGGTCACAATCTCGATACGCACACTATACAGAGTACCTAAAAAATTGTATTTTGTTTGGCACATGAAAGCCTTGCAATTATCAATGTTCAACAGACATCTTCATTTTAGGCTGACACAGGCAAGCGGGAAAACTGAAACTGTTGTTAGGCGAACTAAAAAACGAGTGAAAAGTTAAAGAAATTTGATACTTCTCTAGAAAGGCATAAATTTCGATGTTACTTAGCCACGGCAGCCAGTGAGCAAAATGCTTATTGCATCAGCTGACTCCAGAAAACTAAGCTTCGAGTAGTCTACTGCTTTGTTTGAAACAAGAGCCTTGTCTTTTGCACAAATTAAGTTAAACAGAGGCATTTCTGCATCGAGTATCCACCGCGAGATATCTTTTATAACAGCTCAGAGGCGTAGGTGAACGTGGCCCCGCACAAGTCTTGTGGACAAGGCAGCTTTTCTTTACACGAGACTGTTTACAAAAAAAAAAAAAAAAAAGACTACCTGCTTACCATATCATTCACTTCACGCGGTGGTGGTGGTCAGATGGATGGATGCATAAAAACTTTTTTAGTCCTGATGTGCACGACTCAACGCTCAGCGGCCACATTAAAAAAGAAAGTTTACATAGGCCGTATGTTGCATAATACGCTCGTTTTATTTCCGGCGAAACGCCGTTCAAACTCTACTCATTGACCCTGGTTTCCACTGGTGGCTGTCTTCACTATTGAATAAATATAAAAGACACGCGCCTTTCAGTTTAGAAACGAGCTCGACAGCACTAGACAGGAGAGCGAGAGCAGAATTTTGCTCGCCTGACCGCTTGGATGCAACGCCGTCTCTTCTTTCTACGTTCGCCCTCTTTTTATATATGGCTGCACCAAAATACGCAGTAGTACCGCCAGTGCCCTTTGGTTTTGTCATGGCGATGCATGCATGCACCACCTCTATTAGCCGCCACTCTAGTCTGCGGGAGCAGCTGAGAAGTGCGCGCTCTCACCACGAGGGTGGTCGTGGAAACTCCAGCGCTAGTTCCCTATAATAGTACCTACTTTTCGTTCATGGTTAACTGGTTCATTTTTGCTCATTAATTTTCACACCAAATTTGAACTGGACTGTCTTGTAGGAAAGGGAAACCCTTGAAGACAAGAAGGCAGCTCTGGAAAGGGAGCTTGAGCTGTCAAAGACAAGACTGGCTGCCTTCAATGAAACAACAAAGGCATTAGGAAGCCAAATAGCTGGTAGGTTTATCAGCTTTAACGAGTTGCATTCAATATGAATTTGAAGAGCTGTACATCATTCTTATAACTGGTAGTATTTGAACTGGTGTTAGATTCATATCTCCATGCCATTACACAGTCTTGATGAGAAGTGCCTTTAACTGCATGCCCCATGTTGCAACTCATATTGCAAGTGACCTTACACAATGTATTTTCTCGCATACAACCTACGAACTTTATGCAGAAAATTCCTAGCTGAAATCTAGATGTAGGTTGTGCTAAGCAAATTTCACTGTAAAAGATGGCTTTGTGGCACTGCTTCACCGTAATGCAAAAGAGGGCAGATTCATGGCCATACGCAGGGGTCTTCCTTTCTTAAAAATATTTTAGGAGCTTGCTCAGCAATCTTCTTATGCTCGCTCCCTGTCCGGCGGCGCCGGTGTGTACATCAATGTTGGCAGTGTACACTTCTTCAGTCACCACTGAAGGCTGCCGCTGCGGTCACCTCTCCAGTGATTCCAACAATGCTCACTAGATGGCCCACCGCCACCCAAGTTATCGGTTTTCGACAGCCCGCGAACTCTCCTTCTCGCGACTACGTCCATTTCGTTCTCGTCGCTTAACAGGCACGGTAGCACGTGAGGAGTTCCTATGATGAGTGTCACGCACGGGTATCGTTATCTCCCAAGCCCCCTCGCCTGCCTGCTCAGGAGCCTGTTATGCCTGATAGCTCCACGTCTGCCATTTATGAGTGTTAGGCATTTGACTCACTGCAGCGGCCAGTATGGCATAAAGGGGCAGGTGGTTAACATGCCGATCGACGTGGCCAACACTCTGCAGTGCCCGACCACGCTGCCTTCGGCGTACACATCATGCGCCGGTTCATTCACAAGCCTTCCTACAGAAATGGTCTCGCCAAGAAGCGTCCCGTGCACCTCTGAGCAAGCTCCTCTAACATCATTCACTTTGTGGATATGGCGGTGATATTTTTTTTTAAGATTTATTGTTCGGGCTATGGTTTACATAAAAAAACTAGTTTTATATGAGAAAATACATAGTCAATTGAAACAACGGGCTGGTCAAGAGTCAAAGGAAACAGATGCAGACAAGACATGCCCATGTTATTCTTTTTTTTTTTTTTTGATGATCGTGAGTCTTGATGGTCGTTGCGCAGCATAAGTGTACAGCAACTATCTTGAACTCAAGATCATTCTTTCTTATAATTATTTTAAAAGTTCACATGAAAAAGACTTTCCTTTTGCAAATTTTTGTGTGCTTGCTCAAACTGATGCAAGACCTAAGCACATACCCATGCCCTCGTGTTGGTAACTTTTGTCATTGAATCTCATTAGGATGATGAGTGTGGTCACATGCTGACGTTCCAAAGGAAATTGCATTGCATATGTGTATATTTAACATCATAAGCAACATAGACAATGGTATATCTGTAAGTAGTATCAGACAGCAGACAAGATAGTTCATCATGTCGCTAGCATATACACAGTTAGATCTTATTTTAATAAAATGGATTATAACCAACTAGTTGGAAAACAATGTAATAGTGTTTCCCTTTCGAACTGCCATAGCACTTTATAGGTTCAGTGGGTTAATGCGACAAGTACTAACAGCAACATTCAGATGCGCCCGCAACAGGAGATATGCAAAAAGTTGTGTATTCTCTCCTATCTATAGGCTGAACACGCAACTTTCAATGAAAAGTCTCAGCATGTGATATCTCAGGAGGGTTACGCATTATTTCTGCAAGGTTTTGCAGGCCAAAACTACATTACAATCACGGGTCTTGCCATAGTGGAAAATTAACTGGCGCTACTTTTAAGACAAGGACGAAAAACACGAGACACAGACAAGTACACTTACGGGTCATGCATTAATAAAACGGAAATTTGCCATGGGGCCATTGGCCTGTCGACTTTTGTCGACAGGAATATGTGTGCTTTGTCCAACTGCTGAATGAAAGTATTACGGGAAACTTCCAGAGCTTGAAAGCGATTCCAATGCCACATCTCGGATATACGAACTGGAGCGAACTGTTCAAGAAATGTCTGAAGAGAAAGCACGCAGTGAAGAAGACTTGCAAGCTGCATCGAAAGAAATGGCGATTCTTCTACTAAAGCGGACAAATGCAAAGGCTACGGTGCGTATAGCAAGTTATTCATGGTTGGTGCTCTCTAATCAATTGTTGCTGCACTGTACTTAACTGGCATGTCATTACCATGCAGAACTTTGCTTTGACAATTCTTTTTCACAGCTTACCCGTACTGTGGTGCCCTTCTAGCAGCATTGCATAAATTAGAACTTGTGCATGGTAAGGCATCTTTGTGATGGAACACTTCAAGTGAGGAAAGATTGGACAGACTGGAAAGTCTTGCTTTTTGTGCCCATCTATCTGTCTCGCTAACAGAACTTTGTTCTCATGATGTTTCACTTTCCTTGTTTGGTTTCTTAAAAATGACTGGCAAGATGCAGAAAAAATGACTACTGTGCAGTGTCGATTCACCAAACACGTAGCCAGAAATTTTTTTCACAGAGGAGGGGGGGCATAACCTTGATTTCGGGAGGCTGCCTTTTAAGATGGCCATTTTTCACTCTCTATGCAAGGGCGAAAAAAAATTTGGGGGGAGGGAGGGCACATGCTCGGTTTGCTAATTCCTGGCCATGCCCCTGTGATTCACCACTGACGTAAATGATGTTTCTAACTATATATGTCTCTGAAGGAAAGAAATTCCTCAAAATAAATTCACGAAAGGAATGCTTCAGCCCTATAATATTTTTCATTGATCTTGCCGTACGTCGTCCTCCTGTGTAGTCATATGGCATTGAACTCACTGAATTAATTTAGTTGGATAAATTATTGTTCAAGAACTCTGTTGCACTTGACTTCCAGTCCATAGTTTAATTGTTAAAGGAAAAGCTAAAGCTCGGTGTCTCATTTCTAAATTTCTCACTGAAACACTGCTGTCTCAGAATTTCTGTGACGTCACTTTATTGAAATGTCTTTTTTTTTCATATTTTGGTCACATTCGTTAAATGAAATTTCTCTGGACTTGCCCAGTTGAGTGGTTGGCTCCCTCAGAACACATCTTCATTCACTTTGTCAATGCAATTAACTCATTTCTTTTCACTGCAAACATAAATAGAGACACAAGTTTTAATGTAGTACGGGCGATGCATACACGTCAAGCAACGTGTATGCATCGTCCTTCATGTGTATGCTGTTACAAATGGTTCGCCTAGTAGAGAGGCCCAAAGTGAATTTAGTGTTGTTAATTTTCTCTTTCTGCCATGCCAATCTGCAGCTAAAAGAAATCAAGAAGAAGGCCTCCATGTTCGGCATCGTCTCCAAGAATTTGAACACATACCGCAGCATGGGGCAGTCCGAGGTATGCAAGTGGCACCAATACACCCAGTGTCTAACCTTTGGTTGTTGGCTTTTACTCACACTTTCGAGATTCAAGCATCGTAGGTTGCATTCCGTACAAATTAAATGTAACTGCATAAACTTACTAATCTTATTTCCCACTCACCTACTGAAAACTATACTGAATTTCATCCATAACCTTAAAGAGGCTTTGCAGCACTATTCCGAGTAGTCATAGAAAGGCTTTGTGGAAGAAGTTTCGCCAAAAGAACAACTTGAAACTGTGCTCCTAGTGCAAAGCAGTGTCGTTATGTTAGCGCATTTTCTAAGCTTGTGCAAATATTGAACTTCAGGTTCGATGCAAATAGTGATTTGGTTCAAATACCTAGAACCAAATTTGAATAGTAGTATATATCACATAAAAAATATTATGAAGAAAAATGAGCATATTTTTTCTGACCCAACTAGCCTGCCCAATATATATATATTTTTTTTTCATATTGAAGCAAAGCATGTGAAAATGTCACTTTGTGTTTGTTTGAAGAAAGTGGAAGGAACATAGAATTGTAGGAGGACTTTATTTTTGGCAGAATGCCGAAAATAAAGTCTTCCTGCATTTCGGCAGAATGCCGAAAATAAAGTGTACAACACTAGAGCACAAAAGCTGGCATAAAAAGCTTTTAAACTTAAAAAAATTATAGTTTGATGCGAGGGTACTATAATCATTTAACCTTCAAGTGAGGCTACAAGGCCGGCTGTGTTTTTTTTTAAAGATGTATTCATAAAATCGGTTCGATTCACCTGCACCAACCCAAACTGGTTCGCAGCTGTGCACGTGAAGTTCACAAATTGTGCAGCGCGACTTCAGTGGTGCAGGCACAGTGCGACACCCGAAACGAGTGACGATGTGCCAAAAAGATGCTGGGCTTATTTATGTTTGCTTAGTTTACATCGTTCAGCAAACACTGACCGATATAAAACCACACATGCATACAGTTTATGAGGTGCAAACATCTTCACAAGACACGCTGCATTAGTGGAGGCGAGTATGGCGCTTACGGCAAAGTGCTGCGTCGTCTGCTCAGCTGCACACATGGCTGCACCAAGCCGGCACCATCAGCGTAGGAGGTGCAATAAAAACGTGAACCAGTGCTGCACCTCTTTTGCACCTTTCAAAATAAATGGTAGAGTTCAGAGGTCATCAATACTGCACCACTGAAATGAATGGCAAGGTGCAGCGCCTTGTGAACTGGTTCATGTGGTGCAGGCGAATCGAACGGACCTATAGTGTAGCACTTCTCCACTGAAGAGAACCCACCTTCACAAGAGGTTACATGTGGACTTGTATTCATCTCTTTGTTTAGAATTTTTTGAAACTTCCAATTATTCAAATTTAAATCAAAGCAAATTAGAACACGTTAATATTCGTTCAAATATTTGAAGCGCTCGAATATTGACGCAAGCCTAGTGTTTTCTCATTAAATAAACTTGGTGTTTGTTCGCAAGCAATGCGGCCTCTTAATTTATGGCAGCATGTATAAAGTTCAGTATTACAAAGATGGTAGTGGTAGTAAAACTTTATACACCCAAAAAACGGTCCCGCAAAACACCCAACTGCTCATCAAGGTTCAAAGGGCACTTTCCACATCGGGACAGGGAGCCTTAGTCTCACCGCTGCTTCGCGGGCCTTCTAGACAGCCCAGAAACGGTGATGTTGTCATGTACATCATTGGATACGAGCGCATGGAATATTCAGAGTGGTCACATTTCCTTGGAACTACCATATTTAATGCATTTTTTTGTTGTCCTTAGCCAGAAATGGTGAAACGCTGATGGGTTGTTGCAAGATGGCCACACGTGACATCTGCACTTCAATTTCGTTTAGCTAAGCATTCTATTTCTGTCGAGTTTAGATTCTATGTGTTTTGAAATCATGGCAGCAGGCTAGAGGTCAAAAGTTTAAGTACTATATCTATAAAGTGGGCATATGACTCAAATGAATGAGATTTTCAAAACGTGCGATGTGATATTTTGTGGCTGCATCACTTGTGCTTTTTTCCATATCCTGCTTATAGTGGCATAAATAAAGTGGAAAGGAATGACAGGATAGTTAATGCATGCATTTAGACACGTTTCAGATGTATTCTTCAGAACATTTAGCTTGTTTCGGTCTCTCTTTAGAGGAGCCTAACTGCATATTAAATTTTTATTCAAGGTGCCAAATGTTTGTTTACCGATGGCTCAAAGTATTTATTGCTGCTGAAAATTGTTTAATTACTCGTCGCGGGAAACCTTAAGCAATGCAATTTCGACACTTGCACTTGTTTCATTGAGTAGCTTGGCCAGTGTAGCGATTTCGCGTGAAATGGCACCGGTCCGAATTCCTGCGGCCACTCCGCAGCTCGATCACGAACGGCAGCGTCTGCAGAGGAGGATTGACAGGATGAACCCACCTGACCTCCTGGCTGGCAGACTTCATGACCAAGCCTCCAAGATGCTGAATGAGGTGCAAAAGGGTCTGGAGGATGTGGACGCAACCCGTAATGTACGTACAGTCACATTGTGTCGAAGCTTGTTCGCTATACAACTCCAGCCATATGCATTCGTTTGTCGTTGGCCTGACTCTACAGTGGCGCATTAAACATTGACGATGAGAACTGTGTGAACTGTCCTTATGTCCTCTCTCCCCCCCCCCCCCCCCACCTTCCCCCTTTTTTAATTGTTTGTACTGATATTTGTTAGTTGCCAAAGAACGAAGCAATTGTCCCTGCATCAAATGCATTGTGCCAACATAAAAAGATGTTGGACACAGGCTCCAGTTGAAATTCAGAGCCTTTTCTTCTTATTGTGTGCATTCATGTGTGTCTGTGTAGAGGTGAATGCATGTCCACAGCCTTTTTTGTCCATGTATGCAAAATAACACATGCTTCTGAGTGTTGACCAACCATCATTCACACAGTCAGGCAGCTTTGAGAATACTCAGTAGCTTCACTGTTTGGAAAGCCCTTAACAAGGCTTTCAATTCAAGCTAGTGTTAGTAAAATAAAGAAAGAGTTTCACGGCATTGTTCACATGCAACTGTGCGGTCTCTGTGTCTGTCTAATCACACAGAATCGGCACGTTGGCTTGCTGGCTATGGGCCAGCGAAGCTAAGCGACTGGCCGAGCCACGTGTTTATGTTTGCATGCCTAGAATATGCTGCTTAATGTGTGCATTTTTGCTTGTGGAAAAAATATTGCGGCTGTGAGTGAACAAATGCTTGCTTTTTGGAAGTTGCCTCACTGCGGTTGTATGGTGGTTACGGCGCTCAGCTGCTGACTCAGAGGTCGTGGGATCGAATCCCAGCTGCGGCGGCTGCATTTTCAATGAAAGCAAAAATGCTTGAGGCCTGTGTGCTCAAATTTGGGTGCACCTTAAGAACCCCAGGTGGTCGAAATTTTCGGAGCCCTCCACTGTGGCGTCTCTCATAATCATACGGTGTTTTTGGGACCTTAAACCACACATACTATTACAAAGGTAGGTGAAGCAGACAAAAGCAGGAATAGTTAAAGGAAAAAGGACTCACGGCTGCATTTTGCATCCTTTTTGCCATCTGTGTTTGCACATTTTATCTATCTTTAAAGGCAAAGACCTTACTGCTCTTGCTAAGTGAATTCAGTCACACTGTGGAGTTGTAAGTTAAGATCTTAGATCTAATATCTGTGCATAATACTTGCTCACTAAAGCAGTGTATCTTCATTGGAGTTAAACTAAATTGTGGTGTGTCTATCTTTTCCTTCAAAGGACCTACTTGGTTCTCCTTTATTTATTTATTTTTTGCCCCCCCCCCCCTCACACGCTTTCTATTTTTTTTACCTCCACCACTCTTGAGATGCTCGTTGAATAGTAAAGAAGATGCACAGAGTTCTGCAATCAGTGCCGTTGCTCCGGTGTGAGGCTCGACATAGTGTGGTCAATGCTGGGAGCTAAGATGGCTGCTTGAGACTGTCTGTAGACACCAATATTAGAGCCTCAATTATTGAATTCCCCGTTTTACTTGGCGGTGGCCCTGGGTAACTGTGAAAGCTGGAACTCCAAAGATGTGCCCGACCCGCTGCAGCAACCGTGACCGTAGAAGCCACTCAGTGATTAGCATCAAGTGCACATTGCATCTTCTGCACTGCAGTATTAACAGTACAGTGCTTCAAAAAAGGTTCGTTATCTGGATGCAGGTTCAATAGGTACCTAAGGCAAGAAAATTCAAAGTGAACCGCAATACTGTTGCGAACAATGGCTCGTTATGTCTGAGTTTGAATGTGCCTCTTCAAGTTGTATAGAATTATAACATTTTGTTTTTTTTACTAAATGCTTTTAAAAACTTAAGTAACGAAGAATTTATTAAAACCCAATTAGTGCTTCATTGTTAGGACATCCACATTGTATTGTCCTTAATGCAGACAGCTGAGGAACTGACAGGCAGCCAAAAGGATCAACAGTTCTGGAACATTGAGTTTACTCTGAAGCAAGTATGCAAACATTTCATGGATTTTTTCAAGAGGTTTGTGCCTAAAGGCCAGGCCATGATGGTGGTCAACATCGAGAAGACAAATAAACAGGTGAGTATCTTGAAATGACTCATTATTGTTTTGTGAATGCAGCTCGCAAGTGAGATCTCATCATGGATTCTCTGCAAGCACCTGTCGTGGCAGCCAAATTGTGCTTACCGTGGCATAAAAAAAAGAATTGCTGACTCACAATGTCATTATTGGCAGTGCTTGCTGGAGCTGACACCGTCTTAACCCTTTAATGCTGAATTGTGAAACTGCTGAACAAAATAAAAATTATTTTCATTTGTCAGCTTTAAGTGGTAACCTATGAATGATTCTGCAGTTAAATTATCTAAATGTAACTTATATGCATACCTTTATGTATGTCGCAACTTCTCCGTATGCCACAGAAGCGAAGACCTTGCAAGAAAAAACATACTTCATAACTGTGTAACATGTTCTGTGCCACCTCTTGGATGCGTGGACACCAAATAAACAAAATTATTAAATATAGAACCCAAGCAAAAAAGAACAGAGAAGCTGGAGCTGTTGCATGCGTTTCGCGCTGTCCACCACTGTCTACAAAACAATAGACCTCTACCGCGATACGTCACCACGTGACGTCACCGTTGCACATGCAAGGCGGTGATTGGCAAAACACTCCCACCGGTGGCGTGTGGGGCACAGTCGCTCGGTGCTTGGGGCATGTTTTTGTTTCATTTTGAAAGCTTAATCTTCATCTCACAATAGCAACATTAGCTGTGGTATATGTCAGAGAACATTTAGGCATGTGGTAAAGTTCGTGATGAAATATTTGTCACGCTGGCTGACTGTTTATCTTGGAGAAATGAACGCACATGGGGGCCTGTGCGAGGAACAGCGGCATCGTCATCGAAAATAGTGTGCGTTGACAGACATCGACAATATTGGTTCACTTTTACGGACGGTTAAACTGGAAATATTGTGCTTGGTGTGTGCAGTGTGAATAACGCGATGCGTCCTGTTTGCTAAGAAAATAAAGTTTTTTCATTCCATTCCATTCCTGTTTGCTAAGACACTGGTATTCGTAGTGGGCGGGTTGCAGTAACCGGTTGTCGATGGAAATTCACGATCTGACATTTTAGTGAAGGTAAAAATGCATTTGGCGCGATCATCTGCCAGTGGGTACATCTCAGCGTATGCACGGCGTGCAGAAAACTAAAAGTATGTGATCTCCGGGTGATATATACAACTACGCATGAGCTATAAGCATGTTGTAGCATTGCAGAATCTGCATATACGCTTCACCACGGCTATAACTCATATTATCGAATACCTGATACGTGTTAATCGAAACAGCACAGATTTTTGTTTCTTATCCACTTTCTACTTTTACGGCTCGGTTCTTATGAAGTGACAATGCGCATCAGAAGTTTGTGTATCAAACCTAAAGAAGCAATATAGGTACGAAAACACGTTATAAGTGTCAAATGCAGTAAAATAATATTATATATAATAAAAATGTTGGGTTTTACATCATATGAATTTTCACTGGGTTATTGAGAAACGCAGAGGCAGAATTTCACTTTAATTTTCACGAGGATATGTTAACCTCAGCCTATCGCACGACGAGAAGTTTTTTTTTTCTTTCATTCATCTCCGATCAGACTTTTGTTCAATGAGTGAGAATCTTATCCGTGACGTCGCCCACAGCAGCTCAAAACCATGCTGCCGCCAATGCTGTACCTTGTTTAAACCCCCCTCTTTCAAAAGCTGTGACTTTAGAATGTAGCAATGTAGAAATTTCTGTCGAAAAAATGCAGACATGCAGCTCTGCTATGCAGAAAGATGCCGCCGGCGGAACTTTCTTGCCAACCAGCACCTGCTACGAGAGAGAGAGTATGGTGGGCGGAGTGCCCGCAGTGACGTCACACCGTTTACAAACAGGGAGAGGTCTATTGGTTCTCGCATAAAATACCTTAGACGAGGCAGCGCTAGATCTTTCACGCTGAGGGCTACATTCCCCATAAGTACTTGGCAGCTGGCATTAAGGGCAGTTGCTTGCTTGCTTGAAGTTTTTTGGTATGTTGCAAATTCACGACACTCGCAAATAAAAGGGTTAAGGGGCCCTGCTACACTCTTCCTAGTAATTATTGGAGGGATTCATTAAATGGGCTTGAAAAACTTGAAAAAGTAACTATGGCATGAATTCACTGTAAGAGCTTATAGCCTCACGGATTCAACGCAGCAAAAATTTTTGAGAATCCGTCCAGTGCGAGTAGAGTTACAAAGGTTTGTGGCATGGCTGCAATTGCATTCTCTCTTCTCTCTTCCCGATGAAAGCGCTGGAAGCTAAGCAGGGAAGGATGGCAGGGCCACAGAAAAACGTCATGTACGATTCGCGACCTTGAGCACTTTTTTTTTTTCTGCGAATGTGCGGCTTTTTTAGTGTGATCGCATGCGCACGCGTGGACAAGTAGCGGCCTCTTGCGGCGATCTCTGTTATGAGTGAGCGCGCCATGTTCAAATCAGCCAATGGCTGATGGATGGGCCGTTGACGTGTGATTTTTGGGCATATAACGTGATTTGTTGAGAGAAGAGAAAGCAATTTTTAGCTGACTTTGATCAACTATTGTGAATGCCAGGTTGCGTGCTGTGCTATATTATTTAGCTCTCGCGTGTTGTCGAGAGCCTCTACTACTTATCTACTACCGAGAAATTGATTTCTCTTCTCTCGACAAATGATGGGGGAAGCTCAAAAATCACTCGTAGAAGGCCTTCTATCAGCCATTGGTTGATTTGAACATGGCGCGCTAGGTCGTTACAGAGATCGTCGTGAGAGGCTGCCACTTGTCCATGCGTGCGCGTGCAATCACACTGAAAAAGCAGCAGACAAAAAGAAAAAATGCTCATGGTGACGAGGTGCACGTGACGTATTTTCATTGTCTATGCCATCCCTCCCTCTTTAGCTTCTAGTGATTTCGTTGGGACGAGAGAAGAAAGAATGCGATTGCAGCGTGCGACAAATCTTTGCAGCTCAGCTCGTTGAATTCGTGAGGCCATAACCAATTTTAGTGGATCCAATGCATGGTTACTTAAAAAAGGTGTTTCAAGGCCCCTTTAATTCAACGCTGCATCTCCCGCATCTGTACGTGGTCTGTAAAGTGGACTGGGTTAGAAAAATACTAACCATAAGAAATGTGTACGTATGGTGTAGCAAACAGGCCTGCAGGGATGGCGTGAGCTGAGTAGGCGATGCGCTGCACACATCTAGTCGGAAGATGATCAGCTCCACATGGCCGTACCAGAGAACACTGCTGTACCGCGTGTTTTTGCTTAGTAGCAGATTGCTATGCAAAAACACATATGTTGGGTAATCCGTTGCTCTCCATTCTGTCAGTACATCAATCACTGCGTATCCCGAACCCCAAACAGTTAAACCCCTGTATAACAGACATGTACCAGGTAGCAGTTCTTGTCTATTACATGAGGTGTCTCTCATAAGCAGACTACCACATATGTATTTTCTTATCAACCTCTATTTCAATGTATGCACACTGATGCCTCTGTACCCATTTGTTTCTTATATCAGTCTCTCTTATAAAATGGTTCAACAGTAATAGTTTTAAATACTCCATAGCTTCAACCACTACGCTCTATAGCACAGTCAAGTGAGTGCTAGAATCTTGTTTTGCACATCAGCAAAATAAAATGAAAAGGTTTGTGGTAGTTACTTTAGGCAATACAGTAGACTCTTTTTAAACAAAACCTGAAGGAACCACGAAAATGTGTTTCCTTTAAGAGATGTTTCATTTACTGACAGATAGACAGGGGTACAACATTAAAGCACAAAACCAAGCATATTAGTTGCAGTTGTTCCATTTAAGCAGCAATTTCATTTAAGAGAGTTTCATTTAATAGGAGTGTGCTGTATTGCTCGGGCATTGTGTCTATTTCTATGTTGGTGGCAATGGCACACATTAGGAGAAGCAAATATTTACTTCGTGGTTAATGCGTATTACTGCTTAGGTTGGAGTTATGGAGTGCTCCTGACAGGTACGTAATAACAGGGTTTCACTGTACATTTAACCCTATTCTTGTTTCATTATTCAATTATTATTTTTCTACAAACATGAACACACAGGCAGATGCAAAGCCATATGTAAATAATGTAGGCAGGTGCATCATGGTAAAAATAACAAAAATAATGTGTGCCACTTATTTAAACCTTTTATCTTGAAATTCAGGTTGAGCAGCATGCATGACGTCTCTCGCAGGGGGAAGAGGAACCCGCAAGGCAACAGAGATGCAAAGGCATCGAGTTTCTGGTAACGTGTTACGAGCATGCATTGTGCTTGTTTTTTTTTTTTTTGTTGTTGTTGTTGTTAGACGAGTGATAGTTCAAAGGATATATGTCATGGTAGATGTGAAGAAAGGTACAAATATAATGTGCCACAATTGTGTTTTCATTTGCCTCCGTGTTGTGTGGCACTTTGACTTTGTGGCATGTAAAAGAACAACATTTAAAATGCCAGGTGTTTAAAGCCGTCGTAGAAAATGTGACATTGCAGACATACTGGTTGTTGGCACAGGCATCACAGAATGACAATGTTAAATTTGGTCAAATAAAAACGAATGGCTTGAATAGTATATATTACATATTGTAAAAATTAACAAGCACATTTTTTATGATCAAACTAACCCACACAATATTTTTTAAAATTACAGCAAGGCACACGCGAACATCTTTTTACTTCGAAGTGAAGTAGAAGCAAGTTTGAGTAATTTCAGTAGGGTACAAGTGATAACTGGTAACAAGTCTTAGAGCTGTATCTTATGTTGTAATTCATATAAGCTTATACAACAGGCTTTTAAACTCAAAAATTCATTACGGTAATCCATGTAAGTAAAACATTCCGTTAACATAGATGTGAAACTTTGCGACAGTGCAAATTTTTCTTGGGAGGTGTTTTCATGGCATAGCATTTTTAGACTGCAGTGAAAGCATCTTTACAAGAAATTTACATGTAGTATATTTATTTATTTTAAATACCTCGATATTTTACATAATTTAAGTTCATGTACGGGCAAATTCAAATCTTTAAATTTAAAGTGCTTCAATATTCCCACATGCCTACTCGACATAATTTTTATCCTTAATCTCGACGGTCCCTATTCATTTTTGCAACAGGCATCTTTCAGCTCGCGCAGCATTCTCCAGTCTGTGGAGTGCTTCTCTGGGGGCCAGCAGACCGTGGTCGCCCTGTGTTTCATCCTGGCCCTCCAGAAGTGCGATCCCGCACCTTTCTACCTTTTCGACGAAGTGGACGCCTACTTGGATACAGAGCATCGGCAGTGCCTCGCTGGTGAGTGCATCCATCCCAGTTTTTTGCAACGTAACACCATAGACGGGGACAGCACATCTCGGGCAGTGGACAGGCTACAGGATCAGGGATTCTGCACATTCGAGCTACTTCGCAGTACAGCAACATGCAGCTGATTTTGGTCTTGTTTGTTTGCTTGAATCGTTAAGGCATTTAGAAAGAAATATTATATGAGAAAATATTGATGGCAGGCAGAGGCTCAGTGTCGCATTGCGAGTGTATATTTTTTGGAGAGCTAGACACCATTTTCACAACCGTACGCTCACCCACACACATCAGAAGCTAAGCTTACTTTGGGTAACGAGCATGCTGTCTAAAAAATGAAAAATGCTGTGTAAAAAATGAAAATTATAGAAAGCTTTCTTGTAAAGTGAGCACTAAATTTATTTACTAATAACTTCTAGCTAATGTTTGAGTCTCACAACTAAAGCAGTATTCATTTCAGCAAAGCGAATGGGAAAATTATCAAAAAACTTAGTAGCAGGCATGCGTTTCAGTTCTGTTGCTTTTACAGTACTGCCAAGAAATGTTCTCCCTGAGTATTGTCATGGTATTGTTGTTTTCATCAAGCCTCATTCATAAATCAGGTTGAAGCTGGCTGCTCTGAGACATCACAATTTCGAAGGTGGGTTATGCCACACTTGGCTGTAGAATTTTGTTGAGAACAGCTACAGTGGTTCAGTGGGTACAACATTTTTCTCTTTAACATGCGGCTACAATTTTTGACCTGGCTACAGTGATGCCATTGCAATGGGGGAAAACTGCAAAAACTGACCGCGTACTCTTATAGAATTAGGTGGGAAAAAATTCTAAGATATCTATAAATAAAACTCGGAGCTCTCTTCTTCATGGCATTTTTCATAGTCACAGTGCTACTTTCGCAAATTGAGCACTAGTACATTTTGTTAGCCCCGCAACTTTTTTTCAGGGAAGTCAGAAAAAGCTGCGGATCGATATTCAATGCTACTGAAAACGTGCGAGCCAAACATCGTAGCACGACATGTCGCCTGGAATTAACAATTAATTCTCAAAGCCAGCCAGAAATCGCACGCTCTTATCTTGACAAATGATGCTGCACACCCGAACGACGACGGCATATACTCCAAAGTTCACAGTAATTGGCTGATTTTAGCATCGTGTGCTGCGTAGTTCTCGCAGCTGCCACAGGATGTGACAACGTGCCTGCGCTTGCACTAGTTATCACACTGAAAGAGTAAGCTGCATGTTAAAAAAAAACAGTTCTCAAGGTCAACACGTGCTGACGAACGGGCATAGCTTCTTGCCCCTTGTCCATTCCCCCCTGCATATCCTTCAGCACGCTAACTTATACGAAAGGAGAGAGAAAGCTCTTAAAGCAGGCGACAAATCCCTGTAACTCCTCTCGTACCTGACGGATGCTGAAGATTTTCTGCGGCATTGGATTCGTGAGGCCACAAACTTCTTTAGAGGGACGCTAGAGAGAAAAAATATTTTTTTGCATATGAGTATAGTACGATTCCACAATCCCCAAAATGCCACTCTTACCACGAGACAATGCCTGGTAAGCGAGCAAACACGCGAAAAAAAAAATGCAGGAGGTTAGGCCACTTTGAGATTCTCGTACCAAACACTGTGGCGTCATGGATTTCGGCAGTGTCTACTAGGTCCTACATAGTTCCTTATTGGTAAGAATGAAGTACATTGTTATTTGTGGGGGCCATAGACCTAACATATGTATTTCACAAAATTTCATCGAGCCAATGTCGTAAAAATACAACAAATAAATTTTGAAATCAGTGACATGCGTGCGGAAATGTCAGCACCAAATAAAAATAAAACTTTTAAGGTAAATTTTCTTCTCTAATAATGAACTTATAATGGTAAAGCTTACAACATTAGAGTTCTCAGAGTGCAGTTTATTAATCTAAACCAAGTAATTGTTTTACTTTAGTGTCCCTCTCATGAAACCACTCGATGGTGTCTTGGGAAAGTGTTGCAATGCACATTTAATATCTGCCACAGTCTGAACAGAAATCTATTCTTTACGCAGTAAAGCAAGAAATGTTACTCCTGTCATGACGTGCCTAAATCCTGCACAACAGCTCTGGTGAACGGGTTGTATCGAACACACAGTCAAGAAGTTACGCAATAAAGAATTACACAGTAAAGAACACAGTAAAGAATTTTAATGGTGTGATGTTGGGCATTTTATGTCATAAATCCATGTTACTATAATCGCTGAGTCGTCTAGTGCATCTGGCCGTGATACAGCAAATAGCACCTTCGACATATAGACAAGGTACTACAATACACAATGTTCAAAACATGGCTGTCATAAAAGTGTTTCCGGGATCATCAATTCCTCGAAGAAGCTTCAATTTCTCCATTTTTCAATTCCGTTTCTCTGAGGACTTTATTTGATCTGCTGTGCTTATTTAATCCTGTTATGCCTTTTCATAATCTATGAAAGTTATGCATAAGGGTTGGTTGTATTTCGCATATTTCTCCTTCAAAAATGTTTTTCTCCTTTAAAACAAAAGTGACTTCAATTAAACTTTCTGTGAACAAAGTCGATATGATTGTCAATCGTATGCGCTTTTCTCCTGATATTTTTCTTGGACCACCGTAGGTACTGCAGACTTTTCAACGTAGACCAAAGTGGCATTTCTGCCAAGTTCAGGATTTTATTTTAGAGTCTATGTGCCACACACCGGCAAAACAAAAATATTTGTCAATAGTACGTTTAATGGAGAGTTTGATAGAAGTAATTTGTGCATTCTATAGATGGTCGTGTTTTATAGAAAATTTTTCGAAAACACTACAGTTTGCTCAGTTTGTGTATTCTCTAAAGAGTGAAAGTTTTGAAGTTATCATGAGGAACTGCAACATAATAAGAGCACGTTGCTCTAAAAATGACAAACAAGCAAATATTGAAAGAATGCACGAAACGGTTCATATATAGGGAATTTTTTTTCGCACCTAGTTTTTCACCATTTCGTGAATTTTAAATGGTGGTCGCAGGCACAAATATATTTTGCTGCTCGATATATCTTAGAAAAATACTTAACGAAACACCATTAATGTGTAATTTTCTCTGACCATTGATGGAAATTTATTTATGGCGAGTGCCCCGGTTGGGACAGTTGGTGTGAAATGACCCACATATAACAGCTGCATCTTGCCGATACTTACCTACGGAGCAGAAACCTGTAGGCTTACAAAAAGGGTTCAGCTTAAATTGAGGACGCAGCGAGCGATGAAAATGAAAATCATAGGCGCAACCTTAAGAGACAAGAAGAGAGCAGAGTGGGTCAGGGAACAAACCGGGGTTAAGCATATCATAGTTGAAATCATGAAGAAATGGACATGGGCCGCACACGTAGCACGTAGGCAGGATAACAGCTGGTCATTAAAGGTTAACTTACTGGATTCTCAGGTAAGGCAAACAGCACGAAGGGGAGACAGAAACTTAGGTGGCCTGATGAGATTAAAAAGTTTGCAAGTATAGCGTGGCAGCAGAAAGCATGAGACTTGGTTGATTGGCAGATCATGGAAAGTTCTTTACCCTGTAGTGGGCATGGTCAGGTTGATGATAATTTTACATGTGCATTTTTTTCTTTCTCTCTCTCTCTCACTGCGCAGATATCCTAGAGGAGCTGAGCTCCGAAAGCCAGTTTATTTGCACGACCTTTAGGCCAGAGCTCGCTTTGAAAGGCAAAGTTTTCAAGGTCACCCATCATGAAGGAGTGAGTAGTCCTTTGTTCCATATTTCTTATATGTTGCCATTATGGGATGTCTTGCTGTCAATGACAAATGAAACTTTGTGTTTTATTTCAATACAAAATTCTTTTTCTGTTTGACAATGCAAGTTAAATGTGACTTACTGCGATAAAGAACAACCTTGCGTACTGTGGAATGTGTGCAATTAATTCATAAAGACAGAATACATGGTTGAAAATCAAACATGTAATTGAAAAAAAAATATCAATGCACTTCTTAACATACATTATTCGATTACTTATAAAGCTATGTGCAAATACTATGTCGATGTAAAAAAAAAAAATCTAGAGAGAAACTTAAGCTTCGCTTTCAAGAGCGGCATGTGATATCGTAATTGGGCCCCTTTCACGTCACGTTCTCATCTTTTTGGCACACTTTGCTTCTTTGTGGGTATCTAAACCTGTTACAAGCTGCCACTCTAGCGTCGCCAGCGCGAAGTCGGCGACGGGAATGACAGCAGGTTGGTTCGTTCAGTACGCAAGCAGAGACAGTGAAGAGATCAGAGACGTGAGAAAACAAAACAAACTTTACTCTAGTGATAGGGCAGCACACGGGATCTAATACAACACTTCAATACAACTAACAAAATACATCAACACTTGATACAACAAAAAAACATATAACAGAAACAATAAATTAGCTTACGAGAGAGAACTATTACAAACTACACCAACTAACAAGAATAGAACGACGGAGGAGAAAGTTCGAAAATATAAACAGGTGAAGGCATACGTGTGATGACCGGCAGCGTTGTGTCCCCGACGATCGGATGCGAGAAGACGAAGAGAGTTCTGGCACGACTGCGATGTCGGTGGTGTTGCAACGCTGGTGGCTCCGGGAGGCTAGTGCTTGCAGGTGACTTCGAGCAGGTTGAGCTAACTCGAGGCGAAGTCCCGATGTCTACGTTGCAGACGTTAATATCGCGTCACAACTAGACGAACGGCTAAGTTTAGGTGGCCAGCCGATACAGAGCCACACTAAAAACTTCTAGAAGAGATGCTTGTTGATCTGTTTCTACACCATCTTGGTCAGCGACTAGTCTGCCTAGCAGGGCAAAATCCTGCGCTTAAATCCCCCTCGTGTCTCCTCGCTCTCTTCCTTGGGGACAAGAGACCTCTACATGGGTCCAATCATGCGCGTTTAATTGATGGAAACTCCGCCCCAAAAATATTTTGACCCCACCCCTTTTTAATTGGGAGAGGGCCCGCAACTAGCGAGAGTGACAACCTGTCGGGTTGTTGTCATACGTCTTGGCCACCAGAGCGTTTCCCACGCTTTTCCCCGTGGGAACGGTCAAACGTTTGGC
The DNA here is from genome assembly GCF_043290135.1 of Rhipicephalus microplus. Classification (NCBI taxonomy): domain Eukaryota; kingdom Metazoa; phylum Arthropoda; class Arachnida; order Ixodida; family Ixodidae; genus Rhipicephalus; species Rhipicephalus microplus. The sequence goes on from NC_134701.1 coordinate 259,169,544, forward strand.
TCTCAGCCAGCGTGTCTCGTAGTCTAATCCTTGTTCGGGGTATACCGCGGCCTTCTACGACCTTGCAGACGCCGCCACAGTTACAAAAGGATTAACCGTCGGCGGCGACGTTCTAAGAAGAGCACCCCATTTTGCACTTCTCGGCTCCCTTTCATGCGCCGCCGTTTCTCACGGTCAGTCGGGGAGTACGGCACCCGTTAATTGCCGTGACGCGGTGTCGCCAAAAATGGCCGTCCGTGACAAAACCATACCACAAGAAAAAGACTGTCTGTGCACTTAAGTAGTCTACTGTAACATGAGGGCATCTTCCAGCAACCTTCAGTTACATCAACTAATAAATACAAAGAGCTAGGTTATATTTTATTGCATGGTTAATGTGGGGAATAATACTACTACACCATTTCCTCAACGTGAGTGCCCATGAGGGAATTGCTGTGGTTTCTTCAAGACAGACTGATTGACAAGTTATTACTAGTTCTTATCTCATACAATGTTGCTGTGTTGCTTTTAGACAATGCTATTGTCATGATTTTGTAGTGTAGTTACAGTCTCTGTTCTCATCTTTCATTCTTTTGCGCACCCTTCTTTAGTGCAAGGTGACCAACTAGAGTCCTTCCCAGTTCAGTTTCCTGTCTTTTCTCTATCTATCTCTCTCTCCCGGTAAACTTTGTAATATCATCGTACCATTTACACTGACGCTAGCTTAGACTCTTTCCATTTCTTTAGCACCATTTCTCCTTCATTAATGTAATGGAAGTAAAGAAGAATGATGATTACAATGAATTCAGTTTCACTACATAAAACAAAATGAGCAATCACTTAGTCGCTTGTTAATACTATTGTATTAATCTCTGTTAGGTTGAATGTTAGATGCAACCCAGCAATCTGATTATGTGAAAGGACCCGTGGATATGAGAGTACCGCACATTATGGCCATTTCTAAATTAAAAACTATAAAATTAGAATAAGCCTGGGGTGAAATGTAAAAATTTTCATGTGTTAAGAGTTAAACACAAGTCAAAGAGTCCTGTGTGTTCAAAATGAATCTGATATTCCCCAACCCGAGTGTCAAACATTATAACGTGGTGTTGGTATGTGAAACCCTGAAATTTAATTCAGTTATTTGCCTGTGTGTGTGTTTCAGACAAGTAGCGTCAGAGAAACAACCCAAGAGGAGGTACTACGTATGGTCCAGGCTGCACAAGAACTTTGAAGGTTGCCCCAAAGCATGAACTAGAAAGTTGCTACTAGTCATTGTTGCTACTCTCTCTTTAACTGTCTACATTTTGACAAAAACTTCATGTCTTGCTGTTTATGTATGTGGTCTTTATTTAAGGCAATGTACCTACATATTTACTTACTCTTCTGACTTACTCGTCTTCCAATGTGATAGTCCATGTTGTCACAATTATGACATAGCAAATGCTCTGTATGCTAGGAGCCTCTACTCTCTTTTTAACTGTGTTTGGACAAAAGCTTCATGGCTTGCTGTTTATGTATGTGGTCTCCATATAAGGAAACCTACCTCCATATTTACTTAGCCCTTCTTCCTGCGTGATCGTCCATGTTGTTACATTTATGACATAGCAAATGCTCTGTATGTTACATACCTCAATATTTATTTACTCGTCTTACTTTGTGATCGTCTATATTGTTACATTTATGACAGAGCAAATGCTCTGTATGTGAAGAGCCTCTACTCTCTTTTTAACTGTGTTTTGACAAAAGATTCATGTCTGGCTGTTTATGTTTGTGGTCTCCATATAAGGAAACGTACCTCTATATTTACTTAGCTCTTCTTCCTGCGTGATTGTCCATGTTGTTACATTTATGACATAGCAAATGCTCTGTATGTTATGTACCTCAATATTTATTTACTCGTCTTCCTTTGTGATCGTCTATATTGTTACATTTATGACAGAGCAAATTCTCTGTATGTGAAGAGCCTCTACTCTCTTTTTAACTGTGTTTTGACAAAAGATTCATGTCTGGCTGTTTATGTTTGTGGTCTCCATATAAGGAAACGTACCTCTATATTTACTTAGCTCTTCTTCCTGCGGGATTGTCCATGTTGTTACATTTATGACATAGCAAATGCTCTGTATGTTATGTACCTCAATATTTATTTACTCGTCTTCCTTTGTGATCGTCTATATTGTTACATTTATGACAGAGCAAATTCTCTGTATGTGAAGAGCCTCTACTCTCTTTTTAACTGTGTTTTGACAAAAGATTCATGTCTGGCTGTTTATGTTTGTGGTCTCCATATAAGGAAACGTACCTCTATATTTACTTAGCTCTTCTTCCTGCGTGATTGTCCATGTTGTTACATTTATGACATAGCAAATGCTCTGTATGTTATGTACCTCAATATTTATTTACTTGTCTTCCTTTGTGATCGTCTATATTGTTACATTTATGACAGAGCAAATTCTCTGTATGTGAAGAGCCTCTACTCTCTTTTTAACTGTGTTTTGACAAAAGATTCATGTCTGGCTGTTTATGTTTGTGGTCTCCATATAAGGAAACGTACCTCCATATTTACTTAGCTCTTCTTCTTGTGTGATCGTCCATGTTGTTACATTCATGACATAGCAAATGCTCTGTATGTTAAGACCCTCTACTCTTTTTAACTGTGTTTTGACAAAAGATCCATGTCTTTCTGTTTATGTACGTGGTCTCTATATAACAAAACGTACCTCCATATCTACTTAGCTCTTCTTCTTGTGTGATCGTCCATGTTATTACATTTATGCTCTTTTTAACTATGTTTTGACAAAAGCGTCATGTCTTGCTATTTATGTATGTGGTCTCCATATAAGAAAATGTACCTTTATATTTACTTAACTCTTCTTCCTGTGTGATCGTCCATATTGTTACATTTGTGACATAGCAAATTCTCTGTATGTTAATGACAAAAGCTTCATGGCTTGCATGTTATCCTTCATGACTGTATGTGTTCTGCCGCCTGTGATATAGATTATGAACTGTATTTTATAGAACATATCTACATGTTAACTAATTCTTTGTTTCAGCATTTATGTTGTGACAGTTATGACATCGTAAATTCTCTCTATGTTAAGAAGCACACATCAATATATCAACTTATTCTTTAACAGTCTTTCAGGCACCCTTCCAGAATGTTTAACTCTAGTGTACTGTTGAACTTCCTATTTTACAAATGTTTATTGCCATGTTATTTACAACTGCTAGAACTGCAGGACCTTTCCATGCTTTTAAGTATATTTTATGTTGTTTGTTGCTTATTCATATTGTTACATATTTTTTGCTATATTTTCGAAGAAATATATCTTTAGTTTATTGTTAGTACTTTGGTTCTGACGACTATCCTATGGGTATGATTCTTAATAAAAGCATTTTGTCCAGTGATTTTTTTTAACATGAGATGTGTATTATTCAGGCTTGGCAGCAGTGGAATTAAACTAATAAAATTATAGTAAAAAATTACTTTTTGCTGTAATGAACAAAGTAGTGAAAAATTTTTTATTAGTTGTTGGTTTTGTAATGTAATTAATTACATTGCAATTTCAATTACAATTTCAAGCAAGCAATTTCAAGGAAATTACTGATTACTATCTCTATTATATTTGATTAAAACAGAGCATGTTCGTTTGCTTCTGGCATAGAAAAGTGCCAAAAAAATAACAAAGACAAGTTATTATGAATGTTAAAACTCATGAGTGTGAACAATGCAAAGAAAATAGCAAAGATTTCGAGGTACATATATCAGTTCTAAATAATGTGTAAATGAGATAGTGCACGGATGACAAACTTTTCTTCAAGTAATTTCAATATCAAATAACTTCAAAATCATAAAAAGTTTTTCATAGACTATATATCAAAGTAATATTTTGAAAATATTGACACACCTCGATGGGCGCATGAAGAGGAAGAGGTAGAAGCTGTCTGGCTCACGAGCAGCTCGGTCGCCGGTTTCTGGCTCTGAGCTGTACCGATCTCAACCATTTTCCTGTAAATAAACGCGTTCCTTCGTCACAGTTGTGGTGGAAGGTGCTGGGTAAGCCAGCTACTGTCAAGCGAGACCGGAGAGCAGCCGTCTACTAACGACGGAACCGCAAGAGCACGAGCTTCGCCGCAGCCGTCGACTAGCGGGCTTGCCACCACTACCTCAAGATATGAACTTGGACGGAGACATCCAGCAGCCGGTCGCGAGGGCGCCGTCTTTCCACTACCGAGAGCCACGCACATTTACAGGAAAACCTGGCGATGACGTTGAAGAATGGCTCAGCCACTATCAACGGGTGAGCCGAGCCAATGGCTGGAATGCGGCCAGCCAGTTGTCCCACGTGGGTCTATTTCTCGATGGCAGTGCTTTAGTGTGGTTCGAGAATCACGAAGACACCTTGACAACATGGGACCAGTTTATGGAGGAGATCAAGAAGTGCTTTGGCGACCCTGCGACGAAGAAGAAACGTGCAGAGCAAATGTTGTCGCAGAGAGCTCAAGCTTGTGGTGAGACATGCAGAACCTACATTGAGGAGGTACTGAAACTGTGCAAATGTGTGGACACCAACATGACGGAAGAGGACAAGGTGGGCCACATTCTCAAAGGAATTGCGGAAGACGTCTACCACTTCCTTATCGGCAAGGAGAGTCTTGAGTCTGTGGCCGATGTGATTGGGCACTGCCGAACGTTTGAGGCCCTGAAGACTCGCCGCATCACTACGAAGTTCGGACGCCTTGCCAATGTTACGACCGTCGCCACTGTCGATGTGTGCCAAGACTCCGTGCCTACCGACCTTTCGTCAACGATTCGCCTCATTGTACGTGAGGAACTTCGTCGTCACCTTTACGCGCCCTTGAACGCCCGAGAACCACCGTGCGATACACCGTCCACAAGTATCAATGCTACGAGTGTCGAGGAGCGCAGCTATTCCAACCGCGGCCCTCAGCTAAGGGCTCCACCACCGGCGTCTTCTTATGTAGAGCCGCCTCATGCTCCCCACAGTCGTTACGGCTACAACAGCCATCCACCTCCTTTTGCGTCTCAGTGGGAACAGAGCGCCGCGTACCCTCAACATCCAGCGACGTTCCCTATGCCCCGTGAACGGCCCGTCTGCTACCAGTGCGGTGTTCGTGGACATATCGCCCGATTTTGCCCAATGCGACGTAATCCACGTTCGACATTCCCTCAGAGATCCGCGACGTTTGCACAACGAAGCCAACGGCCTGACTACACCTACTGGCCCCCCAACCCAACTAACGAGCGGCACGCCTACCAGCCGATCAACCGGAGTGATTCGCCCGGATCTGTGCGCAGCTTAACGCCGCCCACCACCCGTCCACCTCGGTCACCATCTCCACGGCGCCGGTCACGAATGTCGTCTCCGCCACCGGGAAACTAGCCAGCGCGGCCGACGGAGGTGAGGTCGCTGGACGTACCGATTTTCATCAAAGAATGCCTCCACCAGTTTCTATGCTTCAGAATAAGGTTCAGGTACTTGTTGACGACGTTCCCACGATGGCATTGATAGACACTGGCGCAAGTGTTTCCGTGATGAGTTTAGTTTTTAAGCAACGACTGGGCCGTAAGGTTATGTTTCACTGGGACAAACCTGCCACATTTCGGGCAGTGAGCGGCGCATTCTTGCGTCCTGTCGGCGTCTGCACTGCGTCTGTTAGTGTTGCCGGTAAAACGTTCAAGGCGGAATTCACAGTACTGGCTCAATCAACGCATGACGTTATACTTGGCATAGACTTTTTGCGAGAGTGTCGTGCGACCGTGGATTGTGGAGCAGGTGAGGTTCTGTTGTCTACTCTCGCCCAGCAGCCTGATTGTGAGAAAGGTAACCTCACTGTAGCTAAAGATGTACTTCTGCCAGCGTGGTCCACGGCCAGCGTACAAGTGACCACTTCGGAAACCAACTCGAGTTTGAATTCACGTGACATAGTGATTGAGCCATTGCCTGTAGCTTGTCTCAAGAAAAACATCTTTGTACCACGGTGCGTTGTATCTCTCGCAGACGAGACGGCTCAATTATGGGTGATAAACAGCTCACCCGAGTCGGTTGTACTACCGGCTGGTATGCGCCTTGCCCTGTTCGAAAAGCAGAGCAGCACCTGCATTGGAGCTTTAAGCGATCTTGAAAGGGCGGGTCCGGAAACTTCTGGTATGGAAGCTGAATTTTCAAAAATGGTTAGCAAGTCCATTTCCTCACAGAAGCGCAAAGACCTGGTTGCACTGCTGGCGAGACATGCTAAAGTATTTGATTTTGCACGGACGGTGCCTAGGGCTCAGATACCGACCACGCGCGCTCGTCACAAGATCGATACTGGCTCTGCTCATCCTCTCCGACAAAAGCCCTATCGCGTGTCCGTGTCCGAACGCAAAGTTATTGCTGAACAAGTTGGCGAGATGCTAGCCACTGGTGTAATTCAAGAATCGTCAAGTCCGTGGGCTGCACCTGTTATTTTGGTAAAGAAAAAAGACGGGTCCTGGAGGTTCTGTGTTGATTATCGGCGTCTCAATTCTATAACCAAGAAGGACGTGTACCCCGCACCTCCACCACAACTAGCATAAGCACCACACCGATGCCAGTGGAGTTGGTCTCGGCGCGGTGCTTATTCAACGACACAACAATGCTGAACACGTCGTCGCCTATGCAAGCCGGTCCCTGAGCAAGGCAGAGCGTAATTATACGGTTACCGAATTGGAGTGCCTCGCCGTCGTTTTCGCCGTACACAAGTTTCGCCCCTACATCTACGGTCGTCGTTTCTCAGTCATCACCGATCATCACTCTCTTTGCTGGTTGGTGAGCCTACGTGATCCATCTGGTCGACTTGCGCGATGGGCCATACGGTTACAAGAATTTGACTTCACGGTCCGCTACAAGAGCGGTAATCGCCACGCAGACGCTGACTGCCTGTCACGGCTTCCTCTACCAACGACCGAGTGTGAAGCTGATAATTTTGACGATTTTATCACAGCTATTGACTCTCATTTTCCTGACATCGCGGCTTTCCGGACAGCACAGCACGAGGATCATTGCTTAGATCACCTGTTTGCCTCCGCGAATGACCCGGCCAGTTCAAGCTCTTTTGTAGTCCATGACGCCGTCCTTTACAAGAAGAATTATTCTGGCCAAGGCGCCCGTCTGCTTCTGGTAGTTCCACGCGCTCTACGTCCCCAAATTTTTCGGTTCTGCCATGACAACGCAACCAGTGGGCACATGGGCTTCGCCAGAACGTTTCATCGCATCCAGCAAAGGTTTTACTGGCCCAAGATGCGACGCGACACAGAAAAATACGTAGCGGGTTGCGAACAATGTCAACGTCACAAGCGTCCCACGACTACATCACCCGGACCTCTCCATCCCGTACCACCTCCTAGCTCTCCCTTCGAGATTGTTGGTGTCGACCTTCTAGGTCCGTTTCCGCGGTCAGCCAGTGCCAATCGATGGGTCATCGTGTGCGTCGACCACCTGACGCGCTACGCAGAAACTGCGGCTATACCTACTGCAACAGCCTTTCACGTGTCGCAGTTTATGCTTCGGCATATCATTCTCCGTCATGGCCCTCCACGAGTCGTCATTAGCGACCGGGGACGTCAGTTCGTCGCTGACGTCGTTGAAGAGATCCTACGCCTGTCTGCCAGCCAATTCCGCCACGCAACCCCGTATCACCCCCAGACGAATGGCCTCGTAGAGCGGACCAACAGGACGCTAACGAACATGTTGTCAATTTATGTTGATGCCAAGCACAAAAACTGGGACGAAGTACTGCCCTATATCACATACGCCTACAACACCGCGAAACACGAGACAACAGGGTACGCGCCCTTTTTCCTGCTCTACGCCCGCTCCCCTCGCAGTTGCCTCGACACCATTCTGCCTTTTACGTTAGATGTGGAAACATCGGTTGCCGAGTCACTATGCCGCGCTGAAGAAGCCCGTCGCGTCGCACGCCTTCGAACCATTGCATCTCAACAGCGCTCCAAGACCCGGTACGACGCCCACCATCACTCCGTTGCCTACACAAAGGGTGACCTGGTGTGGTTGTGGACACCTGTCCGCAAACGTGGTTTATGCCAAAAGTTTCTGGCCCACTACTCCGGACCATTTGTAGTCATTGACCGTCTCAGTGACGTCACATACGTCATCTCCGGCGTCACAAGCAATGGTCGGCGCTCTAGCAAGACACAGCTGACACACGTCGCGCGCCTCAAGCCATATCACCACCAACCTTCCTATTGACTCGCCCAGTGGGCATCGTCTGCGAACGGGGGAAATGACACACCTCGATGGGCGCATGAAGAGGAAGAGGTAGAAGCTGTCTGGCTCACGAGCAGCTCGGTCGCCGGTTTCTGGCTCTGAGCTGTACCGATCTCAACCATTTTCCTGTAAATAAACGCGTTCCTTCGTCACAATATTTTCTGAGGTAATATTAACATCATTACTTTCAATCAGCAGTGATATTTTATGCAATTTAACTACATTGAAAGAAATTACTGACAAGTAATCAGTAGTCACAAGTGTAATTTCAAAAGATTTTAGAAGTAACATAGCGACCTTTGGCTAGTATTTTTAATACTGAACTGACCATAACTTACAGTTGTTCATTATTTTGTGCGATGTATTGATTTATTTCATGGGAAAATATGAAATGCTTCAATTTTCAACTGTGGCATGGGAGTACAAAACACAACCCCAGCAGTGAATTTTTGAGGGCTCACGCCTATTTAGCACAGCCCAGACAAGATTACGGCGGCGCTCAGGGAGCGTTCCGTGAAAAGGTCAATATCAGTATGTAAAATTTTGCTTTGACTTTAATATTAATTACAGTAAACTTATATATTAATTACAGTAAACTGTATATTCATCTATGCCAAAGCTCTCAAACAGACTCGCAAACCTTTTGCTAGCAACCCCACCTGGGCATGACTGTCTTTGTCCCACATTTTTTTTCTTAATTACAGTGAGCTGCGCACCGGCGACTTGTGTTGAATATTTTTTTTCATAGGCACTCTATCCAGAGATCATGTGTTAAAACCATGCTCGCAGTCAGTGGGGGTGCCATGCCGTGTAGGTGCCCAGGTCAGATGGAGTGGGGGTTTTTTACAGAGGACAAATAATAAAAATAAGTTATTTCAAGACCTTTATCGAGTGCCCCCCCCCCCCACCCCTTGAAAAGAATTTCTGGCTACGAGCCTGGTTAAAAGATAACTGTGAAAAAAAAATATGTTCCAGGATTAGCACCCAAAGTAAGTCATTGTGGAGGTTATCATCAATATGTTTCTTGGAACACAACTTTGAGTCCCTTTCAGAAATGACTGATATATATTAGGTTTAGAAAAAGGTTTCTTTCAAATGGCAACATGTTAGATGACGTTTTGCCTAAACTCTCTCCTCCCTTCCTTTCTCCTTATCTTTTAGAGAGAATAATTTTGTTAGTGCTGCTGCCAGCTGAGGTGAATTTGATACACTTGATCTATACATATCAGCCACTTGGCTCACAATATAACTTCTTGTTATTATATTTTGGTGCTGCAAACAGATGCACGCACTTACCTGTCAAGATTGGTGCTGCAATGGTTGAATAAGAAAGCGCTGATGCTGCTGGTGCTCACTCCACTGGACACGTGATCGGCGCTCCGTGGTGATCAGGAGATCCGCGCTTGAAAGTCGCAAATTAAGGACGCGTAGTGCCCACCAGTAGGTAAGCTTAATCCCGAGCGCAAATCTTGTACGGTATGTCTGTATCGAAAAAAGATTGCATACGAAACTTTGCGCAGCAGTATATAAGTATATATACACAATCACAGCAGTATGCGTAGAGCACCTCAAATATACCGTTTTCCCCTCTTGTGCACGCTAACTCTGATTAAGCTGTTCTGCCCCTAACGTTCATCTTTTCTTTAGACATAAGATTACCGTTGTCTCCAGTTGCCTCGGTTGCCTGCGCGCGGTTGTTGGAGGGGGCCGCATGGCCAGTTTACGCAGATAACTCGCACCACAGATCACCAATCGATTTTAGGAAATGTCAAGTCGTGCCCTTTAACGTGGTTACTGTCTGAATACCCAGAGTGCCGGCAACCTACAACATTGTGGGAGAAGCAACGTGCCGTAGGGCGCGGCCACATCGACATGTCTCGCTATTCTCGCGCCGCCGCGGTAATGTGGACAGCGTGCCGCTGCTTGAAGCACGGAGGCGCCGATGGGCGGCATGCTGCCGCGGCAAGCTTTCCGCAAGTGAGCACGATTCACACCGAAGGCGAAACAGCAAAGCAGAAAGCGGGAAAAACCTCCTTTCCAGTGAGCAAAAGTAGGCATAAAACGAGGCGGAAAGTGTGATCGCCCCCAGAGCAATTTTTTGCCGCTCGTTGAAGCTCGCTCTTTCGCCGCGCCAATCAGAACGCAATGCTGCGGTGGCGCTGGTGTACCTTGAGGAATATTTGGGAAAAGCGTTGCCCTGTGATAGCGACGCGTGAGCAAAAGCGTGAAATGCCTAGGAAGGACTATGACGGCAAACAGTAAACCGTTTTTGACGTAAGCCGGTGGGTGCGCACCTGGGCACTCGCTACTCTCGCATTACGTATTGGGTATGAAACCCGTCATGAGAGAAATCGGTCGCTTAGGACCACTACACCTGAAAGTAAAGTCATTCCCTTCTCTCTGGTGCCAACTCTCTAGAAAACCACCTTCTTCAAAAAAGAACGCACATGTCGTAAATTTTATTTAGTGCACACGTGCACTAAATTCACAAATCGACAAAAAGAAGTTCGTTAATTTCTGTGCACTCCAAAAAGGCTTAAGTCATTCCCGCGCACTTTATGACCGCGTACTCGCCTGTAATCATCCATTCTGGTGATAGCTCCGCCACCTCGTGGACAACCGATTTATCCACACCCACCACAGTGTTCGACTTGATGGTGCAGAGTGCGCACAAGAATGTTGGCTCAAAGCCCCTGATTGCCTGCTTGAAAGGAACTGACGGGTCCCACTCGAGGTCTCCCACCAGCTTGTGGTAGTTGGCGTCCCCTTTGATAAACACCAAGTCCGCCGACTGCAGCGTCTTGTAGAGCTCGGGTCTCTGTGTCGCCATCTGGGCTTACAATCGAATGGCTGCGTCCAAAAGATGTCGTCCTGCATGGACCAAGTACCGCCATCCAGTCGGCACTGGCATCACTCTGCGAGTGCCCGCATTGACTCGTGTTCGCTCTCCTGCATCTTGCGCAGAGTCCACGACATGTCCCGGCGCATCACGTCTGACACGTAGTAGGGTATGGCCTTAGCGTGTATTGTCACGCCGGTCACGTAGCCCATTATGTGCAGGAAGTCGAAGAGGACAAAGTCCGAGCATAGCTCGTAGCCCGAGCTGTCCACCACGCAGTGCAACCGTGTCGGCTTATTGCCACCGAGATTTCGTTCGCGAAGCTTCCACAGGTGCTCCATCAGCTTGTCGGTGTGGTTGGAAATGATGAAGGACCGAAGCGTGTCAGTCTTTTGCAGAGCGTCGGCTTGACTAGATGCGTCGACACCGCAGGACAGAGACAGATCACATCGGTTGCCCCACAGGGAAATTTCAACCAACCTATGCACGAGGTATACCGCTTCGTCAAACGCCAAGTACATGGTGGAACATCATAGCACAAGTGCACTTTAGTGCACTTGTGCTATGATGACGGTGAAGACGCGTATAATACTATTTGGGATTTTACATCCAAAACCAAGATATGAGGGACACTCTAGTGGAGGGCTCTGGAAATTTTGACCATCTTGTGTTCTCAAACATGCACTATATATCACACAGTACACAACTCTATAATTTCACCTCCATCGAATGTGACTGCCGATGCCGGGATTGAACCCGTGACCTTCGGGTCAGCGGTAGAGCACAGTAACCATTGATCAACCACAATGAACGAGAGTCGCGCAGGACACAGCGCTGTGCTCACTGCCTCGCTGTTGTGCCACAATGTTTATAAACCAAATAGTCCGCGACCCAAGATGAAAAGCTGCATGTAAACAAGAAAAACGTCATCCATTTTCATTACCTGTACAGCAACATGCATAGTCCGCATGTTTTCTTTAGTGTTGTGTCGCAGATGAACACGCTTTTACAAATAAGGTGACGGTACATCATCACATGCTGACTTCACCGGGTCACTTCATTACATGTATACTCTTCGCCAGTTGATACTCCCCTTTTGGCCTGGCAGAATATACAGTTGGCTATTCATGAACACTGCACGAATAAGTGCTAAAAGTTACGAGCACACAAGAAAGAGTAGAGAAAAAAAAATCACAGCATATCCACAGAGTGAATGATGATGAGCGGGGCGAATTGTTTGTCCCTCCACCCCTCCGTGCTTCTCTCTATCCGTTCATTCGAGCATCTGTCCGTCCGTGCATCCATCCGTCTCTACTTTCATCCGTCCTTCCATATGAATGGACACACAGACGAACGCTTCGCCCCGCTCATCATCATTCAATTCATGAATATGCTGTGAAAACTACAAATGCAATCTATTGAGCCACTCATAATCTAGAGGTGGCTACATACTACATACGGCTTAAGGAGCTTTACCCCTAAAACTGACGAAGTACATGTGAATGGCAGTGCAGACATAGGACAGCGCCTGTCATGTGTCACCTTTTCCTTTTACATATGTGCTTCTTTCAGCGTTTTGGCCTGGCCTCACATTCTTAAGTGCGCTACGGCCTTTTGCCCACAAAAGGCGGCGACACACAGTCTCACCTATTTGTATCATATGTGTTGTTTCTTTGATTATTCGCCTAAATAAATGTTAGTCATATTTTGAGCCCGCAATATCAAAAATACATGGCAATGGCCATAGTTGAAGGTAGAAGACATGCATTGCGTGCGTCCACATATACTTTGCAAATTTTCTTAACTACATTTGTGTATATATGGCGATGCTACGTTCAAATTAAACGTGTTTGTACAGTACTGGTACACAGATTTCTTAACTGCCCTCACTCGCGGTCAAACAGGGCAAATAGCAGTTCAGTTAAACGAATCAAGACATTCCGGCATTTTTAAGCTGCCAATAACAGCTGCATCTTGCCGGTACTTATCTACAGAGAAGAAACCTGGAGGCTTACAAAGAGGGTTCAGGACGACGCAATGAGCGATGGAAAGGAAAATAATATGTGAGACAAGAAGAGAGCAGAGTGAGTCTGGGAACAAACCAGGGTTAAGGATATCATAGCTAAAATCAAGAAGAAATTAACATGGGCCGGGCATGTAGCACGCAGAAAAAGCACGAAGGGGAGACGGAAGGTTAGGTGGGCTGTTTGCAGGTATAACGTGGGCGCAGAAAGCTCGTAGCCCGACATCTAAGAATCCCAGGTGGTCGAAATGTCCAGAGTATGCCTCCACTACCGCGTCTCTGTCTCGGGACGTTAAACCCGGGCCCAACAATTCATAGAGCTTCCTCATTTTAGGAAACTGTATGCAACAATTATTATCATTTGTCTCCCCCCACCTCCATATGATCACATTTTTCACGCAGTTCTTCACAGGGAACAGCGTTGTTGTTGGCGGGCAACATGTTCAAACACACGAGCACGCTCAATTGCCGCTTACCTGCGAGTGGCCTGCTTGAGTGCCGTCGGCGCAACATCCCGCTGTTCGCTTGCAGCCGCAGAATCGATGAGAATGCGTACTGCATTGATCGAGCCTTCCAGCGCCTCATGCTTGAACTTGGCAAAGTAATCGTAATCCTTCAGCTTCGGCGATGCGTAGAACGCCCCAAAGATGCGCCGGTAGAAGTAAGTCTCAAAGTACAACCAGGGCACGTCGTACCAGTGCGGCGGGTCGCCCTTGCCTTCGGCCGTGTACTCGTCGAGCACCGCGTTCCACACTGTCGCATTTTCAAAGTCGTCCTCGAGGGCAACCAGCGCCTTGTTGGCTGCGATCTCGTCGCGCAACTTGGTCAGACGTTCTGCGACGAGGTTCATATCTTCGCACGCGTCGGGTTCCATCGTGGCCACATCGTTAGAAGCGGTGTCCATGGTTCTGGTCAAGATGACGGCCAGCCTTTCGTGCACTGTCTTGTAGGCGAAACCGGCGGGGTCCTTGGCGGTGAGCGGAGGTGGCTGCGACGTCGTCGCCGTGTCTGACTTTCGCTGCTGATCGAATGGGCTCACGTGCGGTGGGGCACCCGATACGCTTGACGCCGTCATGTGGTCGCCCGTGGGCTTGTAACTAACTGGATCGCTACTGGAGGCCGGCGTTTCACTCAAATTTTGCGCGCTGCTGCGCTGATTGCGGTACGGGCAGCCGGAGGCGCCAAGGCTCGAGCCACTCATTTTTAGCACATTAGAAGTGCTAAATATAGCCAGCGTCATTGGCTGCACACAAAAGGTCTCAGAAATGTCCTTGGTGTAGAACAACGGGCAGGGCCTTTGGCATGAACCGAAGAGCACTACCAGGCATGACTCTTTGATTAGCGAAGTGGCAATTATTCTGGCGACCCGTGCAAACATTCTACCTCTTTTCTCGCAGCCGGCGCGCTGTTCGAACGTGTAGTGGTAGGTGTTCTGTGGTAGTACGTACTGCGTGGGGCCGCTTTCCGTCCCCACGAAGTGGGAGCAGCCCGCAGCGTTGCTCTAAAGGAGTATCAGGACCCCAGTTAGAGTGTACTAGACTAGTACACTCTAACACTGTGCCCCCTTTCTTATGTTATTCTTAAAAGAGAAAAGAAGATAAAAGTGAGCCCCGTAACTGTCTGCATCAGTGTGCGACACCTCAACAGTAGCTCATGAGGGATGGGGTTAAGGAGCGATTAAAAGGATATTATTAAAGGTATAGAGATAGAGGGTGGAAGGAGAGAGCGTGGCGCAGGGACAGTGACACCTACCGGAAGATGGACACGGTCGCAGGAGACCGAGGACGGGGCACCACTCAGCGAGAGCTCTTGTCGGCGGCAGGAGATGGCGTAGGGCGAGCCAGTCGGCCAGAGCTGCGCTGTTGTCGGAGATCGCGGGGGCACAATCTGGTCGGCACGAAATCCAGAGAGCGAGTCCACTGTACCCCAGTAAAGTTCTGTGTCATTTTGTAGCATATGATATTAGCAGAGTCCTTCAATACTTGAAGGACTCTGGTATTGGTTATTCTACAATTTAGTCGCGGGGTATGCTCATGGCAGACCATGATTCGTCATACTTGTAGCACAGAACACCTATACACTACCATCGTAGTGTAGTGTATGCCGGTTGGTGCTGGATTTATTACTCAATATGGTATGGACTTAAGATTTTTTATGTCCTTGCTTGCTTGCTCCTATATGCTGCGGCTCGTACCCACTATGCGGGATTGGCCATTAAACTGGCTGTTATTATAATGAGGAAAGCGAATCGTTAAAACTTAAAGAAGAAAAATATTCAGTCATCTAGGGAATATAAGAGTGGATGATCATACGGTGGCTTACAAATAAAGTAAGTAAATAACTAATAATTGAAAGGAGTACAGCACTCTGAAAAGCGGTTCCAAAAACACAGCACGGTTTATTAATGCATTTCCGCCATTGTTCCAACTATTTCTTCTCTCTCCTCAGCAGACTACACACTACTAGCTTCCCCACTTCTAGATCTCTGCTTGGCTGCGCTCGGTTCTCAAACATGCAAGTGGCTGGTCGTGCTTGCTCTAGGGTTTTGGCTTAAGTTTGTGTAGTGGCTGTGGTTTCTTTGTCTGTATTAGGTGTTTCTATAGTGCTTTTATAGCTAAGTAAGCGCTTTTAGCGCTAGAAAGAGCACTCAGATGCCGTTTTCTTCACTTGGACCAGGGGCTTTCTTCTGGTCTGCTTCACTTCCGCCACAGGAGATACCAGTGGATCAGTTTCTGCGCAACAGCATTCCCGCAGTTCCTGTGGTCCTCGTCTCTAGCAATGACGACTTCATACGGATGAAGAATCCGAAAGTGGTCCGGTCGGGGCTTAGAGCTGCGACGTCTCACTTTCACAGCATCGCAGAGGTCCGCCAGTTCGACAGAGGTGGTATTCTATGTTTTTCATCTGATCAGCTCTGTGTTTAAGACCTATTGAAGTGCTCGAGTTTCGTGACCAATCCGGTGAGCGCCTTTATTCCCCCGCATCTGGCATGTGTGAAAGGTATTGTTCGCGGTGTCGATGTTAACTTTACCCCGTCTGAGGTATTAGAGATGTTTGCTGTGACTGGTGCTATCTCCGTGTATAGGTGTGCACGACTGGTAGAGAAGCAGAAGATGCCAACTGAGTCGGTAATTGTAACCTTTGCTGGAGCGAATCTCTAAAGCGAAATCAAGACATGGCCACTAATATACAGAGTGGAACCGCTATCACCGCGACCACTCCAGTGTACGAAGTGCTGGCGATACGGTCACACTATTAAAGGATGCAGGTCAGAACTCAGATGCCGGGTGTGTGGTGACAACCACAAAACAAATGACTGCAAAGCTAAAGAAGAGAAATGTTGTCTCTGCAATGAACAACACAGTCCAGATAGCCCTGATTGCTCAGCTAAGGCTCGAGAAATGCAAATTCTTGAAATTATAAGGCGTAGGCGCTGTCGTCGACGAGAAGCCGTAGAGGAAATACAGGCTTGAACTCAGGGGTATGCCAGTGTTGCAGCACGACATATCTCGGAAATAAATGGGTAGATTTCCCTGAATATCGCGGAGGTCGTAGAAAAGGCTCTAGAAAAAGCCATGGAACGACTGGCTTATAACCTTTGCGATTCTCTATCTCAAATTTTGGCTAACCAGATGACTCGCATATTTGGTACAACGGGAGAGTCAGGCCTAGTATCCCAACATGTTGAGAGTTCACGACCAATGGCTGACGGTGAATCTGAAACTGTGCCATCGTATTATCCGTCTGCAGGAGCCTCTGCAATAGGCATCCACAGCCAAAAAGAGGAATTTGAAACCGCACCATCGTATTCTCCGTCTGCAGCACCCTCTGCAGTAGATATACAGTCTAAGTGAGGACAAAGCTGCATATACAATAGATTCAGATGACATGGATTTAGACCCTAGGTCCCTGAAGCGATCTAGATCCCCTGTGTCAAGGAAAACTAACTCACTGAAACAAACAAAGAACAAAAAGTATCAGAAGAAAAAGGAGAGCCTTTCAAAGAGAGATTTCTTGAAAGAAAGCATTCTAGAGAAAGTTATAGAGAAAGCAGCTCTTTCGAAACCATAGGGTCGCTTAAAATTCTCCATTGGAATCGCCGATCAATTTATTCTGCATCTACGGATTCGGTATACTTGACTTCTAAATTCGCTCCTGATATTATAGCATTACAAGAGACATGGGTAGCTGTACGTAATTTGTTCCAGTTAAATAACTTCTGGTCTTTTCGACTAGACCGTCCATCGACAGGTGGGGGTCTAGCTTTCTTTATTAATAATAGAATTAATATGAAAGTCAAATGCTCATACAAACATATGTCGCCAGAATGCGAAATTTTGGCAGTAGACATTACATTACCCAACTGCACTCCTTTCACTTTAGTTATTATGTATTTTCCGGATGGAGTTCAAGACACATGAAGTTTGGATCTAGCTACAAAGTCGTGGTGCAAAGACAAAGTTTTAGTTGGAGACTTTAATTCTCACCCCACGAGTTGGGGTTTTAGAACTGATCTGAGTGGGAAACGCTTGTGGGAGTGGACAATGGCTAATGACCTGACGTGTCTCAACGTCAGAACCCCCACATTTATTCGTAATCACTCCAGGTCGGCCTTAGATTTAAGTTTTGTCAGTTCGGCCATTACTACCTCTTCTTGGAAAGCGCTGGACTGTGGCACCAACAGTGACCACTTACCGATAAGTTTTGAAATTTCTTGCCCGATAATTCCATCTTGTTCAAATGTAAGAGTATTTGTAAATTACACTAAATTTAAGAATGATCTGAAGTCAGCATTGGCTTTTCACTCGGAAGAGAGCGATGATACAAAAGCACTGAAGATAAATGCAGTCATTAAAAGATCCTACAAAAGAGCCGAATTTACTGTTGAATCCACAAAAAGGGTATATAGCCGTTGGTGGAATTATGAATGTACCAGAGAGCACCGACGACGTCAGGCGGCTTGGAAGCAGCTCTTACATAATCAATCCCCCCAAAACTGGGCCGATTATAAATTCATTGCAGCAGGCTTTAAGAGAACGGTAGCTCAAGCTAAACAAGAATATGACAGAAGACATTATGAATACCTGTCGAAGCCTAAACATACGAAAGCACTGTTCCGATATATGAGAGCTCGGAAAATGTTGCCATCACCAGCTAATGTAGCTTGTGATAATCTATCGGTGCAAGAAATGACCACTACCTTAGAGGCAATCGGTAAAGGTCTGGAAAGCAGATTTACTTCAGTAGTGCCAAACAACTGGCACAAGTCTACGACAAATTCTGACTTTGATGAAGTGACACAGACTAAAGTATCCAACGTGATTAAACATTTACCCTGTGCGTCTCCTGGCCCAGATAGAATCACAGTACCCATGATTAAAATTCTGTTCAATTTATCGCCTAGAGACGTCGCCAATGTTATTAACTACTGCTTAAAAAACTCATGGGTGCCACAGGATTGGAGGATAGCAAAGGTGATTCGATCCTATACTAAAAAATCCGGGTGTAGGATTAACAGTCGATAATATCAGACCAATCTCTCTAACATTTAACATGGTCAAACTAGTAGAGAGGGTCCTACATAGCCGAGTAAGTATCTGGATGGCAGACAATTTAGTAATAAAACCGAACCAAATTGGCTTTCGTAGTGATTTCTCTATTTGGTGTGCCCATGCTGATTTAGAGAGCTGAATACAGCTCGCGCGAAAAAGAAGGCAATACGCTGCTTTAGTAACGCTTGACATAGCCAAGGCGTATGACAGTGTGGAGCACTTCATATTGTTAAATACGCTAAAGAGATTGAATTTCCCACAATATTTTATTGAGTGGGTTGCAGAATTTTAAAATCAAGAGAATTCTACTGCGTCAAGGATGGATGTTCCTCATCTAGATTTAAACAAACGCGCGGAGTTCCCCAAGGAGCAGTCTTATCTCCAGTGTTATTTAATGCTTTAATGAGCACAATTCCAACAGATCAAGAAGTTACTGTCTACATTTATGCTGATGACATCGCATTCTTTGCTGCTGACTGTGGTATTTACTCACTACAACTTAAATTAAAAAGATATATTAGCATGTTAGAAATTTGGTTGCAGTCGATTTCGTTATCGTTAAATGTCAACAAAAGTGCGCTCTTGGTGTTTCCGCTTGCAGAACCAATTTCAATTTCAGTTCTATATAAACACGAACCCATCCAGCAAGTAGAGAGAGAGAGATAGACTTTATTAATTTCCGGCAGATTGCTGGGATGGGCTCCCACCTAGGGGCCAACGGAAAGACCGTGTCTCCCGGCAGCTTCCTTGGCCTGCTGGATCGCCCAAAGTTGTTTGTCCAGGCCCGAACTGAGCAGCGCAGTCCGCCAACGCGCCCGAAGGTCTTCATTGGAGGCCGCGACCCCAGAATTTCTGACTAATGCTGGACATTCCCATAGGATATGGTCGAGAGTGGCTCTGGTGGTACAGTACTGGCATAGATTAGAACTATAGACGTCAGGATATATGTGGTGCATTATGACAGGGTTCGTGTATGTGCGTGTTTGTAGCTGTCGCCACTGAACGGACTGGGCCCGATTCAGCTTGGAGTGAGGCGGAGGGTACTCCCGCCTTTGCAGTCGATAGTGTTGAATTATGTCATTAAATTTAGTGAGCCGATCGTCCCATTCCCACACCGGCGCAGAAAGGTCCGTTTGGGTGGCCGCTTCGTCTGACGTGATTCGGAACGTAAGACCTCGAGCCACGTTGTGCGCCACTTCATTCGGATTGGCCTTCGCGTTACCTAGTGGTGTGTGGTCAGGGAACCACAAGATGTGTACGTATTTGTCCGCCTCGTGAATTTTCCCTGTATTAAGAATCCGCAATGCCTCGGGGGAGATTCTGCCGCTGGCGT
Organism: Rhipicephalus microplus; assembly: GCF_043290135.1. Lineage (NCBI taxonomy): Eukaryota > Metazoa > Arthropoda > Arachnida > Ixodida > Ixodidae > Rhipicephalus > Rhipicephalus microplus. The sequence goes on from NC_134701.1 coordinate 259,189,543, forward strand.
AGTTTCGAACGGCTGTCTGCGAGTCGCTGATTACGCATGAGGCGTTAGTGTGGGCTATGGCCATCGCGATAGCCACTTCCTCTGCCGTTTCTACGTTCCGTGTGATGATTGACGCGCTGCTTTTGCATTGTTGTGTGTGGTCTACGACAGCAGCCACGAAGTGGTGACGTTCCTGGTAGCGTGCTGCGTCGACAAAGACTGCCTCATGGTTGCGCCCAAACATCTTTGACATGATCCTGGCTCTACTGACACGTCTGCCCTTGTTGTGTTCAGGGTGCATGTTTCTTGGTATGGGTGGTACTGTTAGCTTAGCACGGATAGTGCGTGGTATGTCGTGTTTGTCTCCGTGTTGAGTGTGGTAAGTAATACCGAGATTACATAGAATCTGGCGGCCTGGCTTAGTCTTGGCTAAACGCTCGAATTGGGAGATTTGTTGTGCCTCAATAAGTTCCTCAAGGGTATTGTGTAAACCAAGTTGAAGGAGTAGTTCGGTGCTGGTGTTTTGAGGCAAACCTAGCGCTTGTTTGTAAATTTTCCTAATTAGGCTGTTGAGTTTTGACTTTTCCGCGGTGAACCATCGGTGGTACGCCGCCGTATAGGTGATGTGAGTTAGAACAAACACTTGGATGAAACGGATGATGCTGGCCTCTTTCATGCCTTTGTGTTTATTGGTAATGCGCCTAATGAGGCGCATCGTGTTAGACACTCTGGCTTCAATGTTGCGAACTGTCTCTCCGTTGGTACCCTTACTTTCTATGATCAAACCTAGCACTCTGATTTTGTCCACGGTTGGTATGGCGTGACCATCGCTTGTAGTGAGTTTTATATCAGCGTGTGCCTGCGCTTGGGGATGTTGTTTGGGTGGCCGACCTCTAAGTGTAGGGCGATATAGCAGTAGCTCAGATTTCTCCGCCGAGCAGGATAGTCCAGTTCCTTGTAAATACCGTTTGACTGTGTCAATCCCCTCCTGTAATCTCTGTTCAATGGAACCATCACTGTTGTCGCACACCCAGAGGGTGATGTCGTCAGCGTAAATGGTATGATGAAGTCCTTGGATGGTTTGAAGTTTTGAAGGAAGACCAATGAGGGTGAGGTTAAACAACATGGGAGATATCACGGAACCCTGCGGGGTGCGCGCACTTCCTATGGTTATTTCGGATGACCTGAGTGCTCCCACGGTGATCGTGGCCGTTCTGCCCGTAAGAAATGCCCTAATATAGTTGTACGTGCGAAGCCCCAAGTTTAGGGTATTGACCTGATTTAGAATGGTGCTATGCGTGACAGAGTCAAAAGCATTCTTCAGATCAAGACCAAGTATGCCCTTAGTGGAGCGTCCCGTATACTGTCTATGATGTGATGCTTAAGCTGCAACACGGCATCCTGCGTTGAAAGATTCCTGCGGAAGCCAATCATGGTGTGTGGGAAAAAATCATTGTCTTCGAGGTAATTTGTCAGTCTAGCCAGGAAAGCGTGTTCCATCAATTTGCCTATGCAAGATGTTAAGGAGATGGGCCTAAGATTGTCAATATTCAGTGGTTTGCCTGGTTTCGGAATCAGAATCACCTTGGCCGTTTTCCAATGCGGGGGCAAGATTCCGGTGTTCCAGCAGTTATTAATATAGTCTGTGATATGCGTGATCGACTCATCGTCCAAATTGCGTATCATCTTATTCGTGATGTTATCCGGAGTGCAGATTTAGTGTTAAGTTTTTGTAGGGCGGCACGAATATCCGCTTCGGTGAATTCTTCGTCTAGAGTAGTGTTGATCTGGCCCGTATAATGTGGATGCTGCTGAGTAGGAGCCTGAGAGATATATTTGAGCTCTACCTGCCTAAGAAACTCCTCGTCGGTGCCCTTGTAAGCATGTATTAGTTTGTTGATGGTTTGTCGTTGGGTGGTTTTGCTGTCTTCTGGGTCGAGCAGGAACCGTAGAAAATGCCAAGTTTTACTAAGACTTAGCTGCTTGTCCATCGCATCGCAGGTTTCATCCCAGTGTTGCCGGCTTAGCTGTGTTGCATACATCTCTATCTCTGTGTTGAGGAGTGCTATGCGTTTCCTGAGGTTTCTGTTGTGTTTTTGTGTCTTCCACCTCTTTTGGAGCGATTGCTTTGCCTCCCACATGTGGAGGAGCCGGCTATCGATCTCTTCGAGGTGTGCCTCGGGAGGTACGATTCGGGTGGCATCATTAATATCCTGTTTAAGCGTGTGTATCCAGTCCTCTATGTCGCTAATGGGTTGGACCTGGTTCTCACGTGATTTGCGGAACTGGGTCCAGTCTACCAACTTTAGCTCTTTTCCCGTGGGTTTACGTGGGCCACCTTGAACATGTACCTCGATGATGTAGTGGTCGCTACCCAGGTCCTCTAGGGTATTTTTCCAGGTGGCTGCTGATGTGTTTCTCGTGAACGTCAGATCAGGCGTTGTGTCTTTACTGGAGCTAGTGCCCGCACGTGTGGGTGTGCTAGGGTTGGTGATGAGAGTTAATCCCTCTTGCTGCGAGTCAAACCAGAGGGCCCTACCTTTAAGAAACACATAAGAGTATCCCCAGGCAGTGTGTGGTGCGTTGAAGTCCCCCGCTATTAAGATGGGATTTTGGCCAGCTATGTTGAGGGCGCGTTTAAAGAGTGTGAAAAATCTGTGCTTCTTTTGTTTAGGGTTGCTGTATATGTTTAGTATAAAAAGACTTTCCTGTGTCTTGCGTTGCGGAACAAGTTCAATAAATATATTGTCTATATTGGTAATTTCCGTGTCGTGTTGCGTGAACGTAAGGTTTCGTCTAACTAGGGTGGTAAGGACAGTCGTCTCCCCGTTGGCATGTCCGATCGAGCGGTAGCCTGCCAATTTAGCGAGACAATGTGTCTCCTGCAATAAAATGATATCGGGCTTCACTTTCCCCTTAAGGTATTGGTTAAGATTTGCTTGCTTATTTGCGTAGCTTCTACAATTCCATTGCCAAATTGTGTAGGCGTGATTTCTAGCTATGATGAGATGCAGGGGGTAGGAATGTCGCCGGCTGTATCACACTGAATGCCGACGAGGAAGGTTGCTTTACATTCGCTGTGGGGTCCAGTCCGCTAGGTGGCAGAGGGGTGGTTCTAGCCTCCACAGCGATGAGTCGCTGTTGTAGGTGTTCGTTTTGTTTCCAGCAAGTAGACTCTATAAAATATTTGGGAATCATTTATAATGACAAACTTAACTGGAGTGCACACATAGAGTATATAACTACCAAAGCACAGCGGGCTTCAGGCTTACTGCACAAGCTAAGTAACCGGAAATATGGGTTACGGAGGCACACCTTGATAACGTTGTACAAGATGTATATGCGCCCCATCATGGAATTCGGCTGCATATTATTTTCGGGTGGCTCTGCTTATAAAACGAAACCTCTAGTTGTCTTGAAGCGAGATGCAGTGCGAATGTGTCTGGGACTCCCTAGGTTTGTGGCTATCAACGTACTGTACCAGGAAGCGCACCTGCCTACACTACATTGTCGATTTCGAATTTTGACCGTACAAGCATTTTTAAAATTTTATAGCTTACCGGCAAGAAGATCTCAATATGCTTTTATCGCAAACCCAGACGCCTTCTTTCTTGCTCATTGGCCACGGTTTCACACACCTCAGATAATGTTTGTACAAAAGAATCTACATAGTATAAATGTGAACATTAGAAATTTAATTGAGACTAATGACTCGAATTGTCATGTTATAATTGAGTATGATGATATATTCCCCCAAAATGCCAAGTTACAATTTCTCAAATTTTTAAATAACATTTATTAGATTACTTGGAGCATGCAGAAACTAAAAATATAATAGCCACAGATGTTTCCGTAAATAATCAAAAGGCATGTGTAGGCATTTCCAACCGCGCCTCCCCGGGGATGCGTTCTACCGGTGAAGGGGATAACCGGGAAATTCTTACAACATATAACGAGCTCACTAAACATTTCTACCTGTCTAGAAGGATTTTCCCTCCACCTCACAAAAATCTAACCCGGCCCCAAGCACTTACATTAAGGCTTTTGCAAACGCGGATGTACCCTACTTTGAAAATGTTACACATCATGTACCCTGACCTATACCCAAGTAATCTTTGTCCACATTGTGGGGAAATAGTTTCATTAGAACACATGCTCTGGCAGTGCACCAAATTCGCTCATTTATCGCACATCACCTTTGCCAGATGGGAGGCGGCAATCCGCAGCTCGTCTTTGGAAGATCAGCTCTGGGCTGTCCACCAAGCCCGCGAGGCGGCTGAGGAGCTTGGCATCTCAGTCCACACGTGGGAGCTGCCCGCAACACAGTGATCTGTGTTTTGGAGGACCAAATAAAAGTTTATCCAATCCAATCCAATGTGTAGGCATTGCCTCTGATTCGCTTGACTGGTCCTTTTCAGTGAGACTGCCTGATTTTACTCCAGTTTTTGAAGCGGAGCTCGTGGGGATTATTTTAGCTTCCATCAAATCGAAAACTTCCATCAAATCAAAACAACGCAGTCATAATGACGGATTCTCTTTCAGATTGTGCAGCTCTGACAGCTTCAGAGAACTCTCGAATTCTAAGCACATTCAAAACATTAGTACCCCCGCAGTTGAGACTCCTGAGGTTACTATGGGTTCCAGGACACTGTGGATTAAGATTAAATGAATTGGCCGATTCCTTAGCACGAGCCGCACTTGATGGGCCAGTTTTATCCATACTGCCAGATGTTGAATATATTACGGCAATAAGATATTGAAAATCACCAATCTCCACTGATACGATAGAAAAAGTAACTACATGGACAGAATATAACCACCTCAAGTTTCCATGGCCACCCCGCTGGAGTCAGTCCAGAAAGCTCGAAGTTTTAATTACTAAATTTCGATGTCGTGTCCCCCCAATAAACCTGTATCTACACAAAGCTGGTCAGACAACATCACCCCTCTGTGCATTCTGCGGAGAAATGGAATCACCAGAACATTATATTTTGTATTGTCGGCACTACGCTATACTTCGAAAAAGGTTACTAGTTATTCCATTTCTGAAAACAGGCGTTAGTTTGACGGCGGAAGCGGCGCTAAGCTTTGGTGCCTCAGTTTTGGGACATTGCCACAGGGATATGCTTTCAATGCCGTTTGCGATTATATTCAGACAACCAAGCGTATACCTTTGTGATTTTCAATCAAAAAATTATTATTTATTACTCCCCAGGGCAAAGTGAAGTCAATGCAGCTGAGTGGTAATTATAACACCTCAAATCTCAAAATTGCTCAACTTGACTTTTCTAATTTTTTTCTTTCTTATTTGCTCTTTTTTTGTTTTCCTTACATTAGTCTTATTATAATACAAATTCGCGATGCTTAGGCGGAACGAGTCGGTGAAGAGCCTGTTTGACTGTCGTATATGGAGTGTCACCAGGCGGGCCCACAAGGATGTCGCGTATTTCGGCCATTGCCTGTGGCGGCAACGCTTCAACGAGAAGATGCTTGCAAACTTCTGACGTGATGCGATGAATGCGGAACTTGTTCTCGACTTGAATGAACCATAAGGAGGGATCGGCAAGCCACAGCTGTGGTAGCGTCATCGTAGTAGTACCTCCAACAACACCCGAATAGGGTACATGGCCGGGTGCAGTGGCAGCGGTACCAGGGCTGAGGCTGTCGAGATGCTCACGCTGCTCCATGGAAGGTCGCGTTCGTAGTCCGGGTCACCAATAAATATAGCACTCTGAAACGCGGTTCCGAAAACACAGCGTGGTTTATTAATGCATCTCCGCCATTGTTCCAACTACTACTTCTCTCTCCTCAGCAGACTATCCACTACTACCTTATGTCCCAAGTGTGTCGTGCCAGAAGAAGAAAAAAAGTATGCCACAGGAGTACATGGATGGTAATTTAAAATAAATAGAATTTCATTAGTTAATAAAAAGGAAAAAAAAGGAAATTTACCAGCAATGGACCGTCCAGCAGGCCCACGAAGCGGCCGCCAGGTACTCGAGTCCTGCAGGACGCGCTTTAACGCGTAGCCGGCGTCTCCCACGTAGGGACCGACAGGGATCTGCAGGATGCGCTTAGCGGGCGTCTACCACGTAGGGACCCACAGGGATCTGCAGGACGCGCTTAGACAGGGATCCTGTCGATCCCTACGTGGGAGAAGCCCTACGCGCGTCCTGCAGGACTGAAATAAAGTTTTTTTTTTTTCATTCCATTCTATTCCAACAAGCAAACCTTTGTCTGAGAAATTCACAAACTGATACGCAGACCATCCTGTTGCTGTGGTCCAGAAAAGAAGCCCTAAGGGAAATTATATTTTCAAAATTTAGGATAATTGTAATGTTTAATTTTCTGAATATAGTTTCTAAATATTTCTTCTTGTAGCTTGTGAAACGTCGGCAAATCTGAAGCTGATGCGGGCCGCTCCGCCGTCGGGATTAAGAGGCCGAGCCCCCCTCTGCCACCCACGAGGAGGTCGTGCTGCCACCCCGCAGGCTCAACGGAAGCATTTCACTTTCTCTATCTTTGTAACATCTGTAACATCTCTTTTATATCATCTTTCATTCTCCTTAACCCCTTCACACAGGGTAGCTGCAGCCAGTCTAAGAACTGGCTAACCTAGCTTACTGTCGTAAGGTCCCTAGATAAAAACTTGTTTCATCTAGGGGCCTTACCCTGTCCTTCCGCTTTTCTTTCCTCCTTTTCACTCATAGGCGTATCAGACGGGGGGGGGGGGGGGGGGGGGGGGGTAAGGGGGGCGCATGCTTTTCACTGAGAAAGGTTGGGGCAACGTTTATAGATACTTTCTATAAATGTTAGTTGAAAAAACTGAGCCGCCCCCCCCCCCCACACTTTCGACAATGGTTACTCGATCTTGGCTGCACGGTGGGGAAACCAAAAAGTAAGGTGAAGTTTTCCGTCACAACAGTAATAACTCAATGAAGGTGGCGATTTGGGCTTGTTGGTATGGTAGCATGATTACATGGTAGCGCAGACAAAGGACATGGGCAAGAGAAGGCACATACTCAAGACAACACAGCGATGTGTTGACTTGAATGTGCCTTCTCTTGTCCATGTCCTTTGTCTGCGCTACCATATATATTATCAAGTAATTACTCAATTTGTTCTTACGTGGGAGAATGAAAATGTTACGAGGCAATGTTACAACATAGTGAAGTTTTGCAACATATTTCCGCTGTGATGATTTTCCTTGTAGGTTATTTGCGGTGCGGGTTGCCTCTGCGACGTTTTCGAGATTTGTGCTGTAGTATTGCAGAGCAGGCAAGCGCTGAACAGGAGTTCCCTAATATTACATCACTTGTTTATGCTTTTATTCTGCTGTGGCTTGTTGATGCAGTTACGAATTGGAACGAGCAAACGTCTTAATTATGATCTGGTCAAAATCATTTTGGTGCTTCCGGAAAACAATTTTCTCCGAAAAGGGTATATATCATCGCCGCTGCTCTGTCGAAGCTGTTGCGAGCCAACCAGGGTGGCAAATTGTTTTTGATGTTTAGGTTTTTCCGCACAGAAACGCCAAAAATTGTTTGCGCTTTAGTCTCTGATAAGCCTGATCAGCCTTGCTTGTGGTAACTTGGAAGTTGAAGTTATAGCGGCAGTGAACCGCTAAAGTAAAACGCACCTTTACAGAGGTAATTGAATATTTACTGTACATTGATAAATGAGGGTTTATCGAATGTGTGTCGACGGTTGGTACAAATTCATTGCATCCCGACAACAACCCTGATACATTTCCTGAAGAAAATGTTTTTTTTTTTTTAATTTTGCATACAGATACGTACAGTGAGGTTGACCCTCTCTATTCCCCCTTCCCCCCAAAAATTGACGAATAATATTTAGTTGTTAGAGCTTTTAGGTCGTTTGTCCTTTCCTCAACTGCCCGTAGCCGTCTGCTAAACAGCGGGAGTGCCGTGTTGTGGCCTGACCTTGTTTTTTACTAATCTAAGTTTTATGTCCAGATTATGCTAGCGGTCCACGCACGATTGCATTGAGCACTAACGACTCAGAACTTCGTGCAAGCTGTTCCACGCTAGCAGGCCAACTTCACTTTTGGCCAACTGCATTTCCGATGGAGGCGGAAATGTTGTAGGCCCGTGTGCTCAGATTTGAGTGCACGTTAAAGAACCCCAGGTGGTCGAAATTTCCGGAGCCCTCCACTACGGCGTCTGTCATAATCATATGGTGGTTTTGGGACGTTAAACCCAACATATCAATCTTTTGGCCAACTGCAATTTAACTGCTGCCTTTCCGACGTGCACGTAATAAAGCCAAACAAGCTTTCTTTCAAAACACTTCAATTAATTATGCAATATGCCGAAAGGTTTTTAAACTATTCTATTTCAAATTATTATTTTTCACACGTTGGTTGCGTTTAGTAGATGCAATAATGCGGCCTGGCTGAACGGTACCTGGCCATATTGGCAAGTGCGAGCAAGCGAGCAGGCTGTCGCGCGGGGTTGTGCTTTCGTTGCACTAGATTCAGCGACTGACTCGAATAATTACGAAGGTCTAGCTGTCGGCCTATCCTTGCATGTAATGTCTGCAAAAGGTTAGTACGAAAAACTTAGTCACTACTTCGCTGAGCGTCACCTTGTCCGCGCTCTTGCGGGCAGTTTCTTGCGCGGAACAAATTTCGGTAGACTGGTTTTTCACGCTGCCGAGTTAACCTGCGGAGCGTTGCAATGCTCGAAATACACCAACACCGTTTTCCTGCGGAGCGCAATTGGCAACGTGCTAAGGCGTGACAGTTGCATCATTTACGATAGCGAGACTTTTTGAGCGAACGTGTACGTACGGTGAAAGGTGAAGTTTATTTTAGGCGACTGATGGACGTCGCACTTCGCTGCAGCGCCGCGACAGAAAGTCAACCATTCGCGTGATTTTTTTTCTTAAGAACTTTACGCGATTTGAATGCTTTCATTTCACGCACGACAACCCCACCTGCGGCCTTGTCGTACAGAGAACGCGTCTCTTTCGAGGATGGCGGCTGCAGTGCCTTAAAAGTGCTACAAGCTCGCCATGGTGTTCGCAATGGGTACTACCAAGGAAGACGAAGCCGGAGGCAGTTTGACAGACAATGGAGCGGCCACCGTTGCTTCTCCCGACACGGCGTCTAAGCTGTCGTCGAGGGATGCAGGCGCACCGGTGGCGTACTTCGGCGTAGCCTTGGGAGCAGGGATGATTCCCTGCGATGACGATGGTGAGTAGAGTGCGCGCTTTCATCGTTTTGGTGCTAGTTCCTGACCATCCACCTGCTCTTAAGTTAATAGATGCAACAATTTAGCGGTCGTCCGCCTCGGTGGATCAGTGGCTAGGGCGCTCGGCTGCTCATCTGAAGGTCGCGGGTTCGATGCCGGTCGCATTTCGATGCACCGTGCAATGTCAGTGCACGTTAAAGAACACCAGATGGTCGAAATTTCCGGAGCCTTGCACAACGGAGTCTTCTTATAAGCATATCGTTGTTTTTGGACGTAAAATCCCACTTACTATTGTTATTTTTATTGATAATAATATTAACAGGTTAGCAGTCTAGAACACTGTCACGTAGCACCCAAGTGCTTAGCACGTCATGGGTCCGTCTTGTCATACTTCTTTGTCACGTCACATGGTCATGCAGTGGTCACTACAGGCGCCAAGCGAGGCTCACCATGTTGAAAACTGGAGCAAAGTAGCAAGGTTGAACAATGTAAGCTACAGAAATAACGAGGAATGAATCGCAATAATTCACCGACGATTGCGAGAAAAGCTTTCGAAGCATGCAGCCGTTAGCCACACTGCAGAAGAGAAAGCGCCACCGCCTCGGCAAGGGTGCGACTGTCGAGGGAACCCGTGCTACGCACTTCCTCAAGTTTTGCGCTCGTGGAGTTGCATTAAGTGCAGGATTTAAAACTGCGCCAAGACCTACACAAGAACTACATTAGCGCAGGATTCAGGACTGCATTAGGACCTACACCAGGATGAAATTGGCGCAAGTTTTTTCTACTGACTGTTGCCGAGGGGCATGGGCGTCCGGAAAGTGGGCCAGGAAGGGCCACCTGCCCCTTCTGGAGTGTTGGATTGTTTTCCTTGCAGTAGCAACAAGCACAGCTTGATTAGCACACTCATTTCCCGTGTACCCATTTGATACAGCCTTTAGAATTGCCAGCCAACTTTTCATGCTACACTAATTTTTCTGGTAATGTCGCAGCAGTAAAAGAAAAGCTGCGCTGGGGAAGTCTCCTCCCACTCCTTTGCAAAAAGTGGATGCCCTTGCCGGAGGATACATGTTCGCACTGTTTACATATATAAATCTTTAGAAAAAGAAGTTCTTGCTGTTATGGCTGAACAGTTCCGAGATAAATTTTGAGGAAAGTTTGCATTTCGTTGCTGGGATAGTTTAATGTAACATTTCCTCCTTGCTGCATCTCTTTCTTTCTCAAGATTCATCTTTTCTTTTCCATGTATTATATGACCAAAATATCCTTCTAAAGAAATTTAACACCTCATCAATGAAACTGCTCTTTGTTTTAATAATGGTAATAGACATACTAATTGCCTTTTTTTTTTTGCAATGCAATCATGCCACGTAATTTACTTTGAATTTGTCGGCCAAATCACAAACCATACAGCAATCTTTGTTTTTACTGCGAATAAAATTCTGAAGTTATATTTCAGCACTTGATTCGTTTCATGCAGAGTTGCCGTTGGTTTTTGTGGACCGCACCCTGGCATTGCGCTGCGTAAAGAAGTACCGTGGAGCTCGGTTTAAGTCTTTTGGCTCCAGGGAGGAAGCGGCAGCTTTCAGCCTTACACCAGCAGTGGCAGTTGTGGAAAGCACGGATGTGCCAGACTCCACAACCGGTAAGTAGTACAGTTTCATAGTCTTCACGTGGTGAATTTATGAAATTTGAGGATGTATATGGTAGATGTCATTAAAACGAAGTCATGATGTGCATGAATATAGTACTATGACAGTAAAAAGGAAGCAATACCGCTTTACTCATTACTGAACAAGATCTTGCCCAGGTGATGCTCTCGTTGGCCCAAAAGTAAACGGAGGAACACTCGGTTGATACAAGTGGGTTTGCCCTACACAATCCAGAAAGATACAAGAAACGAAAGTGTTATTGTTTCCTGGCATTTACCATCAATATATTATTCCTTGTGATGCCAGTAATTCGTTCTTGTGGTGTCATGTGGGTTAAGTTTCAGATTGCTCCTAATATAATGGGTATTAGCTGCAAATTGTCACATTACTCTGCCTTGGCTAGCAATCAGGCACCTGTTCTGCCTTGCCTAGCATAACTATCATGTGCGATCAATCGATTTCATTTCACTTTGTGCATCTCTGACTGCGTCAGTGGATTCTGTGTAGCCGAAAAACATGAATACCTGATGGGCTTAATGCTTAGTGCTTCCGTTGCCCACGTATTTTACGAAGAAATACGTGGTGGCGTGGAGATGGTCGGGAATGGTCGGGAAAACAAGAAACTGCTCTCTTTGAACTTTGGAGGGCCGGTGAACAGGTTCAGACCTTTTTTTTTTTTACCCCCCTCCCCCCGAACAAGTTCATCAATTTGAACAGTAGACCACCGTGACCACAGTATTCTAATATTACAGTGCCGTGCATTATGCAGACCCCCCATTTGAAATAACGATTCTTGCGTTTGACCGATCCCCCTTATACACACAATGAGGCAACCATGTCCATGGGCAACCTGATGAGTCACTGGGCTCATCAGGTTGCCCATGGACATGGTTGCCTTTGCCCTTCGAAATGGCATATTGGCCTTGCAATGATGCAATGAGCCCTTGCAATGAGCCATGCAGTCTGCATTTCTATTTTCCTGTGCTGTCCTCTGCTGTTTTGTAGAGCCCGAGACCTGCGAGAAAAGTGGTATTGCCATAACGAAAGCCTTAGAGATAAAGAGGTGTCTTGCTACTTTACCGCTAGGGCAGCGTGCTCTTCGCATCGTGCCACCTCCGCAAGCTGCAATGACATGTGCACATGTGGGGAAAGCCTTGCTCGGTCGTTGGCTGCACACAATGACGTATCATGTCACGTTGCCGAAGTAGGCGGAGTCATGACGAGGGGCTACGCCGTCCCCTTCTTATGGCGAAGAAGGGTGGAAAGGCCACACGAAAATTTGAAACCAGCTGAAATAAATGCTCTAAACCTTGTAACTGTCTTATTATAGAGTATATTTGCAAAATTCTTGGGGCAGCATGTTCACACAGCAAAATCGCACGTATTTCTCTTTATTAAAATTTTTGGAGTAGCGCAGTATGTGGAATTTCCTGTTCTACTGATTGTGTCTGAGTGTGCACCCTTATTCAGTCAAAAGATGAAACAATTTTTGGACCTTGCGGTTGTTTACTGGAACTTTAAAAAGGATGGTGCCACCGCGTTTCAAGGGTACGAAAAGCCTGCTGTAGGCTTCTTTTTTACACAAGGACAGTCAGCACGAAGTAATCACAGCAACATTTAGAATATCATATTTCAATAAGCTTCTAATGTGAGCCTAAATGCTCATTCTCGCGATTGAGACTCATTGCTAGTGCAACTGACTCAAATGCCACTGTGTAGGAAGTGTAGCGATTTCGGTGACATCAGGCCATATTCAAATGATGCGCTATGAGAGGTGACACCTCAGCTCCACTGCACCAAGCAAGCAAACAGAGCATCAGTTGCGAGCCTTCACTAACTTCTTTCTCAGCCTGTTGTTGAAGTAGCCAGATAGACCTTATGCAAAGTTAGCAGCACTGTCTAGTAGACACTGTAGCAATCGCCAGCTTCATCTTAGATATGTCATGTGGAGCAGACGACATAGTGCTTGAACGCATGGAGTATGTTCTTGTGTAGCATAAGCGAAACTCCTTCTTTATAACCATTAAAAGTGGGCTGTAGCATGTGCAGCTTGCACTGAAAACTTGTTTCAATATGTGCTTTGTTACCCAGCAAAAGTGCAATTGGTTTGATGGTGTCATGTTTTAATTTTTTTTGTTACGTTAATCTCGCGCTATTCAATTTATTGCCAGGATTTGTAACCCCAAGCAATCTCTATTTAGTTCCCCCCTTGTTTAAAACACATGGTGCTTCCCCACCAAGCTCTCTAATAGATAAATTTTATGGTGTTTGATGGTTTTAACAAGGAATTAAAAAAAAATAAAAAGGGGCAATACACTAGAGTTTGCGATGTTACCCCTGCCGTTTACACTCCGGCACAGATGAAGTAAGCAAAATTATTAGCACAATGTTCGACGTTACTTCAGAAGAGCTCGTGCAGAAGCTTTGTCCGTGTTGTTCTTCACCGCTGTCATGAACTTAGCAGCACCACCAATGCCATTTATGATCTTGCATCGCCGCGTTTGTGTTACGTCAGCAATAACTCATAACATGCCACTAAAATTACATTTTCACTTGTTGACTGTACTGCCACAGCGCAGAGCGCGGACTTCACGCCGAGCACGATGAGCTCCATTGAGCGCTAAGAGCTTTGTCGATCCACTTCATTAGGATAAGGAAATATTTAAGTGGAAGGATCAGAGTTGTATATCCATATGAATGAATAAAGACATTTCTCTTAATCTCAGTATGTTTACGTTTGCTTTCTTTATTGCACATCTCTCGACAGATACTAAACAGGTTGTGGCTGCCATTGTTCACATTGCGCAGTGTCGAATCGCCTTAATGCTTATGCAGGGCCAGTGTCAAAGGGAACTCAAACAGCGGCAAGCATTTGCAATGGCATAGTGTGCGCCGTCCAGTCACCATCGTGGACAGGCATGCATATGTGCCTGTCCACCCCTTTAATGTCCTCAGTTATACTCAGGCTGCGAGGGATGCCGTAGTAGAGAACGCCAGTGGATTTTGACCTCCTCATGTTCTTTTATGTGCCTTGGCACTGCATTATACAAGGTACTCTAGCATTTTCTCTTCCTCTGAATGAGATTGTCGCAGCTGGGTTCCAACTCGCGTCGTTTGTGTCAGCAGCTGAGCACTCGAACCACTGAGCCAATGTGGCGACCAAAATAACGCTCTGGGTTCTATCACTGGCTAATGGTGAACCTTGTCTAGAAAAGCTTCACTTCTGAGGAATAAGTGTGGGTTTAAATTGAATGCAAGGGCTGCTGCAAACTGGCCAATCCGGATAGGTGTATGGCTAAACTCCACCCATTTCTCCAGTGCACCAATTGCTCCACTATTTTGTGTGTAAATGGGGAGTGATAGGTGTGAGCTACATGCACACTTCTGTGGCAAAGAATAATTGCACGCGCTCTTTGCAAAAATAAAACTGCCCTGTATGAAAGCAGGCTTTATGAAAACACTTATTCAATTTCTTTTCCTTCCAACCTTTATTTCGTGGATCCTTTGGCCCTTATTCTGATTTTGTTCTTGCCTTCCTTGTGAGTGCCATTGTGAGTATATTCATCCAGTATGCTTGTGTAGAATTTATGGTAGAAATCATAGGCAGGACACGTAAGACTGTCCGAGCTCTCATGTTTCCACTTTCTTCCGTCAATGTCCTGCTGTGTCACAGATATGCACCTCTGCTTTTTCCAGCAGCACTTATTGGGGAGAAGAGCAGCAACTACAGAGCTCCGAAGAGTCAGGACTTGGTCCAGCTGCGCAAGGCTATCGAGGCTGGAGACGCCAACTTCTTCAAGCAAAGTGTCTGGTCCAATCCTCGCTACCTCGTCGGAAGCGGTGACACCCCGACCATCCTGCAGGTGTTGCTTTTGTTTTCACGTGCACCAGCTACACCCGTATCATTTATGGCCTTGCCGCTGTCAAGTCTGCTGAATTTGTTTGTTTAAAATGTGGACCATATGTGTGGTTTACATCTTGTGCTTAGATACACACTGTCAAGAGGCCCTTGAAAGAACTTGGGTTACTGAGAAGTTTCTTAAATTCAATATGCAACCTTTGTAATCTTCAGAAACACGAAAGCGGTTTTAGAACTGGAGGCTACAAGTCTTTCTCTCAGTGAACTTGATCTACAAAGTGGTCTGCCATCTTGATGTTAGATTACAAATCACTTGCAAAAAACTACAATCTCTAAAAATTCTAAAAAAGTATCTTCATTTAGCTATAAAGTTCATGAAAGTGCAGACTCAGAAATGGAAGCAAAAAAACGATAAGGTCATCAAACAGGTACTATGTACATCATGAGTTCTTGTCTACTTACCAGAGGCGTGTACGAGATGAAACTGTTGGGAAATAAATATATTTATCCTTGTTGATAACGCTCCCGTTGTGCCATATCCCATACCTTCACGAAGACTAACTGGCCCATTGAATTATTACTCCCACTATATATATATATATATATATATATATATATATGTTTGTATATATGTATATATATATGTTTGTATATATGTATACATAAATGTGTGTATATATGTATACATAAATGTGTGTATATATGTATACATAAATGTGTGTATATATAAGCTTATTATTGTTAATATACTTTTTTTCTTATTGAATTGTTGTCATTCATGCCTACTTTATTTCACTTACTTATTCGCTGTGTTTTTTTTTTTTGTTGTTTTACATTGCTTCCGTTATGTATATCCGCACTCCCCTCTGTAATGCCCTTGGGCCCTGAGGGTGCAATAAATAAATAAATAAATTGCACCGTTTATCCAGTATCCACCGACATTAGGAAGTCTACAAAGTAAAGCTCTCTGCTGCCGGGATGGTACTGTGTAGTGGACAGATAACTGCTGCAGCACTCCCTATGTGTGTACTTGAGAATGGTGTGCTTTTAGAACGCAGTGTTGCCCGATCTAAATAAGTCCATAAAGCGTACTGTTGCAAAATGCCAGTGTGGCGATTTCACTGGTCCCTTCGTCACTTCTCAGCCTGTTACTTTACAAATGATCTCAGTAAAAATGTTTCTGCACGCCTAATGCAGCGTCTGCTCTAAGCATTGCGTGAAACGTTGCCTCCGTTAGACGGCTGCAAAAACAAGATCGCAGCCACCGAGGGGATTTGCAAAGTGACTAGAGCTTCTCTCGCAGATTTTTACGCTCCTCCCAGCTTCTTCGTCCATCGCCACACCAGATAAGTAACGTAGTTCATTGATCGAGGAAATAATCACTCTCGGTGCTCAACACTGGAGACGAAGCAGCTGCACTGACGGTATAGCAGAAGCGGGCCAGGGATGTCACCGGCTCTCGTGGTCACGTGATAGTATTTGTTGACGAGCAGGCCGACTATGTCATGGGGCACACGAGTGCTCTTTAAAATTAAAACTGCCTCTGGTTGTAACATAGGAGCATATAAAGAAAAACATAGGAGCATATAAAGAAACATTTGTCTTGCACTGGGGGAAAATGATGAATTTCATTGCTGCGAATAACGAGTCCATAGCAACTGATTAAAAGCAAAGAAAAAAAAGCCGAGGTGCACGGAATTTCTGTCACGACTCCTTTATGTAAGACCCTTATCTCTTATGACAACGATGTACGATGAGCATTTCTTAATATGTGCATTATAAAAACAAGCAAGTAGAAAATGCAAACTTTTAGCATTGCAGTTGCGTTCCTAGCAGCTCACTATTCCGAGACATCTTGTGAATTGGTACCCGCTTTCACGACACTCATTTCTTACGCACTAGTTGAGGACATCTTATGCCTTGGCCAAAGGTGTGCTTAGGTTAGCTACCCACACCATTCGCAATTGCAACCAGTTCACTGCCACCAAAAGGGGTATTTGCTTTCATGTATGTTCAGATATTGTTCATTTGCTAAAAAAAAAAAAAAAATTCCGTATGTGCAGGAGGGCTACCGGTACAACGCACTGCATGTTGCCTGTGCCAAGCGGCAGCCCGTGCTGGTGCAATTACTGCTGGACACCCTGCAGGATCCACATTTCCTCGAGCTGCTCTACCCCGACGACAACCTCGACGTGAGAAATCGGCGCAAGGTGTTTCTCCTCGACCTGTACCTGAACACACCAGACAAAGGGGTGAGTGTACAACCGCTGTTAACAGCCAGTGTTTTTTTTTTATTCTTCAGAAAGCAGTGTTCTATCTGCGACAGCAAGTGTCATGTTTGCATGAAATTTGAAGGTCTGTCTGGAGAGAGAGAAAGAGAGAAAAAAAACTGCGAAGGCTATTCCACCTTGTTTAAATTGGTTACGAATGAGTTGTATAGATGGCTTTACTGACGTCACTGAAACTGCGATGTTGGAGCACCATCATGGTGGGACATGAAGCTGATAATTTCATGTTTGCTTTGTGAGTTAAACCTATGCAGCTCTCTTCGCTGTTTGTACGCAGAGGCCAAAAACATTTCAGTGGTGGTGTTGTCACATTGAAACGAGGTAATTTCTATGTGATTCAGGAGGCCTTGATGTTATCAAATCAGCCATGTTGGAGCCCCTGTATGCTAAGAGCTTGGGTTCATTGATTCACATGCAAGCTACCAACATACTACCCCAGCAAACTTGGGAAAGCTGCGGCGCCAAGAATCGTGCAGCTTGCTTGCAGCTTCTAAGCAGGGACAGTGTGAGCACTTGTTTGTTACACTTGCAAGATACTTTGTCTAGTACATGAAGTTGTGGGCTGAGGATCCATGTGTTCCAGCTTATACAGTACAGACCTCTTATAAGATAAGTCACAGGAGTCTCGAATATCTGCACTATAAGATTTACCGCATTACAGTCGAGCCTGCTTATAATGAACCTTAGCCTGACGAGGCATCCGTTCGCTGTATCCCGAAGTTTGTAGTAAATGAAACGCAGCTTTAAAAAAAGTTGCGAGTGAAAACAAAATTTTTTTTGCCAAGAAATTCCAGGATGCACGTGTTTCGAAGAGAAGCGATAAGGGCGGTATCGAGTTTATTTCAAACGGCAGCGTGCTCTTCGCCGAGGCCCGTGGCATAAGCTGCATGAGGCGCAGGCTCCAACGTTTACTCGTTCTCGCTATCCGATCCCTCCAAATCGCTCTTGTCGCGTGCTTAATTCACAATGCCCTAATCCGTGCACAGTTCCGCGGTGTCGGCATCATCGTCGGCCGTAATTAAACCATTGCAACTTATGTCCCACCCGCTCTACCAGGTCGGAGTCGACAACGTGCTACCACTGCCACAAATCGCCGCTGAAGTGGTCCTGTTCAGAAGCTTCAGGCTCAGCATCAAGCCCGACGTAGATGAAGTCGACCTCGCGAAAACAGTTTTGCGCGCATGTAGCCGTCACCGCCTTCCACGAAATAGTCACCATCTCCACAGCTGAATACCGGGAGGGCCAAAGCGGCAAGTTGGCTGCCAGGTGGTCAACAGCTATGAGCAAGCGCTCCGCAATGCGGCACTTAGCACGCGGATTACGCTCAAGCCAAGCGGTCACGCTTTCGATGTGTTGTTGAGCGGCATGAAAAAACGTGCTAGTTCTCCCATCGGTCATCCTGACCACACACGCACACCGAAAGCGAGCAAGACGCGCACACGCAACACACATGCCAGAACGTGTGGTACAGCTCTGGGCCCGTTTCAAGTCAGAAAACAAGACTTTTGAATTCGAGTCAGCGTAGCTGCTGCCATGGAGCGGTGGAGATGGTCGAAGGAGTTGTGTGAAGAGAGGAGAGCCGATTTGCGAGAGAAGATCAAGGAGTAGCGATAGAGTGAAGAGAGGGGAGGATACGGCGGGCGGGAAGGCAACCTCGAAAACCAAAACACGTGGGAAGGAGGCAGGTCGTGCAGCTTGCTTTAAAGGTCCGTGAAACAGGCAACTCGCGCGTAGAATGCGCGTGCAGAGGTCCAAGTACGGCCGCCTAGATCGGCGCGCGGGGCGTTAAAAGAATCGACGGCCGTGCTCAAACACTTGTGGTTCTTAGTCAGCTTCTTGGCCTGTGTCCTTTTGTTACAAGCTGCCACTCTAGCGTCGCCAGCGCGAAGTCGGCGACGGGAATGACAGCAGGTTGGTTCGTTCCGTACGCAAGCAGAGACAGTGAAGAGATCAGAGACGTGAGAAAACAAAACAACTTTACTCTAGTGATATATTGCAGCACACGGGATCTAATACAACACTTCATACAACTAACAAAATACATCAACACTTGATGCAACTAAAAAATACATATAAAAACAATCGATCAGCTTACGCGAGAGAACTATTACAAACTACACAAACTAACAACAATAGACTACGGAGGAGAAAGTTCGAAGATATAAACAGGTGAAGGCATACGTGTGATGACCGGCAGCGTTGCGTCCCCGACGATCGGATGCGAGAAGTCGAAGAGAGTTCTGGCACGACTGCGATGTCGGCGGTGTTGCAACGCTGGTGGCTCCGGGAGGCTAGTGCTTGCAGGTGACTTCGAGCAGGTTGAGCTAACTCGAGGCGAAGTCCCGATGTCTACGTTGCAGACGTTAATATCGCGTCACAACTAGACGAACGGCTAAGTTTAGGTGGCCAGCCGATACAGAGCCACACTAAAAACTTCTAGAAGAGATGCTTGTTGATCTGTTTCTACACCGTATTGGTCAGCGACTAGTCTGCCTAGCAGGGCAAACTCCTGCGTTTAAATCCCCCTCGTGTCTCCTCGCTCTCTTCCTTGGGGACTAGAGACCTCTACATGGGTCCAATCATGCACGTTTAATTGATGGAAACTCCGCCCCAAAAATATTTTGACCCCACCCCTTTTTAATTGGGAGAGGGCCCTCAACTAGCGAGAGTGACAACCTGTCGGGTTGTTGTCATACGGCTTGGCCACCAGAGCGTTTCCCACGCTTTTCCCCGTGGGAACGGTCAACCGTTTGGCTCTCAGCCGGTGCGTCTTGTAGTCTAATCCTTGTTCGGGGTATACCGCGGCCTTCTACGACCTTGCAGACACCGCCACAGTTACAAAAGGATTAACTGTCGGCGGCGACGTTCTAAGGAGAGCACCCCATTTTGCACTTATCGGTTCCCTTTCATGCGCCGCCGTTCTCACGGTCAGTGGGGGAGTACGGCGCCCGTTAATTGCCGTGACGCGGTGTCGCCAAAAATGGCCGTCCGTGACATTGCCCCCCACTTTCAGAATGTTACTCATAACATTTGTTCACACGGAGGGGAATTTTTAGACAACAAGAAACAAGACACCACCAATAAGGGAGACATGAGGACTGTCCCTCTCATACACAACATAAATAGGCAGAGCGCATCAAAGTAACCACAAAAGAAAAAAAACAAACAATTGTTAGAGTACCAGCTTCAGTTACACGCAAGAATACCAATGCGCCATACAAACAAGAAGAGGAAATAGCCGTGTACGGCAGCCATCAATACAGAATACACTGCACGAATGTATACTACGAAACAAAACGGAACAGGTGCGCTCCTTTACTGTAGGGCAATCTTTCAATGTGCATTACAACAAGCAAAACAACCAATGCACCAAGCAAAAAGAAAATAACTCAAAATACACTTCTTATACAATGAAATACGCGCATACAAACAGAAAACAACCGACGAAAGGAAAAAAAATAACATGCTCATAGACCGCAAGAACTATATCCGGCTCAAGTAATCGGCTCCCACGTTTTCGCTACCCTTAATATGCGTAATGGTGAACTGGTACTCTTGGAGTAGTAAACTCCATCGA
This sequence comes from Rhipicephalus microplus, assembly GCF_043290135.1. Taxonomy (NCBI): domain Eukaryota; kingdom Metazoa; phylum Arthropoda; class Arachnida; order Ixodida; family Ixodidae; genus Rhipicephalus; species Rhipicephalus microplus. The sequence goes on from NC_134701.1 coordinate 259,210,110, forward strand.
AGTACTCGAGTGTTCAGCTGTTTTGCCCGTTGGATATAACTCAGAGGCTGGTGGTCTGTCTGGACACAAAAATGTACTCCATATAAGTATATGGAGAATTTCTGAATTCCCCATACCAACGCGAGACATTCGCGTTCGATGGTACTATAGGAAGCCTCCCGTGGAAGCAGCTTTCGGCTGGCATAAGCTGTGGGGTGGAGCTTGCCTTCGTGGGCCTGCATGAGCACGGCTCCGAGACTTGTGTCCGACGCGTCCGTTCGAAGTACGAATGGTTGATGCAAATCTGGTAGCCGTAGTATCGGCTCCGTCGAGACATGTTGTTTGAGACTTCGAAAAGCCTCCTCGTGGGCTGCTGTCCATTTCACCGAGTTAGCTTCGCCCTTCCGAGTTAAATCTGTAAGGGGAGCGCTGACTTCTGCGTAATTCGGGATAAATTCCCGATAGTACCCGGTCAAACCGAGGAAGGCGCGCACTTGTCGCTTGGTTGAAGGACGTGGTGCAGCTTCGATCTTGTCGAGTGTTTTCCCCAGTGGTTGCAATCTGCCCCTGCCAACTCGGTGTCCCTAGAAGTCGATTTCTTCTACACCAAGTTCGCATTTACTGGGGCGCACTGTAAGCCCGGCCCTCTGTATGCGCTCAAAAAGCAGTCCCAGAGACCTCAGGTGCTCTTCCCATGTCTCGGCGGCTACCAGTACATCATCGTAGTAGTGGTCCACACCGGGTATGCCTTCTGCAACCTTCCGCATCAACTTGGCAAATACAGCAGGCGCTGTCTTGATGCCGAATGGCATGAAGCGGAACTGATATAGTCCCGATGTCGTCGAGAAGGCCGTCTTCGCTTTGGACTCTTTGGTCAGCGGGATCTGCCAATAGCCCTTCACGAAGTCGAGCTTCGAGAAATACTTCTTCTTTCCCACTGTAGCAAACACCGCGTCAGTTCTTGTCATAGGTTCGGAGTCGGCCACCAGAACGTTGTTCAGGCGTCGAAAATCGATACACAGTCGATTTGTTCTGTCGGGTTTCTTTACCAAAATGACTGGCGAATTATAAGGTGACTCTGATTTCTCAATGATGCCGAGCTTCTCCATCTCCCGCACCTCTTTCTCTACACCTTCCCGCGTTGCAAAGGGAAGAGGGTATTGTTTCACGTGGACGGGGTTACTCGTGGTGAGTTCGAGGTTGCAGTGGACCCAGTCAGTTTTGCCCGGGACATCCGAGAAAATACGAGCGTGTTCCCTGACAATTCTTTGCAGCTGTCCGATCTGCTGAGCGTCCAGTTTGTCGGAGAGCTTCACGTCTTCTTCCCCTTCTAATTTCAGCCAGTCAGGGGTTGGAATATTCTCGTCCTCGCTCGATTCCACAACACCAAATGTCACGTTGCACACCTTGGTGGAGGGGCTGTCCCTCTCCTCGTATCTTTTTAGTAAGTTGGCGTGGAAGATTTTTCTGCCGCCTGCCGTGTCTACGACGTAGTCAGCGGGAAGTAAAATCAGTACCTTGTCTCCGGGGTTGAAACTCCGCTCCTTCGCCTTTCGATTGTACAGCTTCGTGTACCGTGCCCCGGCTTTTTCCAACTCCTCGTGTGCCAGGCGGCACGTTTCCTCCAAACGGTTCCGAAGGTCGAAGACATGCTGTTACGTCGTCTTAGCTTCTTCAGTCAAGTCGGCGTTCGTCCATAGCTCCTTCAGTATCGCCAAGGGTCCCCTCACATGGCGGCCGTAGAGAAGCTCGAAGGGTGAAAACCCCATACTGGCCTGCGGAACCTCCCTATAGGCAAAGAGGAGAGGTGCCAGGTAGCGGTCCCAATCTCTCGGTTTTTCGGCGCACATGCGCTTCAACATTAATTTTAAGGTGCCGTTGAATTTTTCCACCAAGCCATTCGCCATGGGGTGATATGGGGTGGTGTGGAGCTGGCGCACGGAAAGGAGCCGCGCTACTTCCTTCATCAGGTCCGATGTGAAGTTCGTGCCACGGTCGCTCAGTACCTCGCGGGGGACGCCAAATCGGGAGAACATCTCGACCAGGGCTTCGGCCACTCGCTCAGTTTCGATACTCGGGAGCGCCACTGCGTCTGGATACCGGGTGGCATAATCCATTAAAGTCAAAATGTATCGGTTTCCATGCGTTGAGGGCGGGTGAATTGGTCCCACTATATCGATCGCCACTCGCTTGAACGGGATGTCGATTATGGGTGCCCTCCCCAGTGGAACATGTGGTACACGGCCCTTTGGTACGGTGCGCTGACAAATGTCACATGAGGCGACGAACCTTTTTACGTCAGCTGTGATGCCTGGCCAAAAGAACTCCTCCGAGATCCGGTCCTTGGTTTTCTGCGTGCCCAAATGTCCTGCCATTATACCATCGTGTGCTGTTTTAAGCACAGCTTCTCGGTGGCAGTGCGGAACGACTAATTGGCGTACAAGCCGTCCGTTAGCCTCTGTGTACTGTCGGTACAGCAGTCCCTGTTCTTGTTTGTACTCGACGGTTCCCTTCTCATTTCGGCATGTTTGCTTCCTGCCGATCTTCTCAAAACACTGTTTGAGTGTCGCATCTCCCTTCTTCTCGCAGCCATAGTTATCTCTCGGCAATCTCGCCGTGGTCCCAGGCGTACGAAGCTTGGCAAATTTTTCCGGCTGTGCATGTGCTTGGGAACGGGTGATAGCTGCTGCCACAGGCTCTTTCCTCAACTCCTTTGTCGCGACAGGTTTTTCAGTCTCCTTTCTGGGATCATTAGGAGGTCTTATGCCATCGATATTGCCCAGAATGAGGTCATACAGTGGATCTTGCAGACATAGTGCTGTCAGATTGCCAGTAAAGTAGGGGGTGTCAACCTCAATCCGTGCTTCGGGCAGCATCCTCGCTGTTCCGTCAACCAAGTAGACGAGTCTGCTTGTACCTGTCAGCTCGTCTTCCTTCACCAACTTCCTCCGCAGGATTACTGTGTTGCACCCCGTATCCCGCAACACTGATATGTCTGTGCCTCGGAGGGTCCCTGTGGCCACTGGTAGGTTCTCGGCCAGATTTTTCGGCGGTGTCACCCTTACGGCGTTGACGACGGGGACTTTTTCGCCATTCCTAAGCTCGACATACCCGTCGCATATGGGATCCTCACGCGTTTCCCTTGGTGCATAGAGGCAGGATGCCTGGAGTGAGTTATTTGCTCCTGACCGGCAGTTGTTTGCCCTATGTCCTTTTTTCCCACACTTGAAGCAGACGATGGCTACATTAGTGGCAGGTCTGTTGCGACACAAGTGCGGTGGGTGATTCCCACGATTGCAAATATAGCACCGTGGTAGTGGTGAGTGGCTGTTGCCTCCATTTTTGGTATTTCCCCTTTTCGTCCGTTATGGGACCATCTTTCTTTGTTTTCGCTAGGCTCCACCCTGAGCTTCCAAAAACTGGTCTGCCAGCTCAAGCATGTCTTCCAGGGATTTCGCCCTCCTTTCTTTCAAATATAATGCCAGGTTCGAACCACATCCATGCAAAAACCTCTCTCTAATCAACAATGCTCGGAGGGACTCGAATTCTGTCGCAGTTTTGGACAGCTCAACCCATCTATCGAAGTAATGTCTTAAGCGAGCCGCGTACTGTGTTGCTGTTTCACCCCCTACTGGCCTCTCCTTATTAAACTTGTTTCGGAACCCATCCGCCGTGAAGCGAAAGCGCTTCAGGAGGGCGGTTTTAACCTTGGTGTAGTCCGCTGCATCTGCAAACACTTAGCGCCTCTCCTGTAAGACATGTCGAAAGCGCCGTCACCCATTGGCTTTCAGGCCACTTTTGCCCTCTGGCGATGCTCTCAAACCGGCGTATAAACGCATCCAAGTCGTCCCTTCCTTCGTCAAAGGTGACGAGCAGTCTACCTGCGTGTATTCTCAAACTCGGCTCCTCCCCTGGCATTGCCGTGCTCACTGCTGGATCCGCTCACCCTGCTACTCTCACTGAGGCGAACCTTTAATTGCAGTAACTGCACTTCCCGTTCTCCGGCTTCCCTAGCCGCTTCCCTTGCCGCTTCTCGTTCTTTCTCCCTTTCAACACGTTCTCTCTCCTTTTCGTGGCGCTCTCTCGCCTTTTCTTTGCGTTCTCTCTCCTTTTCTTCGCGTTCTCTCTCCCTTTCTTTTTCCTTTTCCTCCCGGGCCAGTGCCCGCTCTTCTCTGGCTAACGCCTGCGCCTGCTGCTCCTTAACCCATTGTCTCAGTTCGGTGCCCTCGAGGCCTAACTGTTTACCGTGTGCGATCCACTTATCAAAATCCATACACTCCATACTGCAAATTGTCACTATAATGCCCCTATAAAACCAGCGCAATCATATGCAGGATGCAACCGCTTCAACTGTGCGGCTCTATTACCACGCTGTCCGCACGGTTCTCGTTCACCCCTCACTGTTTTACTCTTGTACGGAACGTCCTGTCTCGCGGACGCCAGTTTTGTTACAAGCTGCCACTCTAGCGTCGCCAGCGCGAAGTCGGCGACGGGAATGACAGCAGGTTGGTTCGTTCCGTACGCAAGCAGAGACAGTGAAGAGATCAGAGACGTGAGAAAACAAAACAACTTTACTCTAGTGATATTGCAGCACACGGGATCTAATACAACACTTCAATACAACTAACAAAATACATCAACACTTGATACAACTAAAAAATACATATAAAAACAATCGATCAGCTTACGCGAGAGAACTATTACAAACTACACAAACTAACAACTATAGACTACGGAGGAGAAAGTTCGAAGATATAAACAGGGGAAGGCATACGTGTGATGACCGGCAGCGTTGCGTCCCCGACGATCGGATGCGAGAAGTCGAAGAGAGTTCTGGCACGACTGCGATGTCGGCGGTGTTGCAACGCTGGTGGCTCCGGGAGGCTAGCGCTTGCAGGTGACTTCGAGCAGGTTGAGCTAACTCGAGGCGAAGTCCCGATGTCTACGTTGCAGACGTTAATATCGCGTCACAACTAGACGAACGGCTAAGTTTAGGTGGCCAGCCGATACAGAGCCACACTAAAAACTTCTAGAAGAGATGCTTGTTGATCTGTTTCTACACCGTGTTGGTCAGCGACTAGTCTGCCTAGCAGGGCAAACTCCTGCGTTTAAATCCCCCTCGTGTCTCCTCGCTCTCTTCCTTGGGGACAAGAGACCTCTACATGGGTCCAATCATGCGCGTTTAATTGATGGAAACTCCGCCCCAAAAATATTTTGACCCCACCCCTTTTTAATTGGGAGAGGGCCCTCAACTAGCGAGAGTGACAACCTGTCGGGTTGTTGTCATACGGCTTGGCCACCAGAGCGTTTCCCACGCTTTTCCCCGTGGGAACGGTCAACCGTTTGGCTCTCAGCCGGTGCGTCTTGTAGTCTAATCCTTGTTCGGGGTATACCGCGGCCTTCTACGACCTTGCAGACACCGCCGCAGTTACAAAAGGGTCGACTGTCGGCGGCGACGTTCTAAGGAGAGCACCCCATTCTGCACTTCTCGGCTCCCTTTCATGCGCCGCCGTTCTCACGGTCAGTGGGGGAGTACGGCGCGCGGTGTCGCCAAAAATGGCCGTCCGTGACACCTTTCTTGTCTCGTCTTTTTAGTCACAGAGTTCTCCAAGATTAGCTACAGGGGACTCTGGCACTGCGATCATTCAGCAACATATTGAGAAAGACAGGTAGTACACGGATTTGCTTCTTCGCGCTTGCGGGCTTCCAACGCACTTGTGGCTTCGTTTATTGCTGTGTTTTGATTTTGTTTCAAAATGAACAATGGTTGTCAACTTCGTGAAGCGATTTGAAATGATGAGCCTAAAGGGCTAAGTTAGTGAAGCGCAGCTCCGGAACATTTGCTGATTTTTGCCAAATGGAGCAAGAGGAACGAAGATTAGAAAAACTCCACTTCGATATTTTCAGATTCGTTCCACGCAAATGAAATGCCGCTTTTACGCTTCCGCACGCGTGCAGAGGGCATGCTGAGCCGACTGTAAAGTGAGCGGGAACGGGTCCTAAACATGAAAAGAATCACGAATTATCAGAGTGGGTGGGGTAGCGTACGCGCGCGCACTAGAACGATACGATAAGACAAGATGCAGACGATCGGATACAGACAATGTTGGCAAATGGTCTGGTCACTCCAAGCCGGCGACGCCAACGACAGTACCAGCGATCAAAAACAAAGGAGATGACCTACCGGTCTTCGAAAGATGGGTGGCAGTGTGAAAACACGGGCCGCACCTGGCAATGTGGGGTGCTCAGAGTAGCGGGGGGGGGGGGGGGGGGCAAAGTATGGAAGAGTGCCTAACAAAGAACGGTCTAGGAGTGCAGCAACTAGAGGGGCGCAGAGGCACGGTCGGCATTTAACAGTAATAATCTATGGGCACCTTGTCGATGCCTCACCCGTGGTCGAAAGTGGTTTTCAGGGAAGTCTGCAAAGCGCCGACTCTGTTCACTGTAATCACTGTAATCGCCCCGCCATGGTGGTCTAGTGGTTAAGGTACTCGGCTGCTGACCCGCAGTTCACGGGATCAAACCTGGCTGCGGCGGCTGCATTTACTATGGAGGTGGAAATGTTGTAGGCCCGTGTGCTCTGATTTGGGTGCACATTAAAGAACCCCAGGTGGTCAAAATTTCCGGAGCCTTCCACTACGGCGTCTCTCATAATCATATGGTGATTTTGGGACGTTAAACCCCACAAATCAATCAATCTGTTCACTGTAATCGATCGGCGGCGCTCAGAGACGCTCGTTGTAAGTGCGATTTTGTGTCATTGAAACAATGTATATTTTAACGGTCACGCGGGTATTGTTCGTTTTAAGCGAAAGTTCGTTTTAAGTGGGGCCATTATATGTGGGCTCGACTGTATAATCAAAACAACCTTTTCTAAGGACCGCAAATGCGCAAAACGTGTTGAGCAAGCAGCCTGACTCGCATGTTTGAGAAACGAAGCATGCAATGAGTGGTGCTTACAACATTTTAAATTTCCGAATGTTAAAACAAAATTTAACATCCAAAGAAAAGCGTTGCTATATAAATGAACACGAAAAGGGAGTGGTGGCTCTAATGAGAAAAAGTATCAGCACATAAATTCGCTGACTGCTTCTCAGATCGCCTTGATTATGTGCATTACACAGAATATTGAATCATATCCAGAATTTCACTCTGAAAGACGTCAACCGTTCAATTTCATGGGCGCACACCCATTTTGAGACTAGCAATTGAATCACGAATCGCCATTCGTGCGCTACAGGTGCCACCCTCGTTTTCATTGATAATATCTATCCCTTACCATCGAGTGCAGCATCCGCAAAGAGTTTCGTTGTACCAAACCGCAACTTGGATTGCATGCAACCGCTTCCGAAACGCAACTAATGCAGATTAGGCCTAGCCTGTCATTAGGTACATTGTCGCTGAATGTTTGTCCAAGACCTGAAGATCCGACGTCAAAAAAACTGCGCTCGAGCATTGAACAAAGAACTGCATGTAATATGCAGTTCACGTTCGGGGCCGGGAGATAAACAATGACGAAAACCAGTGCACTGTTAGCAAAGGCAAAAGCTCGCATCATAGAGCCGTCAAAGGTTCTAAATTTGCAGATGAGGTACCATGCTCGACAATGACGATGCTTTTCCCAACAGGAAACTGTTAAGCACAGTTGATAAGGGCAGGATCGCATCGCAATGTTGAGCTGCGTGCAGTCGGACCCACTCTAGGGACGCTTGCTGGTGTGAACGCTTATCCATCGCCGAGGCGACCGCCCTCCTCCCTTGCTCCGCACCCGCGCAGAGTGCTGCAGTCTTACTGTTTTTTTTTCTTTTTCTCCCCTCCTCCTTTCGTTTATTCACTCCGCGTCCCCCCCTCCTCCGTAATGACCTTGTCGCTCGCTCCCCGACGGCAGCGGCGCGTTTCCCGTCAGGCGTGCACTCGCTACCGCGATTGTCGCAGATTTTCCAGCAACCGTATTATCACTGGTTACTCATCTTGGAGGGCTGCACAATCAGCTATGCGTATACTTAAGGTTGTATGGGAGGGTGAACAGGAGTCGAAAAAGACTGCATTTTAACCGGTTCTACACTATGAGTGGTTACGTTATAATTTCGTAGCTGATTTGATAACATGGGCTGAAGCTAGTGATACCTACTAAACATTTATTTTTAGTAAAATTTTTTTAAAAGCATATTAATGAGCATAAAATTAGTACATTCATTAAAAATTGATTTGATATTTGATATAAGCTCATAAAAATACATGTCTTCAACTATTTAGCACCGTAATTATAGAATAAAATTTATTTAGGTATATGGCAGCATTTCAGTGGGGGCCAAATGAAAAAGTTTTAGGTTTTAGTGTGTGTACTTAGATTGCTTGATAAACAGCCTTTTTACGCAGTCAAGACTAATCGTCATCCAGTTTTATGACCTTTATCATGATTATAGTGTGGTTCTGGCTTCAAATTTTATGTTGCCATAAAAATCTGTGTTGAATGTGGCTAATTGTACTTCTTTCTTTTTTTTTTTTTAGCGTTGCGAGACACCGCTTCACTTTGCCTGCAAGTTTGGCTGCTACGAAGCAGTGGAGCTTCTTGTAGCACTGCCCGAGTGTGATAAAAACAGGTGCAATAAGGAAGGACAAACACCTCGTGAGGTCAGTACTGCTTGACAGTGCCCGTCAGTGATGAATTAGGGAAGTGTTGGTGCACGTTTGAATAAATATCTAGGTAGGGAAGTGACCGATGCACGGAGCATTCATGTTGTACTTTTGATTCCTTTTTGATTTTGGCTTTGGCTGCGACTACAGTTAACCCGTTTGTAAGAAGCATACTCCGGGCAGCAATTCTTGGCTTATATATAACATGTCGCTTATAAGCATGGTACCTTATGTGCATTTTCCTATCATCCTGTATTTTTCTGTAGGCACACTGGCGTCTCTTATACCCCTTTGTCTCCTAAATCAGTGTCTTATAAAATGGCTCAACTGCAATATGTCTTGTCTTCATTTCAGATCATTTGTGACCGGGTGCCATCTGCCTCTGCAGACTTAAAAAAGAGGATGGACTCGTTGTTTGAAGGCAAGCTTGCATTCACTTAGGCGTTTCTCTGTACATTTATTCTACCTATACCTTTTAGGTTGTTTCAAATGTAATGTCTAGGCTTGTGCGAATATTCTAATGCTTCGAATATTCGAATGAATAGCTGAGTTTTCGAAGTATTCACAATGAACGAATAGGTGTATACAGTCGAACCCCGCTATAACGAACACTGCTTCCACGAAAAATTCACGGTTCCCTGTCAGCAGTCCATAGGAGTCAATGCATAAATATTGTCGCCACAATGAGCACTTTTTCATCTGCCGTCCTGCCTTAACGAATTTTCACGATGCAATTCCAAGCTCAGATATTTATTGCTATTCAGAAAACCCAATCTTTAACACTTTGATGCATTTTAAGAACTTTAAAATACGTTGACGAAGTCTAAAACACGCGTTGGCACCACCAGAAACCACCCCTGTTTAGCAAACATGGGCGTCGCCATTGCTTGATAGCAATGGCAATAAGTCTGCCCTGCTCTTGGAGGATGGCCCTGCTTTTGCCACTGGCTTTTTTTCGAGCCGCAGACGATCCGGAGCTGAAGCTCAGTCGCTCAATTCATGGTTGCCTTCACGCAGCTTCTGCGTGCAACCGCGGAGCGATGCTTTCTCCAATTCCAATGCTTATTATTTTATTCGCGCTTGGCCAGTGAAGTACCTAATCAAAGCAGCTGTTCGTGCGCATTATCAGCCAAATCAGCCAGCCACGAGATTTTGATGATAAGAATGACATAGAATAAGGCAAAAGTCACCGCTCCACGATACCGTGCCTTCATCTCTGCGTTGTCAGATATGCTTTGACGGCGGACGGCTGCTGGTGTTAACGTGTTAATGTAACTGTTTGGTACGTTTACGAATGCGGTTGTAGACGTGATTTCAGTGGTTTTCAATGTGGCCTTGCTATGCATGACTGTGAATCTCGTCGAGATGCTGCTGGGAAAGAATAGGAAGCAGCGGACACTTTTTTAATTTTAAGAACAAACGTTCCTTTGTTTAGTTAGCTCAGATCAGGTATATTTTTTTTCTATTTCACTACAACGAAATTCTCGCTTCAACGAAATATTTTCCGTGCCCCGTGAGTTTCATTATAGCGGGGTTCGACTGTATTAATCTGCATGTAACTGCTTGTAAAGGTAGTTTCACTGCAATGTAGGGGTGCTAAACCGTGAAAGCATCTAAAGAAAATTCGCTTTACCGTGAAGCCCCCCTTCAAATTTAAAGGGCCCTGCAACACTTACTGAGCATGGTTAGAAGACGCAGCCGATCGATAGTCGAGGCTCCCGAAAGCATGCGAGGCAAATATTATAGCGCAGCGACCTGTAAATCACAATATTTTTTTCAAAGCTAAAAATTATTTTCTTCCCTTGGCAAATTACACTACGAGCTCAAAAATCACTTGTCACCGCCAAGAAAGAATATGCGGCTCTGGTTACAGCCATCGGCTGATATGAGCATAGCGCGTTTGTCGTTAACAGGGATGCCGCGGGGGCCGCTGCTTGCCCACGAGTACGTGCGCGATCGCACTGAAAAGCCGCGTATTCTAAGAATGAAAAAAAAAAATATCCAAGGTCACGAGGTGTGTGTGACTTATTTTCTTTCACCGTGCCATTCCTCCCTACTTAGCTTCCAGCTATTTCGTTGGGACGAAAAGAGAGAATGCAATTGCAACGTGTGACACACTTTTAGAACTCCACTCGTACTGGACTGATTCTAGAAACTTTGCAGCGGTAAATTTGTGAGGCAACGAGCATGTTTACTAGCTCCATGGCTACTTGAAAAAGTGTTGCAGGGCCCTTTTGAAGGATCATGTTACCCTCAATACAATACTTCATTTTATTAAGCTTGTTATGACTGCTTATATGCTTTAAGTACAATAAATTTTAAAGCATAAGTATTTTACAGGTTATCACTCGCCTCCTACCGAAACTACTACTCAACGTTGATTCGACCTCCTTTGAACGAAAAAAAAAATGGCATATGCATAGAGCCCCTATTTCAATTCAAAAGAAATATTGTGCAGGGTAGCTAGGTAATGATAAATATTCCCCCTTTTTTTTTCTCATACATGCCTTTCGAATTCGTTTTGAAATTATTCAATCAAAATCACTATTCGCTTCGAACTTAAAATTCACTATTAGCACAAGCCTAGTACAATGTCATATATCATATATTGTCGATTATAACTCGACCCACCAACTTGCAACCCATCTTAGGCTAAAAAGAAAAGTTGGCTCCGAACACAGCCTCATGCTGCAGCCATAGCACATCAATAAGTCTTTCAGAAGAAGTAGTGATGCAGAGAAACATTTATTTGATTGTGAATCATCGCTTAAGACTCAACGTTGCTTGATATAATCTTCAGTAAGTTTCTTTGTAACTTACTGAAGATAAGCTACCAACAAGCCCGCATTGCATCTCTCGTGAGTTTGAGAGAAGGATGCAGCAGTCATGGTCATTGCCGTCATGTGAGCCACTGCTGCTGCTCGCCGTCGGAAGAGGTGCTGGGGGTACTGAGCTGCTGCACATCGAAAACGTTGCGCGGACTACGTCAGTTAGCAGTGTATACCAGGCATCATTAACTCATTGCTCCACTTCACACAAAAGACTAGGTTAGCGGGAGGCACATATTCTTCGCGGCAGTACGGGTTTTGCTTCAATATCATCGTAGCAAACACTCGGGCTGCTTCTCTGGTCGTGAACCCAATCTCGAACGGCCTCCTCAATGGCAAGGTATTGTCCAGACTGCGGTCCGTGAACGGAAGGGAATGTTGCTGCATGCGCAACGAACTTGGTCCTTTGTTTTCTTCCTTCCTTCACGCTCTTGTCCGACACATTGAACTTCCGCCCTGCTTCGATGCTTTCGAGCTCTGCCCGCAGGATAGCTAGCTGATTGAAAGCAGTGCTGTACTCTTGCCAGTGTAGCGGTGGCATCTTGGCGTCCGTTAAGCAGCTTCGCAAATCGCACACACCACTGTACGCAAGCGAGGCGAAATGAAAAAATGGCGGACAGGCGTAAGCGCAAAAAGACGCATGAGGTCCTGAGGGCGCATGTGACTAGACGTGGGTTTTAGTTCGCATGTGACTGGCCATGTTGACCATGTTGCTAGCCCACGCAGCGCGGCCAGGTTTTCCGTGCAACGCCCATGGTGCTTCGCAGGAAATCTGAATTGTTTTAATTGCCTAGTCAGCAAGCACTGGTCGTCACGCTGTCCACTAAAGCAAAAAACGCATGTCACGTCTTTCGCGAACGGTGTCATCTTTTCTTGTGAGCTAAAAATGCAAGTCGTGTTTTTCGCGACCGATAAAAGTATGTCGCGTTTCTTCGCGAGTCAAATGCTTTGTCATACCCATATGCGGCAAGTGCCGGTGCTGGCTATCTCTCGTGACAGACGCACCGATGTGGTGGCGCTACCATTGAAACAATAATGCGTCATGAACGGTGACGCGTCATGAACAAAAATGCTGCATCACCGACGCGCTGTCGCTGACACCTCCTCCTCTAACCACCATAGCTATACCGTAGTTTTGTGATCGTCGCGGCAGATCGTAAAAATGTCTGGCTCCGGAAGTGTGTTGGGAGATAGCAGTTCCCACGACTCTGTTGCCTCTGCGGCTGATGTTATTGATGCGTCGAATAGCAGTAAATTCGAAGATGACAACCGTTAGTCGGATCCCTCAGAAAAGTCGACCTTATTATTCTGCGTTGTTGCGACCGGGGTTTGCAGGCACCGGAAATCCAGAAGGAAGTTGTCAAGGCAGGAGGAAGAGACTTGAAAAGGGATTATTTACATTATATAAGTGAGCTCTCGTACATGACGAGCTCTTTCTTACATGGTGAGCTTTCGAATCTGGCGTTCCTCTACATGGGGCTTCTTTGAATAAACCGGGTGGCTCAATACAAAGGGTATGTTCTCCCCAGATCCCTAGATCAGGGAACACGTGCAGAGGTTACTGTCCAATCACAGATCACACACAGCCGGCAAGGGTGAAGAGCATGCACGGCCCACGTGAACGTCCAATATTGAGCCATGATCACTGCAATCCAAGGTGGCACCAGCGGGGCTCTTCCTCGTCGTGTGTGTGCCGCTGGTCAAGGGGTCCCAAACTCCTGACAGCATACGTAAAAGGGTCCGCCGAACCGCTCGCCTAAATAGCGGGTCGATTTGCGGCGGCCGCGGTGGTCGCTTCCGAGGAAGATGCCGTAGTTGTTGTCCTCTCTCGAACGGCTTACGGCCTCGTGGTGACACGACGTCTCACCCTCCGTTTAGGAGGGACAATGCCTGGCGGACATAGGCAGCCGGCCGGTCGGCTACTTGATTGAAGATCCAAAGAGCGCCGCTCTCTCGTCGGCTTCGACGCCGGCCGGTCGGCTACGACGCCGGCCGGTCGGCTACTTGATTGAAGATCCAAAGAGCGCCGCTCTCTCGTCGGCTTCGACGCCAGTCACAACAGCGTATAGGTCAACTCCGATAAGTCGACCCCCAAACTTTGGAAAGCCAGTTCATGAAAAAGAAAGTCGACTTATGATCGGCAATATACAGTACTTCTGTAGCAGGAGCAGGCTCTGCATTCCATTTCTCCTTGATTACGTAGGGATTTGAGCTCAGTCTAGTTGTAGGGTCATGAAAATATTCTCATAGGCACGAAGACGTCACTCTAACCTGGGTGCTAAAATGGCACTTACTGGAAGAACTGGCAATGTTGTTGTAGGATCAAGTCTGGAGCTGCCCTGTTGGCCTGCATTCCTGTGCACTCCGTGCAACGTTGGCTAGACCAGCGCTGACTGATGACTTCTGAACACTCCTCATAACATATTTTTGGTGAAGGTGCAGGGAGTCTCTTGAAAGATCACATTTAGCTACGAAATTTGACTCTTTCATTGGCTGAGCTGATCCAAGAGAATGTGATGAAACATGAGCTCTCTTGGACTGTCAGTCAATCATTTTCTGTAGCTGTTCTTTCTTCTATGAATGAGTTGCAATTTTATTCGGAACAAATGGTGCCGTGGGTTACAAAAGTGTGGTCTACAAGCCTTTCTTTATTGAAAGTATATTTTCGTCAGCACCTCTGTTGTCTTTCTTGCATTGTCTACAGCATTCTGCAGCTAGCAACTTGGTTTAAAGGGCTGCTGTGAACAGGCTCCAACAAGCTCGCCGATTCATTAGGCCACGGTGATCACATTTTCTTAATATTACAGCGCTGCGCACCCCACAGATCCTCCATCTTGAAAATCAGTTTGAAACAGCACCTTGGCCCTGCGGTGAAGTTTTGGCCGTGCGGTCCGCATTTTCATTTTCCTGTGCTGCCCTCTGCCGTTTTGTTGAGCCCAAGACCACCGGGAGAAGTGGTATTGCCAGAATGAAAGCCTCCGAGACGAAGGCGTCGCGCTGCTTTACCGCTAGAAGGGGGCTCCTTGTGCTGCAGTGATGAGTGCTCGTGGGGGAAGGCTTGCTCAGTTGTTGGCTGCGTGCCAATGACGTATTACTGAAGTCATGTTACATTGCTGAAGTGGCGAGGTCACTTGCGCATTTGAAACCAGCTAAAACGGATGATCAAACCCATGCAACTTTCTTATTATAAAACGTACAGCCGAACATTTTAAATGCTAAGCATTTCTTGGCGAACTTCGGCGACTTTGAGCGTATCTATATATCTATCTAGCCGCCTACAACTTTTAGCTCTCCTGGCCGTTTCGGTAATGGTATCGATACCAAACTTGGTATAGCATAACATGACTGTATGAAGAACATATTTGACTAGCCATAACATGAAAATCATGACATATATGTCATGAATGTCATGATTTACATTTCATGGTCCTGCAGCTATTGCAGGGGTTTCGTTCACATGGCATGTTGCAAAACTGGTATGGTATGACATAATTGCATGGAAAACACAAGCGACAGACCTAAACATGAAGATCATCATATGCATGTCAAGTAACAACATGACTACATGCCACGCTCATGATGTGCTCGCGGCTGTTTCGTTAGTGTCATATATATACCAAATTTGGTATTGCGGTGCATGAATGGATGACGAAGGTATGATACTGGTGCAAACATCATGCGTGTCATGTAACGACGTGACTACATACCACACTCATAATGCGCTCCCGGCCGTTTCGCTAGCTTCACATATGGCAAATGTGGTATTACGTGACGTCAATGGATGACGAAGGTATGTGGCTGGTGCAAACATGATAATCATGAGATGTGTGTCATGTGGGAACATGACTCCATGCCACAGTCAAGGCACCAATACATTTCGACGTGACGCGGTGCGCGTGCTCGTCGGTGTTCATTTTGTCGCTTCACGTCGGCGTTGCCACGCCAGGTGCCGGTCCTGCCATATACTCGCAGGCACGCGCCGCGCTGCGTTGCTTTAACGCATGTGCGTTTCAGCGCATCCGGCATCCCTCCGTCACGAAAAGAGGGAGACGCAGTGTTGTCTAGGTAACGTATCGGCGCACCGACGGACGCTGGTCGCAATGGTCGCACCTGCCGTCATACTATAGAGTGCTCGCATTTTGCTAACGTAGCGTCGATGTGCCCAGCATGGGTCAATGCTACATTGAAGTTTATTGAGCCCTTCATGATGCGCTCGTGGCCGTTTTACTAGCTTCACATACAGTGCAGTCCACTTATAACGATAC
The DNA here is from genome assembly GCF_043290135.1 of Rhipicephalus microplus. Taxonomy (NCBI): domain Eukaryota; kingdom Metazoa; phylum Arthropoda; class Arachnida; order Ixodida; family Ixodidae; genus Rhipicephalus; species Rhipicephalus microplus. The sequence goes on from NC_134701.1 coordinate 259,225,819, forward strand.
CACATATAACGATATATCGGTTATAACGATGGGTCGACTTAACAGTCTCATTTTATGCATTGGGGCTATGGGGAAAAAAACCATATATAACGATATGTTATCCACCGCATATCGGATACAACGATGAAAAGTTTGCCGTGGACGGCATGTTTCATTCAGAATAATCGTAACAATTAGATTGATAAGTTCCTCTGAAACGAACTATGCCGAGACAAGACGAAAAGTTAGCGTAGGCGAGTACGTATCTGCCGCCACTGCAGCACAGCGCCGGCAGCGCGTCCCGGCCGTTCAAAAAGCCGAGGAGAGCATCGCGAGTTGGCGCGACGCACTACAGATGGCGCCAGCTGTGTCACGTTTTGCGCCTCGCCGCGCGTCGATCGCGGAGAGGCTGAGAGAATTAAAAAAAAAAAATGCGAAAAGCAAAGCGCCGCGCTCTGCGGCTCCCCGCCTTCTACAACGGCAAGCCGGCAAGCTACTCGTAGCTTGCCGAACGAAAGCGGGAAAGAGAGAGAAAATAAAAAAAAAGCGAAAAGCAAAGCGGCACGGCGGCATCGGGGCGGGGCCTCGTTGGCATTCCGGCTGTGTACCTCTGGCTGTGCTTTCTTCCTCCCACTGCTCCCACCCCGCCGTCGGTCAGTCTCTCTTCCTCAGCGAACCCGTGATGCGTTCTTCGGAGTAAGAAATAAAGTCTTGTTTTTGACATCCTACTGTCTACAATATTAGCGAAATGAAGCCTGGAGCTACAAAAGGAACGTCCGGCGACGATTTTTTGGCGGCAGTCCAGATATAACGATCACCGGTTATAACGATCATATTTTTAGGTTTTCTCGATATCGTTATAAGTGGACTGCACTGTATACCAAATTTTGTGTTACGTGACGTCAATGGATGATGAAATATATGACTGACGCAAACATGATAATCCTGACACGCGTGGCATGTGAGAACATGACAACATACCACGCACAGAACGTGCTCGCAGCCGTTTCGCTAGCCCCACATATATTAAATTTGGTATGACGTGACGTGAATAGATGATGAAGGTAAACAAGACATCCAAGCATGATAATTATTTACCGGAAGTCATGTACGGCATCATTCACCTCCACTTCGTAATGTGCTGATTTTAAATTGACATGTCAACATTTCTCATTCGTGCTTCGCATATTATAGATTCCCGCTGCACGTGGGATCTGACAATTTTTTATAAGACACACTGATATAAAAGACGAATGGGTATAAGACACACTAGTGTGCCTACAGTAAAGATACGGGTTGATAAGAAAATGCATACGAGGCAGCTCGGTTATAAGAGACATCTCATATAAAAGGTAGGAACTGCTGCCCAGAACATTCCTCTTATAGAGGGGTTTACGAAATCGTATTTACGAAATCCTTGTGGCAGTAGTATGTTCAAATAGCGAAAGTGCGCATATTGCTCTGCATTGCAATTTTTGAACCTTGGAGTTGTTCACTGGCCCATTAAGGTATTACTGTCAGCCATGAAAACTAAATATGACAGGCAGACTAAAAAAATGTTTATGTGGTTAGATTTGGATTCCTGTTGAAGAACCCCAGGTGATAAATACTGTCCTTTAGCCCTTGAAGTTTTGTTTTGGGGCCCTGCAACACTTTTCGAGGATGTGGTCAGAAAACTTCGCCATTCACTAGTTGAGGCCCTTGAGAAACATGCAGGCCAAACATTACAGCACAGCACAGGATCTGGAATTTACAATGTATTTTCAAAGTTGGCTAGAGATCGCTCACTCTTCTCTGAACAATTGATGTTGTAAACCCTAGACGACTGCATGAAAAACACGAGGTCCACAACCATTGCCTGATTTTAGCATCATGAGCTGCATTGTTAATGTGGCTGCTGTGAACGCCACCACGTGCCAAATGCTCACTCGAGGTCACATTGAAAGTAAACCATGTTTGAAAGAAAAAAAAAAGTAAAAAGGGCCTCAGGATTGCAACACACGCTGGGGAACGTGCATAGCTTCTTGTCTCTTTGTCATCCTCCTGCCCCTTGCTTAGCATTCTGGGAAAGGTGAGAGAAAGTACTTAAAAGCGTGTGACAAATCTCTGTAACTCCACCTGTAATTGACAGATTTTATGGCAGTGAATTTGTGAGGCAGCAAATTCTCTTATGAAGCCATTCGATGATTACCTGAAAAAGTGTTGCAGTGCCTCTGTAAGTACACTGAATCTGTTGGCCAGCCAGTCAAGTTGTTTTGCTTTCCCAAATCTGACAGAACGGCTCTTTGTGCCAGTGCTGAGGTCGGAGGACAACTCGGTGGCACCGACAGTCGGGGAACCATTCTCCCCCAATGCATCGACCATGCACAGTCCTGTGACAAGCCCACGCGACACCTCACTCAGCATCATGGCCACTGCGGGACCCATGTCTCCCACTGAGGTGCAGTATGGTTGCTCTGCACTTGCTCATACTTTTTGAAGTTCTGTTTTGGACACAGTAGAACCCTGTCAATACATTCCTTGCTGTTGCCATTTCCTCGCTGCTGGGCCATATTTATTTTGGCCTAACCTTAATTAAGCTAATTAAATCCGTAAAGTTTCTCACACAAACTTCATCACTCACCGTGATTGTCTAGTGGTTATGGTGTTTGACTGTAGACTGGAAGATCACTGAAATGAATCCCGGCCACGTCGGCAGCATTTCAATAGAGGTGAAATACTAGAGGCTCGACTTCTTGCTAGTCGAGCCTCTATACTACAAGGGTACGGCACTGGCGAATTTCAAGGCGGCAGCTGTCGTATGATTAAATAGGAAAATAGGGGCCAATGGGAAAGTTCGCGAATTATTTTCTTCCTTAAAACAAAAAATGTAATGATAAGACTTCGCATATGAAAAGAACTGTTTATTTTCTTCCGACTTCTGTGCAAAGGTGATTTTTAATTGGACCACTACAGGGTGCAAATTGCGTCTCAATATGGACAAAAATGAGGATTTTGCGAAATGTGTGATTTTTTTCTCGTAAAAATTAGCAGCCTTACAGTAATGAAAATATTTCTTCCTCAAAATATACTTTCTGTGAAATGAGTATTCACAACTCAGATATTCATACAAAGTGCAGTATTGCAAGAGAAAAAACTGCGAACATAACACATTTTGGCTAAATTCTTGGAAGCGTATGTGCCAGTAAAATTGCACTAATATTCTGGAGCTTCAAACACAATACACAAGCACCTTTACTATACATGTAGACCAACTTTGGTATAGAAAGAAGGGGTACTTTTAAAATAAATTTTTTCCACAAACAACACCTAAACGACATGCCAGGATGTTCAGAAGGCAGCCACGTGACCAAACATTTTTTCTCCTCGAAATATTCTAGCAGTTCACTGTTTTCAATGCAGTAAGTCAGCCTGATTTTTTTTTTTTAATACATTTGAGACTGTCGCCGAAATGGCTGGGATGTTTGGTGTAAAATGACCCAACTGCGAGTGCAGTGCTGGTGTGTCTTCCCTCTTTTTTTGTTTACATTTCTGCAGTTTTCATAGAAAAATAAGTGCTACTCACCAACTACGTGCCATTTTTTCCCATTTTCACAGTCATTGTTTGAGCTCTCGCATGCATGAATATGCTCGCACCTGCTTTTGTGCTAGGAATAGAACTTTCTTCCCCTTCTATTGGCCTCTGTGATGGTGGGAATAGGCCAGTATGCAAGGGTGGCATTCTTTCTGTGCGTGTGTATACCACAGCTCCTTTCCTTTCAACTTTCACCAGGCCCGTAGCATGTACCGTCAGTGGAAGACTCCGAAGCGACGCAGCATTGGCCTCAAGGAACCACTCTCACCCATGGACAGCATGCGGCTTGCTGACATGGAGAAGGGGCTAGAGCGTATTGGTCGGTAAGTAAGCTGCCAAACTCTTGCCAAGAGGTTGGGTTAAGCTCTACTGCACCAACTACTGGTACAACTCTGAAACCAAGACTGAATTAAATTTACTGATGCAGCAAGATGGTCATGGTTGCATAAACCTCGCATATCTGTTTGTACCTTTTTTGTTTATAAAGCAGCAAGAAAGATAAGGAAGAAAGAGAAAGAAGCTACAGGCACACTGCCATTGGCCTCGACCTGTTGTTGAAGCAGTGGTTTGCAGCCACCCAGCCTGATAAAAATAGGACTGTTGTTAGTAATAAATAAGAACTACACTGACCTTATCATCTGATAATAGCACCAGCACTATTGACCTGATCATGAGCGTAGTCTACAAAATGTCGGCTCTAGTTTTCAGTTTGCTACTATACATGTATGAGCATGTGAGCAGGGGGGTTTTTTGCATTCTGCTACTTGAACCACATGCTGTGAGCTTCCATGTAGGGCACATTTGTAGTAACTTAGACCTGCAGATTCAAGAAATATATATGCACGTACATTTACCGCGTTGTGCATCATTTCAATGTGTAGTGGTGCGACTACTTGAGAGAGGAACAACTTGTTCTTTAACACTTCCCGTAACTACTTTCCAGTGGTCTTGCCAAGGAAATGAGGGTGCCTTGGAACGAGTACTGGCCTTTCCTTGGCTGCTGGTGCAACTTGGCTTCTCCAGAGGGCTTAGAAAAACTTGAGGCCCACCTACGAAGCAAGCGTTCACAGGTACATACACATCATTATATTTTCTTTTTTGTTTTGAAATTAAGTAACAGGGACACATTTGGTGGTCAGTGCTTTAAGCTACAAAGAGTGGGTCAAAATATAAAATAAGTAGGAAAGGCAAAAAGAAAGTTTCAGACAAAAAATATAATTGGATTGCCTGTTATAAAAGAAGTGAAATAGCCCTGCCGTGGTGGTCTAGTGGCTAAGGTGCTTGGCAGCTGGACCTGCAGGTTGCGAGATCGAATTTTGGCTGTGACGACTGCATTTTTGATGGAGGAGAAAATGCTGTGAGCCCGTGTGCTCCGATTTGAATGCATGTTAAAGAACCCCAGGTGGTCGAAGTGTCCGGAGCCCTCCATTATGGCGTCTCTCATATTTATATACGGTGATTTTGGGATGTTAAGCCACACATATCAATCATCAATTGAAAAGGAGTGAAATAAAAAGCTAGTTGACACAAGTGCATGATTCTTGCTACTGTACAGCAATAAAACATTCTAAACATATACCTTGATGTGAGCCTTTTTTTTTAAACATGGCTGGTTCATCTGTATGCTTGAGCTTAATATGAGGTGGAAAATAGCCAAGCTGTGTGAATGTGTACGCAGGAACACATCCATACGAGACAATGTTGTGCACCTTCTGGTAGCTGGTTGGCGACATGTGATTTTTTTCTTGACATTTGAAGCGCGGTTTGTGCTTTATTGGGCTCAGTGGGCTCAGTGAAACAAGGTACGGCTCCTTTTTTCAGGACGATTCTAAATGTGCTTGCAGGTGGTGTCTGAAAGGTGGTCTCTAGAGAATTCTCCCGCGGCATCTGACGAACTGTCGCTGTCCAGTCCCATCAGCCAGCTTTGCGAAGCGTTGGGTGATCTCAAATTGGGCCCCACATTTGAAAAAAGCTGGGGGAGGAGGCAAGAGGGCCAGAACCACCTTTACAATGCCAAGACGTCGAGGACTCCCAATGGAAGGGCAGTTTCGGCAGCAGGTGTGCATTGTCTTCGTGCATTATGCCTTACTGTTGTTGCTCTTTGTGTCCAGCTTGGCGATGCTCACACTTGTTTGTGCAGTGGAGTAAAGTGTGGGGATTGGGCTAGTTGGTAATTCATTATTAAACTTCTCAGCACGAAAATTTCAGACAACAAACACAAGAGACGAGGACAAGAGATGCGGAAGAGCGCTTGTTCTCGTCTCGTGTTTGTTGTCTGTAGTTTTCGCGCTGAGAAGTTTAAAAATGTGCAGTGGAGTCTGTCTCTAATTCTGTATTGGTTAAAATTATAATGCTTAAGCAAACTCTTCTACAGACAAGTTTGTCGGTTAAACACTATGTTGAAATTGCTCAAGCATCTCGTTTTCAGTTTTGCCCTGCCCCTTTATGGGGTTTTGCGCTGCCTCTTTTTGACCTTTTCTAGACTTGCTCGAAAAGGTCTTTCTGGCTGCTCTAAGCCTGTTACAAAGGGCAGTTTTGCCTGCTCCTAGGTCTGCTTCTAAACCCATGCACTCCAAGATTATGCCGTAAAATTTGCTATCAGCATAAGTCTTGGAAATGTCTATCTTTCAGACCCTGGATGCACCCCTCCTCAGTGCGGGGCATCGCACAAAGGGGTTTCCCCAGCAGCTCAGCGCTTGGCAAGGGTACTGTTTGACTGGGCAGTGGCCCATGACGCGGGCCCACAGCCGGAGGCCGATCTCACCTTGCAGCTAAATGAACAGGTAACACTGAGGGATGGCTTGGCAGATGAAATAGGCACGGTAGGATTGTTTCGACTTTTTCTCTTAAGTTTCAACTTGTATGCTTTAACTTTACTAGGTGTAGCCTTTTATATTACTACCCATGTATTTTCACTTCTTGTGTTTTGTTCATTACGACCTTTGCCAATTCTGTGTTGCCACATTGGGAAGCAGTCTCGTGATCGTAAAGCTTTATGTCTACGATTAATACATACAATCGCTAACAAAATTTTCGGACTCCAGCCATTTGGACTTTTTGGATATTTCGGACTTCACAAATGCACTGCCAAGGTTCTCATTGCACTAATGCATTTTCGCGATTTTTCAGATTTTATGTTCCAAAGTTCGATTTTCCAACTAAATCGTTTGTTTCGAACCATGCCGCTCCATTTTGAAAGTTATGTTGGATATATTGTTGGCTTGGTCGAGTATGGCTAGCAGTGGCTAGTTGTGTGGCCTCCAAGATAGGAAGCGCGCACAATCTTTCAGTTTCGGAGGCCATGTCTTATCTTTCTTGTCTAGCAAAACTTTTTCAGTCAGTCTTATCATCATCATCATTAATACGCCGGTAGGTTGTTTTTATTTTCTGGGCGTTCATTCTTCTGATCGTCATTTGGCGCATGGTCGTGTAACCTGTGTGTCAAGTGTGTTTGATAAAATGGTTTGAGCCGTCGTGCACATCACATGCTCGCTGCTGTTCGTGATCGCTCAGTAGCACTCCGTGGTCACGGTGCTCGGCTACTTACCTGGAACACGTGGGTTCAATCACAGTCGCGATGGTAGCGTTTTGATGGTGGCGAAATGCTGGAGGCTCGCATACCCTGCGGTGTTGGTGCAGGTAAAAGACACCCAGAGCGTGTTGTTAAATTGCACAAAACAGGTGAAATGTTGCGTGCATTTTTTGGCTACCGGCATCAAGTTTTGTTTGCTTGGTTCCGTGGACACCACCTTTGCCGACCGTTGCTTGCCAGCAATGTTACTGTAGCTCAAATAGAGCCAAATTTGCTCGTCCCCAAGCAGCTTGAAGAATTGGATTAGTTTGGATTTTTTATGCTTTTCTCCAGATACGCTTCACTTTCATGGCTTGACAATTTTTTCAGACTGTTAGATTTTTCGGACTTTGTGGTCTCTGCCAGGTCCGGAAAATTGGTCAGAAATTGGCGTAACATATTGTTTTTGAAACGTAAGAAAAAATATTGAATGGATATTTAAATAGCCCATTGATTCTAACAGTATTTTAATCACATGACTTGCAGCCCTGGTTTTCTCTGTAATAAATTCCCAGCGGTCTTGTTGTTGTTGAAATATTGTGGCTGAAAGAATGTTGTAACTTGTATTGGTATCTGTGGTAAGCATGCCCATGTCTGTCTTGTCCCTTTGGAAAACCTCATAAACGAACCAACCAACAGTAAACACGTTGTGCTGATCATTATAATCATAGTTTCGTAATGGTACACTACAGGAAAATATGGCGATAATGTCTTTGGGAGCTGCAATGCATGGGATTTCAGCCAGAATGAGAATGGTGGGTAGTTCACGGATTTGCCCAACCTACATTCTTTTGGCTCCATGTGGCCTGCAGCTGCGTTGCTAAGACATTTTCAGCAAAAGTTCAGCCATACTACTCCTCCACATTGGGGGGTCTCGAACGAGAACGCCGCTCTCGGAGCACACGGAGACAGCATACACGGTCAAAGAGACGAAACAACAAACATTTATTGAACTACTTTTACAACGACGACATCGTCAGCTGAATCACATAAGTCACTAGCGGCATGCTAATACAACCTTACACAATATTCCAATACAGTTGCCGACCGATTTTTCGGACCTGGCGGGGACCGAAAAAAAGTACGAAAAATCGAACAGTCCGAAAAATTCGTTTTTGCCAAAAATCTGAAGTTTATTGCATCGGGCAGGTTTAAAAAAGTCCTTGATGCTGCCTTGCCTCAAACTACGCTTGGAGGCAATTTGGTTTGCCCGTATTTGCGCCAAGGTGACATCGTCGGCGTAAACGCTCGACAAAATTGTCACCGCGTTGGCGATCTCCGCCGCCGACGGCTGCGGGCGGTCGTCGTTGTCGTCATCAGAGCCGCTCTCCGGCTCCGGGACAACCTGGCGAAGAATTTCGTCGTCAGTGGCCTCCGCGCACGAAACAATGTCGTCGTCCGCACGCGTGAAGTCTTTAAATGTCATTGTGGCAGGTAGATTCACTCCTACGCTGCGCAGGTCGCGCATTAGGTCCTCTCCGCGATCGGTGCCGTCCGGGTCGCTTACGTCCGGGTCATCCGCCTCGGGCTCTTCAGCAGCAGCGAACCCGGCATGCCTAAAGCAATGCGCGATGGTATCTGGCTTCACCGCCTTCCAAGCTTCGGCTAACATGTGGATGGCGGCCAGAATGTCGACCTTTTAGGCCTTTCCATTGTCAAGGCACAAGACGGTGCGGCTGAGCAGGCGGGCACGGTAGTGTGCCTTGATGTTTCGGATCACGCCTTGATCCATTGGCTGGAGCACGCTTGTGGTATTAGGCGGCAAAAATTCCAGCCGAATGGCCTCAAGGTTCGGCACGCTACCGTGCGCACCACAGTTGTCCACAAAAGAGATTACCTTTCTGCTCTGTCGCGCAAACTTGCGGTCAAGTTTGCGTATGTAATGTTCAAACAAGGACTGAGTGATCCATGCCTTGGAATTACTCTCGTATTCAACAGGGAGGGTTCTCACAGCCTTAAAACACCTCGGGTTTCTCGCCTTCCCAATAACAAGAAGAGGCAGTTTCTCCGTACCGGTGGCTTTGGCACCTACCATGACTGTTATGCGCTCCTTGCTGAGCTTCCCACCGGCGCATGAATCCCCCGAAAATGATAGGGTACGATCCGGCAGCATCTTAAAGAAAAGTCCCGTCTCGTCACAGTTGAATATGTCCGAAGGAGCGTATTCTTTAAGCAAGGCTTGCAACTTCGTGGCACGGTAATCGGACACAATAGTCTGCTCCACCGCTCCGCTTTCACCGCTCACTTTTTTGAACAAAATTCCGTGCCTCTTCTTGAAGCCACGAAGCCATCCGTCCGTAAATTTGAAATTCTCAATGCCCATTTTGACAGCGAACGACTCGGCCTTTTCTTTTAACGAATCTCCCGACACGGGCAGGTTCTTTGCCAAAACTCCTTTAAGCCACAACTGCAGAGCCTCTTCAAGGGCTGGATGAACGCCCTTACTGTCGTTCTTTTGGCTCTTGTTGTGTGAATTCTCGAACGCTGTCAAAATCTTAATGCGGTTTTTGACATAGTCGGATACCGTTTGCTTGGAGAGGTGGTATTCTTTGGCAACATCTAGCTGCGAACGTCCACTCTCTATTAGCTTGATTATGGCAGCTTTCTTCTCCATCGTCAGGGTCGTATACTTCCCACGCTTCTTCACACCGCCTGGCTCCCGCGATGGCACAGATGGCGGAGCCATGGCACCGAGAACACAAAATTCGATGCCGCAGATAGCCGCTGCGAAGCACACAACGTCTCGACGCTACGCGACACAACACGTGCAGAATGGCGACTGAAAAAAGCTGCAACGACAATAAAAGAATCCTTCTTTCGCCTCCTCCCCGTGCGATGTGATGACGATAGTGCTGACCGAAGACGAAAAAACGGCATCCATCACCGCGTCTTTTAAAAAGCAAACACGGCCTCCGAAACTTAAAATATGGCGTGCGCATTCCAATCTCGGAGGCAGGAAAGACATCCGAAGACCAAGCTTAGCCAAGCCGACGGAAAATCCAACATGGCGGCGTTCACAATGGCTTGGGGCGTGGCACAAAACGAGCGATTTAGTCCGAAAAATCGAACTTTCAGGGGCAAATTCGCCCGAAAAATCGGTCGAAACAATGCATTAGCTCTATGGGATCCCTGACGGTGCATTTATGAAGTCCGGAATATCCAACAAGTTCGAATTTTTGCAGTCCGGAAAATCGGTCGGCGACTGTACAGTCAATCAACATGAGAACAAACGCAAGGTAATGCAAAGGCCGCGTCACTAATGTTCGACACACTGCTAGGGCCCCACGAGATGCGACCCGCGGTAAACACACCTCGTGGGACTCTCTGTCAGGAGGCGACCATCTGCGCCAGCCACAATATGCCAAAAGGCGCCAGTCTTTTCTGTCCGGCCACATAGTCTCGCCTACAGGAGTCACTACTGGCACTACAGCACTAATCATAATGATGGTCATCGTGAAGATCGCATGCGAGCGCTGTGTCAGCTACCGCTCAGCGGCTGTTAACCCTAAATGTGGCTTATTCACGAAACTACTTTACAGGAGTGATAGCACCACCATAACTTTGACCTTTTTCACTTGAGCAATTCAAATTGACTCATGAGGTTTACAAAGATACTTTTATTTGAAACAAACGTCAAAACAATAAATAAAGCCACCGCTGCATTCAAAACTGCAAACACAGGGACTAGGCAAATCCACATGCAATGTACCTATCATTCTCGTGGTGGCTGAAAAATTTCAGTGCCATAGTTCCCTCTATTAAATATTATAGAAAACTCTATGGTTGTGGTGAACACATGATGGGGTGCTGGCAGATTCTGCCAGAGCTGGCCCGCCTGGAGCGCCCTGGTGGACCCGAGCTGTGGCGGCTACACTCTTGGCTGGGCCGGGAGGTGCACTTACTTCTGCGCGATAGCCTGGAGCCGTCCGAGCGGCAGAGTTTGGGCCGTGCCCTGAACACGCAGCTGGCACCTCTGTCCACCAATCGTGCAGCCCCTGCTTCTCCGCCTTCCACCGATGACGAAGATGACGGTGGCAGCGTCAGCGACATGACACGACGTTACCGACAGGTGAGCTGTCTTTACTTCCTATTTCTAAATAAATGTTGCTACTATTTATTCAACAATGAATGGGTCAACATTACCCATTTATCTATAGTGATAAGTGTCGTGGGTATAGTTTTGGCTTGAAATGTAGCATAATGGTTCTAAACCTTTGGTGGTGCAATGACTGCATTTGGACTAACCAGAGTAAGGAAGTGGTGAGAGAGAGGGGGTTATGGCTCGTTTGTTAACCATATCTTGAAAACCACGAAAGTATCTGCGAAGTGAAATGGATACAGTTTTATTGGGCATGCATATCAAAACGACTTCCCTGCTATGATTTGCGGGCGCAGTTCAGAATGAGCTTGATCGTGAATGCAAGGGCTTTGGGGACTACAGGATTGTTTTTGCAGATTCGAAAAGACCTGCAAACATCTATTTGAGAAGGTGCATGATGAGTGTTTCATTAGTTTTATTATTAGTCATCATACAGTGTAGACTACCTATAATGTAACCACTTATAGTGCAGAACTGGTCACAATGCAATCTTTTTCAACTCCCGTTTACCCCCTCCCATAGAACCCCATTTATACGCATACCGCTTATTGTGCAGTCCCCCAAGATGAAAGATCGGTTATAATGCGATTGCTGGAAAATCTTTGAACGCGGTAGAGAATTTGCGTCTGAAAGAATCTGCATTTAGCGCCGCTGGGGAGCGAGCAACGAGGTCGTTACGGAGGGGACGCGATGTCAACAAACAAAGGGTGGAGGGAAGAAGAGAAAAGAAGACCCTGCTACGTTGCGCGAGCTCGCCCACTTTGCATTGACGCCGACGCGGCTGCAGTGTACGCATCGCTAGCGTGGCGCGGGCCGCGCGAGGCTCAACAGGGCACGTGTCATCCTGTCCTTATCAAATGCGTTTAACAGATTTCTGTTGGGAAAAGCGTCATCATTATCAAGTTTGCTACAGATATTGTGCTTGCTACCTCGTCAGTAAATATTAAACTTTTATGGTTCTATGACCCGAGCTTTTGCCTTTGTTGCCAGTGAGCGGTCTTACATAAGCTTGGCAGGTTTTTGATGTCATTGATCTTCCGACTGTGAGCGCGAACTTCGTATCACGCACGCTGTTCTTGGTTCAGTGCCTTAGTGCGATCTTTTCGATGCAGAATCTTCACGTCTTAGACGGATTTCCCTTGACTACATACTGAACGGCAGGCTAGGCCTAATCAGTGTTGGATGTGTTTCAGTAGCGGTTGTGTGCTATTTATAAGTTGCGGTTTGGTACGGAATCAACGAAACTCTTTGCAGTGGTTGCATTCGGCGAAAAAGTATACATATCATTAATGAAAACAAGGGTGGAACGTGTGGCGCACGAATGGTTGTTCGGAATTTGATTGCAATGTCTTGAAATCAAGTGCTTGCCCGTGAAATCAAATGACTGGCGTCTTTCAGCGCGTGAAATTCCTGACGTGATTTAACATAGTTTCTGTGCAATGCGCATAATGGAGGCGGTCTGAGTAGTAGTTGGTGAATTTTCGTAATTGTGCCTTCTTTTGTTAGATCCCCCCCCCCCTTCAGTTTTTCAATTTTTATGTTTGTAAGAACCAAGCATCGCATGCTTTAATTTTCGGACACACAAGGCTGCTTGCTAAACATCTTTCGCGCAAGTGCAGCCCTTGAAAAAGGTTGTTTTGGTTATGGTGCTGCACCGCTTACAGTGCGTATATTCGCGACTCGTGTGACTTGCATTATAAGCGGTCTATACTGTACTTCACTTTCATTAACACGTAATTATACATATTTCATCTCGGTATTCTCGTATGCCAAGCCAGCAAGATGAGCAACATGAGCATTAATACCCTATTTACTTGAATCTAGGCTGGCCCCAATTCTAAGCCGGCCCCCAAAACCTTTAGTGTACACGCATCGTGAAGGAGTGCGGCCACTAGCGTGGGTCCGGTCTTAGCGAGCCGTAGGGCACGCGTTAACCGTCGCCATGGCGAGAACACGATATGGCTCAATGTCGCAACACATTGTCTGTGGCAACACCAAACGCAGTACAGCCCGTTGCAAAGGTGCGGCGGGAAAGCAAATAGGCTTATTTACGCCACGGGCATAAAAGTACTACACAGGGTGCCACGAGCACGTCTCTGTGGTAAAGGTGATCCACGGAGACACAGGGACCAAGGCCCGGTTGCTCGAGCGAGGGCAAAGGCGCTCGCGTTGGCTTCAGAGGGAGACGGGTCGGCGTAGCTAGGCCGAGCGTACGCAGTGGGGCAACAAAAGGAGAGCGTTCGCCTCGGGCGTGAGGCGCCGTCAGCGAAGTCCGACGAGCCCCCGAGCGACGGGAGTCTACGGACGGAAAAGATTGCGTGGCTCACCGTCTGCTGTCCCGGAGAGTATCTGCCCGCTCCCGACGCAGCGCGCGAAAACCTCTCGGGAGACTCCGCGCGCGGCGCCACAGTCAACATACGCTACTGGGTGAGGGGAGACATGTCGGGACATGAGAACGGCAGAAAAGGCGGTTAAGCCCGCGCAAAGGCAGCGGGCTAGCCTCAATTCTCACAAACTCCAAAGCACGGGGGGAGTAAAGCTTGTAGGCTGATCGAAAAAGAGAAGACAGCATTCACAGAGAGAAAACATTTATTGAACATGAAGATGAAACAAAGCAGTTGGTTCATGATGCAGATAACTCGAGAAACATGGTCGTCTGCAATCTTAATTTTTGTTCTCCTTAAAACAAAGTTAGTGTTTGTTTCAGCTAGCTGCTGAACAGTGTGAGAATTTGAATAGTATGCCATTGACAGCATATAGCATCTGTTTTGTGCCATGTCCTATCCCCACGTTGCTTTTTATTTTCCCCACTTGTTTCCATTTTGTTGCTTAATTACAAGCATTCCAGCAGAGCAAACTTTTTGCCTTCTGACAAATGTAGGCTTGCTGCCTTGCTGCGAGTTTCCTGTGTATTTGCTGCGCATTTCCTGCGCAGTGCACTCGCAAAAGTTGAGCGAATAGCCGCAGCTTATGTGCCAATCTAGCAAGATGAGCAACATGAACATTAATACCGTAATTTCATCATTTGATTTACAGTTAGCTGTGCTGATGTTAACGATGCCATCTTATCGCATTGCCTGCATCTTGTGTGTATACAGCCATCGAGCCGTCGGAGGAGTAGAACTTTAAAGCGGCACCTGCAGTGTGTGCTGCGTTCTCTGTGTGCCTTGTTGGAAACAGACTCGGCCGATGCGGAACCTTCCCACTGCCAGTGCTCTCAAGGAACGACGGGAAGATGCGAGAGTGCTTTTCTCAGAGATTGGTGAGTTTGTGGGAAGCCCATGTTTTGTGTTGCCGAGTGTCGATATGTATATATAAAGTCGTGCATTTTCTCGCCTGCACACTCTCTGCAGCAAAGCCCCGCCTGTGGAGGAGGAGGAAGAAGAGGACGAAGTGTTTTTCACCCCTCCTACCAGCCCTTGCTCCTCGAGTGGATCGTCCTCTGAGGCACACACCCCAGACGAGGGTCCACTCTTCTTTATACAAGGGTGAGCAGGCCTTGCATATTGCCAGGTTAAGAGTTTACTAGAGGTGCATCTGTCTGCATTACCTTGTCCTCGGCATTCAAACTGTCAGGTAGATCTAGAGGGCAGGACATGTCCTGCCCAGATGACCGAAGTGTGCCAGCAGAGTGCTTCCCTGACTAAAGAAATAGTTCTCCTCGTGTACTCCGCAATGTCATGCAGAGGTATGTTAATCGACTGTCTGGTGTAGGACACCAGTCTAGAGTGCAAGACCATTGGTGCAAGCTCGTGTACGTCTGCAGTAGAAGTGAAAGTGGTGCTGCCTTATTTTTACTCAACTATGTATAATGCTGGTTGCTTTTTGGCGTAGCTTTCTCATTAATTCATCCATTCATGCTGGTAAGCTTTCAGGGCTACTGTGATGTACTGTTCTATATGAATCTTGATTGCCATACTTAGTTGTAACTTTTTTGTGGTCTCCATCAAAGTGCAACTGTGACAGAACAACTTTCACACAAGTTCATGCTGTTTCCAAGTGTGCATCACTCTCTCCTGTTACGCTTCTACCAAAACAGACTAATAGGGCACGTCAAAGCATAACCTCCTTCATAAGCAGCACATTATAGGCTTCCTGTGTTAGGGGTCTTCATTTGTCATAAGGTTAGAATGGCATTTGTAGTTTACTACCAACAGCTCAAGAGCTCTCTTAAAAAATAGTGCTGCAACATATTGCTGCGTACGAGTGGCGTAGCGATCCATACGACGAAGAGGAGGACGACAGCGGACAGACTGGGGCAAGGTAATCTGTGTGGCTGGCGCTGCTCGCTTAACCGGTTGTAAATATATGCGTCTACTCTTCCGAGTTGGTCTCCTTCTTGTAACATATTTGGTGGAGTTGTGCGATCCTCATCCTCGCCACGGAACTTCGAAGTGGACGGTCGCTCTTGGCTTTCAACATGACCATTCAAGACTAAACTACATCTTCTCCAGTCGCCCGCCCTCCTGCCTGGTCTGCCAACCCAGCGGTCGCAACAACTTTCGTGACGCTTCCCACCCTCAAAGATTCTGGCGTGTTCTCGGGCCGTGAGGGTTCCGACGTCGACCAATGGTTACGCCTCTACGAAAGCGTCAGCGCCACTTACCGGGGGGATCCCACATTTACGCTCGCGAACGTCATCTTTTATTTCGACGGAACCCATCGTGTCTGGTTCGACAACCACGAGCATGACATAACGAGTTGGGACAGCTTCAAGGAAAAGATTCGTGAGCTTTTTGGGAACCCCATCAGGCTGTCCTCGCACTATGCCGCCAAGCTGATGAAAACATGTATGATGTGTCTTTTGTTGATGCCATAGTTCAAGAATGCCGCCGGCTCGAATATGCTAAAAACAGGTGCATCTCTTATCAGATCCAGGGCCTTCCGAATACAGCAGCGACGTCATCGTGCCTTCAGTCATATCGTTCATTCGACACCTGTGACAGCTTAACTCAACTCGTCAGGTGTGAACTTGAAGCGGCCGCCCCTGCTACAGTGCCGGCCCTTCAATTCCCTCCGGTCCTTCAATTTTCTTGTCCCTTATTCAAGCCGTTGTACAGTGAAACCTCGTTAAACCGTAGTTGGCCAGAGCTCGAAAAAAGTACGTACTAAACAGTAGTACTGCTTAATCGAAATAGCGTCAGTCACTCACTTACCTGTCAAAAAAATAAACCTTCAGGGAGTGCGATGAAAGAACAAAAAACGTGCAGTAATTTATTAACTTCGCGTGACAGTCTGTACTCTTCATCTGACGACGCGGCGGCCGAGCAGCAACGACAGCGGCCTCAAACTCACTTATGCTGTGAGCCAGCTTTTCCACCAGCCCCCTCTTCTCGGCAAATACCCGCATGACGCTGACGCAATGTGCAGCTTCGGCCACTGTCGGACCTGTATCACCCGTGTTGTCGCTTTCCATGTCGTCCTCATCACTATCATTTGGCGACACTTCGACAACCGAGGCAACAATGGCTTTGTCGGACATGTCCGGAGATGTTTGCACATCGCTGTCTGCGTCTCTGAAGTCGGGGAAGGAAATGCCTTCCCAAACGCTCTGCCGCTCCAGCACTTCAGCTGGCAGAGTTTTGCAAGCTTCGTCTACGATGTCCGAAGTCTGGTCGATGGTGTCACTGGCGTCATCTGCGTCGCCCGCACACACGCTGAAGCCAGCACGCTTGAAGCAATTTTAAACTGTCGTTGCTTCAACCTGCCGCCACTTGTATACGAGCAGGTGAATCGCGCCAATCAGGTTGATGGAGAATAATTTGTCACATTCAATGGCGAGAAGAAATCTGCGCAGCAGATTCTTCTTGTAGAGCTGTTTTACAGCTCGAATGATGCCTTGGTCCAAGAGCTGGGCAATCGCTGTTGTGTTTGGTGGCAGAAACGCCAACTTCACAGTCGTCAGGTTGTCCAGGGCGAAGTGCGCCGAAGCGTTGTCTAAAATAATAACAACTCTTCTGTTCTTAGCCGCAAAACGACGATCGATGAGGCGCACGTACTCCTCAGAGTTTTGCCGTCATCCATGCTTTGGTGTTGCTGCGATAGATGACCCCTGATGGCAACCGGGCGCCTTTGAAACATTTAGGCTTCGCCGACTTTCCAATCACGAGGAGCGGAATTTTGTCAGTTCCAGTCATGTTTATGCAAAACGCCACTGACATTCTGTCTTTTGCATGCTTGCCGCTGGTGCACGTCTCGCCTTTGAACGCGAGCGTTTTGTCTGGTAGCAGCTTAAAGAATAGCGTCGATTCATCCATATTAAAGATGTCATCAGGTGCGTAGTCTTCCAAGAATGTTCTTCAGCTGACCATTTTGCCACTGCTCCGCGCCATCCACGTCAGCAGCAGCACCTCTTCCCGAAACAGTCCTCGTGGTAATGCCGTGCCTTGCCTTAAATCTGGCCAGCCAGCCATTGCTGCACACGAAGTTGTCATGGTTGAGCTGCGAGGCAAAAACCAGGGCCTTCTCCACGAGCAGGGGTCCGCTGATAGGCAGATTTTTTGACCGTGCAGCTTTTAGCCACTTCACCAGCGCCTCCTCTACATCCGAAAACGCCGAACCGCGTAGCCGGCACCTTTTCGCAGTTGCAGCAGCACTGCCGAGCAACTTCTCTCTGGAATTCAAAATTCCACACACTGTGGTTAACGGCAGGTCCTTTTCGCGTGCCAGCGCGGATTTTTTCGTGCCACTTTCAATAGCATGACTCGTTGAGGTTGGGGGGAGCGCCTTGGACCTGTCCAACATGTGCAGGAAACCAGATCAGTACGTGGTGCTTGATGCCGTCGCGGCCACCACTCTGGAGCACGCGCAGGGCTTTCTTGGAGATTACACCGCGCTCGAAAGCGCGAATAGCTGACCTAGAGTCACTATAGGTGACCTCCCTTTCACCTTCCAGGATGGCCAGGGCGATGGCCACTTGCTCGGCAATCGTCGGATCGTCAGTGTGAACCGATGCGCAGTTGGTGATTGCTGTTTGGAGTCTGCCCACAAGGCCGCGCGCGCGCTAACCGACCGCGCCGGTTCCGGGCAACGATTCAGGGCCAATGGGGTTGCGGAAAACAGGGACGCGCCTGCCACGTACAACGAAATAACAAAACATTTTTACCTCGCACGGAGACTATATCCACTCCCTCATCCAAATCTTAATAGGCCACAGGCCCTTACGCTCAGACTACTGCAGACCTGAAATCCCTTCACGCTTTATCCTGACGTGTTCCCCAATGACGCTTGCCCCGCATGTGGGGATGTATCCACGCTGGCGCACATGCTCTGGGAGTGCAAGGCAATGTACACTAACCCCAACACTACATCGGTCAGGTGGGAGGCGGCCCTACGCAGCTCCCTCCTGGCCGACCAACTTAGGGGCTTCCAGCAGGCCCGCGGAGCGGCCGATAGGCTTGGCCTAACGGTCCCGACATGGGAGTCGCCCGCTGCGCGCTGACGCCCGCCTTGCAGGACCTCAATAAAGTTTCGCAACCAACCAACCAACCAACTTTCAATAGCATGAATTATGTCCAATTTCTCCTCTATTTTCAGCACTCGATGCTTTTGTCCCAGCTTCGGCATGACGCAAGTACAAAGCAGCACAAGCACACATACACAACACGTGAAAAACGACGCGAGAGCTGTACGGCACGGATCAACCAGAGAACATCTATGCACGGCGCCAAAGGAACAAAGAAAGCAAAGCAAGCGCACACCGTGTTTGGATGGATGGATGGATGGATATGGCTGTACCCTTTAGATCGGGCGGTGGCTAGCACCACCAAGCCGTAATACCTAATGAACCAAAAACTAGATTTATTTTTTTTCCTTTTAAAAAGTGAGGTTGAGGATTCGTACACAATGCAGTGAAGGGTTTAATTTTCACTCGTGCCTTGACTTTAGCCACCAGTCAGATAACCTCCTTCTAGTTAATTCTACCCGCTTAAAGTCTATTTTGCCCTCCCTGTGGCTAAACCCAACTGCTTTGAAAAACTCTGCGCCATCATCCTGAACTATAGGGCGAAGCCCTTTACAGAACATTATCAAGTGTTCGGCAGTTTCTTCCTCTCCACACGCACTGCATACCGTGTCTACCCCTTCGTATTTGGCCCGATATGTCTTGGTTCGTAATACTCCCGTCCTGGCCTCAAACAGTAGAGAACTACCTCAAGTATTATCATAGATCCTTTCCTTGGCAATTTCCTGCTTAAAAGTACGATATACCTCTAGTGCGGACTTCTTAATCATGCCAATTCTCCACATATCGGTCTCGGCTTCCTTCACCTTCTTCTTAACGGATAATTCTTTTTGGTTTGGCCGCCTGCTGTTTTCTAAGTATTTACCAGTCAATTTTCTGGTTCGCTTCCTCCATTTTGTATCGACATTGTTCATGTACAAGTGGCTGAATACCTTCCTAGCCCAACGGTCTTCCCCCATTTCTCTCAATCGCTTCTCAAATTTTATCTTGCTGCTAGCTTCCCTGCCCTCAAATGATGTCCATCCCATATCACCTTGCACTCCCTGATTTGGTGTATTCCCGTGAGCTCCTAAGGCAAGCCTACCTATTCCACGTTGCTTAATTTCGCGTTTGTGCAAAGCGCCATCGCGTGGACAACGCCAGAAGCCTAGCCGGCCGAGTGCTTTTTGTTGCAGAAAAATCCAAGAGATGGTGCTCACCAACACAGCCGCCATCATCATCAACACAAACAAGCGAGGAGTGTTTCTATCTCTGGGGCTTGCTGTTCTGTCGGGACACCCAGTGGGGGACGACATGCCGCGGCGAGTGCGCAACGAGAATTGGAAAAACTACTTTAACCGATACATACGCGATAAGCTGGTACGGCTTATGCGGATACAAAATGCATTATGTTCAATGGCCGCCGAGTCGGGGATTTGAATTCACTACTTTTAAAATGAAACTACTGTTTACGCGGGTACGGTTTAACGAGGTTTCACTGTACGACAGAAAGTCGCCAGCATAGGTCTATGCTCCATTTTGATGCCTTCCCGTATCGACTGGCGGTAACAGTTCACGTCCGCACGTCCTTCACTGTCTGGCTCTTCATTGGCATTTCGAAATCCTTCTGCATGGTGAACACCTGGTGACAAGCCCATATGCTTCTCTTGTCACTGTATTGGGAACATTTCTCGTCTATGCAGAAGCCGTTGGTGCCCTACTGCACAACCGTTCCAGCGCTCCTTCAATGCCCGACCTTCTGATCGTCAGGAGACCAGCCCCGATCATTTAGCCCATCAGGAACCTGTGACTGATCACCGCTACTCCTAATCTCCATCCCTTCAACTTCGCCATTCTCGTTCTCCACAACCCCGTCTCCACCTTCCCCCGCTCACCCTTGACGTTCCCTGACGGAAAACTAAAAGTTGCAGCCTCTGGAGGGGGTGCTGCATCGATTCGACTGATAAAAAATTCTTTACTGACTGTACAGACAAAAAGGAAGCTTATCGACATGAAAATCGGGGGGTGTACCTGTGACTGCTCTAGTGGAAACTGAAGGTCAACTTTTTTGCATGACCACTTCTTTTCCCCTTCAGCTCAAAAAAAGTCCTCACGCTTGCGACGACTCAGTTCGTACGTGGTGCCGATAGCGAAACTGCATCTGTCGTTGGAATGTGCGCCGCTCATGTAAGCATCGTTGATTGCCACACAGGTGTTCTGTTCGCCGTCCTCGAAAAGTGCCCGCAGGACGTTATCTTAGGCCTCGACTTCCTGTCAGCACATTCTGCCCTCATTGACTGCTCGGCCAGTATGCTCCATCTTCAATTGCCCATCACAGACCCCGCTGAACAATGACAGAGTCGCCTCTGCACTGTCGGATATATGCTCGTCTTCCACCTCAAATGCTGACCTACGTCCAGTTCAAATCAAACCCACCTGTTCCCGACGGAGACTATGTACTGACTCCCGTCGCCGATGTCCTCATCAGCCACGGTATTACGTTACCGCACATCATCCTGTCAGTCGCAGGGAACTCCACGTGCTTCCCAGTTGTGAATTTCAGTTGGACACCTCAGGTGCTGTCGCAAGGTATCGCTTTGGCACTGCTTTCCACCTTGGAAGACGACGCGGTGGATGTTTTCACCGTGGTCGCTCCTTCCGACCCCTCTGCCCAGCCCCACTCCACTCGTTGCTCTGACAGTGCAATTAGGTCGATGGTGTCTCCTAATCTAACAGCGCAGCAGACTGAAGAGCACCACCATGTTCTGCTGTCTTACATCGACGTTTTCGACCTTGGCGGCCGTTCATTGGGGAAAGCTACTGGAGTAACCCGCCGCATCAGCACAGGTGATCAGCCTCATATTCATAGGCATCCGTATTTATTTATTTATTTATTCATAATACCCCTAAAGGCCCTCGTGAGAGGGTATTACATAGGGGGGTTACATGAGCAAAATAAACAATAAACGTCAAAAACGAGAAAAAAAGTAAAAAAAATTCAAATTAAATACAGACTAAGGTTGAGATATATGTTATAACTAGTAATTGGTAAAGACAGCAAAAAATAGAGAAAAGAATAGGCAACAAATCATTATAATACAGATGAGTACCTAGTGAACAACCTATGAAAATGCAAGAAAAAATAATCAATACACTTGAAAAAAAAAAAAACGTACACTCAAAAACGAATAAAAAATATACACTCACTCATCACACCTCAAATAAGCTGAAACAAGGTAAGAATACTACACGTGTGCTCTGCACGTTATAGAAAAGAGGGAAAAACAAGTAAAAAAGCAAAAGTTAGATGATATCAGTATTTTGAATTAGTTCTTGAAATTTAGTGGCGTTTTTTTCTAAGGAAATGTGTGATGGTAGTTTATTCCAATCGATTATGGTACGCGGAATGAATGACTTGGAAAAAGCAGATGACTTACAGTTTAAGCGTTTAACTTTGTAGGGGTGATCGCGGCGAGGAAAAATAACCCCGCTGAACAATGACAGAGTCGCCTCTGCCATTGTATCTCGTGTCATTGGTGGAGTGTCAGATTATCGAAACTGAGGTCGACAAAATGCTTGCCAAGCACATCATCGAACCATCCTGCAGTCCTTGGGCATCTTCTGTTGTGCTAGTCTCCAAGAAGGATGGCACATGGTGTTTCTGTGTTGATTATCATTATTTAAACAAAATTACATAAAAAAGACGTGTGCCATCTGTCAGGAATACCGTGTTTACTCGCGTAATCTTCGCACTTTTTTTTGCGGAAAACCGATGCAAAGTTGGGGGGTGCAAGAATTACGCGGGAAAACTTTCCACGAAAACGTACAGAGCGAATAAAAAAACGAAGTGGCCACAAATCGCGATTCTCACACCAGAAACTAGCAGCAAGCTTTGAGAAGTATTAATTAAAATTTACCTCAACAATAAAAGCGCAGGTTTAACACAAGGCAAGATTTATTTGAGACACAAAAAGTGCAAGCAAATAGTGGGGAATTAGAATACCATACGCAAAGCTTGTAGGCGTTGTGGGCGTGACAGTAGCGTTCGTTGCTCAACAGGAGCCCTTAAAAAGTGAGCGTAGGTCTTCAGTATTAGGCTGATAACTATTCAACAGAATTGTCCGCAGTTTCCTCCTGAAGAAATAATGTTTACCATCAATCCCAGTTTTAGGCACACGGCAGGCCCAACGCGTCTTGGTGGCTTTCAGCTGCCATCACCAGTAGCGAACACAAAACTCGTATACTCCAAAAGGCCTACCGGCGGCCCTGTTGCCGTTGTTTAGATCATGATCTATCACTTTCAACTTGAAAGCAGTCGTGTAGCTTACGTATCACCCCATAACGTGACAAGATTACCGACAGAACATACAAAACACGCCGCAATGCGCACTTGCCACTTTGGCTTGGCTTGGATTCGATTGAATTTCCATGCAATAATAGTAAGTTTGATGCTTAAGAGATGGCGCCAGATGGCACGCGCTATCTTTATCAGTGGCTGGAACGAGCAGACGACACTATTGCGGCAGTTTTCGGCGGTGCGATAATTACTCGAGGAAAAAATAAATCGTATTTTTGTTGGGCGATGTGGGGGGGGTGCGAGAATTATGCGAGTGCGAGGATTACGCGAGTAAATACGGTAGATGATGCTCTCGAATGCCTCTACGATGCCCGCTATTTCTCCTCCATAGACCTACGTTCCAGGTACTGGCAGATTAAGGTGGATGCCATGGATCGGGAAAAGACTGCATTTATTACACCCGATGGCCTATATCAATTCGAGGTCATGCCCTTCGGCCTATGTAACGCTCCACCCACGTTTGAACAAATGATGGACTTTCTGCTCAGAGGCTTTAAATGGTCAACCTGTTCGTGCTATTTGGACAATGTCATTTTTTTCACCTACATTTGAAAGTCATATAGAGCGCCTATCAGTCATCTTAGATGTCTTTTGTCGTGCTGGCCTCCAGCTGAACTCATCCAAGCGTCACTTTGGGCGCCACCAAATTATAGTTCTTGGCCATTTAGTGGACGCTAACGGCATACAACCCGACCCAGCAGTCAGCGCAGTCCAAAATTTTTCTGTACCACGATCTTCAAATGATGTACGCAACTTCCTCAGACTGTGCTCCTACTTCCGTCGCTTTGTCGAGAATTTTGCGGACCTATTGAGGCCACTTACGTGGCTCCTCAAGCAAGACGTCCCCCTTTTTTGGGGCTCCGAAGAGGTATCTGCGTTCTCGAATCTAATCGTGCACCTTACTACTCCTCCGATCTTGGCCCATTTTGACCCTACTGGTCCTACTGAGATTCATACTGACGAAAGTGGCCATGGCATCGGCGCAGTGCTAGCCCAACGACGTGGCCATGACTGCATTATCGCATATGCCAGCCGTCTCTTATCCGCGCCCTAACGCAATTATTCTATCACAGGGCGCGAGTGTTTGGCTCTCGTCTGGGCGGTCGCCAAGTTCAGGCCATACCTATACGGATGCCCATTTTCGGTTGTTACAGACCACCATGCGCTCTGCTGGTTGAACTCTCTTAAAGATCCTTTGTGGCGTCTTGGTCACTGGGCTTTGCACCTGCAAAAAATTTCATACTCGGTCGTGTACAAATCTGGCCGCCTGCCCCAGGATGCTGATTGCCTCACCCAGTACCTTGTGGACGATCCTGCAGACCCCAGCATGAACGAGGTGCACTCCATCTTCTCTGTGTCCGAATTCATTCACATTGGGGAAGGACAGAGAAAGGATCCACTCCTGCTCGACATCATCAGCCGCATGAAGTCTTCCCCAACAGACGCCTCAGTCAGTCATTTTGTTTTTCAAGAAGGCGTCCATACCACTACAATTTCCGACTTGATGGGCCTGACCTTTTTATTGTCGTACCCAAGCATTTATGGCGCAGTGTCCTCGCTGAAATTCATGATGCTCTCACAGCAGGACACCATGGCGTAACTCGCACACACGAGCGCATACGGCACCGTTTCTACTGGCCAAGCCTCGCTCGCTCGGTACGCCGATACGTCACAGCGTGTGAGCTATGTCAACGTCTCAAAACACCATCGCTGCTACCCCCTGGCCATCTCCAACCAATTGGCATACCCACACAACCATTTTACTGCGTTGGGTTAGACCTGCTTGGTCTTTTCCAAGATCAAGAGTAGGCAACAAGCGGATAGCCTTGGCAAGTGATTACGCCACACCCTACGCTATTACTTGAGCTCTGCCAACGAGTTGCGCGACCGATGTTGCAGACTTCCTGTTGTGTGACGTTATACTAATTCACAGTGCATCAAAACACAGACCGTGGACGTACATTTTTCTCTTAAGTCGTCGCTGACATCCTGCGTTCCTGTTCCATGCAGCACAAGGTGACCACAGCTTACCACCCGCAAACCAACGGCTTCACGGAACGATTAAATCATACTCTTACAGATATGCTTGCAATGTATGTATCACCGGACCATCAAGACTGGGATCTTGCCCTACCTTATGCGACGTTCGCGTACAACTCGTCCCGACACGGCACAGCTGGTTTTTCACCTTTCTACCTACTGTACGGAAGGAAGCCGGCTTTACCCTTCGACACTATCATTTCCATCACCTCGTCCACCGGCAAGTATGCTCGTGACGCTATTGCACGAGCCAACCATGCCTTTCAGCTCGCTCGTGCTCGTCTGACAGCGTGGCAGAGCAAGCAGCGACGTTGCTACGATGTCTCACATCGCGACGCACATTTCGCTCCGGGTACCCTTGTGTCACTCTGGTCTCCTCATCGTCGGGTTGGCCTATCTTAAAAACTTTGGTGTCGTTACATGGGGCCTTACGGTGTATTGCGGCAGGTAACACCTGTTACTTATGAGATTGGCCCCACCTTTCCGTCGTCAAGTTTAGTGGAGTGATGTTGTTCACGTGTAATGGCTCAATATGTACAACTCTGCCTCTGAGGACGACTTATAAAGTTCCAGGACTGTGCTTCCGCCGTCGGGGGTCATGCTACGTACGAGTAGCATAGCGATTCACATAGTGAAGGGGAGGATGAAAGCGGACAGACTGGCACGAGCTAATCTGGTGGCTGGCGCTCCTCACTTAAAATATATCCGTGTCTACTCTTCCGAGTTGGTCTCCTTCTATAACAATATTTAGAGTAATACGTATATTAGTCTAACAGGCCAATTTAGTGTCCGCTTTCTTTCAGAAAAATTTGTTGCCCTTCCCCCATTGCAACAATGCTGGCAAGCAAAGCTTGGCTTTGCCTGATCTACTTTTTTTTTCTATTGTATTCTGCAATGCTCCCTCCTCATTTCTTCCTTCTTCCTTGGCAAGAATCGGATGTACACACATATACTTAGCAGCACAACACTTCTGCTGCAGTCAATTGTGAAAGTCATGCATGAATCAATGAAATGCTACATTAAAATGCAACGGAATCGTGTAATGGAACTTATTCCATTCAGAACTGTGAAATAAGTGATCTTATTAAAAAGATATGATAGTTCTCATTAATATTGTGTCTTACAAAGAAAAAAAAACGAGCGCTTAAAATTTCCCCTCCTTTACCTTTTTGATAAAAGATCGCATTTATATTTAGAAAATGGCTGATCACCAACAAGCCCACGATCAAGAGAGCATTATTTCCTGGAAAATGGTGCCTACAATGCAGTTAAACCTCATATAACGAAATATCTGTTTTAACGAAGTAGCTGAAAAATATTCTTGCAGTATACAGTCGGACCATGCTAGAACAAAACTGACGGGGCGTGGAAAAAATTTCATTGAAGTGAAAATTTCGTTGTAGTGAAATCGAAAGAAAATATAGCCGACCTGAGCTAGCAAAACAAACAACTTTTTATTGTTAAAATTTGAAAAGTGTCGGCTGCTTCTTTTTTTTTTTTTCGATGCGATTCTCAAACATGCATAGTAAAAATAACGGCCACAACAGCTTTCGTAAACGAACCTAGCAGTTGCACTGACACACTAACACCAGCAGCTGTCCGCTGTCAAAAGGTAGATATCTGATTCTGACAACGTTGTGATGCAGGCGTGGTTTGTGGAGGAGTGACTCATGCCTTATTCTATACTACGAGTGTTAAAGATTGGGCGAGTTGGTTTGTCGTACTTGAACTGGTATAGCGCATTACGGGGAAGAAGAAAGGGCCGAGCAGACCGACACAAGAGGACAGAGCACTAACTTCCAACTGAGCTTTATTGTCAAACTGCATCAAATATGTAGACCGGCACAAGCATACAAAACCACCCAACGCAACGACAAGATTACACACAACATCGCACCGTCACATATCACAGATTCATAGGCGGTTATGCTGATTAAGGAAGGCCACTTCATGTTCAGATAAAACCAAAGACGGGGCGCTAATACACGTGCTGCCAGCTCTTGCTATACAATGCGTTTCTATAATTTCCCGAGTTAATTGTGACGGGTGCTTTTTAACCACTTCACATTGATCAAACATGGGGGAACATCCACAATCGCGACAGTGAATCCCAATGTGGCCCTGGATTGCTTTGTGAACATTATAATGGTGCTCTTTTAGCCTTTCATTAAGGCAGCGCCCCGTTTGGCCGAAATACCACATACCACATGAGAATGGAATCGCGTAAACAACCCCCGCTACACACGGCACAAACCGAATTTTGTGCTTGGTTGAGCAACCAGTGGCACGTGATTTGAGAGGATTTACTGCTTTGCAAAGCCGCTGTAACTTATCCGGTGCTGAAAGCACCACTTTGACGCTGCATTTCTCTCCTATCTTTTTTATCCGGTGGGAAATGTCATGCACGTATGGTAAAACTACGGGTCTTTTTCGGTCGTTAGATTTCGGCTGAGCCTCGGAGTTGCAGCCTTTCTTTATCTGTTTTAATAGCTTTTCAGCTATAGATGCCAGTAGGATAGCTGGGTACCCAGCACTCAAAAGCCTTTCAGCTTGAGCTGCAAAGCTGCGCTGCATGACATGATGACATGATTTCCTAAGAGGATTGATGAGACAAAGATTTGTGATGCTTCGCTTAACTAACTTGGAATGGGAAGAGTCATAGGGTAAAAGAGGTTTTCCAGTTCTAGGTTCAAATATCCAGCACACATGGTTAGGTGAAAGAATTAAATTCAAATCTAAAAAGCGTAAGCTGTTGTCAACTGGCATCTCATGAGTCAATAAAAGCGGTTTAAAACATTCTTTAAAAGTCATTACAATACCGTCGGTTAAGTGCTGGCAGGCAGCGTCGCTGCAGTCGATGAAAATTAAAAAGTCGTCTACGTAACGACATATTTTGGTGACAATATTTTGGTCAAGCATGCTCATCAGCAAACGGTCATGATATGCAAGGTATATGTCACTAAGGATCGGGGCGAGGCATGACCCGATGCAGACACCACTATTCTGTATGTATTTACGATCATTAAAAGAGACAAAAGTCGACTTGATATAAAAAGACAGAAGCTCTAAGAGGTTACTGTTATGAATACCCGTGAGATTCTGGAAGGCTACAGCACCAAATGAGTCAATGGCATTGTCAACACACTGTAACAACTTCTCATGCGGCCAGGAGTAATACAAATCCTTTATATCGACAGAAAGTGCTTTTAAGCCCCTGTCGTTATGTTCCAGAAAGTTAACCAAACTGCCCGAATTTCTAATTAAAAAGGGGTCATCAATGGTGAGCAAATTGAGCTTTTCTTGTAGAAATAATGCCACAGTTTTTTGCCAAGTTCCTCTCTCTGTCACAATTACCCGCAGAGGGCAATCGACCTTGTGTGTTTTGGCCGTAAAGAACACATCAAGTCTAACGACAGGGGCTTAAAAGCACTTTCTGTCGATATAAAGGATTTGTATTACTCCTTGCCGCATGAGAAGTTGTTACAGTGTGTTGACAATGCCATTGACTCATTTGGTGCTGTAGCCTTCCAGAATCTCACGGGTATTCATAACAGTAACCTCTTAGAGCTTCTGTCTTTTTATATCAAGTCGACTTTTGTCTCTTTTAATGATCGTAAATACATACAGAATAGTGGTGTCTGCATCGGGTCATGCCTCGCCCCGATCCTTAGTGACATATACCTTGCATATCATGACCGTTTGCTGATGAGCATGCTTGACCAAAATATTGTCACCAAAATATGTCGTTACGTAGACGACTTTTTAATTTTCATCGACTGCAGCGACGCTGCCTGCCAGCACTTAACCGACGGTATTGTAATGACTTTTAAAGAATGTTTTAAACCGCGTTTATTGACTCATGAGATGCCAGTTGACAACAGCTTACGCTTTTTAGATTTGAATTTAATTCTTTCACCTGACCATGTGTGCTGGATAATTGAACCTAGAACTGGAAAACCTCTTTTATCCTATGACTCTTCCCATTCCAAGTTAGTTAAGCGAAGCATCACAAATCTTTGTCTCATCAATCCTCTTAGGAAATCATGTCATCATGTCATGCAGCGCAGCTTTGCAGCTCAAGCTGAAAGGCTTTTGAGTGCTTGGTACCCAGCTATCCTACTGGCATCTATAGCTGAAAAGCTATTAAAACAGATAAAGAAAGGCTGCAACTCCGAAGCTCAGCCGGAATCTAACGACCGAAAAAGACCCGTAGTTTTACCCTACGTGCATGACATTTCCCACCGGATAAAAAAGATAGGTGAGAAATGCAGCGTCAAAGTGGTGTTTTCAGCACCGGATAAGTTACAGCGGCTTTGCAAAGCAGTAAATCCTCTCAAATCACGTGCCACTGGTTGCTCAACCAAGCACAAAATTCGGTTTGTGCCGTGTGTAGCGGGGGTTGTTTACGCGATTCCATTCTCATGTGGTATGTGGTATTTCGACCAAACGGGGCGCTGCCTTAATGAAAGGCTAAAAGAGCACCATTATAATGTTCACAAAGCAATCCAGGGCCACATTGGGATTCACTGTCGCGATTGTGGATGTTCCCCCATGTTTGATCAATGTGAAGTGGTTAAAAAGCACCCGTCACAATTAACTCGGGAAATTATAGAAACGCATTGTATAGCAAGAGCTGGCAGCACGTGTATTAGCGCCCCGTCTTTGGTTTTATCTGAACATGAAGTGGCCTTCCTTAATCAGCATAACCGCCTATGAATCTGTGATACGTGACGGTGCGATGTTGTGTGTAATCTTGTCGTTGCGTTGGGTGGTTTTGTATGCTTGTGCCGGTCTACATATTTGATGCAGTTTGACAATAAAGCTCAGTTGGAAGTTAGCGCTCTGTCCTCTTGTGTCGGTCTGCTCGGCTGTTTCTTCTTCCCCGTAATGCGCTATACCAGTTCAAATTCTATACTATTCTTATCATCCACTAGCAGGGGCTAGCTTATGTTTTCTCGACGCCCAGGTGGGCGTCGAGAAAAGGAAGGTGGCAAAAAGCGCAACAGCCTGAAGTTCTCAGGAAGCCAACGCACACCAGCCGCTACCTTCAATATGATTCATCCCATCCTTCCTGCCACAAGACCTTGGAAAGGTGGCAAGAAAGCGCAACAGCCGAGAGTTCTCCGTTCACAAGAAGCCAATGCACACATGCCGCTACCATCAATATTATTCATCTCATCCCGCCTGCCACAAGGCCTCAGTTGTGACCACATTACTCCAAAGGGCCAAGAACATATGCTCCAATGACACAAAGCGAAAGAGAGGTCTGCGTAATTGCGGACCTCAGAAGAAAATGGATACCCAAAAAACTTCATTCGAGCCGCAACCCATCGCGCAGAGCAATAGAAGATGCGAAAACCCCAATAAGCATTAATTGGCAGACCTACGAAACGCGTACCGGTCCCATACGTCCAGGGAACCAGCGAGATGTTGGCGGTGGTCTTCAAAAAAGGTGTTTGCATCATGCACGTGCCTTCGTGTATGCTAGGCCGCCTCCTCCCCCGCCCGAGAGACCGGCCAACAATGGACAGGACCCCCGGTGTCGTTTACAAAATTCCGTGCGTCGAGTGCCCTTCTTTGTATATCGGTGAGACAAAAAAAAAACACCGGAACGACGCAAACAACACGCCAACGACGTGCGGAAGTTCTACCAAGAGTGCAGCGCAGTCGCCGAGCACGCTGAGACGTTGGACCACCGGATAAATTTCGATGCAATGACCATCCTTGAAAGCAAGACTAACTGGAGGAGAGTGTTACTACTCGAGTCGTGGCATATACAGCGAACGGCCCAAAACATCAACTGCTCTCTCGGAACCCCTCCCCAACCGCTCCTCGAGTGCTTTGATGATGCCGCTGCTGCATAGTCCCAGTCCCCCCGAGGAAGGAACCAAGTCGGTTCCGAAACGTCGGGTTTCTTCACGAACTTTTGGTAGGAGTTTAAATCATTTCCGGAGATGCAACTTTGTTATAATGAGGTTTTAGTATCATATATGTGACCGGCACAACTTTGAAAGCCTAACTTTGAACACCTTCGAGCTATGCTGCTGCTGGTAATGGCATAGCTTTCTATTTATGCGACCACCACTGAAATTTGCAACTCATAGAAGGTTTGGTTAAAGTGCTGCTGAAATCAGCGATTCCACAGTGCACGGGTTCATCCTGCTTTGTGCAGATCTCGTCCCAGCAAAGTGGACTTGGATGTGCTGAGGGCCCTGGAGCCAAGTCTGTTGGCGCCAGATGTGTTCGACCCTCTCACCTATCCTTGCGTGCACCAGTGGATGCAGGTTATTCGCTCATTTCCTGTGGAAGCCACTTCAAGGTGAGCTTGTGTACTTGAAAAAAGTACCTACAGTTGTGTAAGACAGTGTCCAGAAAATGGCATGCAGTGAAAAAGTAATTGCGTGATAATGACAGTAAGCACCGCACCACATTGTCATGTAATAAGTGTATGCAACGATAGCAATGGCCCCGTATCTGCATTTAATCTGCAAATGTCGTCGAAAGACGATAGTCTTGCGTGTGGAGAGAGTGGACAAAACATTTATTTGATGTTCTGCTCAAGAAAATCGTCGAATGGTATTCTGGAGACGCTGCGTTAGAGTGCCTCGAGCGTGCAGCGGAGGCGAACGAGCGCATCAAGTCACGTCACACGTGAGACATGAGCGCCATCTGGCAGTTTTTTCAAAAACAAAGCGCATGGCTCTGAGACGGGTGTGCGCGCCCGTCTCAGAGGTGATAAGGTGTAGAACGCAAAACGACGGGTAGGTGCCACCACCGTCTCGTTTTAGCAAATCATTGGAAACACTCGCCTTTCCGTGCAAGCGTTGGTTGGTCAGCGCAGCATGATAAGCGCTACGGTCCTTAACATTACTTATGTATGCTTTTTCTAGTAAAAGGCGCACATGCAGAATATATACGTGTTGTTATTGTGCCCCAGACACACGTAATAATTGCTTTTTAATCGACAACTGCCCCGCAGGGGCACCTGCACAAGTAGGCGTTTGGTGTGTAGCGACACCACGGACCCGAGCTAACGGGAGAGTTTTGGCTCCTTCCCACGCCTAGCAGTGCGTGGCTTTGCCGTGTCCGGGGAAAAGGGGATCCTGGGAGTTGAGCTGACGCTGGGTGATTGGATCTTTAAGGCCTCCCGGCAGAGGCAACACACCCCTTTGGCCCCGGCTTCACGTAGACGGCACCCCTGGGCTGACCCACCCAGGGGAAATCGGCAGTCGCCTTTTCCTATTTCTCTCTCCCTACATCTTCGTCTTTATCGCTCACTTCTTACCTGTCCTGTCGTCTTATCTTTTCCGTTTACTTCCGAATTTCTTGGCGGCTAGGGTTAACCCTGGGGGACTGACCTCCCTTGGTCAGGACCACAGGGTTATAGTAGCAATGTATGGCTAACGTGTGTATACGTTCCTCTTGTTGGACTCCATGGTGGGTGGCCAGCATAGCTACCGAATGAACATGCTTTTCTATGGAAAAAGTACCCCCCTTTCCACAATGATCGGTCTTGTAAGAGGGGTCGCACCGAAGCAAATAGAAACGTTCTTACTAAAGAGAGCGATTACACGAAATTCTTTGTTGTAACATCATTGACTGAAACTAAGATTCAGGACATATCACCATTCCCGATTGCAAAAGCAATCAAAGAATGCATTGGAAGCAATTACAGTGCAAAAAAAAAAAAATGAATTCAGGAGATCTCCTCATAGAAGTGAAAAACAAAGAACAAAGTGACAAAATTAGACACCTTGGAAAAATCGGACAACATGAAGTCCGTGTAACAGCTCCCCGATCTCTAAATTACACGCGAGGTGTAATATCGGACAATGAACTGCTCAAGTGCACTGACGCAGAAATTGAGGATGCTTTAGCGGATCAAAGTGTACTTGCCGCACGAGCAATTATCATTCGTAGAGATAAGAAGGAAACCCGCACAAGGAATGTAATACTAACATTCGCAAGCATGACGCTTTCTGCTGCAGTTAAGGTAGCGTACCTTTACCTACGTGTGAGGCCCTACATACCTAATCCTCGCAGGTGCTTCCGGTGCCAGAGGTTTGGGCACGGGTCTCATTCATGTCGTGGTAATCCAACCTGCATGAAATGCGGCCAGAATGAACATGAAGATGGCGAGTGCACCAACCCTTTAAACTGTGTGAACTGCAAGGGGCCCCATGCAGCGTACTCACGCTCGTGCCCGGAATGGCAAAAAGAAAAAGACATAGTTACGCTGAAAACCAAAGAAAAACATACCGTATCCAGAAGCGCGCAAGCGAGTGGTTCTTGCCCAAAAGGGCACTTTACGCTGAAGCGGTGCGAAGGGGGAAGGCACCGCCGACGGTCTCTGTAGGCACACAGGTCGAACTCCAGGACCTAGTGGCCACGGTCCGTCCCCCAGACAAGAGCGAAAAAAAGGCACCAAATGCCTTTTTTCAGGGAGGCCCCAAAGCCTCGACCAGTGTTGGTGTCAGCCAACCTAATGTCGAGGCAAAAGAGGTCTCAACAACGGTGCCGAGTAGCCGGCCTCACTTGAGAAGGCCAGAATCCTTGCCGGGCACCAACACTGTTCAGCACCCTTGTGGTGCTGAGTCCATGGACGTGAGTCCATCGGACACTGAAAGCCTGACAGACCCTGCTCAACTAGCAGGGCGATCAGGCAGCCCATCATTCCTCCCTGCCAAGGAGGGAAAGGGAGCCGAAACACTTTTTCGGCCCCACAAAAAAAGAAGTGACGAAGCACACGAATAGTGTCGCTTTTTAGCTTATGTACAAATAACTCGAAATACTAAATTTTATACACATCATTTCCCGTAATGGCATACATCATCCATTGGAACTGCAGAGGCATGACACAAAACTTAAGCGACATTAAGGACATATTTACAAGCTTCTCTCCTGTAGCGTTATGCTTGCAGGAAACGAATCTGGGACCAAAAAACACCAAAATACTAAAAGGTTACACTGTTATACGTCGCGACCGCTCGCAAAGCAACCGGCTGTCAAGCGTAGTCGCCATTGTTGTCCAAAGTGGTATTGCGGTAAGAGAAGTTATAGTTAACAGTTTCATTGAAACGGCTGCAGTCACCATTTTATCACATAAAACTATCACAATTTGTTCCATATACATTCCACCTCATACACATCTTACTGTAAAAGATCTAGAACAGATTGCAGAACAGTTACCTAAACCCTTTTTAATTACAGGAGATTTCAATGCGCACAACATACTATGGTGTAGTGTAAAGACAGACAGTAGAGGGCAGGTAATTGAAGATTTTATTCTTACTAACAAGGTGTGTCTTTTAAACACTGGACCACCAACATACTGCTCTCCAGGCACAGGAACCATGAGTTGCTTGGATTTGGCACTGTGCTCTAGCTCGCTGTTTGCTGATTTTACATGGGAAACAATAAACAATCCTTACGGTTGTGACCATCTACCGTCGATTGTAAAACTAACATCACCACTTCCGACCATACGCTCTCGACCACAGCGTTGGAAGCTTCACAAAGCTAACTAGCCTTTGTTTACACAGAGAGCTAATCTACGGGATGAGTTCTCTGAACACGTAACTGTAGGCGAAATAAATGACAAGTTCATCAATTGCATACTGTCTGCGGCAGAGCAAGCTATTCCCCAGTCATCAGAACTAGTGGGAAGAAAGCTAAAACCATCGTGGACCAGTGAGTGTGCAAAAGCTAAAAAACTACAAAATAAAGCATAGTGCAACTTCCGTAGGTACCCCACATGTGACAACCTCCTTGCGTTCAAACAAGTTCAAGCAAAAGCACGATTTATTCGTAGAAATGCAGAAAAATTGTCCTGGCAGAAGTACATGTCTACAATCAATAGCATAACCACATCCAAGAAAATGTGGAACCAGGTTAGAAAATTCAGCAGTGACTATTCCTCATACGCAATACCCATACTTACAGACCTAGGCACACAGACATCTCTAGAGGAGCTGGCGAACATTTCAGGTGAACACTTTTACACTATATCCAGTTCCGCTAATTACACGCCATCCTTCCTGGCATACAAACAGTCAACCGAAAAACAAAAACTACCAGTAACCGGTGGCCTAGATGAGCCGTACAACGCTCCCTTGACACTCCAAGAGTTAAGCACTAAGCTTTCAGCAGGAAAAAAGACAGCAGTCGGTCCAGACAGAATTCATTACGCACTGCTCGCGCACCTGTCTCAAGATGCGCTGCAAGCATTATTGAAGTACTTTAACGTGGCTTGGAAAACTGGCAAAATGCCCACAAAATGGAAAATGGCAACCATAGTGCCATTTCTAAAGACTGGAAAACCACCCACTTCACCGGGTAGCTATAGGCCCATAGCACTTACAAGCTGTATGGCAAAATCATACGAAAGCATAATAAACAGAAGACTAACATACGCCCTTGAAATAGACAACCTACTAGATGATCATCAGTGTGTGTATAAGAAAGGCCATTCAACAATAGACCATCTTGTCCGTCTCGAACACACAGTACGTGAGGCCTTCTTACATCGGCAACACTGCCTAGCAGTGTTTTTTGACCTGGAGAAGGCCTACGACACCACGTGGAGGTACGGTATACTGAGAGATCGGGCTAATCTCAGAATACGCGGAAGAATGCTTAATTGCCTCTCTGACTTTCTATCAAACCGAAACTTTCAGGTACGGTTGGGCTCCACACTATCGCGAGTTTTTGTCCAAGAAAATGGTGTGCCGCAGGGTTGCGTATTTAGCACTACACTGTTCATAGTCAAAATGAATTCAGTTAATAAAGTAATCCCACCCTCCATCATGCACTCATTATATGTTGACGATCTTCAGATAGCATGTCGGGCCTCAAGCATATCCACATGTGAAAGGCAGCTGCAGCTAACCATCAACAAACTGACCAAATGGGCAGATCAAAATGGCTTTGGCTTTTCTACCCAGAAAACCGTTACCCTACTTTTCTCACAAAAGCGCGGTTTGTATCCCGACCCTGTTCTTAAAATCAACAACAGTGTACTGCCACTCAAGTCAGAACACAAGTTCCTAGGCCTAGTCTTTGACAGGAAATTAAACTTCATTTCCCACATAAATTACACAAAAAAGAAAGCAAACAAAGCGCTCAACATTCTGAAAATACTATTGTGGAAACACTGGGGTGCCGATCGAGTCTGCCTTTTACGCATATACCTCTCGATCGTGCACAGCATACTTGACTACGGCAGCGTTATTTACTGTTCAGCCAGAAAATCTTACCTCAAACGTCTTGACCCAATACATCATCACGGATTGCGCTTGGCGACTGGAGCGTATAGAACCTCACCTGTCCAGAGCTTATATGCTGAGAGCAATGAGCCGTGCCTAGAACAAAGAAGAGCGCTACTTACTGTATCCTATGTTTTAAGAACCAGATCGAAACCAAGCCACATAAGTCACACTATTGTCTCTCGCATCGGTACCAGAATACAACAGACCGCACACGATAAGACCACTTCTCTTGCGCTTTGAAGAAATATGTCTAGACTACAAAGTACCGAATCAGGCACTAAGCGTTGTCCAAATACCGGAAAGACTGGCTCCATGGTTGGACACTTCGCACTACACTGACCTTGCTTTGACCCATGTAAACAAGAAGGAAACTCCACGGGAACAAATTATGCAGGATTTCCTAGCTGTACAAGAAAAATATAACATGCATTCTGAATACTACACTGATGGATCAAAAACACAAGAATATACAGGAAGTGCTGTCATATCAAAACACTCAGAAACATGTATAAGACTGCCACCATTCGTATCTATCTTCACAGCAGAAGTATAGGCTCTTTTGATTGCTCTCGAAGAAATTTTACTAAGAAATCACATAAAAGCTGTCATATACACTGACTCACTTAGCGCATTAAAAGCCCTACATTTAAGGTCGGAAAACAAACCGTTTCTCGGGGACATTCTACAGAAGCCAGAAAGAGCTGAGAAAAATGGCAAGACAATACGGCTTGTATGGGTGCCGAGCCATGTTGGTATCCCAGGAAACGAAAAGGCAGACAGGGTAGCAACAGGAGCAGGTCATCAAAAAATAGCAGAAATAAGGGCACCATTCAGAGACTGTTTCAGCAGTTGTCGGACAGCCTTTAGGGCAAAATGGCAAGAAGAGTGGCAGGCTCAAGTGCATAACAAGCTGCAAATTGTCAAGCCTATTCTACAAGAATGGAAGTCATGCAATCATCAAAAGCGCTTCATCGAAGTAATACTATGCCGCCTGCGGATAGGTCATACTCACCTCACCCACAACTTCTTGTTGCGCGGAGAAAATCAACCAGAATGCGAACATTGCAAGGAACCTCTGAGTATTAATCATATTTTAATAACATGCCCAGTCTTTGAAAAAAGAAGACAGGCTTATTTTAAACAATTTTACAGAACACAAACACCTTTCCACCCATTGTTAATACTATCGGAAAATGCAATCATCCCCATAGAGGACGTTCTCCGGTTTCTAGAGGCCGCAGGCATTTTAAACAAACTGTAAACAGAAATCTGTTTTTCATCTCATATTTTAACCCTATTATCAAAATCGCCTAGTGTCTGGCGCATCATAGCTATTGTTGCTTTTGCACCATAAAACTCAACGTAACTAACTAATCGACAATTGCACAAGTATGACTGCTGAAACTTGAGCAACATAGATTGGCGCTGCGGATGGGGTCGGCCGTTTCAAATACCCGATGCTGTTAAGAGTGGACAGACAAATGTACAGACAGACAGACCAAAATTTTTGCGTCGAAGGTTCCCAAGAAAGAATATCGTCTTTAAAAAACATAGCATAACATTTCTTTGGGTGACTTGCTTTGAGACTGTAAAGGAAAGACAGTAGCGCTAAAGAGATTGAATACCAAACTTGCCCAATTTCAACGTGCACTTTTTGTCGGGACCAGTAGGCCTTAAAATCGCATGTGCATTGGGTTTGGGCACAAGCCGAAACTGCCCCACAGCTGCCTATCATCTCTGCCATTATTTGGTGTGACTGTTAATTAATTTATTATTATTTATTTGTACATACTGCAATAACAATTTGTTGTTGCTTTCTGCATTGCGCGTTGCGCGGTCTGTTAGCCATCTTGTTCAAGAATGGGTGCAGCAGCCACAGACTCGTGTCCGCCATGAGAATCGCTTTAAATGTTGTATGCGGTAGAGGGCGGCAACAAGAGTAGAGCCCATCATTTTATTGTGCAAGAGACCTGCATTCACCACTGGTAAAAGCTGAAAGAGTATCTTCGACTGTAAGCCTTCAAGTAAAGGCCCCCACGCTTTGCAAGCATGGAGACATTTAGATCCTGTACATGGGTTGGCAAAGGAACAAAGTGTCTGTACGTTTCGTTCATGAAAATCACATGCACATTAGAATCGGGGCATGCAGTATTTGTTTTGGGGTTATGTAAATTAGATGAATGTTAGAATTGGGGGCGCATCGGAATCTGATAAATATGGTAAATAAGCACTTCTTTCACTTCCTCATCTTGCCCCCATTTCTTTTGCACCACTCTATCTTGTGTCATGTGTGCACAGAAAACGACTGTTGCTGTTAACCACACGGCTTTGGTTCCTTCAAAGGGGCCCTGAAACACTTTTTCAAGTAGCCATGGAATAGATTCACTACAATAACTTATTGCTTTACGAATTCAATGCCGCAAAAATTTTAAGAATTCGTCCAGCGCGAGCGGAGTTACAAAGATATGTCGCACGCTGCGAATGCATTCTCTATTCTCTCGTGCCAACGAAAGTGCTGGAAGCTAAGCAGGGAGGGATGGCAGGGGCAAAAAAATAAGTCACATGCGCCTCGTGATCATGAGAGCTGTTTTCTTTTTTTTTTTGTCTTCGAATACGGGGCTTTTTCAGTGCGATTGCTTGCGCGCACGGGTGGACAAGTCGCGGCCTCCCGCAGCAATTCTTGTAACGACCGAGCGCGCCATGTTCAAATCTATCAATGGCTGATAGACGGCCTTCTACAAGTGATTTTTTAGCGTCTTCTGTCATTTGTCGAGAAAAGAGAAAGCAATTTTTAGCTGACCTTGATAATTTATTGTGAATTTTATACCGCGTGCTGCGCTGTAATATTTAGCTCGCGTGTTATTGGGAGTGCCTGGCACCAATCGGAAGCGTTGTCTGACTATGCTCAAAAAGTGTTTCAGGGCCCCTGAAGGCTTGTGCGCAAGATGATGCAACTTGGGCACTTGATCTGAAAACTCATTGTAACTCCTCGCATTCCATACCTGTTTATAAATCACGGCATCAGACTTTTTCTGCAGGGAGTTGTTGAAATGGAAATGATATGACTGAGAGTATCCCCTCTCTTATGCCTCCTACACTACACTTCTGTGCATCTCTTTGCTTCAGCATCGTCAACAGAAAGCTGACTTGCTTGCGCTTGGGTTTGTTGGTTTGGCATTGTGGTATGTTCTAGCATGGAGATGCACATGCATTTATTTTTTTATACTTATGGCTCTGCAACTCTTATCAGGTTTTTAGCAGGGTGGAATACAGTACATGAAAGAAAGTACAACATAATGACACTAAAAATACATACAAAGGTTACAGTAAAAAAAACAAAGAAAAACACATTCAGGTTCAGTTATTCAATAAAAAAAATTTGCAAACAAAATTGTAACAGGCAACACAGATGTATAATAATACACACAGTCATCTCGAAAACAACTAATTACCGTATTTGCTCGCGTAATGCTTTCCACTCGCATAATCAACGCACCCCCAACTTCAGTCGTCAAAATTTTGGTTGTTTTTTTTTCTACCGCGTTATAAACATGCCCCCTAAGTTCACCTGTTGCAGTCCTGCCAACTGATCCATGGCGCCTCCTTGCCCAATAGATCTCTTCTGTTTTTTATTATTAATTATTATCCCGACCCACCTCGGCTCACTCCCTCCTTCCGTTCGCCCGCTGTTGCGTGCCGTATTGTTCTTTTTTTTTTTTGTCTGTGCGTGGCACATCCCCAGTCATTTTAAGTTATCTATGCGCCACAGAGGTGTTCACGAATGGTTCAAGTGTGGAGACATTACAGCTAATAAGTACAGAGTGAGCGAAGGTCAAGAAACTGCCCGCACCTACCGACGGTCGCTTCCTGCAAATGTGAAACTTAACGCCCAACTGCATGCACTCAATTTTCGAGCGACGATGATGGGATTTGCGATCGCCATGGCGGTCGCGAAGGGCCATTCATCACCATTGCATCACAGGTTTCTTGAAAACTAAAAAAAAAAAATCGCTTCTCACCCAGACAAGATCGTGACTATTTCTGCAACGTGGTAGCATCACCGATTCTCACTTCAGTTGCAATTTGCTCTTCGTGCTTGTTATCCGCACGTACTTCAAGGAACACAATGATATCGGCTACCATTTCTATACAGTCAAACCTCTTTAGTACGTACGCGCTTTAAGCGCACTAACAGTCAAAACATAGTTGAGATGAATCCCCGACTGAGTCTTACAGAGATTAATAATGAATTTGCAGACTGCTTAAGCCAAAGTGTTCGTCTTATGCCTACTAATTAGTGCGTACTAACTGCGTACCACAATAAAATTTTGGGCCGGTGAACTTGCACATGCCACAATATGCCGCGAACGTTTTTCCGTTATGTTGATAAGTGCGGAGATCAGCCGATCTGCAGTCATTCCGACTTCCGCGCGATTGCGGCAATGACTTTACGAGTAATCAAAGCGAAAAAAAAATGCCCCCACTTCCCCGAAGGGGATTGTAAGGAAATGCAAATGCATTACTTGCACCGAGAAAGGGTATCGTTGCCGTCAGATCTTCGCCTTCACCAACTGATGCCATCGCCTTGAGAGGCACCCGGCCAGTGAATGGTCGAAAGTGAGGAGCGAGCGGACGGAAGAGAGGGGCGCAGGGACAAGAGATAGCGAACGACGAGAGAAGGAGTGGCAAAGCACTGCACCACGGCCGCTGGATAAAAAACAAAGTGGCTGTGACTGGTACCCTCGCCTGCACTCTCTCCCACCACATGCTCTGGTTGCTAGGGGAGAGGATAAGCGCGTGCACTCGTAGCTGTTGCTGTGGGAGAGGAAGTGAGAGCGGAGAGATAACACCTGCCAGCGCGCAGACAAGGCCGGATGCCAGCCATAGCCTGACTAAGAAATCGATTCGCATTTAAAACGAAGGAGAGGTGGCGACCACTGACAAAAGCGCTGGTATGGCTTATCTCTGAAGAAAAGCTTTATCACTGTAAGCATCCCCGGCTATCTGCTCGTGCATGCGCATGTGGCGTAGCGCCACTTAAAGCCTACTGCATGCATGCTTTTAGTTAGCGACTACCTGAAAGCACTGAGCCGCTGATCACTGCCGCTTCATTGTGCGGCACCGTATTCAAGAGTGCACCGCTTTACAGAAATGCAAGCAGCTTGCGGTCGCGGAGTTTGGCGCTGTGGTTTGCAGGCACCAAGAAATCTTGCTGTATTATGCTAACATGCACACCATACAGCAAGCGTAGCGTTTTTGTAACCATACTGCACGCGCTTATTTAGCGACAGCCCAAGGCGCCTCTGTTGGCTACCAGGACTGCTAGAGCATCGCGAACAGTGCATCGCTTGCAGAAAGCTCTTCGTCGCTGCCTTAACCAAACAGGCTACTGGCTGCATCTGTGCATGGCCTGAAGCGGAGTGGGCGTACTCTACAGCAAGTGGATCGGCAGTCATGTTGTGTGCGGATTAGGCGAAGCGCTGCATGCAACCACCCATGCAGTAAACGATTTGTCTCTCTGCGACCGTATCGCTTAAATAAAAAGCGTCAGTTTTCATTTAGAAGCAGACTGCGGAGCTCGTGTATCATGGACTGTCGATTATGTCCACTCTGTCGCTGTACCGCGTGCGTAACAGGGACCCTGCGGTAGTTTCGAAATGTTCCTGGCCTTGCCACAGGATGCTGCCGGGCAGTTGTGCGAGAGTGACAGAATCTTTTCTGTACTTTAGCAAAAAGAAAGAAATGGCTTTGTGGTGGGCACTTTAGGCAGTATTTCCTGTCGTGCTGATTTTATTCCTTTGTTGACGGCAATGATGCATGTCAGAAGGTGCAAATTTGCATTGATGCGTAGTGCGCTTATTGCGTAGTTACGCCGCCGTCTTCGCCAGGTACGTATTAATGGTGTTTCACTGTAGTAACTTCTCATGTGGACGGTGAGGTGGCGGCCATATTTTGTCGTTAATCTTGTTATCGACGGTTTGTTTTGATGCTTCAGTGGTAACTTGCTGCAATGTTGTTTACTTGCTACTATGTCAATGGCGCCGTTGCGGTCATCGTGCGAGGTTGCCGCGAAGTTGGCAAAAGGCGTCGTAGCACACGTTTCTGGGCGCCCATTGATACCACAGCAGATACCACTGTTGCGGTTAAACGATTGCGAGAAAAGATAGCCACGAAACGCTTTTATGTTAAGTGCGGGCGTGGCGGGGACAGCTTGCAAAAGATGGCGCAATAAACCACTCAAGATGAGCGATGTGCAACAAAGAAGCTGTTTTCAAGCAGTGTACGTGTATGTCAATTGCAGAAAAGAAGCAACATAACTTTTTTTTTGCATTACCGCATTTTTGCTCATCCACAAAAAAATTTTCCACAAACTTTGCTCCGCAAATTAAATGCACCCCGAAATTTGCTGCGATTTTTCGAGAAAAGAAGTGCGTTCATTATGTGAGTAAATAGGTATGTTTCAGTCATTAAGAAGGGATGAAAATGCTGACCAAGAATTGGTCTGAACAATGGAGCTGCTGAGGTCATTTTAGTCTCCGAATCCCCGCTGTGGTGGCCACATTTTGATGAAGGCAAAATGCTAGAGGATCATGTGCTTCGATAAAGATGCACATTGAAGAACCTAAGGTGGTCGAAAACAGCGTAGCTCTCCAAAAATTGGGGGACCCCTAATTTTTGCATTTAAGAATTGAACGCAATAGGGATATTCTGTTCCTAGTGCGTACTTTTAACACACAGTGAATGACATCTTCTTGAACTTGCTATGCAACCGCTACGTGGCCTTAAGGGTGCAGTAGCGTGTGTGCCATTTGTGGTGGGTGACTGACTTTAAACTATGCACTCATTATGATAATCCCATATTCTGATGCCCGATGGCAATGCACGCTTGTACCACGTTTTAATACAGCAATACCTCATGTTGCATTGCGAACCATGTCTACATGACGCATGTGTTTTTAAAGCATAAAAGTTGCTTTCACTGCATTTCCAACCAGAGGAAGTTTTCGTAAGTGTATTCACAAGCAGAGGCATGGCTGTGTGGTAGAACACCCACTTGCAAACGACCTGGGTTCAATCCAGACGCAGACCCAAAATTTTTATTATTTTATTTGCATCTTTTTCTATTTTCCGGTCTTGCAAAGATGCTCGATTTTTCGCTCACTACCGACAATGCCAACGCCGGAATTTCTGCGAGATGAGCTCTTTAACGTTATCACATTAATATGGAATCTCTCGTAATTTAGTGCTTTCTGCATGTAAAACCTCAACAATTATAACAATTATATTTTTTTGTGTGTCCATTCTTGAATTTAACTTGTTTAAAGAGTCAGCTTTGAGCTTTTTACCTCTGTTGAAATATTGACTTAATTGAAAATTTGTAAGTAGCATGCATTCATTGAGCAATGGTCTCAATTCATCGCAGATGGCCGAGTCCTATGGTGACGAACCTGAGGCGCACGGTGCGCACGGTATCATCGCCAGACTCTCCATGTTCCAGCGGAGATGGCAAGTTTGACGGATGCCGCACTCCGCAGAGGGAATCATCGAGCACTCAACTGCGCCCAAAAGTGCTTTGGAGTGGCAGTCCGAGGCACCCATGATATTACGTACCTGCTTTTGCTGGAGCCCAGTGCCAACTCATTTGCTTGTGTCAGCAAGTACATTTGATCAAAGTGAAACCGGTGGCAGGGTCAGCCATCTGGGCA
Source organism: Rhipicephalus microplus (assembly GCF_043290135.1). Taxonomy (NCBI): domain Eukaryota; kingdom Metazoa; phylum Arthropoda; class Arachnida; order Ixodida; family Ixodidae; genus Rhipicephalus; species Rhipicephalus microplus. The sequence continues at coordinate 259,269,853 of NC_134701.1, forward strand.
TTCTCGTGCACATACGCACACCTCTGGAAAAAGTGCAGTGCCTCGGGACTTTTGACGGCCTCAACGAATGGGGTACAGTTTTAGAAGTGGTCTTGTAATTTGTAATTTATTTAAACGATTTTTAGAAATGTTGTGTAAACCTGATATTCTGTCTGCCAAGCGCCAAGTGTACCGCTTCTGACATACGTGTCTTACTGTGATCGCTTCATAAGGTCGTAAAGACAAATCAATGTGCGTAAGCTTTTTAGCATGGAGTGCTTCAGTGCTATACTCTGATATTACGAAAAGGCTTTGGCAGTGCCTGCTCTGTGCTTTTGGGGCAAACAAAAACAGAAGCTCTAAGAGGGCTGCTTCAACAAATTGGCCAAAATAGCTTGGTGAAGGAAGGGAAAAGGCTGGAAAAATGAAATCTTGAAGAATTCTGTTCAGGAAATCTTGTGAATGTTGACTTTTAATTACTGTATACACTTCCTTACTGCATTTACCATTTATATATTATTTATTTTTCAAAGTATCTCAGAATGGGAGGACTCACTGATGTGATGCTGTATGCAGTATGTTGCAGTGCACATATCAAGCTGCTTTTACATTAGACTGCACTTCATGCTCAACTTCCACCAATTCTGAGCAGTGATAGAAGTTTTGTTCCAATCGCTCCACACTGCTACAAAAGAGAATTGCTGCTCCATGCTGCTCTAAGCAGTAATTTTTGTTAGTAATTGCTCCAAAGCTGCTCCGAAATGACAACGGGTGTATGGGAATGACACATTTACTGTTTGACCAACTCGTAAGTCCCAAAGAAACTGAAAATAATCTGTTTACAGTAGACTCTCAGTAAACGGAACCTGAAGGGACCGGGAGAATGTGTTCCACTTAACAGGAGTTACGTTTGCCAATAGGTGAACATGGGTGTAGAATACAGGCCCGAAACCAAGCATTGCAGAGGCAATAGTTTCGTTTAAGCAGTAGTTCCGTTCAACAGATTTTCATTTACAGAGAGTTTACTATAGTATCATCCTAGTGTGCTCTGTAGCATTATCGGCTGGTATCTCATTTGTGCGAAAAGAATTGGCGTATTAAGTATATAGTTCAATTGTCTTTTTTTTTCTTAGCTCGATTTATATGTGGGGTTTAACGTCCCAAAACCACCGTATGATTATGAGAGACGCTGTAGTGGAGGGCTCCGGAAATTTCGACCACCTGGGGTTCTTTAACGTGCACCCAAATCTGAGCACAGGGGCCTACATTTCCACCTCCATCAGAAATGCAGCCGCAGCAGCTGGGATTCGAACCCGCGACCTGCGGGTCAGCAGCCGAGTACCTTAGCCACTAGACCACCGCGACAGGGCTTTTTTTTTTTTAAGCTAGACATGCAGGCTAATGTAGTAAAATGTGAAAATGAACAGGATCGCGTATATCTCATACCGATCATCTGCTGCTTATTTGACAACAGTTATATGGGACTGCACGCTTACTTCGAAAGTGTGGCGCTCAGCTTTTCTGGTTTGATTTGATTTCTTCCATAAATACTTCAGTATTTTAAATTGTAGCTCATTTCACAGCACATTTTGATTATTTGCTTGGGATGTAAAAACAGTGCAAAAAGTATAGACAAGGACAGAGGAAGAGACGACACTGCGCTGACAGGAAAAGACGACAGCGCGGTGTCGTCTTTTCCTCTGTCCTTGCCTATATTTTTTGCGCTGTTTTTACATCACAAGCATGAACCATCAACTAGCCCAACTTTCACTATTATTGTTTACCTGCCTTTGTTTTCTACATGAAATTTACATTGATTGTTGCCTGTTAAATATATTTTATAAGAAATATAATATTTACGAGATGTTTCAACAATTTTCTGACCGCCAAATAATGTACGGCAAATTTAATATCTGCTCCTAAGACAGCATTAGCTGCTCTAAACTAGCATTTTTCTGCTCCGAAAACACTTGTGGCTGCTCCGAAGCAGCGCTTTTAGGGCGGCAAAGTATGTTCCAAAAAGTAAAAAGGCCGTTCCATCACGGAATTCATGAAGTCTATTTGCGATTCAGGACTGAATATCTTTCCAAAGCTGTATGTAACGAGTCGACTCCACTTTGAACAAGTGTAGATTGTGCAAGAGAGAGTGGTGCTTCTGATGTTTGCAGATCGGTAGTTATACACTCAAACCTCATTATAGCAAAGTTGCATCTTGCTTGAAAATAAGTTATATTTTTCCAAAAACTTGCTACAAAAGTTTATTTCTAACTTTATATCTATTGCTAGACTATTTCTCATTAACTTTGTTATAACCGTTATTTCATTATATTCGGATTCTTTATATCGAGGTTTGAGTGTAGTACTGCTAGCACACGACGAGCCAAAAGCTACAAGCATGTGCTATAGGCTGCAGCTTCTTATTAACAGTAAGTTGGGCCTGTTCCTTTCTGTAAGAAGTTGAACTGATAAATGTCTAATGCATTCTGAAGACTTGTATAGCTCTGGTGTGTAAATTGCTGTAAAGTTCTATCTCTTGCTCCATGCTTTTTTTTGTGTGTGTGTGCCCAGTAAAATTTTAGTTGAAAGTGTGTTTGTGTGTTGTCATCCTTTAGCCTTTTGGCACTGTAGCATTTTTTTCAACAAATACATTCTCAATATATAAAACTTTTCTTCTGGAAGTTTTCCTTCTCTTCACAGTTTTTGGAATTTTATGTGCAACCAGGAATTATCTCAATTGCTCCAGAATTTCTCGACATACAATAAAATCTTGATATGATGAAGTCATAAAATTAACAATTTGCATTTCTATTACAAAATGTATGTATTGAAATGCATGCATTTTAATTTAACCTTTTATAGAATTTATATAATGAGGTGGGTACGTGTTTGCAGGAAAGGGCTGCAAGAAATGTCTGAGAAAATGTAAGGGGATAACGCGGGGAAGAGAACAAAAATACTGTTCACAAAGGTGGTGCAGCACATGGGGGGCTGTAAGTGCAGGTCCCATGCACTGTGGTAATTGGTATAAGCAAAGCTGCCCTGCCAGTTTCGCCATGTTAACTTGCCAGCAAGACGAAGGTGTTGCAAGAGCGACACTGTACTGAATGCTACGTTCACTAAGCTGAATTGTTGCTGTTCACATTTTTCTGGTGAATGTGCAGTGTCTAAAGATCACCACAAGATACTGAGCTTTTCTTTCAGATGGCATAAAAGTGAGGCAACAGCCTAGATGACCATATTCTCCAATTTAGTGACTTTGCACATGTGAACTATGTTCGGAAAAATGAGCAAGATGGGCTCTTGCACTGGAGTTTTCAATTGCCGCCTTGCATTTGCTCTCATCATCAGTCTCACTACACCCACTGCAGAGTAAAGGCCTTTCCCATGTTACGCGACTCAACGTGGTCCTGTGCTTGCTGTAGCCATGTTATCTCTGCAAACTACTAAACCCTTTGTATCACACAGCCAGTCCATTTGCGAATGTCAATTTTTTTCGTGTGTATATGATAATACATGTGAAAGTGGGAATGAACCGAAAACCACGACAATTTAGCTCCACATGTGTTTCCAGCATCCAAATGTCAATGCTGAGAACACCAGTTACACTAGGTCCATCATCATCGCTGCTTACCATGATCAATGCCTTCATCATTAGTTCAACATGTTCATCATTGATATAATGAGTATAAACGTTCATGCGACCGCTTAATATTGGCTCTGATGCAACATTTTCATCATCATAATTGTTCATTATTGCCATCATCGTGTTAATACATGTTAAACATTTTCATCATCACCATATCACCATTCAAGGCCCATTTGCTTGCCAAGGGATCTATTTCAAGTGTTCATCATCTTCATCATCATTGATTATCACTATCAAATTACCAATACATTCGTGGTTACGTTCAGCAGTAGCATCATCAGCAGTAGCATTGTTCAAGAGGCCTTTGCTTGTTGATCGCTCTGCTTAACGTAATTATTGGTGTCCCCAAATCAGAACATTTGCTTCTGCTAGTTAGCTTGAAAATTATGCCATGTATGTCTTCATCACTTAATCCATGTCTCAAATGAAGCAAATGAATTCAAGACATAGCTTCTAAAAGGGCTATCTAGCTGTATGTTTTGTGCCTAGTCGCACAGCAATGGAGAATGTCCTACTGCTATTCTTCTCGCACAAACTCTGTATGTTTTGTACCCACACACACACAAAAAAAAATTCACAGTTCAACAGAATTTGCACAAAAACAAGATAAACCTTTTCTTTTGTTAAATAATGTGGAATATTTTATAAACTACTCTTTATCTGATGATAAATGACAATAAATTATAAAAAAGTTAAGGCAGTTTCGCACTAGGGGTGCCAAGCCTGTAGTGCAGAGCTGGACAGCCTTTCTCTTTTTTTTTCTTTTCTCAATTTCTTCTTTTCTGGTATTTATTTCTTTCTCTTACTCTATTTCTTTCTTGCTGCTCCAATTTTTTTATTTTTTTTCTTCTTTCGATTTCTCACTTCCCTTTTTTCCTGTTTGTTGTGATTTTTCGCTTAGGTTCCTGTTTTTTTCCTGTTTCTGGCTAGTGCCAAGCGCGCTAGTTCTTTTTTGCTCATGATGATAAACAATCATAATCGAGGCACTTGAGAACAAGAGGAAGACTTCTCCTTGGCTTTAGCAAGTTTTGAATATTCTACGCATGGAGCGTTACGCCAAGCAATGACACTATACGACAGCTCTGACTGTTAAGGTGCTGCACACTTAGAAAATGTAATGATGCATGAGCAATCTACAGGTTACTTGAGAAAACCTTCATTGTTTTGTGTGCATGTGCTGCTGCTTGCAGAAGTGGACACGTATAGCTCTCCATATAGCTTTGTGTGGACAGATGTAATTGTTTTTATGAAATGCTGAAACTAAATGCCAACATTTCAAATAAATTTTTAAGGCAATGAGTTAACTAGAATGATCCCACTGCACTATGTTAGTCCACATGTGTGGATGCTGGGAGAGATAAGGCTAATCTCATCTGCCCACCTAACCTTACGCCTCTCGCTCTCACTCTTGCCTTTTCTTGTAATCCAGTTGGTTAGTTCTAAATGACCAGCAGTTACCGTGCCTTCGTGCTATGGGCCCCACCCATGTTCGTTTCTTCCTTATTTCAACTCCGATGTCCTTAACACCAGTTTGTTCCCTGACCCACTCTGCTCTCGTCTTGACCCATCATTTTTTTTTTTCCTCTGGCTTGCTGCGTTGTCCACATTGCAAGCTGAGCCCTCTTTGTAAACCTCCAGGTTTCTGCTCCGTAGGAAAGTAACAGTAAGATGCAACCTTTATGTGCCTTTGTCTTGAAAGATAGTTCTAAAATAACCATCTGTAACTATAAAATGCCTGCGAAATGCATATCACCCTATTTTTATTCCATTATAGGTATGTTAGTGTCATGGTTCGGCTCTGCACTCACCACCTGTCCTAACTAGACATATTCCTTTACTGCGTGAGGGGCCTTACTGCCCACCAGAAAGTGTTGTCCTCTGAAACTGTTGAACATTAGCTTCCCACATGTTCCTTTTCAGACCTACCGTGCCAATTTCCTTAACCAATCCAGTAATCATCATTTGCAATTTGTCCCCCCCCCCCTGTTAGATACCAGATAGTCGCTAGATACCAGATACCCACATCATGGTTTTATGGAGTTGTAGTGGTAGCATTGGTAGCCACATAAATTGATCAGCCTCATACACCCATATCCTGTTGCAGAAGCAGTGCCTCACTGAAAGTCTTCATGTAGAAGAGTGTTCATTAGTCTGGGAATTTACTGGCATTGCTTCAACGAGTCCAGGAGAGCTGCTTTCGATTTCAAAAACATGAATAGCTCGTCATGAATTAATAAACTTTAAGAGCTTTTTGATACCTTGAAATAATATTTCGGATGCCTTTTCTTTACTCATGTGAACAAATAAATGCACAATTTGAGACAATTCATTCAACAATAAGTTGCCTCTGCACCTTTATTGCATAATTCTATGGGCAGTTCAGTCATGAATTTACTTTTTATGGCACAAATTTGGCAACGGGTCAACTAGGTTACCTGCTGTAGCATTTGGAGTGGTATGTCCAACATTGGCAAACTGCCACTCGCACTGCGTCACCAGGCTTACGAGAGATTCTTGAAATTGCACTTGTAACGAAGCAAGCATGCCAGGTGGGGTTAGCTGGGATCGAGGAATCGGCACACTGATGTAATGTTCGTGCCTGCGTGGATGTCGGCGAATGGCCGGCGGCCGCAGTACTGGAAGTCGGCGGCTGGGGCTTCGTCGAACACGTTGAACTGGAACCACTGCTGCGTGACGACCTGCAAAGAGCACCAGGATTAGAAATTGGGGTTATATTGCGATGATCTGATATTTCTGTTCGCTCAGACTGGAGCATAAAGCACTGCGCTTGACTTTTTGTCGCCTAATCTACAGGTGTCATTCTGGCTCCTTCAGGGGCACCCATGCCTCCACCTCCTCCAGCCTCACTTTTTTTCTGCATGCTTGCTCCAGCATTCCACAAATGAAACACATTGTATTTGTTTGACCACAGGTGGCTTAAATTATCCTAGAGCCTCCTTTTTGTTATTAAATAAGCACAAAAAAAAAGTGCCATGCAATAAGGTAAACTGGTACTGCCCCTGTTTGACATCATCATCCTCGCTTACAACACTGTGATGGTTTATGCAACTCACACGAGTTCGAGAATACCAATACGCAACACCAATGTAAAGTAGGGAAAATGCTCTTAGACACATTGTAGAAAACCCGGCGCACATATTAAATGGACACTGTAGAGAAACCATCATGACTTGGTTTAGATTGACAAACTGCACTCTAACAACCCTCATGTCATGTGTTTTGCTGTCATAAGTTCATTATCAGCGGAGGAAATAAAGGTTGGAGTTTTATTTTTTTATTTTCGCACCAGAATCTCTACACGTGATGCCACAAATTTCAAAATGTATGTTTTGTAATTTTTCCGAAGTTTCGTATGCTAGGTATATGGCACTCCCAAATGACTATATACGTCATATTTATATATTAGAAGCTACGTAGAAACGCGTAGACTCTTCTCAAATCTCTGACATCGGCGTTTGGTGCAGGATTAACAAGGTAGAAACTCCATCCGCATTTCCTTTTTTCGCGCGTTGTCTCGCTTACTAAGCGTCGTGTCGTGACAAGATTAATGTTTCGGGATTGTTAAATTGTTCATTACTAATATGCATAAGCGTCCCTTTGAACAAGCACTCGTGTCTCTGAAATTCCCGCTGCATTATAATGTGACGTCATGTATTTTTGCTCCTGTTGTTAAATGCTATCACATAATGTAAGCTTCAGCTAAATTTTTTTAACCACAAAAAAGAAAAAAAATTTGGGCTTTTTTTATTTTTCTTTACTCTTCCATAAATACAGCAAAGTTTGTAGCGTCATTTCACTTTGTTTGGCACCGTGACTTCCGCGCCAAATTCGAAATGAGAGTTTTGAATAGTTTCCCTCGTTACAGTGGGTTTTCGCAAACTAAACGCAAATGTAAAATTGGGAGTAATATTATAGGCATGCACAAAAAGATATTCAGTTAAGTGGCGAATCAAAAAGGGTTTTTGTGTCAGTAGCCTTGCTCATAAGCGTACACAGGATTCTTTTTCAGGAGGGGGGGTGGGGGGTGAAAGGCAACGTTACGGTAAAGTCGAAGCCCCCCCCCCCTCCCTATTATGTTAATATATGGGACTGTTTTCACCCCCACCCCTCCCCGGGTGCACACTGGCCTTGGTAGCTCATTTCTTTTTGCACATGTAAAATGTGAATCCTTCGTTCGCGCTGTAATGCGAGTTTGCCGGTTCTTTAAAGGGTTAAAGGGACACTAAAGAGAAAAATTTCAAATTGATAAACTGCAATCAGAGAACTCTGTCATAAATTTCATTGTCAAAAGTTTATTATTAGCGGAGAAATCAAGGTTGAAGTTTAATTTTTAGATTTAGCGCCAAAATCTCCGAAGTGGCATAAGTAATTCCACAATGTATTTTTCGTATTTTCGTGACATTGGCCAGACGAAACTTTCTGAAACTTCGTATGCTAAGTCTATGGCACCCACTGAGGACAATGTAGTTCTCTTTTATCGATTAGAATTTATGTAGGACCCAATAGACGCCTTAAAAATTTATGAGGTCACAGTGTCTGGTGCGGGAATTTCAAGGTGGTGTCTGCGCTCGCTATTTTTTTTTTTTTTTATGGCGCGTGTCCTCGCTTACCAAGTAAAAGTGGTGTTTTCGGGATTGTGAATGTGTACTTATACGCAAAAAGCTTCTTGGTCTTTAATGTCCCTTTAAAAGGGGAGGATGGCGTATTAGGACAAGTTCTTTCAGCTGTTCTTTCGTATGTCTACCAAGTGCGTGCTCACATGTGTTCTACAGGCTCGGAACAAGCATACTGGAAAGGCAGATGCCTACCTTTTTGTGGTCATGCAGCAAGTAAGAGACAACACACACTGAACAGTCAGGTATGCCGTGTCTGCGTCCCTTCACCTCTCCCCTCTTGTATCTATTTTTTCTTGTGTTCCAATTAGCAGAATTAATTACGATATACGTGAGCACACAGTTGAAGTTGCCGAGTATAATTAACGAGTGACACGTGTGATATGCCGGCCCGTACGTCGCACGCACATCATGAAGGGGAAGGGGCAAGTACATCCGACACATCCCCCTTGAAACCGCGGACGCACTCACGTTGGTAACCAGGTGGGAGTTGATGCTGCAGACCCCATGGTAGCCTAGTGACTTAGCGTCGTGCAGCGTGTTCGCCATCAGCAGCAGCACGAGCGCGATGTTGTCGGCGTGTCGGTCGGTGCTGGTGCCCACCATGAACCAGAGCAGCAAGCGTCGACCCAGCGCTGCGACAGCCGCGCGCAGGGGTCGCTCCATCGACTCGTTGATCTCGGCGATGGCCAAGAACGAATCCGCCATGCCGTCAGGCGCCTGCGGACGGCCGCGCAGTGATTAAAATCCGTGTACTCCGTTACTCCGTGCGTATAACTCCGTGCGTATAACGCGAGTAAAGATATGCTCCAGAACGTCACGTGTCACGTGTGGTCCAGTCGGAGCTTTACCCCACCTCTTTCTTTGGTATGTGAAGGCTGGGGAAGGCTTAGCTGTCCTTTTCGTATGCGACAGCATGTCGTACACGTGTTGTATAGAATAAAGTTACGCATTATCTCTATGCACAAATACTGATATAGCAAACAAATAAATATTCCTGCATTCAGCATTATTGGCGTGTGGTGTGGAAGACAGTGCGGCAGCGCCTGCCCCTGTTTTCTGCATTAACCTTGTTGCTCCAAACAGACAGGGCGCATTTCGTTGACTCCGCGGTATGTGTGCGCTGGTAAAAAAAAAAAAAAAAAAAAAAGCTCCGTCTTTCATTCTCATGCATTCGCCCAAGGTGACTCGAAGGCGAAAGCATCGATCCACCCGCGCCCCTAAACTTTGTAAACTTGGTCTGATGTTGCGCAGCCTCCGGCATCGGCAGCATTGCAAAAATTCTACACTTCACGTGCCTCCGGGATTGGCCTACCCATGCTCTGATCACGGTGTATAGCCATGACCAAGTGACAACGTCATGGGATGACGCCACTCCTACGTCGTGATGCCGTCACCTTTTAGCCATCTGTGACGTCACACGGGAACGTCACCACGTAACAATTTTTGCATCGCTCGTGTTGACGCCACCGGCGATGTTTGATCAGTTACTTAAAACTTTCGCCATAAACTTGCTATCGCTCACCGTTTGCGGTCCGCTAAAGTCACAGCACACTGCTACGGCGAGCAGCTTTCCCGTCTCGGCGTCGTGCACGAGCCTCGTGGCACCATCGGCGATCAGCTGCGGCCAGAGGTGTCGCAGGCCCCGCCAGTGCTGCTCCTCGGTGTTGTGCACCGCCAGGTCCAGCCGGTTCTTGGACGTGAAGGAGCGCGCCAGCAGGTTGACCACCTCGTCTAACGACGTGCCCGCGTCCAGGAGCGAGACTCGTAGCCTCCGCGTTCCGGGCATCCCGGGCAGCGTCATGGTGCACGCAGCGCGCTCCACCAAAAGGCGCAGGGACGCCGTGCCGCTCAGCTCGGAAGCGCTCACCTGCGAGTTTTGTTTGGGCTCACAAGTTCATAGAGTGACACCGAGTCTCTGTAGTAATGGCGCGACCCTCTTTCACCCTCGAAATGTTTTATGCAAGCATGCGCGCACGAACGTACATAAAGGTCCCCCCCCCCTACACACACACTCTCCTCCCTGCCCGAAAAAAATTTTCTGGCTACGTTCATGTCTGCGGTATTTCCATGAACTTATGAAGTTTGAATGCTAGGTGATGAAGCTGTGCACACTAACGGGAAAAGTGTTTTTTTTTTCGTAATATCAATTACCATTTGGAGTTGCGCAGAACTCGCAAATTAAACTGGCAGGGGTGCAGGCATAAATGTTCTGGTGGTGGAAGGGGTCTACCACCCTTGTATGTGTGCGTGTATTGCACACATGAAAAATTGTAAAATTTGAGGTACACTTGAAAGCACCGTCTCCAGACCCCCTGGCTATGCCAATGATAAATTCGAGTTCTCCGTGCTTACCTGGTATCCGATGTGGTTCAGGAGAGCGGCAGCATCAGAGACGGAGCTGGCGCCCTTTCCTGTCCTCTGACTGGTGTAGCTCCTGTCTATGTCCAGGTGACCAACAGTCGTGTCGAGCGATCGGGCCAGGGCCACGAGTACGGTGGCGGCGCGCGTCACGTTCACCTCGCCGCAGCTCTGCAGCTTAACGATGGCGTCGGCGTATTCCCTGAGCAACTGGCGCTTGTTCGGCCGCTTGTCGACGGGCAGTGGACCGAGCGGAATGAGCAGCGGCATCCACTGCCAGCTGGGCAGCTTCGAACTGAGCGGCCGGAACAGCTCGCCCGACGTGTCGCCCGGCGTGGTGCTCCAGTAGAAGGCGACCAGCGAGACCTTGGGCGAGCTGAGCCGCTCCCAGCTCACCTCACCGTCGCTCACCACTGGTATGTCAGTAAGGCACTTGGTGATCAGGGCGATGTCGGCCTGCGTATACAATGTGATGAACACGCTTTGTCAAATAACTGCCAGACTGTAAGCTATCACTAAGTAACCTAAGTACCCCAAGTTTTTTTTTTTTTCACTCGGTTACAAGCGAAGAAAAAAAAATGTTGGCTTCGCCCACAGTCGTGGCTGTCACAGTGGGCAGAGCCTACAATTTTTTCTAGGTTGTAAACTTGTAGTTAAGTAAAGTAGGATTTATTAAGGTATGTTTGAAAGAATGACTTGAAAAGGAAATATCCTTGGGTTTATCTTATCGACGTCACTGACCGACGATGGCTGAAGTTGGTGTCATCGTATAAAAAGCCCCCCACCGTGAGCAATCACGCTGGCGAGAAGTTTGGCAGATAAGCAACGTCCAGGATAATTCAATGGTAATGTGTATATGGTTGTCCCGCGTACTTCATAAGCCATTTACATCAGACATATACGTACCTTGCAACCATCTATTATAGGAGCAGTCCGCTCGGTAAGATAGAAGTAGCCATCGGAATCCACGAAGCCTTTGTCTCCTGTTGGCAGCAAATAGTCGTCATTTGCACCACCGAAGCAGATCGTACCGACAGTTCCCTGCGTGCAGACAGTTTGCTATTTGCGGCATTGCATCAGTGCGTAAGATTATTGTTTAACACTTGTATAGTTACCGCGTTCAGAAGCAATAAATAGAAATTTGGTAGCATGGTACACTCTCTGCATCATTCCAATGCGGAACCCGGCTGTACATTTAGTAACGCGTTAAGTTAACTGAGAACAAGACATCTTGCAAAAGACATGACCCCCTGAAGCTTTCGTGGTGAGGCCCTTCCTTCGGGACCGGTCCGCCTATGAACAAGCGGCAACGTCCTGCGATGACGTCGTCATATATGGCGCGAAACTCACCATCGGAAGCCTATACAGCTGTGCTCTAAATGACGCTCCTAATTTACCGTCGCTGTTTACCCTGCTGTACTCAATTAATGCCTTCGATCGCCCCATACTTGGTTGAAAATTCTCATCACTATATATAGGCTTCCTCCATTGTGCGTACACGCTTTTAAGCTAGAGTCGACCCCCTCAAGTACAGTCCTTCATTTAATTAGTGCTCTATGTTCTCGGAGTTTATTTCTCTTGAAATTTCAAGTGTGTTTTCCGGAGTTTATTTTTTATATTTATACGTTCTCACTATGGGGTCTTCTTTATAGTTACTTCCAATCATATTGCTTTGAATCGTTGCTGGTAATTCACTTATCAAAACAAAATGGCCGCCACGAAAAGACGTCTCCCCCCAATGGGATTATCTCCTGGATTTACGTCATTGCACCCGAGTGACTTGACGCACCGGAAGGCACTCAGTTATGGCACCAGGCTCGCACACGGCGGCGCGACAGTTGCCGACGGGCCTGCCGATCGTCACGAAGTCTCCGTGGTCCGTGGCAAAGTGTCGCAGCTCGCCCTCTGGCGGGCACTCGTAGGCGATCGAGTGACCCGACCTCTCGTACACGCGCACCAGCCTCGCCCCGGGCAGGGTCCGCCGGAAGAGGCGCGCCAGCTGCGTGGTCACCAGACCCCGCGAGCACTTGACCAGCCGCAGTTCGGGCAGCACCGGTCCGGGGTCCAGCGCGGCGCGCCTCAGCAGCGCGAACAGAAGGTCCGGCGTCACTTCGACTCGCGTCGCTGACGAGTTGCGCAGGAACCAGAGAAGTGCGCTAGGGGAGCGCTTGTCCTCTGCAATGTCCAAGGAGGAATGTTCCCTTTTAAAGAGCACACTGACATATTTCCTGTTTTTTGTTCAACACCCCTCAAATAATAATAATAATAATAATAATAATAATAAATATTGTTCATTTCATTTATACTTTCAGCCCCTTATTAAAGGGCTATTGCAGGAGTAGAATGACGTGGTATTTAAACAGAAATGTGCATTATAAGAGAGAAAAAAAGAAAGGAATCTTTGCTACTAGTGCACATCATTTCACAGAACGTATCAAAATGCATATAAAAAGTCTATTTAATTGCAAGTTCGTTACTATTATTATTAAATAAAAAATCACAGCATATCCATGAGGTGAATAATTACGAGTGGAGCGAAGCTCTCCGCAGCCCGTCCTCGTGGTAATAAGAGTGCCTAAGACCAACGAGGAATTGGCAAACGTCCGTGCCTCGTCCACCAGCCTCTGGAAGCTCAACATCGTTCAGAATTACAAGGCCAGACCGCCCGAAACGGTCGCACGCACGGGCGGACGTACGGACGAACGCACGGACGGACTGATGGACACTTAGCCCCGCTCATCATCATGCACTCCGTAGATATGCTGTGACGTCGTTTTTATTGACGTGCAATGTAATGCAACTGGCTGCTACGACGACTACGATGACACAGGACGTACGACCACACGGCGTGAGGATCCTCGCCCCCTTAAAGCACAGGACTTCTAGTGGGTACGCAATGCGGCTGACAACACGGTAGACCAATCAAACTGCATCCGACGATTGTCGAACCTTGTTAGACCGCATCACACAGGATCGCGGTCGCTCCCGAACATTGCCGTTCCTGGCAGGGCTGGTCGCTACCAGAGTTGTAAGTTTCCGGGAGGCGGGCAGGCGAGTTTGTAAGCCGAAATAATTGCAGGTACAGAACGAAAGCGTAATAGACCTAAAATACGCAGAAAGCCGAGGGCACAGAAACACATAAAGTGTGGCCGCAATATTCGCATGGGTATGAATAACCAGCGAAGCTGCATTCGCGTTTCTGCTGTAGACATATATACTATAGCCGATATTGATATTATATCAGATATTATATTATATCAGATATTACTTATAGACTTATAAATTTTATATTACTGGCACTTGGTGTTGTGCAAACATTGTGCTGCTGGCTGTAGCGCTCATCAGTGCTCAACCACAGGAATCAAGAGTCGGGAACTACACATCCTCGATACCGTCTAACTCCGCCATGTTATAGAGCGCAATTCTGAGGCGTTATGGTGGCGCAAACGATAACAAGAATAGAACGAGAAAAAAATACCCATAGGATCAAAGGGGATTTTAACCACGGTGTCCTCTCCATGGCAGTCGAGTTTTCTAGCACAGTGCACGCTGGTGCTTGAAACTCATTTGCATATGGCGCGGCAGAAGACTAAAACAGCAACCAGTCATCACATAACGCTAATTACACAACGAGTATGCGGGTTAATGTTTGCCACCCACTGCGAAGTGCTCGGCCATAATTCGTCGTCAGCCACACGCAGCATAAACTAAGTGCACATAATGTCTTACAGATGTGTAGCGGGTACCTCGCTTATCCGCAGAAAGACTATAGTCATGGCGTAGCAGGTGCTGTCGCCAAAAAATTATGTCTTATGGTGTAATCGATACATTGCGGAAAGCCAAAACTTCAAGCACACTTGACCTTGCCCCAGCACGAAGCGGAATTCGCGTTGGGCAGTATCGTATAGTCGTCGGCGAATTCTTTCGTCCTCAGTGAATCAGTGATGGCGCCTACACCTTGCGAGCAGAATCGGAATTAACTAGGATTACGAATTGGACTTATCTGAACATGACACTTTTGTGCACGCTTGCGCCAAGAATAGCTCGACGCCTGGATGCGGGCTTACCTGCCGCTGTGTTCTCGTGGCGCCCGACTGCTGATACGAAGGTCGCGGGATCGAATGCCGGTCGCGACGGCCGCATATAGATGGAAACAGAATGCCAGAGACCCGCATGCTTATATTTAGGTACATGGTAAGAAAAAAAAAAAAAACCCGGGGTGGTTGAAATTTCCGGAGCCCTCGACCACGATGTCTATGACACAATCGCATCGGTAATTGTTTTAGGCTTTAAGACCCCAAAAGTTACGACTATATAAAGAATGTGGGCTCGCCTTCTGTGGCAAGAGCCACGGTGGCGCCTGCGCAGAGAGCACTGAGCGTGTCCTCCCAAAAACGTGCCGTGTCCACGCTGTCCAGCACGGCCACGGTCTCGCGGTCGGCCTGGGTATCGCTCCATTCCCACTGGATTCGGCCCAGGCAGCGTTCGGCGGCCAGAGCGCAGCGTCCGTCCGCATCTTCGCCCAGGATCTGTAGCAGAGGTCGCCGAGACGGCGAGCTTCTCGACGGCGACGGTGATCGCCTCAGCCACGGTCGATCCCAGCAGCCAGAACCGTCGTCCCGAGGCTACGCGCACACCGACGGTTAACAAAATAGGTGACACAGCGAAACCTATGTCCTGGTCAGGGAACACAGCAAATAGCCCTACGTGTGCTGTCGCGTAATAGTTCAAAGGTTAAATGTTTACGTGAATGCACAATGTGGGCTCGGAGATGCCCTTCTAGACTGGCCATGACCAAACACGGGAAACGTTACACTGAAGGCATCGCCAATGGACAGAATTTTTTTATAGTGCAGGAAAGGTGCCTTATAGTTTTTGCAACTCGTCTGTAGCAACTCGTCTATTTCACCGACATCAGCCTGCCTCACTTGCAAGATGGAAGGCCTCCCGAACGCTGCCTATTTCTTAATTACATCAATGATCGGCATACTCGTCTAATGAACTTCGCCACGCGCCAAGTGGAAGAGTAACAATGCGAGCTTAACGCTGGATAGAAGATGTCCGCACCGAAAATTTGCAATCTCAAGCAGAGCTCATTATACAAAAGCAATCAATTGATTCAAATGCACATGCGATTGCTCCACACTTCAACTCTACAGCCCTTGTTCCGCGCTGCTCGCAATTTGAATGAAAACAGTTTGCCCACGCTGGATACCGTAGGCATACACAGCGGTCTTGCATTTGCGGAGGGGGGGGGGGGGGGAGGCGAATGATCACTTATCCCACTCCCTGTCGGCCAAGTGCGGGATAAAAAAATAACCTCTACAATGAATGCAAAAATGAAAATGAAGTGATAACGTGCTTCTTACAGTGGCCAGTTTCTGGTCCACGACTTCCCCGACCAATCCCTTACCCGAGGCATGGGAAAGTTTATTTCGAAATGCCGAGCCTAGAAACTTTGTTCTGGGCCATACAACGAGCCGAAAAAGTGTCCACCGGGCACGGCTTAACCTCCATCACTCTGTGATATTACTCTTTTCATTTCAGTAGAAGTTGCTTCTCACTCTATCTCAAGAGTAAACTAGGGAGTAAACAGTTCTTAGGAAGCAACACCTCTGGTCCTCAGCCACTATTATCGTCAAAATCATGTCGGCCATGACCCGGGACATTAAGCAAAGACGGAACAGCTTCACCTGAGGAAAGGTTAAGTAAGGTTAAGGCACACCCCTCAGATGATTAGTTGGCACACCACCCGAGCTCGGAGGCCAGCGCGCACCTTAATACGTTTAATGCTATAGCACAGTGTAGTCGGCGTCTGGCTTTGAAGGCCTGACCTTCAGAGCATCGTTGATGTTGAGCGTTCTGTTGTCGCGCGCCTGCGCAAAGCGGCTGGCCGTGTCGTTGTCGACCACAGTGCAGGCGGGTGGCAGCTCCTCCATGATGGAGGCGAGCAGGGCGTTGGAGGCGGACGGCCGGATGGGCGTGCAGCAGGCCGAGAGGCGCAGGCAGGCGAGGAATGCGAGCAGCGTGTCGTCAGGCGCTGCCGTGCAGGCGGCCACGTCTGCGGGCTCGGCGAAGTCCGGAGGCGCGCGGAGCGCCTCGGCCATCCGCGCCGAGCACCGGTCAATGTCGGCGAACGTGCGCCGCCGGCCCCGGTACAGGGTGGCCGCCTGCTGCGGCCGCCGCAGCACCTGTTCTTCCAGGGAGGCCAACATGCCGCACGTGGTCGACCCGAACTCTGAAGGACAAAAAAACAACAACAAAAAAGTGAGACAAAACAAATTTGGGGTCCCGGGTTGTCTACATGCATGAGGGTGCCAGGGACTGCGGTGCATGTTGCGAATTGCATCATTTTGGTTCTTGATGTCTTGGAGGGTGAACATGTCGGCTATAGTTGGCCGACAAGTTGGAGGGTGGAAACGCGAAAGACGTGGACAGAAAAAGACACGCAATCAACTGGTCGCTTGCGTTCTTTTTTTCCGTCTCCGTATTTCACGCTGCTCGTCCTACTATAAGTTATAGATGCATTTGTTCGTCATGCACCTCATTTCCTGTTCGCAGAACGGCAACGGCGTGGCATTGAATATTGAAGTTTGAGATATATCTGAAGATTGCAACTGCAGATTGTGAAATCAGTAGACAATTGAATTATTAAAATGTGCATCGAGACAATGTTAATATTTCAATGGATAGCCAACAATAGCTACTTTATTACATAATTTTATCAACGCCAGGCATAATTTAGCCAATGTGGCTGCACTAGCCGTAATTAACCAATAATATTAATTATTCAGTCATGTTTAGTCAACAGTAGCAGTAATTAGCTAATGATAGTCTGTGCTCAACAGTGCTGCTAGTATACGAGCAAGAACGCCGCGGCTCACCATTCCTTCGTCACTACGGGAAATCGGGGAGAGGGAGGCTCGCCGGGACTGCTGTCGCATAAAAAAAAAATGCGGAGCCAAGATTATGAGCAGCAGTGACATGCATTTCATCTGAACAATCGATCAAATTTACTTCACAAAATAGGCAAATTGTGTCGCCAGTGAATGTTTTATGGTGTCGGGGAGGGTCAGCTAACACCTAGCCAGCATGCACATTCAATGCCGAATGAGTTGAGGGACGGCTGTTCATATGCAGCAAATTGTGCTCTTCGAAGCTGGCTTCACCGTGCTCACATCTGCATGCAAAAAAGCCACCTTTGTGACTGCTTTACAGCGAAGCCGTCTTTGCGGACCATGTGCCACTGTCGTCGGCGTTCGCTAAAACGGGTCACGGACCCAGGGTGAAAGGAGACTTAAGAGTAAAAAAAAAAAATGAGCTCAAGGGAGGCCTCGGGGTGGGCCGTAGAGAGGATGTGTAACATACGGGGGAGTGAAGAAAGGGTGGCCGCGTACTTGCGTGCTTCGCTGCAAATGTCGTCGAAAGAATAGTCTTCTGCCGGCCTTCTTTCGTGCACAGCGTTGCATTTTCAGTGCAGCCTAAGAAACACTGCAGTCTTCAAAACTAAGTATCTATGTATTTTCTAGTAAAGGAACACACCATCTAATACTTACGTATTGATTTTCTGCCTTAGTGTTTTGCTTTTTGATCGACAGTGTTCACAAGTATGAACGCAGCCACCAGTTCAAGATGGCTGGGCGTAGAGCAAGTGCTTAAACGTTGCCCGCATGGCTGAATACTGTGACTTGGCTGAATGCTGTGACAGACAGACAGACAGACAGACAGACAGACAGACACAGACAGACAGACACAGACAGACAGACAGACAGACAGACAGACAGACACATACAGACAGACAGACACAGACAGACACAGACAGACACAGACAGGCAGACAGAGACAGACACTGACAGACGAGACAGACAGACACAGACAGACAGACGCAGACAGACAAACAGACACATACAGACAGACACAGACAGACAGACAGACAGACAGACACAGACAGACAGACAGACA
Source organism: Rhipicephalus microplus (assembly GCF_043290135.1). Classification (NCBI taxonomy): domain Eukaryota; kingdom Metazoa; phylum Arthropoda; class Arachnida; order Ixodida; family Ixodidae; genus Rhipicephalus; species Rhipicephalus microplus. The sequence continues at coordinate 259,288,435 of NC_134701.1, forward strand.
GACACAGACAGAAAGACAGACACAGACAGACAGACCAAAATTTCTGCATTAAAGTATCGTAAAAAAGTCTATCGTCTTTAATAAAACAAACGAAATTCCCTTGGTGAGGTGGGGTTTGTATCCTACTCTCACGGAACTGACATAACCACTGGCCGTCAGTATATTCGAAGCATATGAATGCGAGTGGAGAGTGACCTCGTGGTTCACTTGTAGAGGTGTCATCTATCTATCTATCTATCTATCTATCTATCTATCTATCTATCTATCTATCTATCTATCTATCTATCTATCTATCTATCTATCTATCTATCTATCTATCTATCTATCTATCTATCTATCTATCTATCCACGACTTCTAGCTCTCCTGTCCGTTTCAATAGTGGTATCGATACTAACTTGGAATGGCATAACATGACTGTATGAAGAACATATTGGACTAGTCATAACATGAAAATCATGATATGTATGTCTTGAATGTCATGATTTACATTTCATGGTCCTGCAGCTCTTGCGGTGGTTTAGTTCATATGGCATTTTGCAAAACTGATATGGAATGGCATGATTGCATGAGGAACACACCCTAACATAAAAATTATGTCATGCGTGTCATGTAACAACATGACTACATGCCATGCTCATGATGTGCTCGCGGCTGTTTCGCTAGCGTCATGTATACCAAATTTGGTATTACGGTACGTGAATGGATGACGAAGGTATGATACTGGTGCAAACATCATAAAATGATATGCGTGTCATGTAACAACATGACTACATGTCACACTCATGATGCGATCGCGGCCGTTTCGCTAGCTTCACATATGCCAAATTTGGTATTACGTGACGCCAATGGATGACGAAGGTATGCGACTGGTGCAAACATGATAATCATGAGATGCGTGTCATGTGAAAACATGACTACATGCCACAGTCAAGGCGCCAATACATGTCGACGTGACGCGGTGCTCGTGCTCGCCGGCGTTCATTTCGTCGCATCACACTGGCGTTGCCACGCCAGGCGCCGGTCCTGCCATGTACTCGCAAGCGCGCGCCGCGCTGCGTTGCTTTGACGCATGCGCGTTTTAGCGCATCCGGCGTCCCTCCGTCACGAAAAGAGGGAGACGCAGTGTTGTCTGGGTAACTCATCGGCGCGAAATGCAGCATGTCGCATTTTACCCAGATTGCCGCCGGGTCGCGCTGACGGACGCTGGTCGCGCCTGGCGTCAAACTATAGAGTGCTCGTGTTTTTAAGTGTGAATACACTTTATAAGCGACCCCAAACCATCCACCGCCGTCGGCGGCGTCCGCAGTCTTCTCTCTATCTTTAAAAGAAAGAGGACTTGGCGGGCCGCAGCGCGACGCTCTACCGAATAAGCCACGGACGCGACGCTGATATCGGTGTCAGTAACGCGCCTTATATCTTTAACGCCGCTGAGCGCGTCCCCCTCCCCCTTAGCTCGCTCCTTCGCTCTCCTCGCTCGCTGCAGCTGCGCGCGCACCCCTCTCTCTCGCGCGCCCGCCTTCTCTCTAAGGCCGCGTTCACACTGAGCATTCCGGCCGCCGAAAGTGCTCCGAATCCGGTTCGGCGGCGGCGAGATCCGCCGAAAGGGCCCTCTCCGCGCCGATCGCTCTCGGACCGATTTTTGCGGCGTCTGCCGCCGAATCGGTCACCGGGGACCAATAGGAGCGCTAGTCAAGGAATTTTGAAAAATGGCGGCCAAGCCCTACTCACTTGTTATGCTGCAGTGCACGTAACTGAATGTTGAAACCAACGGGAGTTTAACCTACTCTGTGCCTACTTCACCTCCGTATTTCGTGAAATAGGTGACCGAGCTTGCTGTTGGCGTGACCGAGCTTGTTGCGGTCTTGCAAAGCAAAACGAACCCACCGACGCCGCTGGCGTCGGTGGTTTTTCTGCTCTTCATGCATTACAAGACAGCCACTTGCCAGCAAAGTTACTGTCTTTTCTTGCTTCTTGCGTACGAGAATTGTCGAAGTATACACCACCGGATAGCGTAGTAGCGTTTGCGAGCCGCGAAAACAACCGGGTGACAGCGCATCCATCCCGCGTTCGCCCCGTAGTAGATGGCATATTCGGCGGCGCGGGGCGCGTCCAGTGCGAACGACGCTGTGTTTCGGCGGCAGGGGAATTTCGGTCGCTGTAGAAAGCGGATGTTTCAGTGTGCACTAAGCATCAGTCTCCGGTCGAGAGCGGGTCGTGCGATGGATGTCCCGGAGGCAACGCTACCATCAACAACGAATGCAGTACAACCGAATGCCAGCACTGCACCCGTCGTTGGAGGTGACGGTACCGCGGTGGTTTCGCCGACGTTGGAAGACAAGGCGGCGCTGCGAAGGGCTCGTGAGACCGAACGTAAGCGGGCGAAGCGTGCAGCGGATGCCGAACTGCGCGCTCGCGAGGCCGAGGACAAGCGGGCGAAGCGTGCAGAGGATGCCGAACTTCGCGCTCGCGAGGCCGAGGACAAGCGGGCGAAGCGTGCAGCGGATGGTGAACTGCGCGCTCGCGAGGCCGAGATGAGGCGTCAGCATCGAGCCGCGAACGCGGCCCAAGAAGCGGAACGACAACGCAAGCGTCAGGCGGAGAAGGGCGATGAAGGCCGGCGTCAAGACGCCGCTCGCAATCGTCAACGCGATTAATAAATATAATAGTGCGAATTAATAAATACCCCTCATAGCATCACCCCGTGCATTCGCACTTAACCATGTTCACCCTCGGGGAAATACTTGGGAGTTTTTCTAACATAGCCTCGCTGTGCCCAGCGTGCACGCGCGTCAACGCTATATTGGAGTATACTGGGCCCTTCATGATGCGCACGCGGCCGTTTTGCTAGCTCCACATATACCAAACTTGGTGTTACGTGACGTCAATGAATGACCAAATATGTGTCTGGTGCAAGCATGATTATCTTGACACGCGTGTCATGTAAGACATGACAACGTGTCATGACATGACAACATACCACGCTCACAGCATGCTCGCGGCCGTTTCGCTAGCTCCACATATACTAAATTTGGTATCACGTGACGTGAATAGATGACGAAGGTAAATGACACATCCAAACATGATAATCATGACACGGAAATCATGTACGGCATCATGTATACCTCCACCTCGTAACGTTGTGCTGATTTTAAAGTGACATATCAACATTTCTCATTCGTGCTTCGCATATGATCGATTCCCACTGTACGTGGGATCTGCCAATTTTTTTAAATTATTAGGCTTTATTCCACAAAAATAAAGGGCTTCTCTTGTTTTTCTGTGAGTTCTGTCGCGCTGCGGCGTCTACCTTTCTGGAAGCCAGGCATGCGGAGTCAACGCCGAGTGGTACAAGCCGCTTCGTTGCAGAGCGGCTTTGCACAAACCATTGTCTGTTTTTTAGGTCATGTTTACAATTTACTTGCTTTATTCGGGAGGTAAATCAAATGAAGAAGATATACATGCCATAATTTTGACTAGCGGAAGCGAATATTCCAATTTCGAGAGCACCGAGTATTAGCGCGTTGAAGCAGAGCCATCAACAAGCGAAGGCCTCATGAACAATGCTACTGCTGCTGATAAAATCATTCAGTTTGAACGTAACCACGAATGCATTAGCAGGGATGGTCAACGACGATAAAGATTAGGACCGTGTTGGAGTCGAGCTGTGGGCAAGCAAATGATCCTTGGTGGTAATGATGGGGATGATGAAATCGTTGAAAATGAGGAATAAGGAGTTGATGATGGCGATAATGAATATGATGAAAATGCTGAGTAAGCCGTTAGCAAGCGCCCACATGAACTATTATGAAGATGATAATGCTGATATTGATGAATGAGTTGAACTTATGATGATGGTGATTATGGTAAATAACGGTGATAAATTGAGGATGATATAAATGCGTTGAAAAGGATTTGACCGCAGGCGAAATTCCTGTTTAAAGTGAAGACGGATGTTGAACCTAGCGTAACATGTTCCCAGCGTCCACATACGTGGACACTTCGGTTTTTCTGTAACTAAAGATAAATCTTCTCGGTTTTCAGTTTATTCCAATTTTCTTAGGTAATATTATTACAAGTACGCCAAAAATATTTACTCACACAAGTGAATTGGCTGTGGAAAACAAAGGGTTAATAATTAGACGCCGATGAGATGTGAACTTGCACGCTACACTTAATTGAGCCAAAACTTACGCTATTGCAAGTATTCTATCCCCTTCCTCCTCCCAGACTTCTTCTGAAACATCTTGTGGATAAGCGACACTGCTTTAGACAATGCAGATATTAATATGGAATAAGTTGTCATATGTTGATATACAGAGGCCATATAAAAGAATCGCGTCAAATCACGGCCCTCGAATTCAACATTCGCTGGGGAACCGATACGACAGAGACATCAATGAGCCTCCAAATCCGATAATATCTGGAGGCTCATTAATGCATGGCTAAATTCGGACTCTCGCATATCATCCAGGCTATTGCTCTCATTCGGGCGCTCTACATGAGGTGATGCAAAAAGCGCCGGTCGCCATACTACCTGCAGTTATCGCGTTTCAATCGCTGGGAACTGGGCGTCAATTGTACTAGGGGGTTTCGCGATAGCACTTCCGACAGTAGCGAAGTGGGACAGACGCTCGCGTCGAACGAAACGTTTACGGTGTCCTTGCGTGACTTCGGCCGCGCCCCGTCACTTTTCCCGAACCGAGTGATAGAGAAGCGTGCTCACCCAGCCATGGAGCACGTCGTCGTGACCTTTCCACCTCGCTCGCTTCGGTTTCGCTAGACGCCGAGAGCTCCATCACGAAGTCAACGTTCCCCGTTGGGCAGGACGCGTTCCAAAGAGGAAGCGAGCGTGTCTCGATCAAGCTCGGCGGTGGCACGGGGGCTGTCACGAGGAAGGAGCCACGCACGAACGGCGCGCGCTCCTATCACGCTGGTAGCCGCGATGATGGTTGGTTGCTTCCACGGATTGTGGTCGGACGGGTAGGGGTATTGAGAGCCGTGAAAGACGCCACTAGCGAGCGGTGGTATTTATAAAGAGATGTTTTTCGTTTAATTTTTTTAAATCCTCCTTAGTCGGTTCATACAGGAATGGCTCAATCCACAACGGGTGATCGGCCATGAACAATGCAGCAATACCGCGAAGGAGCACAAAGTACCGTTGTCGTAGCATTTAGAAAACATGGCTTTTATACCCACAAAGGTGATTGGAAGGCTACAATAATTTATGCCGTTTTGCGTGGCGCGTGTATACAAGCTGTTACAAGCGTGTATACAAGCGTGTTGAAGATTACTTCTTGTCGTTCATGAAGCAGTTCGCAAAGTTTAAGACAATGGGAGTTACAGTGGGGTAATAGAGACGCCCGCATATGACACGATCGTTCAGGGCAACGATGTCGATGACAACGACCACCACAGCAACGACGTTTTATGGCAACCTTAATTCAAGATATAAAATATAAAACCCTGATAAAAAGAATATGTTATAGAAATCCAACGAACTTCACATAACTTTTGTTTGAAAGCCTCTGTTTTATAAGTATGCGGTAAAATTCATTCACCAGTTAATACGCACATACGCATATTCTGCACAAATTTAGAAGACTTCTATATTACCCCGCCGCGGTGGTCTAGTGGCTAAGGTACTCGGCTGCTGACCCGCAGGTCACGGGATCGAATCCCGGCTGCGGCGGCTGCATTTCCGATGGAGGCGGAAATGTTGTAGGCCCGTGTGCTCAGATTTGGGTGCACGTTAAAGAACCCCTGGTGGACAAAATTTGCGGAGCCCTCCACTACGGTGTCTCTCATAATCATACCGTGGTTTTGGGACGTTAAACACCACATCTTAACATCAAAGAAGACTTCTATTTGAACGTAATTGTTTTTGAATTAACGATCGTCCTTCTTTGTTAGTGAAGACACGATATCGAAGGTCATGTACAAGTTCCTTGAAGTCGCACAACGGCTGACGCATGTTTGCTTGGAGCGAGACAACAATGAACATGAGGACGTTCGCTGACAGGATAATAATGAAGTGACGTGTACTGTAAACGCGGCGTGTATACGTGTTGCATCTATGCACTCCTGCGGGCGCGCGCGCGCGCACACACACACACACACACGCACACACACACGCACGCACACACACACACACACACAGAGAGAGAGAGAGAGAGAAAGCGAGAGAGAGAAAGTTGTGCGGTGTGCAGCCACATTCGAACTGTTTCGAGCTATGTTTGCTCTTCAAATATGCAGGCCCAGAAAATGCATGCCCGCGTGCATAACGTCGTCGAAAACTGCAACAAAAGCGTTACAGCCATGTCATGGAGAAAGAAGAGACGCGAGTCAGCCCAGCCCAAATGCAAATTTGTTATGCGGTGAAACAGGACTGCGATGCGACGGTGGCGAGTCTATCACCTCGAGTACGCACAACGAGAGACTACTAGAGGCAACTTGAAAGGCAGCGGTGGCTGCGAGAAGACCTAAAAGCGATAGAAAACCTACGCCAACGACGACGTACCTGCCCGTGTCGTGTCTGTGCCTAACTGGGTACGGTTTCACTCGAACCTCTCTGCGCTCTAGCATCATACACGTAAAGCCTAGCAACGACCTAGAAGCAACCTGGAAACTACCTGAATCACCTAGACAAGGCGTGGAAACAACCTGATTAGTCTTCGATATCGTCAGGCTTCGTTGTGTTAAGCCTTGCGCGGCTAAGCGCACGCTTTGCCAATGTCGCTTGTTTGACACTTGCGATATGGCTTTTACCCATTTCAGGAGATTGGTAATGAAAGCGGTTAATATAGGCATATAGATCAGACTTGAGACGATGAAGAAAAACAAACTGAGGAACAAGAACTAATCGGCTGACTAGGGAATATTTTCCCCAAGCTCGAGATCCATCAAAAATTCCGCCATATCCACGAAGTGAATGATGATGAGTGGGCGAAGCTCCGGAGGTAAACCTGGTAAACCATGAATCCTCTGTACATTTTGCCCACTCGATTTTATTACATCGCTCCCCCTAGCGTACGTCGCCGCACTAAATCGAACGATTGCCTTCAACCAATGACACGCGCCATATGTGACATCATTCCTGTTTTATAAGATATCGCGTCTTTCATCAACTACAAGTACCGCTTTCTAGTTTATAACATCTTGCATCTTTTCATCATCAGCTACAAGTACCACCATCTAGTAAACACTACAAGAACTAAACGAGAGGTGGCTACATACAGGAGACGGTACCGCCATCTAGTGAACACTGCAAGAACTAAACTAGAGGTGGCTACATACAGGGGACGGTACCGCCATCTAGTGAACACTGCAAGAACTAAACTAGAGGTGGCTACATACAGGCTACAGGGGACGCACAGCCCACGCCCTAAGGAGCTTCGCCCCTAAAAGACCGTGATGGTGTCACGGACGGCTATTTTTGGCGACACCGCGTCACGGCAATTAACGGGCGCCGTACTCCCCGACTGACCGTGAGAAACGGCGGCGAATGAAACGGAGCCGAGAAGTGCAAAATGGGGTGCTCTCCTTAGAACGTCGCCGCCGACAGTTAATCCTTTTGTAACTGTGGCGACGTCTGCAAGGTCGTAGAAGGCCGCGGTATATCCTGACCAAGGATTAGACTACGAGACGCACCCGCTGAGAGCTAAGTGGTTGACCGTTCCCACGGGGAAAAGCGTGGGAAACGCTCTGGTGGCCAAGCCGTATGACAACAACCCGACAGGTTGTCACTCTCACTAGTTGTGGGCCCTCTCCCAATTAAAAAAGGGGTGGGGTCAAAATATTTTTGAGGCGGAGTTTCCCCTCAATTAAACGCGCATGATTGGACCCATGTAGAGGTCTCTTGTCCCCAAGGAAGAGAGCGAGGAGACACGAGGGGGATTTAAGCGCAGGATTTTGCCCTGCTAGGCAGACTAGTCGCTGACCAACATGGTGTAGAAACAGATCAACAAGCATCTCTTCTAGAAGTTTTTAGTGTGGCTCTGTATCGGCTGGCCACCTAAACTTAGCCGTTCGTCTAGTTGTGACGCGATATTAACGTCTGCAACGTAGACATCGGGACTTCGCCTCGAGTTAGCTCAACCTGCTCGACGTCACCTGCAAGCACTAGCCTCCCGGAGCCACCAGCGTTGCAACACCGCCGACATCGCAGTCGTGCCAGAACTCTCTTCGACTTCTCGCATCCGATCGTCGGGGACACAACGCTGCCGGTCATCACACGTATGCCTTCACCTGTTTATATCTTCGAACTTTCTCCTCCGTCGTTCTATTCTTGTTAGTTTGTGTAGTTTGTAATAGTTCTCTCTCGTAAGCTGATTTATTGTTTCTGTTATATATTTCTTTAGTTGTATCAAGTGTCGATGTATTTTGTTAGTTGTATTGAAGTGTTGTATTAGATCCCGTGTGCTGCAATATCCCTAGAGTAAAGTTGTTTTGTTTTCTCACGTCTCTGATCTCTTCACTGTCTCTGCTTGCGTACGGAACGAACCGACCTGCTGTCATTCCCGTCGCCGACTTCGCGCTGGCGACGCTAGAGTGGCAGCTTGTAACAGATGGCCACACCGCGAGCAATGAATAGTCAAATAACCGTGCTCTGCCAGTGTAATGTAGCTGATAGGCACAACTAGCAATTCAGGACGCGAAGTAGGCCAAAGCGTGGCGAGAAAAGAAATACGAGCTGCGTCAGCGACCCCTGCTGGTTGATGTCCGTGCGCTTGGCAACAGCTTGACGACTTTCTTTCAGGACGGCGCTGTGTCCTCGCTTGCTGCTCAGTTGTTTCCATCCGTCTTGTCTATTTTGTTTGTTGTTGCTGAGGCGTCTAACGTAGAGTCAGTTCAACAAACAAATAACGCGAGTATAACGAATGCGAAGGTACCAGCAGGTAAAGACCAGAGAACATAAAGTATAAACAAGCGAAAATAGCGCAGATTTTGTTCTCGCGCGTGCGTCTTTACTCGCTGAAACATTATTACTGGAATCGTACACCGAATGGTCTAACAGACTACGCTAACCAAAAGTGAGTGAGTGAGTGAGTTTACTTATTTAAAGGTAGGGACATTTACCGGCATAGAAGAATTCGCCTATATGCTGCGCAGCAAGGAAGGGAAAAAGGCGCAAGAGATACATAGAAAATACAGAATTGAAAAAAAAGATTGAAAAAGAAACAAACTTTTCTTTTTATTACGCGTTTGTCCTCCTTATCCGATTATATGAGTCGTCTTGGTTTTGATGCTGGGATTTTATGCGGTGTAAGAAGGGTTTTGAAAAGATGCCAACAGAAAAATAAACAAGGGTATACATATACGGTGGGGTAAAATTAGACACGGGGAAAAACGCGACATTTTGACTTGGCCGACTTCTGTAGCTAATACGGAAAGTACTTTTCTTTGTTTCTCTATTTCAGCGATAGGTGCTGGTAGTGGTCTGAATTTATACGTGTAAATATTTTTCATTGCTCTCAGCGTTAGAATTTCGCGGCTAGTGGCGCTGTGTTCGTGACCCGTCAAAAAAGGGCAAAATTCTGCTCGGTGAAATTTTCCGATCCACGCATGAAGCTACTCCAATGTCATTTCAACAACTTACGCATTTACATTGTTACTTTATACAACTATCTACATGCCACCAAAAGTTTGGTTCATTTAGTGCACGGTGCCAAAGCGATTTTTTTTTTGAATTCGGGCATGTGGGAGAGGCACAACGTGATACAAAGTCATCGAAACGCCTCAGAGCTTGTGTCTGATTAATGAAGCATTACTCATACTAATTATATATTATGTTTTTTTGTTAATGAGGGTTAAAATGTTCAAGAAAATGTTATATAGAGCTTCGCGGGTGGAAAACGACATGAAAAAACACTGACTGCCGTTGAGGACAGGACTCACTCCATTCGCACTACATCGAGGCTGTCCCGCGTTCCCAAGGATGCTTTCCCAAGGACGCGTTCCCAAGGAGCCTGTTCCGCGTTCCCAAGGATGCTCTCAAGAGGTGCATGAAAAAATTGAAAGAATCTTCAAGTCAAGTCGTTCACAAACACGTCTTGGAATCGAGTTTTAATAAGGTTTTTTTTTCATATCAAAATTTTAAAGATAACAAGCGATAGAAAATCCGAAATTCATCGCCTCACAAAGCCTGGCTGACAAAGATGAAAGCCACGAAATTCCCGGTCAGTTTTTCATCGAAACGGCAAATAGAGGCGAAGAAAATGCGTCAGAACATATCTATAGTCCCCAATCATTGAATTATCTAATGAAGTGAAAACGTTCAACAAAAGACACCCATAGCACAAAAAAAAAAAAAGACTGGAATGCTTGATCTGCTATAGGAGTTTTAGAGGGACACAGCGCCGGGTTCTGTCTGGATTTATTGCGTGGAGTGCAAGAAGTGGGCTCATGACGATTGCGTGGGGGCCCACGGAGTGAGCTTTAGGTGCTTCTGTACTGCAAAGTATGAAGGGATGAAAATTTTTCACGCTGTCTCGTTTTGCCCTGCATGGTGGGGCAAAATGAGACATCTGGTGTGTTTTCCCTTTCTCTTTATAGCACTCCTCTGAACTGTAGCAACATGGTAATATTTACGCAGCACACACCTTGTACCCAAAGGAAAATTTCTGCATTGATGTTTAATGATAAAGAGTGAAAAAAAAATTCACTGTTTTCGAATTTTTGTCGCATTTTACCCCACCCTGCCCTCAACACGAAACAATGCTTGAAAACGCGAGGGAATGCACTTGGTGACATGTGTCCTGTACGTGTTGAAAGGTGCACAGTCACTTATTTCGTCACTGTCCACAATGCGATGTACTACTGCTAGCGACGAGAAAGTCGCCACCAGATTTATTGACCCACTGAAATATCGCGTGGCATACGCCCGCATATTCAAGTCAAGGCCATAGATTGTTCACTTTTCTCACTTCACGTTTATTTATGAGAGCATAGAAGGTGATACCCACGAGGACTCACAGGCTTTCGAACACGCTGATTTACCCTGCACGGTACACTTCTTGTGTTGCACAGCCAATCATGCAGTAAACTTATTGCTGTTGTAGACATAGAAAGACAGGACGCCGACCAAGAGGGTGTCAAAAATGTAAAAAGAGACGTTTCAGCTTCCGCATGAAAGCCTTGTTCACTAAGCTGATAAGCCCAAGCTTCCAGCTTAAACCCACTAAAATAATCGCTCGAGGGAGGAGGAATAAATGAGGAAGGACGCATCTTGCATACGCTAGGGGTAGATTGCTGGCGTTGCAATTAAGCGTGTTGCTCGTTGTGTGAGTAGTTATAGATTCCAGATAGTGCCGTTTTGTGTAGTTCTTCTCTCGGGCGATAACGGAAGACGGTCCCAGTCGAAGCAGTGATGCATTTTTCCCGCGTGCTCTGAGAGAGCACTGGAAGAGACTTTTTTTTTTATTTTTCACGTCACTCATATGCTCTTTCAAACGTCGCTCGAAATCACCGCTTTCACCCACGTAGACATATTCGCAGTCAGCGCAAGGAATCTTATAAACGATCCCAGGGAACTTTTCTTTTTTTATTTTGTCCTTGACGCTGACGAGCGCGAGCCGTATGTGGCTCGGAATATGGGCGACTTGTACTTGGTATCCACGCAGGAGACGCGCCAATGCCTCGCTGATGCCTGGAACGTGCGTAATTGAAGCGCGACGCTGGCTGGGGGAGTCACGTGGCTCGATCAGTCGGGCGTAGGACGTGTTTCTCGGACGAAGCAAGAAAACTTCTGGGGAACTTGCTGGTGCCGAGTTCACGCCAGGTGCATGCTATAGGTCGGAGTCGAAGTCCTCTGGCTTACTGCAAATTATTTGGGCCCTTTTTATCAAAGAAAAGGCCACAGACCGTTTGTGGCTTACAGGGTTGACCGACTCGAAATGAAGGTACCGCTCACTATGTGTGTCCTTCTTAAAAACATTGAAAGACACTGAAACACTGAAAGACAGATGCTGTCGGTCCCGCTATACAATTACGTCAAGAAAAGGCAGACTTCCAGAGCTTTCCTCTTCAACGGTGATTTTTATAGCTTCCTCGTAGATGCTCTAGTGGTTGGTGAAGGCGGCCAGGGCGTTTTTCTTTATGATGCAAAAGCAATCATCAAGAGAGAGAGAGAGAGAGAGATAAAGATGCAAGGAAAGGCAGGGAGGTTAACCAGACGCACATCCGGTTTGCTACCCTGCACTGGGGATGGGATAAAGGGGAGAAAAGAGGTTGCAGAAAGATGAGAAGGTAGACACAATCACGAACACACTCAGTCTACAGGCGGTCGCTGAGGTTTGTGGACTTAAGGTAAAGTAGCAGTGCTTTAGTTGCTTTCTGCGCAACTGAGGCAGATGCCCAAGGTCCTAGTATCTTCTGCACACAAAATGTTCCGGGGTCAAGTCGATTCAAAACCATCCGGAGCTGGCATCGCTGTGTGTCGTAGCAAGCGCAGCTGCACAGGACGTGTTCGATGGTCTCTTCAGCTCCGCAGTAGTCGCATGTAGGAGTGTCTGCCATACCAATGCGAAAGGAGTACACATTTGTAAATGCAACACCCAACCAAAGGCGGCATAACAGTGTCGCATCGGAGCGGGAAAGTTGTGATGGTAGCTTTAGCTTGAGCGAAGGATCCAGTTCATAAAATTGACACCTTTGGAAGCTGGTAGACGACCAGAACGTGCGTGTGAGATCTCGAGCCAGCAGGTAAAGTTGTCTTGCTGCATCATTCCTTGATAGAGGAATCGGAACTACACTGGTTTCCTCATGGGCTGAGCTGGCTGCATCATCGGCTAATTGATTTCCGGTAATACCGATATGTCCAGGCAGCCATTGATATATAATATCATGCCCTCGTGCTAGAGCTTCATGATGGCAATGTCTTATTTCTTGTACCAGTTGGTCATGACTCCTCCTACGCATGGCAGACTGCAAACTCTGAAGCGCTGCCTTCGAATCACAGAATATGACCCATTTTCCTAGACGTTCTTGAACGAGATATTGTAAAGCAGCCCTTATAGCAGCAAGCTCTGATGCCGTAGATGTAGTCATATGCGACAACTTAAACTTGATTGTCATTTCTGCAGCCGGAATTACAGCGGCACCTGATGAGCTGCTGGATGAGACGGACCCATCAGTGTATATCTGCGTTCGGTCTAAGTACAACTCATGTAATAATAGCAGTGTTGCTTGCTTCAATGCTACTCTGGAGTGACTGCTTTTCTTTTTGATTCCCGGAATTTCTAGACGTACTTGCGGCTGGTCGAGGCACCACAAAGGACATGCCGTTCTCGCAGCTGGCGTATATCCTGATGGAACGCTGTTTAGGTGCTTGGATATGACGTCTGAAAACATAGCACGTGGTCTTCCGGAAGGTAGAAGGGCCAAGTGGTGGTCGGGGACACGGCTAGCATGTCGAATGTGCGCTCTGAGGCAATCCACAACTATATATGTCCTGACCGGATGGTCTTTGGCAAGCATGATTGTGGCATAAGTAGAAGCGCATCGGGGCAGTCCTAGGCAGATACGCAGTGCCTGACCCTGCAAACTCTCCAATGAATGAGTATTCGATTTGCAAGTGTTAGTCAGTACCGGCAAGCTGTAGCGCAATAGACCCAGAAATAGGGCCCTGTACAGCTGTAGCATGGAGGCCACAGAAGTTCCCCATGCTTTACCGCACAAGAATTTCATGATATGCACAATAGATAGCAGTCTCTTCTTCAAGTACGCACAATGTGGGCTCCACGAAAGACTTCTGTCGATTATTATGCCCAGGAAACGATGCGTCCGTGCATATTCGACACTCTGCCCATTGATGTAAACAGGGTATGGCGTCATTGGTTTGCGTGTAAACGCCATCAACGCGCACTTCACAGTTGATATATTTAGGCCTTGTTTCTGAAGGTAGGCTGTTGTGAGGGTTGCTGCCCGCTGTATTCGTGCACGCACCTGAGGGCGAGTAACTGCAGCACTCCAGAGGCAAATATCATCGGCGTATATGGATAGGCACACCGACTTTGGCAGAACCTTCACCAGACCAATGAGGGCCACATTGAACAATAAGGGGCTTAAAACACCTCCCTGAGGTACTCCGCAGTAGGTGTAATGTTGGGCAGTTGTACCCTCATATGTTTGTACAAAGAAACCCCTGCCAGTTATATAATCTTTTATCCATTGAAACATTCGTCCACCAATGCCCATTGCTGCGAGAGAAGTGAGGATGGCATCGTGAGCTACATTATCATATGCACCCTTCACGTCAAGAAAGAGTGCCACTGATATGCGCTTGCGACTTTTTTCTTGTTGAACAAATGTCGATAAGTCAAGGACACAGTCAATGGAGGAGCGGCCCCGACGAAAGCCTGCCATGCAAGAAGGGTATTTGGTGTATCGTTCCAAGTACCACTCGAGACGAAATAGAACCATTCTTTCCATCACTTTTCCGAGGCAGCTTGCGAGGTCAATAGGGCGATACGCTGTCAAGTCCAATGGTGATTTTCCCGATTTCAAAAGTGGTATTAATCGACTTATTTTCCATTCTCGGTTAACACTGCCGCTGAGCCAGGAGTTGTTGAAGCATGTTAAAAGTTTTTTTCTGGCTTTTTGTCCAAGGTGTCCCAACGCACTATAAGTAATACCATCAGGACCTGGTGATGACATGCGCTTAGAAGCGACTAACGCACCTTCCAGTTCTTCCATGGTGAACAGAATGTCCATTTCTGGTAATCGCGTCTCAGGAACGATCACGGCGTCGATGCTCTCGTTCATAATATTCCCGGCAACTCTCGTGCAAAATTCTTCAGCCACCTCGAGTTCTGTTTTTCCATGATGGAGTGCCAAAGTTTTAAAGGGGTGCCGTTGTTGTGGAGAGGAGCGAAGACCACGAACTGTTCTCCAGATATATGACAGCGGTTTATGAGGGTCTAGAGATTCGCAGAATGCTTTCCAGCGTTCGCTCTCCAGTTTGTAAATGCGTCGTTGAATCTTTTTCTGGAGCCGCCTTGCTTCCCTCAGATCGTAAATTGATCTTGTGCGTCTGTATCGTCGTTCAGCACGCCTTCGTATAGCTCATAATTTTTCCAGTTCGATGTCAAACTGTGTTACTTTAGACGAAAATGGTAGTTTACATTTGGACGCTTGCATAGCTTCCGCTATGGTATTTTCCAGGCTGCAGGCGAGGCCTTCTTGGCAAGCGTTCTCAACACGCGATGCAAACATCGACCAGTCAGTGCCAATTGCAACACCGGAAGAGAAATTTTTTATGATACCATCGATCGTCACGTAGGTGGGTATGTGATCACTCCCATGAGTCTCAATATCGCAAAACCACTTAACTTTGTGAGAGAAGCACCGTGACACCAATGTCAGGTCAAGGCAACTGCCATACGTGAGACCCCGCAGATATGTGGGGGTACCATCGTTCATGATGGAAAGGTCGTAATCGGAAGCGAATGTAACAATGTTCCGGCCCTTGGCATCCATCCTAGTGCTCCCCCAAAGCATGTGATGGGCGTTGAAGTCACCGGTGATGATCCAAGGCCCATCGGTTCTCATTAGGATGTCTTTTAATCTGTCGCAGTCAAATCGCGATGACGGAGATATATATCCACCAATAAGCGTGAACGAAACTGCATTCTTCTTCACACGAAGACACACGTACTGATTGTCGTCATTTGAACTTATTGGGTGCGAAAGATAAGTCAAGTCTGTGCGAATGTAAACAATTACTTTGCTTCGTTCTTCGCAAGCGGCTGAACAAAAAGCTTCATAACCGGACAATCTATAAGGCGTTGATACGTTTGGTTCACATATGACAAGTATAGGGAATTGATTGGCCCGAACAAATTGGCAAAAGTCCGAGATACGGGACTTCATGCCTCTGGCATTCCACTGGAAAATCGACGCACTTTTAACTTCAGTGCGGAAGATGAGATTTTGTTGAGCCATTGTGCTTATACGAAGTTAGCAAGAACTGGATTCAGTGCATCCAGTATTTGCAGTGCACTCTTAGCAGACGGAGATTGTATGCTGCTCAGTAGCGTGCGAATCGTGGCAATTAATGATTGCACGATTGCAGCCACTTGCCTGTCTTGGTTGGAAAGATCTCGAACCGGGACGATTGCAGTCACTTGCCTGTCTTGGTTGGAAAGATCTCGAACCGGGAGCGCGGACTGGCCGTCATGAAGCTCCTTCGGTTCGCTTGATGCTGCTTCCCTTTGAAGTGCAGGCCACTCTGTCGCAGTTAGGGTATGCTCACTGGCTTTGTCCTTTACAGCCTTTCCCACGGCATGTGGTCTGGGAGGCAAAGGAGGTGGTACTGATGAGGGATCACGCAAACTTGTCGAGGAGGTAGCGGGCGTCCTCGAAGACCGACGTCGACGTGAACGACGCCTTCTGACTTTAGCTGCGGCTTCTCGATGAGATGAGTGATCGCGCACCATCTCCTTCAAGATGGCAATTTCTTTCTGAATCCGCGGGCAGTCCTTCGATGTGGCTTCATGGGATCCATTGCAATTAGAGCATTTGTTGACAGTTGCGACGCACTTATCCGCTTCATGGTGCTCGGCGCAGCGGTGGCATACCACCGAATTCTCGCAGACGCTGCTCACATGTCCAAGTTTCATGCATTTACGGCACTGGAGAGGCTTTGGAATGAAAGGCCGCACAGCATGTCTGAAGTACCCCACCTTCACATGAGAGGGGAGTGATGTGCTCTTAAACGCAATCTTCACACAGCGAGACTTGCCTAGCCGGGTGACATCAACAATTGGAGTATCAGTTGTTGACTTGACAAGAAGTTGTAAGTCCTTATTGGAAATAGCGACATCAACGTCGTAGATCACGCCGGTTACTACATCACATCCCAAGGGAACATGAGAGCGCACCTGGTTGCCGTCCAAGTCAGTTACACTGCGCAGAACGCCCAACGCACTTGCGTGCAAAACGTCCACAGCCAGTATATTCTTTCTGGCGTTCACTCTTATGTCCGTGATCTCATTTGGCACGAGCGTTTCCAGAGACCTCGACACAGACTGTCTGTTAAGGCGTTTCATGCTGACGGTAGGAAGTGCAGGCAGGAACAGGATGGTATAAGTGTTCGATTTTGGCGCTTCACTTACAGTTTGAATAGTTGAGGATGAGGATGTCCTCATGTTCCTTCTCTTCGCCTTGCGGCTCAGCACAGGTTGGAAACCGTCATCTGAGAAGTCCTCACTGCTGAGATAGTAAGCATGAGTATCTTCACTGTCGCTGTCGCTCGCTTGTCCCATCCGCTTCCTGGAGGCGGCCGCCGCTGACACCGCTGGTGCCGGCAGGCGCCCGGGGTGGTCTACATCCATCCCCTCCAAGGAAGCAGCGAAAACTGATCAACAGACTTAAAGTACAACTGAAATACGCCGGAGTTAGCAGAAGTCCAATCATCAACGTATCCGAAAATACATTCGGAGCAGGGTCGCACGAAGCCAGAGCCCGGCTTTCCACTTACTGCATAGCCATGTTTGCCGCCGTTACCGAGATCGACGCACCCATGGGGGTGCCGTGCAGCATCTTGCAAAGGACTCCACGAAAAATAAAGTAGGCATTATTCAAACAGAAATCAAGTAGCCTCGCGAGATCCTGCACTTCAAAACATGGTGCGTTCCCCCGGTTTCTCAGCAGCCTGCAGGGCAGCTTCACAGGCGTTCACAGCAAGTGCCACAGGAACACAGGTAAAAAGAAAGACGACGCCAAATGACACCATTATTTTAAGGTATGGCCGTATGGCCAACCATTGGTTACCCAAATTTGCCATTTTATTTCGCCTACCGTGCGAGCGCCTTCGTTCAAAGCTCACCTGAGCTTCAACATGTCGTGCAAAGCCCAAGGCCTAGATTCCGAAATCTTCGCGCTCGCTGAGACCGGTGCACACTGCTTTCGGACAGCTGGTAGTATCGAAGGCAGTTACTTGAAGCCCGGATCATGGACTGCAGAGCAACTATCCGGGACTTCCAGGAGAGTGACGTGAAAAATAAAAAAAAAGTCTCTTCCAGTGCTCTCGCTGAGCTCCACAAAAAAATGAACCACTGCTTCGACTGGGACGGTGCTTCTGTTATCGCCCGAGAGAAGAACTACACAAAACGGCACTATCTGGAATCTTTAACTACTCAGACAACGAGCAACAACACGCTTAATTGCAACGCCGGCAATCTACCCCTAACATGTGCAAGATGCCTCAAGCGATTACACTAGCGGATTTAAGCTGGAAGCTTCGGCTTCTAAGCTTAATGAACAAGCCGAAACGTCTCTTTTTACGTTTTTTGACACCCTATTGGTCGGCGTCCTGTCTTCTTATGTCTACCAATGCCATTACTTCCCGACCAGGCGATATTTCGTCCAGTTCTCGACTTCAACTTATTGCTGTGTTCAACGGTTTTCAAGTCCCAAAACAACGCAATAGATGTAAAAAAATATTAAGAGAGATGTCTACAGGTTGTTTTCTATCATGCCAGTGTAAATCTTAGTGCTCGTGCGAAGTCATTTAATCAATAGAACCACATAAATGCTCTGCTATAACTATAAGTTAAATACACTACTTCCGCGTAGTCACTTTTCGTGTTGGGCAACTTCCTCGCTGTAGTCTTTCTCGTTGCGCGATGAATTGCACTCGCCATTAACAACAAGGCGGCTCAGACGCCAATAGGATCTCGAAGAAGCAAGCCCAACGCACGGAGCCGCTTCAGCATGCATTGTGCTATATACGGCCCTGAAACAACAAACGAAGGAGAGCTAGGTGAAAGAGCACAGACCGTGCCAGGCTCGTGAACAAAAAAAACGGATCCAAACGACCATGACTACATGCAGCGCGCATATGGTAAGCGTTTTGCTCGCTGCCGCACGCAAGCCATAAATCTTTACGAGCACCGGCTGAGCTGTTTTCTAATACTCCAAAGCCTCAAGAGTAGCCGAGCTGCGCGTCGTTGTAGGGCCCGAATTTGTTCTTGTTGAAACTTCGCCATGCTCAGCGTAAAACACACGTCACTTGATGATCAATCAATCAATGATTTTATTAGTGGAATACATTAATACTATTACAAAGAAGGAGGTGCCAAAGTAAAAACTCAGTGAACCGATTTGCGACATTGGAAGCATAAGAACCTTTAAGTCAAGAACAAGCTCTCGCTCATGCTACAGGCCATTTTGCGTGTGCGTGTGCCCATTCCTGGTACGTCCTTAAGTAGACCTGCTCGTCATTCTCACCACGGGCAGAGCTTTTCGTCAGCGACATATCGGCTTCTTTTTCAAAACTTGCTGGATCTTGAAAAAGACGCCGATATGTCTTGGTCGTGTAAGTGCCGTACTGTGTAACTGCAGGTCAGGCCTTTTCCCCATTTTCCCCTTTCTTTCTGTTTCTTTAGTGCATGAAAACTTCGCGTATCTGTGAGCGTTGTTAAAGAATAGGAGTCTCGGAGACGTGCACGGCAACTGCACACACAAATCTGTGTGGTTGCCGCTTTCGTCTCGTTATTCTCACTCAGTCAACCTATCATCTCACTCATCCATTTGTCCAGCACTCTTCGTGTGCTTGTTTTTGTGTACTGTTTTTGGTGTTTTATGGGATCCTTCATGTTTACTGGTTTACACTTAAGCACCATCATGCGATAAAAAAAATTGTCGCGCACCAACTAGACAAGGACACATAAGAGACAGACGAGCGCAAGATTTCAACTACCTATAGTCTTCGTCGCAGTCAATATACAAACAGATGAACTCACACGTGGTAACAAACGGTAATCTCATTGCAATGTATTGTTATCAACTTGACGGTCTGCTTGTATGTTGACATGACGGGAAACACAATGATAAAATTGTGCCGTCATTTTAAAATGACGGCCTGTCGTCATTTTGATGTAAATGTTATCAATTCGACGGTTTACTTGTATTTTGAATTGACGGGAAGCATCAAAGTTATACAAATTGTGCCGTTGTTCGAAAATGACGGCCTGTCCTCATTCTGACGGCCTTAAGCTTGGAAATAGAGCTGCCGGTATATTCACAGTCATATTGACAATTTTTCTTTGTATCAACTCGTGCAACAAGTTATCGTTATGTTTGTCAGTGAGGCTCGGATTCTATCAGGTGCCGTACCGCGGGCCAGCTGCGGCTCCTTGCTCGGTTTTCGCTTCTCTCGAACGACTGGCGTCACACGCTATTTCCATGCACTAAGGGTGTGTTATTGTTGCGTAGCCCCGGGAAACGTACGCGAAGCGATCAAGCGCGTCTTTCAAAGACCCCCGCGCGTCAGCCGGCAGTTGACCGGCCGTAAAAGCGTGCGGGAGAATTCTCGCGCGTGACCGGATCGTCTTCTTGATGATTTCCTTTCCGCCCTTCGCAAACAAAGCGTTTAGCGGCTAAAGCGTACACGCAATCGCGAAGAAGAGGGAGACAGACGCACCCACACCACGCAATCAACCATAAAGCGAGGAAAAACAAAACAAAAACAAACCCCGCTGTTGCGAGAGACGCAAAATGAAATAAAAAAACAAGAACTCTCTCTTGAACGAGAGAGGCGGTGGCATTTCGTTTCGCGCCAGATGAAAGAAGAAGAAGAACGCGGCTGAGCTCTTCTTCGACGGCTGCACACGCTTGAATGTCGTGAGGCGCGCGCTCTGCACACCGCGAAAAGACGACGCCAGCGAGAAAACGCGCGTGCCACTTGCGTGAGGCAAGCGAAAAAGCGCTCACCTTTGGACGTGCTCGCGGTGGCACACGCCTCTGTCGCGACCAAAATCCTCCGCCGCCGCCGCCGCCTGCCTGCCGTACTCCAGCGTTTAAAGCACGCGTGCCCCAGCAGCATGCCCAGCAGCCCTCGCCTCCCTCCTCCCTGCTTTCTCTTGCCTCACGTCCTCCTCTTTGCCATCCTTCCGTGTAGCCCGCTCGTTTCTCCCTTTCCATCCGGGGCCACCTATTTATTTTTCGCCGTCTTTTTCATCTTCGCTTCTTACTTCCTTTCATTTTTTTTTTCCTCTCCTTAAACGTAACGAGGCGCTTTCCCGGGGGCTGAGCCTTCCGGTCCGACAGACGGAGCTCTCCACTTGAGCGCGGCACGGCCGCCCCAACTGAAGCGAGCCGAGCGCGCAAAGGAAACATCGCTGCAGAAGCGGCGAAGCACAACGAAAAGGGATCGAAGAGGGAGAACCCCTCTTGGCAACGATGAACACCTTCTCGCTTTCAGTCGCCTCACCGCTGCTCCGCCACCGCGCCGGTACCTTAGCGCTACCGGTGAGAAAAGTTTTCGCCGCCGAGCGCTCGTAGAAAGAAGCTTCTGCCTGCGAGGCAATCGTTTCTCGGGACAGGCCTTCTCCTGCTTCTTCCCCTCACCCTCTATCATCCAGGAAGCGACATGTTACGATCGATCCACGCCTCTCTCCCGGTGCTTCCTCCGATACCGGCCGCCGCGTGTTCTTATTCGCGAAACTGTTTCCGATGGGGCTGACCGCGTAGCAGTAATGACGCTCCGTCGGCGACGAGGATTAGCCGGTATGATTGAGCCGCGGTCGAATGCGCCCTGCCTTGCTTCTTTATTACTCCCCCCCCCCCCCCCCCCCTCTATCGCCAGCCAGTCATTGCTAGCCTTCATTAACGTCATAGATTGCAGTGCAAGTCGAACATTACTCCGTGAGAGTTCGCAGCTTGAATTCTGGGTACTCGTGGTGAACGCTGTTATGCGTGCGAGCGTCTTGTCCTTTATTTCCTTCTTTCTTTCTAGACTTTTTTCCCTCCCATTTACCCTCCCTTCATGTAGGAAAGAAAACCGTAAGCAACCTGGTTAGCCTCCTTGTCTTCTCTATGCCTTTCTCTTTCTATCTACATCTCGCTTCTTTACTATCTTTATACGCCTCCGCCCGGCTCGGCTGCACTGGTGCTATACAGCGCGCATTTCTATTAATGAGGTCGTAACCCTTCCTGCTTATTGACGTATCCATGTGGGAGGTTCATGATTACTGAATTAGACAAGGATGGCAGAAAGGTATGTCTGAAAATTAATCTGCAGAAAATGAAAGGGATGTACAGCAACCTCAAAAGACAACAGCGCTTCGAGATAGGCAGTAGTGCACTTGCAGTTGTAAAAGAGCACGTTTGCTTAGGACAGGTAGTAACTGTGGAGCCGTACTGCGAAGTTGAAGCAACTAGAAGAATGAGAATGGGGTGGAGCACATTCGGCAAGCATTCTCAAATCATGACTGGCAGATTGCCGCTATCCTTCACGAGTAAGGTATACAACAGCTGCATCTTGCTGGTATACTTACCTACGGAGCAAAAACCTGGAGGCCTAAAAAGAGGGTTCAGCTTAAATTGAGTGCGACGCAGCGAACGACGGAAGGGAAAACGATGGGTACAACCTTAGGACACAAGAACTGAGCAGAGTGGGTCAGGGAACCAACCTGGGTTAGGGATATCATAGTTGAAATCAAGAAGAAGAAATGGACACGGGTCGGGCATGTAGCGCGTAGACAGGATAACCACTGATCATTAAGGGTAACTGACTGGATTTACAGAAAAGTCAAACACACGAGGGTACACAGAAAGTTAGATGGGCTGATAAGATTGAAAAGTTCACAGGTATAACATGGCAGTAGAAAGCATGAGACCGTGTTGGTTGGTTTTTCCTGCAGTGAGCGTAGTCAGAATGATGATGATGATAATAAACACTTCCTGCTCGACCTAGCAGGGCACGAACTGCGACATTCGTACGCGGAATAGCCGTCAAGTAAGCCTCTCATTTCGAGGGCGCACGAAATAAGCCCACAAAGCTCACCTGAACTCGCAGACTAACTTTCCAGAAAATAGAGCGCCGCCTGGTAGGCTTGGTAAAGGGAAGGATAAAGTTATATTGTAAGTTAGCGCACGAAGCACGGCGCCCCGGCGATGTCACAATATTCGCTATCCTTCCACTTCTTCAGATTGTGTTCAAGAATTATAGCCTCAGCTAGATGACCACCAACTGTCAACTTTCTCACGTTGTGCACAGCACGGTAATTTAAACGAGGTGTCGTCAAACGTGTCTCTAGTTTACATACTCTGTCATGCCAAAATTTAAAGATGAACTTTACAGTGATTTCGTGGGTTTGAGCAAATGCTTTTAGTGTCCCTTTGAGGCTTTATATAAAAGTCGGTCAAATTTTTTTACTGAATCGCACAACGTGATAACCATCACAAAGAACATTAAACTGCAACGTTTGATATCGATGCGGAGCAGTTATATTGGTACTTGCTTTCGATACAATATGTAACAACTCTCGCTGTGCAACAACCTCCGCAAATAGTTCAAACAACCTCGCAGGAAGATGGAGACTTGAGGTGATCAGTCAAGAAGTTTAGAAGGAAACACTGGCTACAGCCAGGACCGTCCTTCCATTGATCACTTTCAATCACTTCAGAAAACGATGCGCGACAGCCGATTCCGAACGACTTCTACAGACAGTAGCTCCACTATATAGCGTTGAACCGAACCACACAAGTAAGGGAAAATGCGTGAGAGTTATTGCTTTGGAATCTTTAGAAAATTTCGCAACATTTAATAATTATGTGCAGCAGCCCGGGCGTAGCCATAAATTATTTTCAGGGGTGAAGTGGGGAGAGTAGGTGGGTTTAACCAAGGTTTATGTATGTTCGTGCGTGCTTGTGAAAAAAATGACAATTTTCAGGGAGTGGGAGTTTACTCCCACCCCTTGTTACGCCAGGGTGCAACAGTTATCGTTATTCTACTTCCAGAAACAAACGACTGTGGCTGTAAACTCTGGCGTAACACAAGTACAGGTTATCGCACAGGAAAACTCGGATCGCATTGCTGTGCGCTCCGAGTTCTTCCGTATATGTGGAAAAGCCTGTAGGCGAAGCCGATAAGGACAGGGTACGACCACGAGTACTTTGAGTGATTCTTGAGAAGACGAATAAGGACCCTCATTTCTGTCTGCCTATTAGGCGCCCCGGTGCAGTGCCTTGTGGGGTAAGGAGAGATAAGATGAATAGAGGAAATATATAGTGAAAGAAATTCGACAAGGCAAGCGACACAAAAATAAGGAGATAGGAAAGATGGGAGACGGCCGAAGGAGTCAGAGGAAGGGGCACCACACGGCGAGAGCTGCACGGCGCCAGGAGATTGCGGAGGGCGAACCAGTCGGCGAGAACTACGCTAACGTCAGAGATCGCGGGTGGCACAACCGTTCAGCTTGGAGATCTCCCTTTTTTTCTTTGCTGAGCCGCTTCGCAAACAATGCTAAAAGTGCATGCAGCGTGGTCCCGAATGACCGTCACGACGTGATCGGGATTTAAGACACTATTTCACTTCTCGGACAACTGGAGAGCATTTTCAGCGAGTGTTCCGAGGAAAGATTTTCAACCAGTGCCACGGCGGACGGCAAATCTATAAGCGCGCGAGCGTACGGGATTGGCTAGCGAGGTCACGTGGTGTCGTGAATGCACCAATAGCTTTGAAATACGTGTGGTTGCACATTTTGAGCATCATCATCATCATTTAGCATAATTATCATCATCATCATGGTGCCCAGAGATACCTTTCGTTGGGTACAATACGCTATCTTTAGCGTGGGTACCCAAGGGAATACTGTTTGGCGCATGTGCAGTGGCAACGAACTCTAACGCAAAGCTTTGCGTATAGCCTATTCTGAAACCGTCTAATCACTCCTCCTCCTCCACGTGACCTGCACGACACTTACTAACTACTACTACTACTACTACTACTACTACTACTACTACTACTAAAGCTGCTGCTGCTACTAATACTACTACTTCGACGACGGCGAGGGATGCACAGGGTAGAATTTGATAGATTCTCTTTAGACGAAAGAAAACAGACAAGCCAGAATGAGCGTATCGTGTCAGATTGCATATGCGCGCGAGCGGGAGGAAAAGAGCTCCCGCAGGGGCAGATGGGCTTCGTCGTCGTCGTGCCCTCTAGCGTCGCGACAGTTGGGGTCGTCGAGCCAAGGACGTGTCGAGAGGGTCGCGCCCGCACGCAAGATGCGCGCTTCTGTCGAAATCGCGGCAATCGGCGCGGAACCAAACGCTCAAGGTTTACGGCCGCCGCAGGCACTCACACCCGGCGGCATCGCTATTCTTCGTGCATGAGTTCGCCGCAGTATTCCTCAAAGAAGCTCGATTATCGTGCCGTTTCTTGGTACGCATATATTGTGCACACAACTATAACCATATTCTGGTTGAAGGGCCACGGAGTTTACGACTCTTTTCGCCTGCGAAAATCTGCTCTTGAGGGCGAAGTGAGCAGCCAAAATTGAATCTGAACAGGAGGCTGGGTGAGTTGCGGTAGTTAAACACAATTTTGCCGAGTGCAGCGTGACCCGGATTATCGTACACGAACAAGCGCTGAATGAAAACTGGTTTTATGAAAACCAGATCGTTCGATGAGAATTCTCGCGTCTTCTCAGATTCTCCCGCGTCCGTGGTCTTTAAGGTATACATAAAGGGGAAACATAATGTAGTTTAGGCTGGTAATTTATACCCTGAAAACTCTAGTCTCGGTAATTTAACCCCAATAGGCTTATTAATAGAACAGAAAATCATTGTCAGAAGCCTTGCTTTTAACCCCCCCCCCTTTTTTTTTTCTCCACAACTTTCGATGGTGACATGACGGATTTCGCAGTTGTTTTCCGTGTTTAATGAACTTTTCTAAAACATATTGTGTTCAGTCTTTGGCTCTCTCAAAATGCATTGTAACATTGACTTCGCGATTTGAAAGAGCCTCAGGAGACGCCGTCAAATCCATGATGTGAGGGCGACTGGTGCGGGAACTTCGAGGTGGTGTCGCCAACAGAGAAAAGCTTTTTTTTTATCTCTTTAGGGCCCTTTTAAGACTTCATGATGACAAAATATATGCACCGAAAGAGGCGCTACTGGTGGGACACTTGCGGGCCCCCGACTTTCGGCCTACATCAGCAACTGCTCCAGTCCTACCAACACCAACACCACTTGCAAATTCTTGTGTTGGTTAGAATGATCTTAATCCTTATTATAATTTAGCACCCGGAAGTGTTACAACTAAAAAAAAATGAAACCACTTGGTGAAAACAAGCAGAATTCTCAACAGTACCGCACCACGTTTTAGTGTCAAGCCGTCGATAAAGTGTGACGTGGGAAACATTGCCGAACCAATGTGTTCCATATGCAAATACATGTGCTTACACGCCTTGAGCATCATCATCGTATAGTAACCATTTAGCGTAATCATCATCATCTTGTTGTATTTATTTATCATTAGGCAGCTTTAGAAGCTTGAAACGACCCTCGCACTCAATAAGATAGATGACGGCGACAAGTTCCTTTTACGTGTGTAGAACTTTCAAATTGCATCTCCATCTAGCCTTCCCGCTCCTTTCTCAACGATGATAATGTCCACTAAGTGTACCTCACACACACTCTGGGGGATTATCCTTTCTCTCATTTCTTGTCTTCACTGAGGTGCTTACGGCCTTGTCGTGCTCCTCCTCGCCTTGCCCATCCTTGCATGCACATGAAATTGACCAGAAGGCGTTCGCCGAAGTTGGCTCCTCCGCAACGCCAGGATTCGTGGGGAGAAGCACGATTAATTTGCTCCCCCCCCCTTCCCCACGGCTAATCTACGCTATTGCCTTAGGGCACCCTCCCTCGCAATTCCTCAACGGAGGGCTCGAGTGGGGGGTGGAGTTCCTTTGAACAGGAAATGAGAAAAATTCCTCCCCTTACTCGCTATGCAAATTACCCTATTGTGTCATGATCTGCGCTCTTCCGCGCACGTACAACTAGCATTTAATCGATGGCCAAGGCGTCAATTACAAAACTGCATAGAAGCCGTGCTGGCTGCTGCGTTCGTCGGCCGAGAACGAGATTGTGGGCACAGTTTAACGGGTGCTTCAACGGAGTCTGCCTGCGGTGAGATTCCGATGAGGTTGGAATGTAATACGCTTATGCACCGTGTCTTGCGGGGAGCACCGTCGAGCTGGAAATCGACCCCAAGGCTTCGCTAGAGGCTTCTCGAATAGCCCTCGTGTTGTTTCAAGACGTTAAAAGCCGTAACTTACATAAAAAAAAAAACTGCATAAATTGAGCTGCATGAAGCACAGCCATTGAAGTGTCAAGGTGCACGGGCTACTTTGCCTGGATTCGGTGTCGTGTTGTCGCGTAATCTGCTTGGTGCCCTTATCATGTTTTGCAAGTCACAATGTATCCCTTAGAAGCTAACCGTATATGCCATAATCAGTACTTTAGGGTAGTATTAGAGCAAATAGTGACGTCCACTCTGTCCGTCTTGTTATCTCCTTTGGCCTCAGGCGTAGTAATGCCTCGTGTTGCGACGTAATTACTCTGCGCAAGTCAGGTCTGCGATTAGCCAGTGAATGCCACATTGGTTGTCACAAAAAGTATATTTTATGTCGTATAAACAACATGAATAAAATACTTCTCTCCGCTATAAACATTCAACACCCATAGCTTTTCATCCTACAAGCAAATTACCTATACATGAGTGGAACACATATTACGAAAGGAAATAAAAAAAAACGCGTACGAAACCACATCAGTGATATCTGCTTTGAACCCTGAGGAGTTGGTGTACACTAGATTTAGTTTAGGTAATAATTGTTCATTATAGCAATTATATAGGCACTAGCTCTCAGATAATTTTCGCAGTCACATCCCGTATATATATATATATATATATATATATATATATATATATATATATATATATATATAGGATGAGTTGTAACTCATCCCCTGATGAAGGGAGGACCCCTCCCGAAACTGTTGGGAAATAAATATATTTATCCTTGTTGACAACGCTCCCGTTGTGCCATATCCCATACCTTCACGAAGACTAACTGGCCCATTGAATTATTACTCCCACTATATATATATATATATATATATATATATATATATATATATATATATATATATATATATATATATATATATATATATATATATATATATATATATATATATATATATATATATATATATATAACGCTCTAATGAAAATAAGTCAGAAGGAAAAATTCCAAGGCACCCACCGAGGACTCTAACCGGCGACCTCTTGCTCCTCAGTGCGCTGAATTAACCAACAAGATTTTCATTCTGACGCTACAGGAAAATTGCTCGCATCAAGTCCACACTATTCGGGAAGTCGCTTGTTCTGTCGTACCTGTGAATTCGGTTCCCATCGAAATGCGCACCGCCACTATCACTTTACACAAACTCAACTCGCTGCACCAGATGAGTTGCAGTGATGCTTGCGCCGTTAAAACACATAGCACGGCTTCGTCGTTACAACAGTGTACATTTCACCAGGAACCTTGTGCACTGACTTCATGAACGTCTTGCTGCAGAACTTCTGTGCAGCGTGCCTCCAGGACGTGCCGGTGAGTCACCGGAGACTTCAACGTTAATGTACTTCGACGTGAAAACCGGTGGCTTGCCACATTTCTCCATGCCGAACTTGGACTTCGCCTCTTGTCCGATAACACGCGGTCAACTATTCACAACACCTGTTTAGACACTGTGGTTACTGCATTACTGTCGATTCAAGCACAATCGACCATGTTCGCTACATTTCGTGTGGTTCTTAAATCTCCTAGCAATACTTCGTATAACACCCCGATGTGTTGCGAGTGCATTCATTGCTTCGACTTTGTGCCGAAACTGTGACTTTTATTACACTGCCATCGAATGAGCATAAAAAGGCACAAAAATTCATGAGGCAGGATTTTATGTCGCAAAAAAAAGCGCAAACCCGGAGTGACGGCGTTATGGGCTCAGTAAGCAAGCACCAGCTTCGTGTTCCACTTTTCCGCTGTAACACCTCTGGACTCGTCCAGTGTGCATACAACTCTATAGTCGTGTAGCAGGCCGCAGATTCCTTGTAGAGACACGAATATGGTGCCGCGGCTGATGTGATGACAAGGTGACCTGTTGCTATTATGCTTACTCGTCCCAATTCCTGGCTAAACTTTTGGCAGTCCAGAAGATGATTACACTGTAATTTGAATGGTGCAAGTCCTTGAGAAGTTGACAATTTTTCTGCATTATAACGCGTTGTCCACATCTTAAGAGCGCGGAAACAACTTCAACTTATTGAAGTGCACTATTTTCAACAAGGATATAGGGTTACTTATACCCCCAGACAGAATTTAGACGAATACCCGTAAAGAAAAAAAAAAGACATTTATGAACTGAGCTTCGCCCCATCCCCCTTGTATGATTGCTATATCAAAGCGTTCCGTGCGCAGTCGAATGACCCGTTTTCTGCGCACTTACGGAAACGCAGGATTTATAAGAAACCGGTATCGCTTATCGCTTTCAGACTCTCCAATAGGATCTTTGCACACGAACATTAATGGATTCCATGCCTAGGCAAACGTTTCTGTAGGAAGGGCCTAGACCTTACAAATCAGGAATGAACCATACACAAGAAATTTAGTGACACACATACACGGCTTACACACGCGACGAAGTATATAGACCGTAGCTGGGCACAGCCAACAAACCACAGGCGAAACTCATAACGAGCGATAAAACATTCGTGAGCTGTTGAGCACGATGCAAGTGTTGTCGACGCAGACGTCTCGCACCTCACGTGGCGCTTGCCCGCGAATGCAAAGTTCTGGCGCACGTGCCCGCACGCACTTCCACCTGTAATGCTATCATAGAGAAATAATGCTATGCGCACCGCGACACTTTCGAAGAGTGAACTCATGAAGACGAGGCACGCAGGAAGGCAATATTGATTTCCATCCTGAACGTTCTGCACTCCCCGGAAGAGATTAGCGTGTCTCTTGAAATAGTGTTATATATCTAAGTTATATAGGAGGCAAAAAAAAAAGTATTTTTCTCAATTTTCTTAGAGTGTACGGGAGGGAAATTTTATCACTGTCCAAAGTATCGCTTTTTTTCAGTCAGACCCCACTTCCCATACCGCTCTTTTCGCTGCACTAGCCAACTTATAGTCGTAGCCAGGATCAATGAACATCAACACACACACACACAGCGCCTTTGGTGTGCCTCATAATTCAGTCTAGTGCATATCATCGACCCATGAATTAGAAGCTGTCTATAGTATAATCCCTGCTATCTCACCAACGTGACCATCGAAAAACCGATGTCGCACGAGTGAAAGAAAAACATGGCGGCGATCGAATTCGTTACACGGCGTGCTTCATGCGTGCTGCTCGGCGGCGCTGACGGGCTGCAGGAACTTTGCGAAGCCAGCGACACCCTCGGCGAAACGCGTGTGGCGGGCGATGCCGAGCTTCTCTAGCCTGGTGTGCTCGAGCCGGCAGTCTCGGGGCCTCGGGGCCCCGCTGCTGGGCTCAGGATCC
Source organism: Rhipicephalus microplus (assembly GCF_043290135.1). NCBI lineage: Eukaryota > Metazoa > Arthropoda > Arachnida > Ixodida > Ixodidae > Rhipicephalus > Rhipicephalus microplus. Next base: position 259,318,798 of record NC_134701.1, read on the forward strand.
GGAGACACGTGATCGGTGTTGAGCCCGTGAGCCTGGCCGATGGCGCGCACCATGCCGTACTTGGTCAGGGGCTCTAGGCCGCACCACTGGTACACGCCGCTCACGCTACGCTCCTGCAAATGAGAGCACAAAACTGCAGATTGAGTGAAGCAGGAGGGGAGGGGGGGTCATGATAAATGAGCTACATCTCGATAACACGAACGCTGCAGTCAGTACGACCCCCACCCCCAAATAAAAAAAAAGGGAGGGGGGACAGAACAAGGAAAAAAGTGACATGGTTTCATATGCACTTGCCTAAGGCGACCTAAAGGAGCTTCTTGTTCTTCTAACTCAATTGTAGTAGTGATCCCGCCCCAAAAGCGTTCAGCACCTCACGGGGTTCTTGCAGTGCCCCCGTCATTGGCCCATCCTTGCATGTGATGACGTCAAGATAACGTCACAAATTTTGATGTGACGTCATTATGTCATGATTTCTTGCATCACTCGAGTTGACGCCGCCGACTGCCTTCTTGCACGTTCGAAGGGGCACCACAGTGTTGTAGAAAAATCAACCTCTATACGAATGACCTATGGCCACCTGCGTACGTATGCAGGTACAGCTTAATTTGTAATCACGTAGCCAATCTTCGGAAAGAGTGTACATGGTCGGCAAATTTTGGAAGGTGTCTACACGGCGAACACAATGAATGTTCTTGTCAACGAGAAAAACGGGCATACTGCCCGCATATACGATGTGTTTGTTTAGAGCACATTGATGATGTGCGTACACTGCGCATTGATTTACTTTCACGCATTCGAGTTCTTTAACGGGCACACGCATGCCTGCTTTCGGTGATGTTTCAAAAGCTATCTAGCGCGCACGTGTGGTTTCCAGTAAGGCGTCCGTCAAAGTTGGCTTCTCCGCAACAAGAAGGCTTATGAGGGGAAGCCCGCTTCCCTCTCTCTTTATTGACGACGAGCGTGGGCACTGAGAGTGGTTATTTTATCATGACAACGATACGCGCGGCCATACCAACACAACTCCTTAAAGCCACTGAACCAAGGCCATCGCGTTTTCGAGATAAGCGGGTCGACGCACGCATCAGAACGAGTCACGTGTGTGTGAGTGCGCATGCGTGCACCATGATTTTATGCACTTTTTGAACGATGTAATGAGATAATGAAAGCGCAAGTGGTGCGTTTCGCAACGGAAGCGTCTCCCAAATTCAGCGCACAACAACGTACCACAGACAAGATAAAACACCGCGCTATTTTGTCTCTTGACTTTGTGGCTCTTGACAGACGCAGCGTTTTCTGCGCGAAAGACAACGAATGACCCAAGGGTAGCGAGAAAATAAAGAAATGGACGGTGGCAGAAGCCAGCCGCTGAGCAAACTTTAAACGGTCGTAGAAGTTACGTGCGCATCAAGCTTGGGTAGGGTGCAAAGCCTCTAATAATATTTACGGATGTTCACAGTCATTGCCTTCAAGGTACAACGAAAGCGAATCTGCCCGGATCCCATTTTGTGTATCCGTGCATGCGGCATAATACCTGTAATCGACGCTCGGCGAGCTGGACAACGATGGACGCAATGTCCTCCGTGTGAGAAGGGTAGCGGATCTCGAAATCCGACGCCTTCACGTGCTTCGAGCGGTCGTTCAGCAGCTGGCACAAGACGGACACGGCACTCTCCGATGCGTACTCCTCCCCACCGTACAGCACGGGCACGCGCAGCACAATTGAGTCTGCACGTTGAATCGGAAAAGCGAATGCGCTCTTTAGTGGACAGCCAGTCTTATTCCGTATAATAACGCATCCATGGGTCAAGAACCGACCTGATTTCGCAGTGAGCACTACTTTCTCGGCCTCTGCTTTAGTCGTGCCGTACTTGTTCAAAGGGTTGGGCTTGGCGTCCTCGGAGTAGGGCGGGTTCCGTCCATCAAACACATAATCTGTGCTTATGAAGATGAACACGGCTCCCACGGAATCTGAAAGTCAAATGTGCCCGTAAACCGCCGTAATATCGACTTACCGCCTTGATTCTTTTTTTCTGTTCCCCTTTCTTGATACAAGACACGCGCGTGCCCGTGCACGGCAAACTTACCGGCTACAACTGCTAGATCTTTGGATGCAGTGACGTTAAGCGCGTAGCTGGCGTCGTAATCTTTCTCAACCTTGTCAGGAAACCGCTGAGCAGCTGAATGCACGATGACGTTTGGCTGGAAGTAAATGCAAGCACTCCCACTGATATTAGGTACGTACACAGGAAGTACAGCGCAAGAGAAAATGCGCACAATGGGGCAATGCTATAAGCTATTACCTTTCTTTCCTTCACGATTTTTTCTGTTTGCTGGCGGTCAGTAAGGTCCACGTTAAGCAACTCCCCCGAAGCCCTGCTGTGAGCGAGACCGGTGACGTTCCAAGAGGCACCCTGAAATGCTTTAACCAGGGACCTTCCTAGCAAACCAGAGGCTCCAGTGATGAGCACGGTCTTCATCCTGGAGAAAAATAGAACGCGAGTGTATGCAAACTTTCATTTCGAATCTGGGAAGGCAGCCGACGAGATAGCGACCTTTATCGAGAGCGAACGCTAAACCGGCAGCACGATCCGCAGTGTCAAGCTCGGCGGGACCCGGCCCCGTCATTTGCCTGAGCACTTAGGCGCCACAACAAAATCGCGGTCGGTCGGAAACACGAGCATCACATATACAACGTACCTGCTGCAGTCGCGATACAAATGACCACCTTGAACACCACCGCCGGCTCCCAGAAAGTGTAACAGGAAGTTGTTACGTTTACTTCGAGGAATTTCCGTTTTCTGAGAGAGTGCAAGGAGGCCAGAGACATTCTCCTCCGTCTCCTCCACCAGTCAGACGGGCTAAGCTGGCTGACCACAGGCAGCGTGATGGCTGCAACTGCGAGACAGTGTTCCTCGTAACAATCTGTCGAATATGTGCACAGTGCTTCTTACTACGCCCAACAACACCGTGTGTCAAAGTGTGAGCGCATCCGCTATGCAAGGCGTGGGATTTACATCGTCACCAGCGCACAAAACAGCTGTGAGTTGCGCCTTTGACATCACTTCGCTATTCAAGTGATCCTTCATTCTGAATTTCGCCCATGTATTTGTTTCGACCGAGTTGCTTCTTTTGTATCGATGTGCCGAAATTGTCTCTGCTGCGTTACGTGTGCACATTCTCGATGAACCAGCAAATGCACTAGGAACTGCGACTTACTTTATATAGAAATTAGGGTAATCGTATTTGTTTTGGTCTGTCGCACGCCGTGACATCACCGACGGTTTCGGTAACGTTTGGCTGGAAGGAGGGTTTGGGCGCACTGGAATTTACCTGCAGTGCCAGCAGATCGCGAAACTGTAGTATTCGCGACGTGTCGTATCGTATTTCCTGGCGCGTGGTCTTCTGTGTAGGATGGCTCGGTGGAACCGTTAACTTATGCACAACTGAGGAACGGAATGCTCTAGCGCGCGCTTTAACGCCGTGCGTGTTTCCGGTTATTCTGCTGGCTTTCTTTACTGTCTCGTGCGGCATCTGCCGCACCACGTAGCGGCTGTTCTGCCGGACATAGAAAGTCGAGCGAAAGTGAAACACAAAGCGCATTCCGCGACTTGGGCGAAATCGAGAAACGCCCATGAACTGCATTTCGTGCGGGCACGAGCTTCTTGCTCGAAACAAAGAGGGCGTATTTTATGCGAGCGCGAAATCTGCTTCGGAGGTCTTGCCGAAAAACCGGTCAATATTTCAATTCACAGATTAAACCCATAAATTCGAGGAATATGCAAATGAAGTCTGATTGCTAGCTATAATCTGAAACAGGAATTCCCAGATTTCTTCGTTATTGCGATTCCCGTTTGGATTATAAGCTGCGGTGTACCTGTGTGATTATATTGCAATTTTACATGCACTCGTTTAGTGACGTTTCTTGAACACATGGAAAATGTTTGGAAACTTGCCAATGTGTCATGTGTCCCCATCATCTACTCATGTAAATAAATATATTGCTTCCAGTTCTCAGGGTCTTTACACTTATGATGAAAATGGCGTCTATAAATGAGGAGGCGGTGCTTCAGGCACCTATGCTCAAGCGCTCCCAAAGCAATAGTAGACTCAAGTCTGTCAACTACAAGTCACGTTGGTTTGTGCTCACCAAGGCCTGCCTGCGGTATCATGACGGAAAGCCAGATGCAAGTAGTTTTCGTTTTTCTATGCCATGTCTTGTTGCGTCTACATGCATATGTCACATAATTATATATCTTATACTCATTATGACATATACATATAAGAAACTTAACAGTTGCCTGAACACTGTGTGTTTTCCTCAAAGATCTGATGGTCTTTAGTTTCACATATTGATATTTCTATTGAAAGTCATAGAAACAATGTTTCTACTTTACATCATGATTCTTCCTCTTTTATTGCTTTCTAATTTTTGTTTACGGCAGGGCAAAGAAAAAGGACGCTTGGATCTGCGCACAGTGCGACTTGTAGAGCGTGTTGATGATGGAGCGCTTGAGAGGGAAAAGGCATTTCAGGCATGTAATTTGTATCTGCCAATCGTTTGTCACACATGTTTACAGGGCAGCCTTTGACTGAACTAGCAACCCAATTTAATTTTTCCCTTTCATCTGCTGTTTAGATTGGCTACAAAGATCGCTTTATGTACATTGTGGCATCATCTGAAGCGCAACGAGAAGAATGGATAGGTGCTTTGAGGAAATGTGAGTAGTGTGTGCGGCTTTGTACTTGCATAAAAGAAGTATCTTGTTTTCGTTGTTTTGTTGTGTTTCTGCTTGTGAAGGCTCATAAACAAAAAAGGCCAGTACCGAACAGACTAAGGAAAATAGAAATATTACAACAAGCCAATTGTGTGATGACTTGCTTAATGCTTTTATATCCTCATGGAAGCATAACCATTCATGCTCTTCTTTTAACCAGTTTCAAGGGAAGGATAACTTGATAGTGCGATGGCCATGATTCATTGGGATATGTTAAAAGATTGTAAAGCACTTGTTAATGTTTGAACATTAAACGAGCATGTGAAAAATGTCAGTACTGTGTTGAATGCACATCCTGTACTGCTTGCTTTAATTTCATTGCTCCCCACTATGTTGCCCAGTGTAACCACCACTTTGTTAGTTTTGTACATCTGAAAAATAAACTCTTGTATGTCAGCAGAATTTCACGTGAGGCAATAAAAACTGGCTGTTAAACTATTATTTTGCAAAATTCTCTTCAAGGCTTGGCATTAGTCAAATGATTTTCGCAGGTGCCACTTTCTTCATTATATTGAAGGGGAAGAGGAAAGTGCAGTTCATGTGCATAGGCAGGAGTCCTATTTTCAAGCATGTGGTACTGTAATGGTTGCTATTTGCCGGTTTTCTTGTAAGCTGCATGTTTAACAGTATTCATGCTAAAATGCTTGCAATTTTTTCTTATTAGTGCTGCTGTCAAAGTGGGTTCAAACAGGTGCTCGTAAATATATAATAAAATAGGAAAAAATACCCTAAGGACAGTTGCTTTTCTGTTCATCACTTGATTTTAATAATGGACACATAATTTGTCTAGATCACTCTCATTAAAGCTCATGCTGAACGTAACTGACCATACTTGAATAGATGCATCACAAGCTCAGTGGTGTACCAATAAAATAAATTCTCCAACCACTTTTAGGTCACAGTTTCTAATATTAAAATGAAAAACTGACTTGACGTTTCGGGACTGATTCGTTCACTTCTTCAGGGGTGACTGTTAGGCCAGCTCCGAAGCTGGCGACTTTTCGTTAGGTTGTCCCCATCTTTATTTCAGTGTGTTTGGGAATAGACTCCATTGGTCCTCAAACTGATGGAATAGTAGTTCGGGTGGTTTGAAGAAGTTGCGTGGTGTCGAGTTTTTTACTTTGCTCTGCATTTTCAGTATGTGCAAACAACGAGCAGCTGGCTGATAAGTTCCACTCGGGTGTCTGGTCTGGTGGCCGTTGGGGCTGCTGTGGCCGTGGCTCTCGCAGTTCCCCTGGTTGTCGAAGCACGTGGGTCACCTCACCACATAGCGCAGAGTCCCTCAACTCTAGAGGTAAGCTGTTTGTCTGATCAGAGGATCTGTTGCCATTCTGTCACTTTGGTGATACTGTCACCCTATTGTGACGTAATCTTGAACTTTTTTCATCACAATCATCACATCATTGATGCGATCTTGTTTTCGTTAACGTCCTGCATCCTCTCTGCTCAGCCATGTAAAAAGTAATTCTGAAAAGAAGTATACACAGACACAAGTTGATATCTATTATGTCTGCTTCCACTGATCTGACTAATGTGCTTAGCATCCTTGAAAGAGATGTCCTTTCATGTGAAGTAAATAGATGGAAAATAGAGGGAAAAGGTATGGTTCTCGTATCATGCAATGTATGAGCACTGGTGCCATGTGCTGCAAACTATTTAGTAAACTTGCAGAGCATGGATTGATGAGTACTTACAATCTCTTCTCTCGCAGACTGGATGCTCTCATTACCACCAGAAGCCCGAACTTGTGTAGATTAGCTTCTAGAAATGACATTGCAAACTAATGTACGTTGTCACAGAGCCTGTCAACAATTTGCGATTGATCCCTAGGGTATACGGGCCCAAACAACATTATTTGTCATTTTTTCAAACTCCCTTTTTTATGTTTGTGCAGGTAGCATCACATGCAGTGATTCAGCACCTACAAGGAGCAAGGACATACTGCCTATTAAGGTTTGAGTGCTGTGTTGTTTGGACATGTTGTAGTAGACTTTGTAAAGCATTCCATTACCTCCTTATAGTCACTGACTTGCCTCTGCTTTTATACGCTCACTTAAGGCTGGTCTTTCTCTTTTATTGTTAGAGTGCTGTGTCTACAAAGGTGGTGACAGCACTGTATTCATTCCAAGCCATTGAAAAAGGAGATCTCTCATTAGAAGCTGTAAGTGACCACTTACATCCTTTCAAGTGTCATGTGCACGCATTATTTACTTTCTAATTAAAGAAAAGAAGGGTTCAACATGTCTGCTTATGTTCTTAAAAGCCTTGTTTACACCCTTTTGACAGTTAAGGGGTCCTGCGACACTTTTCATAGTAGCAATGGAATGCATTCAGTAAATGAGCTTATCGCCTCACCAATTCACAGTTGCAAAAAGTTCTATAATCCGTCCGGTACGAGCGAAGTTGAGATTTGTCGCACGCTGCAATTGCATTTTCAGTTTTCTCGTCCCAACGAAAAAGCTGGAAGCTAAAAAGCGAGGGATGGCATGAGGGAAGGAAATGCATCCCACATGCCTCGTCACCTTAAGTGCTCTTTCTCTTTTTTTCTTTGAATGCGCGGTTTTTCAGTGTTTTCACGCGTGCACGTTTGGACAAGTCGTGGCCTCCTGCGGCGGCCCTAGTAATGACCTAGGGCGCCAGGCTCAAATCAGTCATAGGCTGATATAATGGCTGGGGCACAGTGATTCTTGAGTCTGTATCGCTATTTGTTAGAAGAATAGAAAGCTAGATTGAGCTGACTTTGAGAATGTGCTACAGATGCGAGGCCGCATGCTGCGCTATAACATTTGAATTGCGTGTTCCAAGGAGCCTCGACTACTGATTGGGAGTGTTTTTTTGACGATGCTGAAAAAAAAGTGTTGCAGGGCCCCTTTAATGTACACTTATACAGTGTAATTTCATTGACAATGCTTTGTGTGTTTGCCTGAGCTGATACAAACTGTTTTCTAGGGCAAAGAGTACATTGTACTGGATGACACTGCAGAGCATTGGTGGCAGGTTAAAGACAAGAATGGGTAAGATGGCTTCTCTTTCTTTGTTCTCTGCTTTCCACTGGAAACCATAGAATATTTGTTTTTTGTGCCCACCATGTGCCCACCGTCTTTCTGATTTTTTTCCTTTGCTGCATGCAGAGAAGGATGCGTAAGTGTGAAGCTGATTATTATTATTATTATTATTATTATTATTATTATTATTATTATTATTACTACTGCTACTACTACTAAGCTTCCTCACAGATAATTGGGAAGTACAAGCAAAAGAAAATTATGAAAGTAGGTAGGCTGGCTGCTTATATGATATTGCAGCTGAATTTCTTTTGTATAGATAATAACAGCATGACTTACAAATAACAAAAATTAAAACTATTTACTACGAAAAAATGCAAATTCCCATGTTTTATTTTTTGATAATCAATTATTGCCCCTGACAAAAACCCTTATTAAATTACTTATATATAGATATTGAGAGGAGAAAATTTTTTTTAAAGCTGTGCACTTCATTTCTGTTAATTACGTGTATCCACACTTTCAAATCATTAGTGTGCTCCTGTGTGTTTGTTTTTTAAGTATAAAGCATTTTTTTGTAGCCCAGTAGTTTTCTTTGAGTGGTATGACACATAAAATGAGATTTCACATATTTAGAAACACTTTGATTTGCTTAGTTTTTGTCTTAAAAGGCACCATGAAGTATATAATTTTTTGTCGTGTTTTTTTTTAACACTGCAAAGCTCTTTAGAGCAGTTATAACTCTGATTGCTTTGATTTCACACACATGGTACAAAATAGGTTGATTTGTTAAGCATAGATGTGTTATGTTTTAGAAATTGCAAGCTTGAATTAATGATTGTATTGCATACATGTACTTTGAAAAGTGTTTGTAGAAACTTTTGTAACATCACCACAATCAAGAATTGGCAGAGATGTGTAAGCAGCCCATAACATTATGAAAATCCTACAAAATTAGAAAAGTATACTACTATTGAATTTTAGATGCTTGTGTGTGGATGGCATGACAATCACACCTCTGCGACATTCTGCATGGTTTTTAGATGTATGAGTGTTCAGTCATATATATATGTGACTGAACACTCATACTACATGTGCGGTTATATATATATATATATATATAAAGGGAAAGAAGCGTATACCTAAGGGCTCGTTTTTCCGTGTTTTAACACAATATTAATGAGATCTAACAGAAAGTAATGCCAAGGAATGTACAGGTGAAGTTATTAGAACCAATGGAATGTAAATAAGAAGAAAGAAAAGTGGATGAAAAAATAATCGGCCGTGAGCAGGAATCGAACCTACGACCTTCGAATAACGCGTTCGATGCTCTAACCACTGAGCTACCACAGCGGCCTTCCCCCCATCCACTTTTTTTGGGTTTATATGTGAATTTAGAAGTAGGAGTGACAGTCAGCGCCATCTATAAGCCGAGCGACGAGTGTGAAAACACTCTTATGCGCATGTTTGGCGTCACGTAGCACGTGAACTTATTATGAGCGGGCAGCTGTTAGATCTCATATATATATATATATATATATATATATATATATATATATATATATATATATATATATATATATATTCGATGGTCGCAGGATCCGAACCTGCGACCTTCGAATAACGCGTTCGATGCTCTACCACTGAGCTACCATGACCGCTATCCCCCCAGCCACTTTATTGGGTATCTATGTAAATTTAAACGTGGGAGTGTCAGTCAGCGCCACTAGCAGCCATGGCGGCGAGTGACACTGAGCCTGTTTGGCATCAGGTAGCACGTGAACCTATTACTAACTGGATCCTGCCCACGGCGAGTTATCTTTTCACCCACTTTTTTTATATCTTATCTTTTCTTTTATATGTATGTATATATATATATATATATATATATATATATATATATATATATATATATATATATATATATATATATATATATATATATATATATATATATATATATATATATATATATATATATATATTAGAGCTACTTCGTTTTATCATTACTTTTCTCAGTGCAACTTATGTCAGTAATATTGGGCTGAACTTCTTTCTCATAAAGCTGATAGTGTTTCATAGTCTTCAAGTCAATAGTCAAGAAAGAAAATGAAAAATAAAAAGGAAAGATTTATTGACAGATGAAAGAACACCAAACTTGGGGGAGTTCCTGGTACCACTTTGGAAAGCTTGCCTGCATTAGCATCTTTGTGTTGCGATGCATTTTCCCCTTTTTTCATTACTTGCCTTCATCTCAGAGCACTTGCAATGCATTCAATAGAGTTGGAACCTTTCTGAAGTTTTTTTTTTCCTTTCTGGGCAATCTCAAAATATGTACATTCATTGTTAGCAACTGTATCTTTTTTGATATGTAAGGATTCTTTCTGCTCTCTTAGCTAAACTTAATGCTATTTTGCTTGTCTTGTCACTTTTAACAAACAGGGCTGTGGGCTTCATCCCGAGCAACTATGTGGAGGAGAAGGCGGGCCTCTGGCAGCATGAGTGAGTGGCGCACTGCAGTTTGTTCTTTGCACAAAGCAAGTGTCGTACTCAGTAAGAATGCAAGTCTAGTTATTTACTGCATAACTTTTTTGGAAGATTTAACATTGTCTCATGTCTAAGACTACCTGAACGCAGTCACGTGTCTCGCAGGTGGTATGCGGGCGACATGTCCAGACAGCGGGCCGAACAAATACTTCGCCAGGAAACGAAGGAGGGAGCCTTCGTGATTCGAAACTCATCCACCCAAGGCCTCTTCACACTGTCCCTCCTGGCAAACAGGTGAGCCGAACTACATAAACGTAGTTTGTCACGGTGAGGTAGCAGTTAAGATGCTCGGCTGCGAACCAAAAAGTCGCGGGTATGATCCCGGCCATGGCGGTCGCATTTCAACGGACACAAAATGCTAAAAGCTCTAGCACTGTGCAACTTCATTGCCTGTTAAAGAACATTAAATTATTGGGATTTTTGGAGCCCTCATCTATGATGTGCCGGACTGTCATATCTTGGTTTATTATGGTTTGTCCACTGTGCAGTATGTATGGGCTTGCTAAATTGAAATGTTTGGTTGAGTTAGTACTATACTCAATATGTTTGCAAGATAGGGCATATTTTCCAACCCATTCATTTTATAAATGTGTTCGTTTATGAAAATGAAATTGAGATAAATAAAAAAATAAACAAAACTGCCTACTTGGACCTTGTGTTTGACTAGAATAGTGCCATCAGAAAGCTAAAGCTCTGTCATTTTTCCTACTTGTGCAAGTCAGCAACGAGTGTATGTTCGCCACAGTTCATGTGCATGTACAATTTTGTTTGTGCTTGTAGTTTCATCTGGAAAGTTGGGAACGTTCATATCGCCTTCTTGTAGAGACAAGAAGAATGAAACACTCATTAGTGCATATTGAGTATCCAGCTATTTATTGGGAAAACTTGTGCTCAGAAAGACAAGCAATGTTCAAACCATAAATGACTGAAGCACTTGGTCGTTGTATCTAAGATTTACAGGTCAAGTTTGTCTGCTATACATGTCCTGTCTTATACACGCATAAATAGTGTGCTAAAGCTTTGCATCTTGTGCTGAGCAAGATGCACCTCATGTTTGGTTAGACGATAATCACGTGAAAAGCATTCACTAACATAAAAGTGAAACTTGGTGTTTTGATACAATATAATGCGGGGTGGTATCCTAAATTTGACTTGGGATACGTTGGAAAGAATAGTAATTTGTATAACCCTGTGACACCTGACTGAGCTCTGGATAAATCAAGCTTTTAAGTGGACAATACAGAGGAAAATAATTTTGCTCATATTAGTAAATTATCCTTTAAATGTACCAAAATCACCAAGGGTGCTGTGAGAAGACATTTGGTAAGCAAGAAGACTCGCAGAAACAGAAAGCGGGTGGCGACACACATTGAAGTTCACACATCTATCTCCATAGTGTCATACATTTTGACGGTATCTTCTAGGCCCTATGTAGTTGATAATTGATAAAAGTGGAGTAGATTATTTTCTAACTGGACCAGAAATTTGGCATTCCATGCTTCAGGAAATTTTGTTGAGCTAGAGTCGCTAAAATACAAAAAATAGACATAAATTCGTCATGTCATGCGCAGAGGTTTTGGTGCAAAATAAATAAGAGATACTTTGACCATGATTTTCGGTCTATCAATTAACTTGGGAAGGTGAAAGTCACGACATCTTAAAACATGCTTTACCAATCTAAACTGACTCATCGCTTCACTTGGCGTCCCATGAAATCTCTCGAATAGAGACGACAGTCTTGCCACACTTTTTGTCCATGCAGTCCCAACGGCGTGTTTCAAGTAAAGCACTACCACATCAAGAGCCGGGCCGGTGGCCAGCTGTACCTCTCTGAGCGCCGCACTTTTCCCTCCCTCGAGGATCTGGTGCGATACCATCGCCATGACAGCGGAGGGCTTGCCACGAGGTTGCGCCACTGGCCCGCACAGCTGCGCCGCACTGCTCCCACTGCTGGCCTTGGCCATGGTTGGTCGTACATTTCATTATTTGCCAGCTATCGGGGTGGGATATTTTGACAGTCGCATTGCTCTGGATAACTTAATATGTTGATGCGATGTCCGTACACTTGATCAAAGATTATGTACTTTTTAATATAGCGGTTGGTTCAAACTCTTCAGTACAGGCGATTTAGATAGTGGGTTGTTTATCGAAGAAGAAACTAGTGGGGAGAGGGAGAACAAGTGAAGAAGATGGTAATTTTTGCTTTTTTTCTTTTTTTCATGCTGATTGGCCATAGTTTATATAGTCTTTAGAAAGTCAATCTCTCACACGTGTGTACACGCACAGACACGTGTGCACACACATACACGCATGCACTTTGTATGGGATGTTGTTTGCAGATGACACATTTAAATGCTCTGATTCCAATGCTGAATCAACACATCTACATTGGAATGGTGAACAGTGTTAAAAAATTTGTTTACAATAAATATTTTGGATTGCTTGTTTGTATGTATGTGGAGTATATTGTTTGTAGAAAATCGAACCGCTGCATTCTACTGCACACCAACAAATTACAAAACCGCAACATTCTGTCCTCTTGCTTACGAAAACCCTTTTAAAAACCGCAAGTGCGCCGCCCTGCGCTGCATATTTGCCCGACTAATGGCGGCACTTGTCGTCCTTCGTGTGGAAATCCTAGTTGCACGTGTCAGGGCTTGCTTGTTGCGCATGTTTATGTCAAGTGAGCTGAGTCTAGATTTTTCGCATCGTAGTGCAATCAGACTGAATACCCTGTTTCCAGTAAGTCACTAGTCACCATTAGGTGGGCTAGTTGCATTGCAGGGAAGCTAGATTTACGATGAGAAAAAGGGTTGGTTGGTCACATTTTTTATTTTTTTCAATTCGTGGACCTTTTTTATGTTGTCTGCCTTCTCATGTCAAGAATGTGTGTGTTATTTGATTTTGTGGCTGTCTGTAATGTTCCGGTTGTAACCTTCGAGTATAAATGAACTCTTATTGGGGCTATTTGTGGAACTTGTGTAGAAACCTTGTGCATCTGTTAATCTGCAGACAAATGGGAAATTGATCCGTCCGAGCTGACCCTTCTGGAAGAACTTGGAAGTGGGCAGTTTGGTGTAAGTAGCCACTGTGTACACTTTTTTTATTAAATGTTGTAAGCCTTTGGAAAATCAGCTTATACAGCTACTGTTATTACTGAAAACCCAGAAGCACCATTTTATCGAGGCTTTTCTACTTGGGCATATAAAAAAACTTGTAGTGTGAGACTGCTTTTCCTTTTAGTTTTCCTACAATAATGCACATTTAATAGTTACAATGTTGATTTACCAATTACTGAATGTGCACAGTAACCTTGGAAGAAAAAAATATTGTAATTATGTATGCAGACTGTTTTGAGCCACGCTTGCTAGGTACACCTATTTCTTCTACAGTTATGGGCTATTCCTCTTTGTCTTGTCTTCACATAATGCAAATAATCACTTAAATGTGTTTTAGTTCTGTGGAGACTGGTATCTTGATCCTGCTGAAGGCTAAAACTAAGAATACATGCGTTTTTTTTTTTTAAATTATGCAAAGCAACATTCAAGAGAACTAGCCATGGGTACATCGGACATCTAACCATGTTTTACCATATGTGTGTAAACTTATGTTTCTGTGTAAATAGGTGGTGCGCCGAGGAAAATGGAGAGGATGTCGAGATGTGGCCGTGAAAATGATGAAGGAAGGCACCATGTCTGAGGATGATTTTATCGAAGAAGCAAAACTAATGACGTGAGTACCCATTGGCATGTCGTTAAGTTGGGCTGGTGTTGGTCTCTGTTGTGATTAATATGTAAGCGTGTGTACGTGGCTGGGAAGAAACATATTTCAGCTTTTTTTGCTGGAGCCTCCCTGATAAGCTGGGACATTTTAGCTGACATGTGCAAGCAGTCTTAAATGGCACACCTGTCACGCATATACTGATAGTTTTTATGCGAAGCTGTGTACTCCTGCCCCACTATAGTATCATCTGCATGAGCAAAACACGTCTACCCTACACCATCAATAGACGCTCACACTTGCGTGCTCCTCTACTAGCACACGGGAGCACTCCTTGCTTTTTCACTTTGAACGCTGAGGAAGGGCATTTGGCGAGGTAGACAGACAAGCCGATGAACGTGTTCACTGTAGGTAAAAGTTGTGCGCTTCACACCAAGACACATTGTGGTAGTTTTTTTATTACTTAACACAACTGCATTAGCAAGCACGAAAAAAACAAAAGTAAATTTTAGCAATCTGACAACTGCTATTACATATTTCTGTGGTTGCTCGGGGCTTGGTTGATGTTCAAGCAATCTGTTTTCATCGCGCTGCTGTTTTTTTGTCATTTCAGGAAGCTACAACACCCCAACTTGGTTCAGCTCTATGGTGTCTGCAGCAAGCACCGTCCTATATTTATTGTAGCAGAGTACATGAAGCATGGTATGGCCATTTGTATCAAACTTGAATTTCGATATAGAATTTCGCTTCCTTGAATTTTAAAGAATAAGAAGCTTGAAAGCTATCTATAGACTCTTACTCGAGAGATAGTAATATCTCGGTTATGGCAAAACAACTGTAATGGTGTTGTTCTCAGAATGATGTTGTGATTTTTTTTAAGGTAGTATGCAAAAGTGCTCACATTTGGTTCTGCACGACATTTTTAATTGGGATTGAGAGCGATTATTTAGCATGTTACCTTGGCTTTGTCTGAAGAAAACAGGTTTTTGAGGAGCATTGTGTGAAGAAACATGAACTTGTGATGCTCATAAGGAGCGCGGAAAAACTCCCTGAGGTCTATGCTACTGCCAAGATAGAATTAACAGCAAAATTAACCGTTTGCAAGGACAGGAGAATCATTTTGTTTAAGAGATATCGCTCACATGGATTCGTGATGTGAGGAGCCATATCTCACTACTCAGATTCTTCATTCGACCTTTTGCATAATTCGATGAAATCTCATGATACCACAAAAGTTGCATAAATGGGACTCAACAGTACATCATTTTTCTCAGCTTGATATTTTTTCACGTTTAGCTTTGATCTTGATAAGAAATTGATTTTAGTCTAGCAATGTAGATAGCTTAAGCTGAAATTCGTGGACCGCACTTGAATGCTTTCAGAGACCTCCAATGTATTTTCTACATCGCACTCATGTTTTCTTGGATGCTTGGCACTGATTTGTGAACTCTGGATGCGTGGTACGATTGATACAGTATTGGCACCCTGCATTCAACTAAGAGTATTCTTAAATGGACCATGAAACACTTTTTCAAGTAACCATGGCATGGATTGACTAAAAGAGCTTACTGCCGCATGAAATAGCATTGCAAAAATTTTAGGAATCCGCCCAGCACGAGCAGATTTACAAATATTTGTTACAGGCTGCAATTGTGTTCTCTTTTCTCTCATCCTGACAAAAGCGTTGGAAGCTAAGCAGGGAGGGATGCCAGGGGCAAAGAAAATATGTCGCGTGTGCCTTGTCACCTCGAGCACTTTCTTCTTTTTTTCTTTTAATATGTACGCGGCTTTGTCGGTGTGATCGCATGTGTGAACAAGTTGCGGCCTCCCACAGTGATATACCTGTAACGACCGAGCACGGCACGTTAAAATCAGCCAATTGCTGGTAGAAAGCCTTATACGAGTGATTTTTGAGCGTCTTTCGTCATTTGTCAGGAGAAGAGAAAGTAATTTTTAGCTGACTTTGATAATTTATTGTAAATTCTAGGCCGTGTGCTGCACTATAATATTTGGCTCGCTTGTTCTAGGGGGCCTCTACTACCGATCGGTAGCGTTTTTTGACCATGCTCAAAAAGTGTTGCAGGGCCCCTTTAAGATTCTGCAATCAAGTGTTTTGCTTCTTGGCTGGTTCATCTGTTTCTCTACTTGTTCACTCTTTGCTGTGACTGCTGTCTTAGGCTCCTTGCTGCAGTTCCTGCGTCGTCACGAGCGTGCCCTGTGTGAGAAAGGCCCTGTGCTGCTTCTTGACATATGCCTGCAAGTGGCCAGTGGCATGGCCTACCTCGAGCTGCATAACTACATTCATCGTGATCTGGCCGCACGCAACTGCCTCGTTGGCGAGAACTATGTGGTCAAGGTTGCTGATTTTGGCCTGGCAAGGTGATCCTTGATTATACATGATTCTCCACACTGTAAACAATCAAGGAATAACTAAAGCTATACATAGAAATGTGCCATATTCATGGAAGACATCAAAGCTGATGACAGGACGAAAGTGGATACACGTGATGGACGAAACTGCCACTTCATCCTGAAAGCTGAAGCCTGTATTCACCAACCAAACCAACCTTACATTATTTCTCGTTTTCCCTATAAAATTTGTGTCCTAAACGTGCTTCATAAATAAACATGATGCCAGTGTTCACAAACCAACTTCTGAACAGTGAAATCTCGATACAACTAATCTCAAAGGACCGCTGAAAGTAATTTGTTATTTTGAAAAGTCGTCGTAATAGAAGTACCGTAATTACTCGAATGTAATGCGTACCTTTTTTCCGGTTAAGCGAGTTCATAAATCGCATGCGCGTTAGAATCGAGTACGAAAAAAAAAAAAAATGAATACGGCCATTCTATTGCCATCGGCATTTCCAAAATGGCCGCCCCCTACGTGTGTCGGCATAACGCGTCGGCCATTTCTGCCTATGTGTTTCCTATGTGCGGCACTTCGTACGTGTGCTGAGGAGTTCGTCATCTTGTAGTGCATTAGCATCGACGACATGGAAGGGTCGACTCCAAAAACTCTAGTGCACCACGATGCCGCTTTTAAAAGAAAAGTCATCGTGTGTGCAGAAACGGACGGAAATCGGGCTGCATCGCCATCGTTCGAAGTTCACGAAGCGTGCATGCGGGACTGCCGGAAACAAAAGCAGAAGATTGTCAACAGCAAAGCTTCACGCAAAGGCTTCAGTGGACCACAGCAGGGTCGGTTTCCGCAAATTGAAGAGCTGCTCGGCGAGTATGTGCTTGGACAGCGAGCAGCCCATGAGGACATGACTGCTCCAAGGGCGGGCTATGCAGTTAGCATTAGAAAAAGGTCTAATGCGGCGCCAGTTCAAAGCGAGCAGGTGTTGGCTAACTAACTTTATGAAGAGGAAAGGCTTTTCCCTCCGAAGGCGAGCGGGCATATGCGAAAAGTTTCCGAAGGAGTACGATGGAAAGCCTCACAGTTTTCAGAGGTTTGTCCTAAACTTGCAGCACAACAGCGGCTACCTGCTTGGGCAAATCGGGAATGCCGATGAGACGCCTCTGTACTTCGACATGCCTGGCACCACAACCGTCGAGAAGAAGGGGGTGAAGCAAGTTCGCGTGTTGACATAGGTCCACGGTGACGGCAATGCTCTGTTACACGTCAGATGGGCACAAGCTTCCCCCGTACCTCATATTTAAATGGAAGACGCTCCCGAAAGGAGTCGTTTTTTCGAGTGGTGTGATCGTGTGGGCCAACGAGAAAAATGGGTACGCCTCGCAATCGATGTCTTACTTTTTTTTTTCGTCGTGAAACCCGGATGCGCATTACAATCGAGGGCACGGTACAATCGAGTAAGTACGGTAATAAAAATTTGTGCAAAAATTTTTAACGCAACCACATGAGTCACCTGCCTATACATTCTCGATCGCGTTATGCTCTAATGAGCATGAAAAAACAAACACTAAATATTACGGAACCAGTGCATTTTTATTTGAGAAAGAACATGATTTATTCTGATGTGGCCAGCTCAACTGCTGAAAGTCTCTCTGCGAGGCATTCATCTTGCGCACTGTGAAGCATCGGCGTTCAATTCCGATTTTCACGTTGGTTCACACACGCCGTTTGAACGTTGTCTTTGCTCTCTTCGCCCTTTTCTTTCCACGACAAATTATATGGATCTTATTGGTCATCAGCTAAGCTGACGTGCATGCTTTGTCATTCCACTGTGCGTAGTGTTCAAGCATGAGTGAAGCATGCACGGGCAGCTGTCACCAACTTTGTGTGAAACTCTGGCGCTATTGTGTGAAATATTTACAGTTACCTACAAAGATCAAACTGGCTTTGATGTGGTTCTATGGGGAGTGCAGAACTTGCGGGTAAAGGCTGTGTTTGAGGAAATCTTGTGTTCAATAGTACTTACAGCCTGCAGTCTTTCCAACATTGTAAAACACCTTGTTGCATTTTGTTTGTTTCCTTGGGACGTTGCAGATACGTCATTGATGATGAGTACACCAGTTCTGGAGGAGCAAAGTTCCCCATCAAGTGGGCTCCCCCTGAAGTACTAGGCTACACTCGCTTCAGTAGCAAGTCTGACGTATGGGCATATGGTGGGTATTGTTTACAACTGAACCTTTGCTGGGGTGTTCGGATAGTTGTGGTGCTTTTTTTGCTAGCATATTTGTGTTGTAGCGCATTGTACATATAGACAGCATATTTGTGATAGGGTTTAGTACATATTCTGATATCCATAACCTATTCTTGGTGTCTGTACTGTCGATTCCGGATTTATCAAACTCAGATATATTGAATTATTGGCTATATCGAACAGGTGAAAAATCCCCTTGAACTTCCGATGCAAAAGTATGAGACCGGTGCACCCATATATCGAACTCACACACAACGGGACATCCGCTATATCGAACGCTGTGCCGCGCCGAAGCCCAGAAAGTGCATTTTTCCCAGCAAATATTGATCAGTTTCAGGCTGTGTTTTATCAAGTTTTGATCCTTTTTCACGCGCAGGCAACAACAACAAAAAAAACAGGTTTATTCCATCACGCTGATCTGGTTCGTAGCGTGGCATTTGCTACATTTGTACGTTTGATGCGCGATCTGCAGGTATTAGCGTGCGGGCGTAATGTTTTCCAAAACACCGATTGCCGAGGACACCGAAATGAGAATGGCAACTGACTCAGCGATCTCAGTGCAATGTTCGCATGTGGTTCGCATTCCCTACCTTGTTGCTAGCGCACAATGGCATGCAAGCCTGAAAAGCATGGCCTTCGAGATGTGCTACCTTGTCACGTATTTTTAGTCTGGTCGGTTTCAAAACACGTGTCTCGGAGGATACATTTTTTAATCTTTTTGCATCAAAGCTGCTGAAAGCAGCGGCTGGCAGCTGCAAAGCCATAGTCACATCGATATCGCCAACATTTCGACGGTGAGAACTGGGACGAACTCTGCGTTGCGTATTTTTGGCCTTGTGGTTTGTGCACTTCTCGCCTCGTTCCTGACAAATCCCCATTTGGGAGTTTAACTGAACGTTGACCCGCGCGTAGCGAAAAAGATTATGACTAGCACTTAAAGCGACGTCGGAAAAAACACTGTGTTGTAAACCTTCCTTGCGGGCCAGGGGATGACTTCGGGTGCGTCATGACCGCTAGCAACGGCGTACGGTGCCTCAGTAAATTCTGCGACTTATCAGTATTTCCGGGCAGCATCTCGGACAGAAGCGACGTCATCGGTAGAGATGACGATGTTGTTTCTGACTGCATCGATGTTGAGATTTTGGCTGCCGGTGCCGCGGAAGTGTACTCATGCGTGTATGATGAATATGCAAATGCTTGCATTTCCACTGCTAACCAAGCTTTTGCTGCACTACAAAGGTTGCATCGGCGTTCTGTGTCAACCAAGGTTGTGGCCGAAGGAGCTAAGTTCGCTTATTTGAAAAGCTTCAATGATATTAAGGATTACTGGAACTTGACAGCGCGCAATAAGCAAGACAAGTTTACGGAATAAATAAAGTGCAGTAACCTGCAGTTCGCACGTTGTTTCTGAGCGAATTGTTATTTTAGCTCTTATTTTAGCTCTCGTTGCCCTATTTCAGAAGCCTGAAATTCTTCAATTTAGGCCTTAAATATGCATATTTTGTATTTCAAATTCTCGATATATCGAACTATTTTGCGATCCCCTTCGAGTTCGATATATCCGGGATCAACTGTATTGGTGCGTTTTCTCTTCGTGTGTTTAGATTGTAATTGTCATTTGTGTTTTTTTTACCACCTCAACGTCCTTTCTACAGAAACGCCTTAGGGTGATTGTAGCATCATAATAAACTATAAATAAACCCAAAAATTCGTGCTGGAAATAAATCGCCCTATAAGTCTCATCTCCTAATGCAAGTATAAAAGGGTAGCGCGGGCAAATGGGACAAGACAAACAAAAAGAATTTTGTGCTGCAAACAACATTAGCATTTTTTGTGGGAACAGATATATACACTGCTTTGGGAAGAGAAATACTATCAAAAAAAAGGTGGGGTTAAGGGCAGGCCCTACACATGCATCTCAACTAGGGAAAATGCTAAGTTAAATTGTGAAAGTGATTAATCTCCATTTCATTTATTAGGCTGGACGGTAGGCTCACACGCATTAGCCCATTGGAATGAATTGTGAACACTCCATAGATTTTATGGGCATGGCAATCGCAATATCTGTGCAAAATGAGCATCTGTTTGAAATTGGCAGTGCAGTCACACTTGGCACATTACAGCACAAATTCCTGCATGTCTTTCTTGTCCCATTTGCCCCATTGTCTTCTGTGATGATTATCTAAGTCACATGTGATGCAAGAACACCTTCATTAAATTTTATATCCTTTATAAGCATGCGTACAGATATTGACATAAAGAAAAGGAAAAATGGTAAGTGCCTACTAAGGAGCAGCAATTTCTTCTGCTGAGTGTGAATGCTTTCATAAACTTTGCATGCTTATTTGTAGTGTGAGGATATGTTGGTGAAATAAAAAAAGTTTCACAGCATTGTTCGCACGCAACTGTGCGGTCTCTGTGTCTGTCTAATCACACAGGATTGGCACGTTGGCTTGCTGGCTATGGGCCAGCGAAGCTAAGTGACTGGCCGAGCCACGTGTTTACATTGGCATGCCTAGAATATGCTGCTTAATTTGTGCATTTTTGCTACTGGGAAAAATGTTGTGGCTGTGAGTGAACAAATGCTTGCTTTTTGGAAGTTGCCCCATCGTGGTGGTCTAGTGGCTTAAGTACTCGTCTGCAGACTCGCTGGTCGGGGGATCGAATCCTGGCTGCGGCGGCTGCATTTTCAGTGGAGGTGAAAATGCTGTTGGCCTGTGTGCTCAGACAACTCCAGGTGGTCGAAATTTGCGGAGCCTTCCACTACGGCGTCTCTCATAATCATAAGGTGGTCTTGGGACGTTAAACTTCACCTATCAATCATATTAATCTTTTTGGAAGTCACTATTATTTCAAATCCTGCATTTCATGTTTCATATATGGCAGCAGAACACTCACTGTAATAAAGCATAGTCAATGATATTTGTTATGCCCGGTCATCTGTGTTTTTTATATGTATGGATGGGAGTCAATACATAAAGGTGTGTTTGCATGGCTTCACTATGATACGCGAGAGCTGTATGTGTTGCAATTTAATGTCTGCAGGTGTGCTAATGTGGGAAGTGTTCACATGCGGCAAGATTCCCTATGGCCGGGCAGCCAACGCCGAGGTGGTTGAGCAGGTGCAACATGGCCAGAGGTTAGCCCGGCCTCCGGCATGCCCTTCTGATGTGTACCAGGTCATGCGCTCCTGCTGGGAAAAGGTGCGAGCAGAGCTGTTATTTTGCCAGATTTCAACTTTGCTGTGGCCTTCACACATCAAGTTGTGCTTTTCCGAATTCATTACCATTTCCCATATTAATTGCCATAATCAAAATTTTAAATTGGTTCAATAAAGCTACTAATGCAAAGCATTTTATTAGAAGTAAGCTAGTGTTTCAGATGAACTTTTTGGTTCAACATGAGTGAAAGCTATTCTTCTATTTAAAATTTGTCATGAAGTGCCTAACGGCATAAGGTAGGAAATGAAGTCATATAAAATGATGACCAGGACGAAATAAAAAAAAAAGATAATTTTTATTGAGTAATGTGTATATTTAGCAGAAAGCCTGCGACATTTACTCGCACAATTCCATCACCGATTTGGTACGAAGAACTGCAGTTCCTTGGCCACGCTGTCACTCGCGCAGGCGTTCGTCTTGATCCTGAAAAAAATCGCAGCTGTTGCACAGTTCCCTGTGACGACTGAGCATTTTGGCTAACCATGCCCCGCCGCGGTGGTCTAGTGGCTAAGGTACTCGGCTGCTGAGCCGCAGGTCGCGGGATCGAATCCCAGCTGCGGCGGCTGCATTTCTGATGAAGGCGGAAATGTTGTAGGCTCGTGTGCTCAGATTTGGGTGCACGTTAAAGAACCTAGGTGGTCGAAATTTCCCGAGCCCTCCTCTACGGCGTTTCTCGTAAGCGTATGGTGGTTTTGGGATGTTAAACCCCACATATCAATCAATCAACTAGTCGAGAGTTCGACGGAATGCCGTCTGGTCAGGTAAAGGCATTGTTGAAAAAACAGGTCACTGACCAATGTCAAACAAAACAATGACGTTTCGGGACCCGTACGGGTCCCTTGTTCACAATGGAATGACGGCTGAGCAACAGGTTCTTATGTAACGTTGAGCGCATGACGCAAAGTCCGGGAGTACACGTGGTTTAGTGTGCCAGATGATCTATTGATTGTGTTACTTGTCGTCTGAATGATTAGTGATTCGAGGTTCAGTCTGGTTGTAAAATTCTTCTCCGTGGCTACGATGCGTACGTTGTCCCAGCTTATCTCGTGGCCCGTCTTCTCGGCATGCTCTGCGAGTGCATTTGTCACTGTGTGGCCCTTGGCGACGTCATTCTTGTGTTGCATAAGACGTTTGCAGTAATTTCCACTCGTGCCAATGTACACCGATTCGCAATCGGCGCATGGTATCTTGTAGACCACACCAGGAAAGTGTTGCCGAGGGAGAGGATCCTTCACATTTAGCAACTCAGCCTTAAGCTTGCTTGCTGGAACATGCGCGATCTGTACACCACGTTTTCTGAATAGACGGGCTAGGGCTTCGCTTATATTTCGAATATAAGGAATCGATGCACGCTTTTTTGTAGACGATGTGTTATGCATGGCCTGACTAGTTGACTGCAGTTTATGCATGACGGATTTAGTTGTTTTCCTAATAAAAATCTTGGGGTATCCATTCTTGATCAGGTCATCTTCAATGGTCCGGAGCTCCTCCTGCAGGCTTTCTTCATCGAAACAAATGCGAATCGCTCCTTGAACTAAAGACCGAATCACTGAGCGTTTGTTGGCTACCGGGTGGACTTACTCGTAGTCGAGGTATCTACCGGAGTGCGTTGGCTTTCGGTACACAGCGAAGGCGAGGCCTGTGGGAGTACGTTTTACAACTGCATCCAAGAAAGGGAGGCAACCGTCTTTTTCTTCTTCCACAGTGAACTTGATGGAAGTCTCGACGCCATTTAGGCAGTCAAGGAAAGCTTGGACGTCTTTCTTCTTTATCACGCAGAAGCAGTCGTCGACGTATCTCAGAAAAACCTTGGGTCTCGGCTGAAATGTTCTCAATGCTTTCTGCTCAATTGCTTCCATTGTGATATTCCCAGTTGTGACCGAAAGCGAAGCTCCCATTGCGGTAC
The DNA here is from genome assembly GCF_043290135.1 of Rhipicephalus microplus. Classification (NCBI taxonomy): domain Eukaryota; kingdom Metazoa; phylum Arthropoda; class Arachnida; order Ixodida; family Ixodidae; genus Rhipicephalus; species Rhipicephalus microplus. The sequence goes on from NC_134701.1 coordinate 259,342,585, forward strand.
CGAAAACTTGCCTGTAGAATTCACCCTTGTACGAGAAGTAAGTGTTGGATAGGCAAAACCGTAACAAGGTGCACAGCTCGGTGACGTCGAACGGTGTGCGATCGGCCAATGTCGTGTCCTTGTGAAGCAATTGTCTGGAAGTGTCTACAGCAAGGTCGACGGGAACACTTGTGAAGAGGGAGCAGACATCAAATGAAACCAGTACTTCGTCGACATCCACAGTGATACTTTTCATTTTGCGAAGCCAACGCACTCCGGTAGATACCTCGACTACGAGTAAGTCCACCCGGTAGCCCACAAACGCTCAGTGATTCGGTCTTTAGTTCAAGGAGCGATTCGCATTTGTTTCGATGAAGAAAGCCTGCAGGAGGAGCTCCGGACCATTGAAGATGACCTGATCAAGAATGGATACCCCAAGATTTTTATTAGGAAAACAACTAAATCCGTCATGCATAAACTGCAGTCAACTAGTCAGGCCATGCATAACACATCGTCTACAAAAAAGCGTGCATCGATTCCTTATATTCGAAATATAAGCGAAGCCCTAGCCCGTCTATTCAGAAAACGTGGTGTACAGATCGCGCATGTTCCAGCAAGCAAGCTTAAGGCTGAGTTGCTAAATGTGAAGGATCCTCTCCCTCGGCAACACTTTCCTGGTGTGGTCTACAAGATACCATGCGCCGATTGCGAATCGGTGTACATTGGCACGAGTGGAAATTACTGCAAACGTCTTATGCAACACAAGAATGACGTCGCCAAGGGCCACACAGTGACAAATGCACTCGCAGAGCATGCCGAGAAGACGGGCCACGAGATAAGCTGGGACAACGTACGCATCGTAGCCACGGAGAAGAATTTTACAACCAGACTGAACCTCGAATCACTAATCATTCAGACGACAAGTAACACAATCAATAGATCATCTGGCACACTAAACCACGTGTACTCCCGGACTTTGCGTCATGCGCTCAACGTTACATAAGAACCTGTTGCTCAGCCGTCATTCCATTGTGAACAAGGGACCCGTACGGGTCCCGAAACGTCAATGTTTTGTTTGACATTGGTCAGTGACCTGTTTTTTCAACATCAATCAATCAAATTTTGGCTAACCATTGTCTGTGTTGGCTGTACACTCTCGTAATGTTCTACTAGAAGAATAATGCATGTGCGTCACTCCATCATATCCTTCGTCAACTACAACAATGCCTTTAAGTGAAATTTGGCCTAAGTTTTTTGTCATAAACAGCTGCAGTAGTACTCGTAACAAGAAGTTTAACAAATATTGTACAATTCCAATTCTAATTGCATTGAAAGTTGCAGTATCAAGCACCCAAACTTTTTAAGCTAAGTTGCCATGTTATGGTTCACTTTAAGTGCCATGACCACAACGATAACACCAAGACCAGGACTTCCACATTGTGCTGGTTTGCAATCTGCCTCAAAGATTTAGAGAGTACTTATTGGTGGTAAAGCAAACAGAACAGGATAGAAAGATGACAACAATGCTGTTGTGTGCGAGTCATCTCTAGTAATATAGATTTGTATGTTTTCATCGTGGTATTGCAACTTGTATTTGAAATCTATGCCTCGAGTTTTAATGTAGCCCCTCTTTTTCTTTTTTTTTTTTTTCAGAAGCCAGACGCAAGACCATCTTTCCGGTCTATCAAAAGTCAGCTGGAAAAAATAATGGACAAAGATCACTGACGATAGAAATTTCTTGTATGGCTTGAGCACGAAATTTACTGCTCTTTGGCGTCATGTGAAACTGAATGCAGAGTCATTTATGACTGTAAACGTAAAGCCTGGTGGCCTGCTGTCGGTCCACATCAAACTCAAGCCAGGACTGTTTCCGTGCTACACCAGTTTATTTTGTTCCTAAAAAAACCTTTTTTTTAGTGCTAGTAAATTTTTTGTTACTAGTTTTAAGTTAAACAGTGTTTGCCTGCTCTGTTTATTAAGTCTTGGTTGTTACTTAGTACTTATGTATAGGCAGTCTTGAAATATTGTTTGGAATCTCTTTTTTTTGTTTCTCACCTGTGTGTTTGGTGTTTGCGCATACGACAAAAATCACTACAGCTGTCAACTGGATGTAACCAGTTTTGTTGTTATCCATGTCTTTACTGATGGTTTTATTGTAGACAGTCATTTGTTTGTGCCAGTAGCTGTTGATGATAGCTGCGATGAGCTCATTCTGTGTGCAATATTGGTTGCGAATACAGAAGTGTGTGCGAAGTCAAGTTTTTGTTGCACCTAACTCGTTAAAGATCCACCCGAGTGCAGCAGGTGTTGTTTCTAAGCTGAATGAGCAGTTTTTTTTTCTGCCCAATGGTATTGGGGAATTAATGCTTGATTGTAGAATGGCACAGTTAGAGGCATTTATTTTGTTTGTTTCTCATACCCGTGTGTGTGTGTATGTATGCATGTTTGTGTGTTTAGCATGTTAGCCCTGATGCTTGTACTCAAGTTATTGTTTTAAAATATTGACCACGGAACTCCCTCAAATCTTTTTACTCACCAGGGAGGGTTGTGTTGACAATGTCTATGCTCTCTTTCAAAGGACCTTTTTTTTTTCTCTGTGCCATATATCATTTTCCCTTGACGAACGCACTTGTGTTCGTGATGTTGGATTTGTCTGTTGACTTGTTTTTTTTACAGCTGTTGTTGCCTTCAGGGTCTGCTGTGTTTTTAGAAACATATGGCATCATTTTGTTAAATAAATTGCTGCATGATAAGGAGTTGTTGAAGTGAAAGGAACAAGTCAGTCTAGGATTTTTTTTAGTGCGATGATGATGTGGGTGCAAGAACATACTTTTTGTAGAAACAAATAAACCACGTGTGCGAATACTCGGTGACTCTGAATCTGCTGTTTCTGAAATTTTACTACTTCACTGCTTCCCCAGTTCATAACTTTTGCAAGCGAATTGTTCTTGTGCTGTTTTGGGTTTGTGCCTTTCATCCTTTACTTTTGCTGGCCAAAGTTCCTGCCGTGGAAGACATGTGTTTGGTAGACATGTAGTGAGGCTTTGTGTATGACAAAAGCAATAATGTATTTTTGCAGCGAATAGCGTGAGAATATGCACAATACAAAACCAAATTTAAAATTGAGGGCATACTTGGCTTTTACACTTCGAAGGCAAAAGAGGAATAAGAATAGTGATCAAGTCATGCTGTTTTCCTGAGTAGCAAGACTTAATAGCTGTTCGCATGCATGATCAATGCCTGCCAGGGTGGGTAGGGTGGCGTACCCCTGTTGCTCCGACATCCTGCCGCTGTGGGACCAGGGGCTCATTTATTGAGAGGATGGTCTTGGTCAGTAATTACTGCTCACGAAAATGCCTGAAACCAAGGCGTGCCTCATGGCTGGCTTTATTATTTCGAAGGTAAACAAACAACCCGCAAGAAGTAAGCATGTGTGGTGCGATACCAGCCTATTGTTAGCTGGTATTGTCGATGCTTATTCTTTGTAACTGTGGCGCATGCCTCGTTTGGAAGGAATTTTGGGTTTAAATATAATAAAGCGAAACAGGTGTCGCGAGTGCACTAAACTGACCAAGTTTCGGTTTTTATTGCATCGTCATCATCATCATCAAACAGTGATTGGTGGTAAGTTTTTTCCGTTTACTTTTTTTTACCAAATAATAAACTTTATGTTTACTTCAAATAACGTTTCATATTTTTTAACATTGTTATTTGTTATTATTGTTGTCGAACAAAGCAAAAAAAACTTTTTTTACAACCGCAAAGTAATTTACTTCGTTTTCTTAAAAAACAACTAAAAATGCTTATACCAAAGTAATTTAAAAGCGTGCAAAAAGTTTGAATGAACGTTTTTTTATATTTATTTGTTTGGCAGCGTTAGCATAAGTCAGCCAATTTAGCTTTGTACTCCTGGCAACAGCACCAAAGATGGCATCTCTGTGAGTGTTGTTGTTGAATGGTGGCATGAAATCAATGTGGGATGTGTTCGTCTGTGAACGGCAAAATGATGACAACGGAGATCAGCCCGATTTCCTTGACATTTAGGAGAAGCTACAGGCTGCTCTAGCATCGCTAAGTCGTCATCGTTTCCGATCGTCAAAGCAGTACTGAAGGCTGAAACCCCGAGTATGATCATACCGTGGGCCTTCATCTGTGCTCCCCGGGGCCCTTGCTGCTTCAAAGGGACAAGACACATGTCCAGGCTTTCAAGAGAAATAAGATTTCTTCAAATACGGCGAAGCTACGCTGGGAGCGGTACGCGTTCAAACTAGTTATGTACACCTGCTGTGATACCTGCGATGGTTTGCGGTAGTAGATCAGCTGATCTGTTGCGGAGTAACCTAAAGCGACGAAAAGTAAACGAGAGCTTCATGACAGGGCGGCACCGAATGGCGACAACAAACTGAGCATAAGTTTAGGGTATTTGAAGCCGGAAGATTTTGTCTGGATCTTCTGGATGAGCTCACCTGCACGACAGCACACTACAACCGCAAGGTTGACATAACGCGCCCTAGCAATTGCAACGAGAAAAAACGAGAAAGAATGTACTTGTTGAGCGTAAATGCCGCGTCTGAAATTGAATTATCCGTTCTTCTTCATAGGGCTAAGCCTTTCTGCAGAAAAATGTTACATCAAGTGCCATAAGCTTGCTGTCGACTGCTGGTGGCAGAATTAGTATATAAATTTAGTGAAGTGTTTTTAGTACAAGTTATTTAAGCTCACTGGAACGTTTGAAACACCACAAACGCGGACATTTAGCCGAATACCCTACGCTTTACATGTAGCAAGTGTGATGGATACCCCATCACGGGTTGAAATGTACTCTGAGAAATCGAACCCCCAGCATCGTTAATTTTTATATTGCTTGATAGACAACTGTTTGATGCATTATTCTATTTTTTTCTGCTTTATGTAAATTGCTGTCCTTGACAGTAAGGAATGCTTGATCCCTAGCCTAAACATTATCACTACTTTCACAAAAAGAATTCTACAATGATACAAGAATAAATTCAATAATTATACATCTTTTAAAAAGCGTGATCTGCATTGTCAAGGCTGCGTGTTGCAGTGTGGTCACCTTTATCCCTTCAATTAATTCAAGACACTTTGATCATGGCCAACATAGGAAACATATTTCCTGTACATTCTTCATGCTAAAATTAACCTTGCAGCTGAGTGCTCCACTTTCCGATTTGCATGGACTAAGTACCATACACTTCACTGAAGTTGCTGTTGCTAATTTCACATTAAATCATGTTTGCATTTTCCTTTGAATGTTGTCTAAAGCGTAATAAAAGGCTACCATGCTACCTATTCCTTATGTATGTATATTAATAATTCTCATCATATCTATTCATGCTGTGTGATTTTTTACTAGTTACCAAAGGCATGACTTTTTCAAATGTGTCATTGAGACCTGGCTGCTTATTTCAGTTATATTTCTCTTTTGAAGCAGAATAACTTTAGGAAAACAATTCCTGTGGGGTGCTGATAACATAATTTGTTGGAAAGCTGGATTATTTAACTATCTAAGTGCCTTGAGGATAAAATAAAACTATCTGTGGCGACCAATTTAGTCTAAAGGCAATTGTGATGACTCTGAAACTTGCAGCAGAAGATCTCTTCCTGTGGAATGAGCTCGCTGCCATACTGTGCTTTTTTTAATTTTAGAGCTGTTGGCTAAGCCCTAAAAGTTATGTTAATGGTTGTTTTTTTTTTTTTTCAACTGCACCATACGCACATAGTTGTTCCATCCGCTTTCTTTTAATTTGCTTCATGGTATCGATCGCAGGTGTTCTGTTTTTTTTGGATGGGCGAAAGCCACGCACCAGCAGAAGAATATGTGATCTTCATATCGGGCGCGTGCTGTTTGTTGAGCAGATACGCAACGTCACAGGCTGCAGTGACAATGGAAAAGAACCACCTGTTATGTCTGAAGTTCAGGCGACCATAGTAAAAGGTATGGCAGTTCATTTGTGTACAAATTATATTTGAAGCATTTCTGAATAGAAGAGATGCACAATTACGTTTAACTAAAACAGCTCTCTAGAGCTAAGTCACTACATTATTTTGCATAAGTTGCGATAAAAGATACCTAATGCAACACTTAGCTTGTGGTACATGGTTAGGATAGCTTTGTATCAACAGTGCTGTGTTCAACACATATGGAAAAATTGCCCTTCACATTGGTTCAGTAACTGCAGTCCTATATTTTAGAATATACATGTTGGTTCAATACCAGCCACAGATCTTGCATTTTGATGGTTCCAGAATATAAAAACATAGATTAATTTTTGTGTGTCTCAACACCTGGCATTAAATTTTATCCAGAGTCTTCTGCTACAGTATGCCTCATAATTATATCGCCCTTTTGGCTTATATAACCATAACATTTTTAAAATTGGGCAAATGAAATACTGTACATCTAGACTCTCAGTGGCTGGAAATGTATTAAATAGAATTGCTGCTTAATTGGAACAACTACCTCTGATATGATTGGCCTCGTACTTGATTTGGGTCCGCTATTCACCTTTCAGTAAATGACATTTAACAAAACATATTTTCCCGCTTCCTTCAGGTTCTGTTTAATGAGAATATACTGTGTATAGCTTCTTTATAAGTAGGGGCACAGTTGTGGGCTCAGTTGTAGTTGCTGTGTGCTGTGCTGCAGTTCTTTATAAGGCTTTTATTGCAATAGCAATTATATGGACACTCTCGGCTGGATTTCGTCGCCGGCGTCAGTGTCATGCACCGTATATGTATACGTATCTATATATATATATGAAAATGCAAGAAAGAAAAAAAATTCCAGAAAAAAGACTCCAGTGCGCAGAACCAAACGTGAGACCTTCATGTCGTGAATGCGAGGCGTTAACCACTGAGCCACCGAGAGGTACCTCCTTCAACATTCAAACGGCAAGCTATTCATAACTACCACTCACCGCTGTTGGCTGTGGTCTCGGGTGGGGGGGGGGGAACTATCATGCTTTCAGCATTATCAGCAAGATGGTGCAGTGAGTGCGTGGCATCTCTCATCGTACTTTGGCCCGCGTAGAGAATAAGGGGGTGTACGCTCAATCGCGCGCCCTTATCTTGCAGTGGGGAGAATTGTACGTCTTGGCTAGCCTTTGAGTTTTGTTAGAACGATTCTGTTGTAGTTACTGGGCACATAAAGGTCACTGCAATCGTTGCACAGCCTCCGTTTGTGAAAAGGGCCCGCTTTTCAGACACAGCAAAGTAACAACTGAGACGCTTATTCGCGTTAATCTGTACCTGTGAATATGTTTCGTGCATCCTTTGTGTATGAGAAATGCGGGCATGTTTCGTGCATCCTTTGTGCGTGAGAAACGCGGGCACGTTTCGATCTGCTTGCCATTCTGCGCGTGACCTTCCAATTTGTTGCTAGTTCATTGCTGCGTCATTGCGGCAAAGATTGACTTTTTTTGAAGTGGTGTTACGCACTGCCATATTTTGTTGTAAATCCTGAATATTCTGTTTCATCACCATAATCACCCCCCCCTCCCCACACGCACGCACGTGCACGCACACACACACACACACACACACACACACACACACACACACACACACACACACACACACACACACACACACACACACACACACACACACACACACACACACACACACACACACACATTTAATTCCTTGCAGGATATCAGTTTTCAGAAGAATTGGACTGGCTGATGTATTTTTTTAAAGAAAGACAAAGATACTTACAAGCTGAGCATATGAGAATGATTGAACAACTGACAAACTTCAAAAATATATGTGGCTCACCAATTCAAGGGCTACCGATAAACACTCGTTCTAAGTGAAGAGATTCGCCGACAAGTAGACACTGATAATGATGTCTACAGCAACAACAAATTTCTTCTAGCGTGTGTGAACCTGCCGTGGTGGTCTAGTGGTTATTGTGCCCGACTGCTGAGCCGAAGGTTGCGGGATTGAATCCAGGCCATGGTAGCCGCCTTTTGATGAAGCCAAAACGCTAGAGGCCAGGGTGCACATTAAAGAACTCTCAGATGAGCGAAATTTCTGGAGCCTTCCACTATCCCAGCTAGCATAATTATTTCGAGATTCTGGGGCATAAAATTCCAAAAATTTTTATCTTATCTAGTGGGCATAAGTGAGCTATTGTGCTTTGCATCCTACTGAATTTTGTAGATATGCTAGATCACTTACCATAATTATGAAGTTGTTTCTTGATAAGAAAAAATGGACAGGCAGTTAGTTTTTTTCTGTAGTATAGGTACCATCAGGAGAGTACAAACATTTACTTGATATATTATAGTGATCAGAATGTGCACTTAAAGAACCCCTTTTAATGATTCCTGTTAAATTTTTCTGTGCAGCTGTCAGTGGCCATCGTCGGAAACTGGATGTGACCAAGGACTACACGGAACGAAACTTTGTGACACCAGTCCGAGCAATGAGTGACTATCTGTTGAAGCCAGGGTAATGCAGTGAAGTGGTGCCATTTTTTAAAACTGAACGCATTGGCCAAATAAAAATTTCGCTGTTATGCTCAGACTTGACTTTGCTTGATGTGCAGTGACCTGGAGGGATTGCGGAAGGTTCAACGAAGAAGTCCTTACGAAGATGCACCACCAATAACTGTGTACTTGCGCCGAGACGTGGAAGCCAGGCAAGGAACACTTTCTGCATAGTGTGTTTGCTCGTGCGAGGCCTGCCTTCATGTAATCCCCGTGCCTCCACTTCTGAGTGTAAAGATTTGTTTGAGTGCTTGAGAGCATGATGCACATACTGCGGGAGGTTTAATTTCCGCGGGCTGCTTTGTGGCAAGCTTTGCAAACTGTTGATTAAACAAGCATATCGAAGGAAAACTGCGTAAAAGGTTAAGGCGACGAAGTAAAGATATTCAGGCAGAACCCATCTCCAATGACTGCTGATGTCTTGCAATAGCATTTTCTGCTCAATATGGGACAATATATTGTAGAAGTGTGATGAACCGTGAGCATGCCGCATGGTTCACCGCACCTCTACAGCCTACCATCTTCAGAGCAATGGTCTGAGCGCCTCACCCGAACACTGGGAGACATGCTCGCAGTTTGTGTCAATTCTGGCCAGTCAAACTGGGATGTGGTGCTCCATTTGTAACTCATGCTTACAATGCCACGACAGAGTCAACACCAAGCTTTTGGCCTTTCTTCCTTTTATATGGTCGACCACCATGCGCCACTCTTGACACCATTTTGCCTTATTTTCCAGACGCTTAAGAATCAAGCCCTGTTTCTGAAATTGTACAGCATGCTGAACAGTGTTGTCAGTTGGCGTGTTTGTTCACCGTGGACAAACAAGCCCACGAAAAAGAATGCCATGACCTTGACAAGCAAATTCATACTTTCACTGTAGACTTGCTCGCCTGGCTTTTTGCCCAAGTTTGCCTCAAAGTATCATGGACTTTATTGCTTTGTGAAACATATGTGATTGAGCCCCTCAAGCCATCTATAAACAAGTGTCATCTTGGTCAGGAGACAGTCCACATTGGTCGCCTCAATTCATATCACAACCCCTTCTTTTTGTTGTCACCATGACTCGCCTGGATGGCACCCCTTTGTTGCTGGGGTATTTAAGGAAGAAGAACATTAAGCCATAGTGGACCACCACCTCATCCACAAGCACTGAGTGCGAGCTGTTGTCACTCGAGCTGTCATTCTGGTGCCGGTTGTCGCCGCCCGCTTTCAGCGTTCATAGGCCTCCTGCTCAACTACTGGTTGCACCAATAAACCTCGTTTCAGAAACTCTAGAATGAAGAAACTCACTACAATGCACGTATAAGACATCTCAACGAACAAGAACAATTACTATATTATGAGAAGTCTTAAAATGCTCGTGCTTATTATGTACTAAAGAAAGGGAAAATAGATGCCCACTCATTTGTAGCCCGAAGTCATAAAAAAATGCATCTGGATTTCTCAGATAGAAAAGCTTCATAGTCGCCAAAAGTTTTCGCCCTGGTCTGGGGTTCGAAACCAGTACCAATGCCTTCCCGGGGCGGTTACTCTATCAATTGAGCTAACCAGGAAGCTAGAAATCGGCAGGGTGAGGGCGAATTCATTGAGGACTCAGAACAAATAGACACAAGCAATGCAAATGAGGTCTGCAGAATCTCGCAAGGTGACAGAAGGGTTTAAAAGGGAAAAATAGACACCTGCCTAATTGTTGCACAAAGCCACTGGGAAATCCGTGTGGATTTCTCAGAAAGAAAAGCTTCTTAGCTGCCAAAAAACTGCAGACCAAGAAACATTTTTTGGCAATTAGGAAGATTTTCTTACTAAGAAATGCACTTTTTTCAGCGTTTATCTGGATGTGCCCTTATTTTACACTATGACCACACAGCTATATTATGTCAGATAATTCTCTACATGCCATCAGTGGTTGCAGAATGGTAAACAGTGTCTGAGCTGAGCATAGTTACCATTTGGCTATGTGTTTATTCATGGTTATGTGTGGATATCACCAATGTAGTACTTATATTTGAATATTTAGTCACATGGGACACATCAATGTTCAGCAAGAATGATGAGCTGCCATTCATGAGGCTTTAAATGATTGTTAAACCACTTTTCTGCAGCTATGTCTGCACAGAACATTCCCTTCCATGAAGTGTTGCCAGGTTGGGTTATAAAGGTGTGCTCTTGCTGTCTTCTTCAGGGCTTTGGAAGTGTGGGGTTCATACGACGCATTGCAAAAGGAGCACGAGAGGAGACGTCTGGAAGAGCAAAAGTACCGTGAGAGTAAGTACGGATATCTTCAATTGGGGCATCTGTTGGACAGCAAGGATGACACTTAGGCACTGAAGTGTTATGTTTATGAAATTGTTTCAGGCGTATCTAATGTCAAGAGCATTTTGAAAGAGTACCAACGTGCTGAAAGAGCCAGCCAAGAGGCTAAGGTAAGTGCACTGTTTTGCCATCTAATGAGATCCTCCTTGTCTTGTACAAAAGTGCCTTATGTAGATATTCTTTCGTGTACTAGTATTAGCTGAATTGGAAGCTGAATTAAAAGATAGGCAAGCTGCCAAGCAATTGTTAAACCATCAGTTGATCCTGTCTAGCGCTGGTTGTACAGATTTGGTAAAAGTTTGGGGTCATTTATGTCAGGCAGACTGCACAAGCAATGCCCAAGATCACATTTTATTGCTGTCAAACTACTGCTGTATGAAAGTGGTGCAATCAGGAAGGTGGAACGACTAGACTGACTTATATTTGCTAATGCTAATCTCAGGTTAGCATTACCTGGCATGTCATTGCAATTCTTGTCTGAGCAGTAGGTTATTTTCTTTGTCAGCGCATGCAGCTGTGCTGTTACACTGAATCTGTGAATACTATTTCTGTATGCAGAGGAGGGAACAAATTCTTCAAGGTTCGGGACGTGTCGTGCACACGGCATTGGCAATGTACGTAAGCCTTTCAACGCATTCCCTATGGCTGAATTAGCATGGCCACTAATTTCTGTTCCAGAAATTGCCTGAATTTTGCCTTTAAAGGAGTGGCATGGCTTTACACAGGATCGCACAGCATGTTCGCTGAAGCCATCCACTCACTGTCGGACACTTGCAACCAGGTAATTGATGTACTCGTTTACATTATTGCTAATTAGTGTTGCATTGTATCGTGGCTCCTTCCTGGCTTAAATGTTTTTCTAAATGCCGTGTATCACTACCTCTAGCTTTAGAGTTCCATATTCGCTGCAAAAATCACTGAAATCAAAGAAATGTAATATGTAAAGGTTTAAATTATGTGCTTTCATTTGGACAATTTAGTTGACTTTCTTCATAAGCTTCCAAATGAGAAAATAGATTTGTATGGTGTACATTCCATTGTTTCAGGCATCAAGAAGAGTGCAAGAAAAGAGCACAGATAACATAGGTTTCCCTTCTTGGAGCCTTTTCTTCATGACATATTTCATTTATAACAATGGATGTATAACACTTGGTCCAAACAAATTTTTTATTTCTTGGGGGTCTTATAATCTTTCAAGCACCCCTAAAGGACCCAGAGGTCAAAAGTTAGTTGTAGTGTAGCAGTTGTGCATCTGTCTACAACAAACACGTAGCTGTGAGAAGTTTTGAAAGTGGCGCCATAATAGTGGAGTTACACGTTTTTGACGATACGAAAGTGGCCCTCGCTTGTTTCACTCTCTCCTTTGCTGTGTTCCACACGTCAACTCATCTCTCCTCCTGGCCGAATGCTTCTCATCACTGGGTGAGGAGAAAGGTCACTTAGCTGCGAGCAGAAACATAGGTTCTTTTCGTTGCCGACATCGCCAAACAGCAGTGGTGAGATCATGGCCATTGCAGGGCACAGAAAGGACAAGGGATTGTTTTAGATGTGAAGCAGCTTATGATCGCGGCTTGTGCCTTGTCTGTCATCATAGCCATGCTAGTACTATGTGTGCCCACTAGATGGCTCTGCGGCAGAGCGTTCGCTCCACTCCGGTGCGTGCTCTGGTATGAGTGAAGACTGCTAGTGGCGCTGCAGTGCTCTGTGTAAAAAAAAGCGCTTAGTCCTCTCTCTTTCACACACAGATCATAGTAGTATGAATGAAAACAGCGCGGCTGAGGCAACGGCTCGCAAAGCATCTCTGTGCACAACCATGAATGTCTACAGTGATGAATAAAGAATACCTCTTTACAAAACTTTAATTGGACCCATGGCTGCTTCGCCTACTATTCAGGGTTTTCTTTACTCGGAGATGTGTGAGATTTTTTTTTTTTAAGTTTGGGGCGTGCCTGTGGCGTGTACTGCTGCTGTTTTGTGAACTCAATGAGCGGATTTACTGGAAATGTAAAGAAAAAAAATTATTGGAGGTACTTTAAGAACCCTTTAAAGAAAATAAATTAATTTTAAATACTAATGCTTATGTTCCTAGTTAGTGCAATTGTGTCATTCGAGTGTGGGCGACCGTTACAGCAAAGTTGCCTGTAATATTTCTCACCATTTGTATTGGGGTGGTATCTAGTTATTTTGGATCTCACAGTATGCCTGCTACTTCTCTCTTTCAGGTTTTGCTGGCTTTTGGAATTCACAAGTCTATACAGCAAGCTAACCCAGATCACCCGTAAGTGTGATATTTTGTTATACTAATTACTGCTCTTAGATCAGTAAAAATTAAGCTTGTGCGAATATCGAATTTTAGGTTCTAAGCGACTCGAAGTGAATAGTGATTTTGTTTAAATAATTTCGAATCGAATATGGATAGTGTATACATCACATACTATAAAAAGAAATTGGCATATTTGGCATGAGCCAACTCACCTTGTGGGGTCTCGACAAGGCAAGCACCACGCCATGCTCTTGGAGTGAACGGACACAGCAGACGCGTTCGGTACAAACCATGCAATATACATACATTTATTTAACTAATTTACAACGACGATATCGTCAGCCGAATCGATACATCAGTAATGAACATGCTAGGACATCGTTACACAATAACACGACAAACACAATAACACACCGAAGGCTGCGTGGGCCCCCGGCGCGCAGGCCCGCGGTGCCCCACGCCGAGGACCCACGCTAGAGACAACCGTTCGCGGCAACCGCCACGCGCAGAAGAGCCTCGCTCAACTCTCGCCCGCCACCAAGGCCTGCCTTCTGCCAGGGGTCACCCGCCGGCACTACCACTCTACCAACAGTGGTACTCAACGCGAACACAGCGCCATCGATCGTCCGGCGGTTGTCACCCGAAATGCGGCCTTGGGGCGAGACACGTGCGCCACGCGGCGCAAACAACTTTACAGGGAGTGTCAGCACCCCCGACAACCTGCATAATACAAGGCCCGTGCAAATGCCATTATTCTTGGTTCAAAGGAAATGGGAACAATTTTGAATAGTAGCATTACTTGACCTTCTGTAGAATGCAAGTGATAACCTTTCAGTTATGTTACATTTAAATTTTATTCTACTTAGAGCATGTAAGCTAAACTCAAATATCGATGAATCGATGTGAGAGCAATAGTAAGTTCATTTCACCTTGAAGTTGGGCTTTGCAGCAATGCGTTTTTTTTTTTACTAAGGCGTTTTCATGGCACAGCACTCTTTTATTGCAGTGGAAGCATCTTTACAAAAGGTTATATTTTGAATTTATTTAAATAGTGCTCTCATGGCTTCGAACCGGTCTATGCAGTGACACCACTTTTAGGGAGGGCTTATATGTGGAATAATGTACACCTATTCATTCATTTCGAATGTTTCTAAATTTTCAACAATTTAATATTGAACTTACACGAATTCAAATTGAATACTATTCGTTCAAATATTCGATGCATTCAGATATTCATGCAAGCCTAGTAAAGATGCATTTGAATTTTTTGTGTGTTTTACTCTTGCGGTGCATCAATCTATTACATTGGCAGAGGCTTGCAATAAATTATGCAAGAGCACTTATACCAAAACATTTTGATGGTTTTTGTATGAATAAGTCAATGGTGATTTTTATGTTATTTGCTTAAAGTGAAACTGGCTGTATGGAATGCATTGTTATGTCTCTCTGTTTCTGGTTAAGTTGAGTCTGCTCTAGTGAGACTGTCAGATGAGGTCTTTTTTTTTGGGGGGGGGGGTCTGCTACACCACAAATTGGTAACGGAAGTAGGCGAGCACATTGTTGAGGGTCGGTGCTTTGCAGGTGGCTTGAAATCGTAGAATTTGCAGTGAAGGCATAGTTTACGTTTTTAAGGCCACGTCAGCTTGATTGTTGTGCCTAAAAATTATTGAATGTTATTCTTAATCCTGTAGAATTTTGTTTTGTCCAGCAAAGGCACTGTGGATAGCATCTATGTGGGAGTCGTTTTTATTATTGTACTATCTTAATTTGTATGGAATGGAAGAATGTTCCTGAATTACTAATGATGGCTCCTACAGTCTTGTTCAAGGGCTCCCAAACATTATATGGCCTTAGTCCCTAAAAATTGTTTCTTTAAACTTTAATAGTTCTTTTATGAACACTTTTGGAAAAATAAGATCAGTGATAAAGGTTACCTGCTTGCAAATAAAACATGAAAACGAGGACGTTTAAGTGGCCTTATGTGTTCGTGACAGTCTTGTATTTTTAATAATACTATTCTTTTTTTTCTACAAAGCTCTATATGGGCTGCTCACATTGTGAACTAAAACTGTTGCATGAAGCTTATGTTCTAAGTAATATTGCATGCTTTACAACTACAAAAAGCTGTCACATTGATATAGATTTTGGTCAGATGTACTGCATATTGTCACGTGGTTGGGACATTGACGAAGGCAGCAGTCAGTTTGTTCAAGGCAAAACTTTATTTGAGTGAACCTAGGCCCGAGAAACGAAAACTCAAACTAGAGCCATGTACACTGTTCACCGATAGCAGTAAACAGATCGTCAGTTTTTGAAAAACTGGCAAGCGGTAAAGTGCTCCAGCTTTTATACATGTGTATCAAAGATTCGAATGTTATCGTTGTTGGCTGTGTAAGCTTTAGACTAGAGCTGTAAAAATGGCAAAACTTTGGGTGCAAAGTCAATTTAAGGGAACACTGAAATCAACAATTTACGTCAGAGTGAAAGCTCAACGTATGACAACATCTGAAACGACAATATTGTTATGAGTAACTTCTTTAATAATCTATTTACAACGCACAGAACTCGACGAGCAGGATGGCGCCAGTTTAGCATCAAACGAAAACTCACTTCGTCCTCCTCTTTCATGCAGCCGTGTTTAGTGGCTGTTATGTATCAATATTATCAACAACAGTGTGCTACTTACAGAGAAATTAAGGTAAATGCACAAGAACACATGCGCTGCGGTAAGACATTCTCAAAATGATCCCGATGACATCAAACGAACTGCCTACAATTAATCACTACTAATTGATCTAGCTGCACTAAATAAAAAACCTTCCATGCATCAAGAGACGCAATAAAAGGCTGCATTTCGTATCTATTTCATTCATGAAAAAAAAAGAAACGCTGGATGTTACTATGCGGAATGGTGTGCGTGGTTCAAAAATTCAATTTTCGCGTGGTTATGCGGGACAAGTAGCGCCATCTATCGGGACGCAGTTGAAACAGATAACGTCTGCAATCTTGAAGCCAATGGCGAGAAATTGATCAATGGCTGTTGTTGCTGCTGTGGCTCTCGCTGCTTTCGGTCTGCTGCTACTATCGAGTAAAGCCGGACAACGTTGTGTACGGCAACAGGGACGTGAATCGGTTTGGTCAGTCCGCTTCTTGAGGCGGGCAATTTGAAGTGCGCTAACCCGATGCGGACCACTGAAATGTGATTTTATTTCAAAATAGACCTTTTCTTGGCACAAAAGTAATGTTACGATGTTTTCGTACCACTATTTCAACAATCAACGTCGACTTAATTGTGTCCTTTAGTGTCCCTTTAAATATCGAACTGGGAGTGTGAATCGAATCAAATATTTTTCTAATATTTCTCAAATATTTATGGAATATTTTTCGAATGCTTTGAAGTGAAATAGCTGAAAGAAAAAAAAGTTGGGGAGGATCGTTAGGCCTATTCTTATGAGATAGTTATTGGCAGGTTGTTGTTTCATAGATATCTTATCAAGAAAGGAAATGCAGAGGCCTAATTGTATTTATATACATGACTTGGTGCAACTAAAATGTTGCCGACAGCACTTTACACATGAATGGCAAAGATGCTATTTTTTAAGCCTCTTCTCTTCTTTCAACTTTTGTGGAAACTCGAATGATTTGGCAGACGAGGATGCGTTCTCTTTGAGTCTGGATTTGCAGATCTGCCTCGTAGACGTCAACATATAAGTACATCTAAAATTTTGGATGTGCAAAGTACCGTATTTAAACACGTAATGAACCCACTCGCATAATGAACCCAACCCCCACCGTCAACTTTGAAGAAAGAAAAAAAAGTTCATCAGTGTATCTGTTCATTTTATTTCGGTACGATAGCCAGTGCTGTTAACGATTGAAACAATGTTAAATCAAGTCATTATATCACAAAATAACAACACAATGAATCCAAACATAATTTTGCAACCATGCTAAACAGTTGCGAGCAGCAGGGATGATGTCACTCAAAATTTGAAAGTCGCGCCTTATCTGTCCAATGCAGGAGAAACCTCTTTGCTGATAGCGCCACGCAAGCACAGCGACACGAAAACAAAGCTCGTGGCATCGAACATGGCCTTTGAGATTGTGGACGTGCGGTCCCATGCCGCGCGCTTGCAATCTCGGAGGCCATGTGTCTAAAATGGCGTTCGTGCAGGGTTATAAAGCGCACTACGAAGAAGCACGCATCGCGCTCACCATTTTGGAACACTGTGTCTCAGATCTATGCAAAACGCGACTGCACCCATCGCCCCAATGGCGCGTTGTGCACCCATGTCTACCGCAACGTTTGTGCGCCACAATCCGACGCTGCATTTCTGTTGTTGCGTTTCTCGTTGTGAACTTAGTCGAGACAGCTGCTGCGCAAGGCGCGTTCGGCCGGTACGCTAGCTACACGACTGCATGCGCTGAAGCATTGGAACCGAGCGGATGGACAACACTTCAGCATCGATCCATTCACTTTTGTTACTGTAGGAAACAGAAAGAGTTTCAGGCTACAAAACAGACTTGTCGCGCATTTCACAGGTCGAAACGAGCAAAGTCATCACCCAAAATTTTCGCTGTTATAACTCCCGTGACTTTTTTCTCCCGTGTAATGAACCCCCCTGTATTGGCGTCAACTTTACTGAAAAAAAGGTGGGTTCATTACGCGAGTAAATACGGTACTCCGGACTATTTGCATCCTATGCGCAGTCTTAACCGACTGACCTTAAACAATCGCGAAGCTTCCGAAACATAGTGGCATGGTCTTTGCCAATCATTGCAAGCAGTCTTAGTGGGTGAAATCTGAATGCATCAAAATAACATGCGTGGCAGCACATATTTAGCATATGTTATCCACTTTTCCTAACGCAGTTACGACTACCACAATTCGCATTATGTCTCATCACTCACCAGTGGAGTGGGTGTTTTGTTCTTTGGGGGTAGTGATTAATACACTAATAGAAATTTTTGTCAGTACAGTGGCACATGTATTTAGTGTATGCCATCCACTTTTTCTAATGCAGTTATGGCTACCACAACATGCGTTATGTCTCATCGCTTATCAGTGGAGTGGGCGTGTTCTTCTTTGGGGCTGGTCTTGCCTGGTATCATGGCATCAAGGGACTGCTGCACCCAGAAGCACTCGAGTCGCTCTACTGGGTGCGTTGTGCCATGCTGATATTGGAAACGCTTTGCTCTTTATCTTTGGTGTACAAGCCTAGACAGTGTTTCGGCTTTCGACGAGCAAATGATCATGTGCATAGCACGTAACTATGGCTTTTTTCTTCTGACCGTGCTGCACGTGAATAGTAGTTATGCACGGCATGTTGCTTTTCTTCAGCTTACTGTGTCGACAAGACTGAATTCGTGTATTCTTAATTAGCTTGCATTGTAATATTTTTCTCCTGCAGGCCTTCTTCATACTTGGTGGCTCACTCATCTCAGAAGGAGGTATTTGTTTTTTGCATCACCTTTTAATAAAAAAAGAAAATAATTTGTGGTAACAAAAGGCTGTAGCAGTTGTAGAAACGGTTTGACATTGTAATAAAAAAGAGTAGTTTGACCTATGCAATTTTGTAAAAATGCATTTGCTTTTGTTGGTGAGAACTTCGGGTTAGCCATTGGGCAGTTGAATTGCTGAGCTTGCACAGCTAGAAATAGGTGAAAGAGAAAGATAAGGAAAGGCAGAGAGAAGTATTCACTCTGAAATTGAGTACCTTGCCCATCTTCATCTCTGGTTGTTGTGTCTCAATGAACTACTTATCTTCTCATTTGTAAAGAAATAATTTCACACTGAATGGAGACCTCCTGGTGTATTTCCACGCAAACTGTCGCTTGGAAAAGTTACAGAAAGGAATGAAAAGAAAGAAAAAAGTGAGACAGGGTTTAAGCGAGGGTGTGCAAACGCAGTAGAACAATATTTTGACCGAGTGTTGGGCCGAGACTGCAATTTTGGTGCACAGTGTAGCTCTGTTGCTTTTGACATATAAAAAGGTGGCTTATGCAAGCACAACAAATCGCACACATGATATGACAGGAAACCTAGATTAAAAAAACAAAACAAAAAACGAATGTGCACTGTTCTTCAGTTGTGTATACAATAGAATTTTGTTGTTTTTGCATTTCCTGAGACACAACAGAAAAAAAAAAATGTGTGCTGTGGGACGAGCATAGCATCCCATAACGAAACTTTCACGCAGGGTAGTGTTTTTATTACGACCAGGCAAAGGGTGACATAACAGAGTGCACATTATAACAATTTGACTTATTGGTCAGATGGCAAAAATCGAAGTACACAACAAAAAGCGGCTTGGCTTGCTCTTTTAGGAAGCCGGTGTGTGCCTGCGTAAATGCGGGTTCCCAGTTGGCAGTTTGGCACTTGGCGAGGCATGTCAGGTAATTTTTCGGTTCCTTGTAAAGATGACTATGTGGCAGGAGCTGTAATCATTTTCAGCAGTGATGCGTAGCTCAGTCAGCATTCATGCTGTCACGACTTTTGGAGTGTACAGCCAGGAATGGGAATGTAACAAACCCTAGATGTCACTGATAATGCCTTTCAAGTTGCATTATACCTTTTCTGGTGTGCTGTGTTTTATAGTTACTCACTGCTGTATGTCACAACACTGAATAAACCATCTGGTGATGTAGCGTGTGTTTAATCTTTTGGTCTTGACCTCACATCTGTGCTGTTCGCTGTTCTGTCCACAAACCAACTAGCGCAATCTTGTACTTCTGTGACAATAATATAATTGTGTCATGCATATTTTTTCTTTTTCTCAGGTACTTTCTTGGTTGCTTTCAATGAGGTGAAAAGGGGTGCCCGCCGAGAGAAGATGACTATGCTGGAATACGGTGGGTGTTGCTGAACTGCTGAACCATGACATTCAAAGTACAGAAGAGGCGCTCGTGCCAGTACAAATGCAGCCACAACAGCAGTAATCTGTGGGGGAATTTAATGACAAGTATTTGCAGCTTTTAGTTGTAGTTAGGAGCTGTTGGAGCAGAGAAATGTTCGTTTGCTTCATAAAAGTTGCATTACGCCAGCAGCTTTCACCACTCCCAGAATTTTATTTCTGCTTTGGAACATATTTTAAAGATAGTAAATATTTTGTTCATATATGTGTGATTTCTTTTAGATGTAAAGGGTATAATTAGTCAAAGGGAATGCATAGCTGCCTTGTGTGGTCTAAATAAATAATGAGAACTACATTGCATTTCTGTTGTAAATGTGATGAGTATTTTAAATCACAAGCCTTCCATTGTTGACTGACCTAGTGTATACCAACTGAAGTTGCTGTTTATATTTCTTGATGCAATGTGACTTAGCCAGCCTACCCTAAAGTAGGATGTTGTTCTTTATGACTAATGAGTATTTCCATTATCTTGTAGCAAGAAAATGCAGCACTCTGTCTTCTTCGTAACTAGCTTGATGTAGCGATTCCATCAAGCTACGTCCAGAGTGGGCAGCTGCAATTTTGCTGCCTCTAGTCTAGTTCGGCATACATGTAGGGTCTGCTGTACTTTAATTAACAGAAAAAATTTGCCCTTTAAGGGGAAGGCATTCTGTGCTGTTCAGTATCTATAATTACTTTTCATATGAAGTTTTGTACAGGCTATTTACACTTGTATATTCTTTTTTTTATATTAACATAGAATTTCCTTGCGGTACTTCCCCGCTTACTAACAATGTTTTGTGTACTATGTTTGATTACGTAGCATTTATGAGTACTGCTAAGCCATGTCTTTATTCCCCCATTCACTGCATTACCTGATCTTTGATGTTTACCTCACAAGGACATTTTTGAAGTACCACACGATTTTACATTTCAGAAGTCTTAAATACACAGGCACGAATGTTTGAATATTCAAGCCATGCTTAGTCACTGTTCAATACATAGTTGTCCAGTCACTGGTCAGCATCCTGTTGCAGTGTTTTGGGGACATGATGCATCTTTGTGCTTCATGGGCTCTCTGTACTTTTCACCCGTTGCTCTCACCCATGCTTATTATGCGCTATTTTCCTAGTGAAACGCAGTCGCGACCCGAGCGTCAACGTGGTGCTTCTTGAAGACATGGCCGCTGTGTTGGGAGTAACTGTGGCGGCAGCCTGCATCGGTCTGTCCACATACCTGGCTGATCCCATGTACGATGCCGTTGGGTCGCTCATCATAGGCACCCTTCTGGGATCCGTGGCTGCCTTCATCGTTTACTCTAACTCGGTTGCGCTGGTCGGTCGCTCCATTCCTTTTGATGCCATGCAGCAGATCAACAAAGAGCTCGAGAACGACGTCATGATCAGGTGAAGATGCAGTTTTTATCCGTGCTACTGCCTGTCTACTAGAGCATTACTCCCGGAGTTGTTTTTCACACCAAAGACTACATAAGATAGGAGTTCCGGAATTAGCCACTACGGTATTGTGGGAATTGAACAGGCACTTCATCATCTGTACAAGATGATCATCACATGAGGTTCTTCATATGGCATATGGCGGCTCATAAGGGACTGTTCTGTACCTGGAATATGATTGGTTTGCCACGTCTTCACGTTGTATTGAAGGTGCATTAACTGCTACGTAACAAGCATTAGAGGTGCTGTAGTTTGGATTACCATTGTATTGCTGCAATGTTTTGAGCAGTCGCCCCCACTAATTTTCCCACGAAATACCAATTTTTGTAATTAAACCGAAAGGTCACACACTACACCAGAACTTGTGTGAAATGTACAATGTGTAAGCTTATCCTCTACACTTCCCAGTAGCTTGTAGCTGCTGTAAGTAATATTTCATGACTTGTTTGCTTATGACGAATTCTCACAGCAGATTTAGAGTGGCCTACAAACTGTGCCGGAGCACTTATCTTCGGCAGTGGGGTATTGAAAGAAATCCGCTCATGCAACACAGGTGCCTCATCCAAAGCAAATGACAAGGGGCGCTAGCATGCATCCACTTTCGCATGTGCCCAGCATTTCTCGCCCATGCGCGAGTTGTGGTGATCCACCTCCGAGCCGATATTTGCCCTCACGGGCATGCGTGGAGAAAACGGGTGCGCTTAAGCAGTGTGTCACATTGGTCACGTGGTATGCCATGATTTTCACATAAATGGGGTGCTTGTGATTTCTGGTTGAATCCGCCACTTTACATGAAGTAGAGAGAGCTGCTTCGTGGAGTGGATCTGGTGGTGGAGCTGCTCCAGATCTTCCAGCGAATTCTGCAGGGAGCACTCTCCATCTGACAATGAAATAGACATGTACTGCTTGGAGAAGAAAAACTGCTACAGGATATGCTCCAAATCTGCCACTAGACTTCACCATTATATTTTGCAAAAGCACACATTTTTAACTTCACAAAGCAAGCATGTACCACTCTAAACATTTGCAAAGAGTGTAAGTTTCCGTAAGTTATTGATCATTCGTAGACGTCATCTGACTCTCTTTCCTCCTCTTAATAACGACATGTTCTGGGGGTAAAAGGACTCAGGATGTTGTAGCAATCAAGCGCATCGGTCCTACACAACAAATGTTAGTAAAAAGCTGGGATGTACAACATTGTTATAGCTTGTGTACTGCCAAAGTATTGCTGACCTCTCTAATCTACTATGGACTGAACTCCTTTTGTGTGGCAAATTTTTATTCACTTGATGTTTGCCACACTTTAAACTTTACCTAGTTTATTGCATACTTTGTGTCAATGTTCTTTTGTTTTCATGCCAGGGCAATTCACGATGTGAAAGCAACTGATATGGGCAACTACGTTGTTCGTTACAAAGCTGAAATTGACATAGATGGACGTGAACTCACGAGGTCCTACCTGGACACGCAAGATATGGAACTCCTCTTGGAGGTGAGTTTTGTACAGACATCTTTGTGGGTTTCAGTAGAACACTTTTAAGTATAACTGATGATGTGCACATGTCACCATTGTCATTGCAGGAAGTTATGAACATAGAGACCATAGAGCAGTTGGATGCATTCATGCTAAAGCATGGAGAAAACATTGTGGACCTCTTGGGTGCACAGGTCGACAGAATCGAAAGTAATTTGAAGGTGAGTCATGACGGCAACTTTATTATTTAACATCCCTATAGCCTTATTGTAGTGTTGCTGCCTAAGTATTAAACTGGTGTGCTATATGCTGTGAGATGTTATTAGTGTTTTAATGTGACAGCATTACTACATACTGTGAGGCCGTGGTTCGTGATTCTCATGGAACAAAAATAAAGCAGCAGCAAACTTTCATGGAAAGTGCAGCCCTGTCAGAGCAAGAACAGGAAAAGTGGCATTTCTAGAACCCATTGTAAACTCTTTCGGGACTAAAATACAAGTACCCTTGCAAGGTGCGCCGTAAATCTTGCATTTTGTCGAGTTTGGAAGCACCCACTACGCTATTATTTATCATTCTGTCGAGAAGGGGAATACCCGCTACGCATTTGCGTGGCATCATGTGCACTTTGTTGAAGCTGTGGTTCATGACAAAGAAGAATTTTGTCAGAGCCCATTAATTTTATGTTGGAAGCATTCAATGACCCTTTCGTTATGCTATTCGTATTGTGTGACGCCTGGTCACAGAATTCCCATTGTGTGATGCTTAGTTGTTAGTTTACTCTTCTACCATCCTATATTACATATGTTAACATAATACCTCTGTAGGGTCTTTTTGCGAAGGAGTTTCGAGCACTGGCATGGCTCTGTGGTAGAATACTGGGCTGCCAAGGAGGCAATCCAGGTTTGAACTCCGTTTCACCCTGGATATATATATATATATATATATATACGTAATCTTATTTTTAGCAGTAGTGGTTACGGATACCGGCAGTTGGCAACTACAGCACTAGAAACGGTCATTGTTGTGATCTCATAACAGCCAGCTTTCACTGTAACATTAAGCACACTGATTCCAGATGCTGAATAATGCACATTGTGTTGTGAATTGCCTTGAAGCTTTATGAAAAAGCTGTCGCATTCCAATAAGGAAAGCATTAGGACGACGTGTCATATAACTTTATCGCATACTTACGTTTAGGTGTGGCATGAAGATGTGCCTTTCAACATAGTGAGCCTTTTACTTTTTGAGAAAAACTAGCGGTATCTATTTTTTATTGAATATGAAACTTGTGGAACGGTTTCTTCAAGATGAAGTAATGTGTTTGTATTTCTGAAGGAAGTCCTGAAAATATGTTTGTCTTTGGTTGCAGAAGCGGCACCCAGAAGTTCGCCACGTGGATCTGGAAGTACTGTGAATAGGTCGGCTTACTAAGTATAAGTACTTGGTTGAACGCAATGTGCTGCGCAGTGTTTTTGTACATAGTATCTGCTTAAGCGTAGTTGACAAATGAATGAACATTAAAATCACGTGCATTAGAGACTGTTGTCATCAGTTCTGCTGTAAAGAGATACCTAGATAGAAGGGGAACGGCGATATAAGAGAAACGTGGTGAGACTAATCAAGACATATGATTCTGTTTTGCTGCTCTGCAGTTTCACTTCTCTGCACTGGAAAAGTGGGCGAGAACAACAAAGAACAGTTGTGAAAAAACTAAGTTCACACTTGCAAAACAACAAAAAAGAAAGAAGCATTGCATGCTTACGGAAAAGTATTATATGATTAAAAAAGTGCGAAAGAAGGGAAATTGTCTGAGGAGCTCGTTTTATATAACATGCTTATTTAGTGGAACTGATGAAATTTTGTGGCCTAATTGTTTGTCATTCTGATTAGCTATGCTTAAAAAATATTGCATGCTTATGTCTGATATCTTGGACTTCTTGTGGACCTCAAAATCATCCAAAAAGTTAGTCAACCAATGTGCTCACTTAGCTAGTAGGAGGCCGCACTGCTAAGCTCCAGAACGCAGGTTATTTCTCCAGCCATAATAGCCACACTTAAATTGAGGTTAATGAACAAACATACAAACAAACAAGCCATCGGCTTCGCAGTTAAATTCAGGTGCGCATTAAAGAGCTCTTAGAGACAAAATTTGTCCAAAGCCTTCACTATGGCATGACCCGTTATCATATCATGTTTAAAAGTATGTTAGGTAAACACAGACACAGTACAGAACGAATAAAATACGGGTTGTGCATCCTGTGTTTTATTTGTTACTGCATCTGTGTTGACCTTTAAAGATAAATGAACACCAACTAGCCCATATTATAACTCTTCTCAATATTGTTATGGAAGAGTAGAAACGCTGTATCGACGAGGCTGTGGAATAGATGCATTTGAAACCAGCGGTAATGGCGTGACCAGTTGACCACCGATCTAGCAGAGAGAATACTTCGTCTTCCTCGTCAGGTACACATGCACGTCGCCCCCTAGAATATTAATATGCATGCAAGTAGCATAATCCCCGGCGGCAGAAGCGCCATCTCGGCACATCTAAATGTCAACGTCACTAAGAGAATGGTAGGGCTTCAAGCGCGCAACATGTACAATATCGGTAGCTTGTTGGGCACATGAAGGTGACGTGGCGACAGGACCAATTTCATATGTCACAGGAGTAACCACACGAAGGACTCGGTATGGACCTGTGTAGCGAGTAAGCAATTTTTCTGACAAGCCAACTTGAGGGGTCGGAGACCATAGCAAGACCAAAGAACCGCGCGGAAAGTGTACGTTGTGGTGTCGTTGCTCATACAAACGCCGTTGCTTCTCTTGAGAGGTGAGAAGCACCTTCACCAAACATGTTACCGAAAAGAAGAGACGCCGTATCGACGAGGCTGTAGATTAGATGTATTTAAAACTATCGGTAATGGCGTGACCAGTTGACCAGCAATCGAGTGGAGACAACCCTTCATCTTCCTCATCAGGCACACACGCGCGTCGCCCCCCAGAATATCAATATGCATGCATGTAGCAATATTATATCGTGGTTTGGCTCGTAAATAAAATTAAGAAAACTGAAAAAAATGTGATTGCAAGTTTTGAAAAGTTTGGTATACTTATTTGGCACCTATGTACCTGTATTAAGGGAACGTTACTAGTGACCATATCTGCATGAGGCAAATACATTGCACATACATGACCGCATAACATAACATAACATTTCCGCAATGCGGTGAAGCTGACTTTTGGAAAACATTTTGCTTGCAAACAGATTTGCGTTCAAAAGCGATGATTTGGAGGTACGAAATAATCGATGTCGTGGTGGCGATAGTTTTCGTTTATTACCATTGAGGATCTGTAACAATGACCAAAATCTGAAAGTCAGATGGTGAAGAATCCTAGAAGTTGGCTCTATAGAAAATTAAGGAACACCGATTTTCATGGGTAATTAGTTCTGTGCGTGTCAAGAAGGCATGAAAATTGTTAGACGTGTCTGAAAAATTGCTCGTTGCACTCATTGAAGGATCTCGTTGTACGCACTCTTTAAGAAAAGCCTATTAGTATTGTATTTGCAGTTGCATGTGGTGTCACGTGTCTTTTCATTGACATACTAGCTTGCGCTGATGTCATTCATTGATTCATTTTATTTCTTTCCTCGTCTCTCTTCATATTCTTTAATTTTTTTTTTGGTTTACAATCTTAGTGCTGCATGGTTTTTTTCTATGCATTTGACCCTGAAAGGAATATTGCGTTGGAGTAAAATGAAACAGCAGTCATCAGAAGAAGTAGCGAATCTCAAAAAGCCCTAGCTTCCAGTGAATGTGTGTTTTGGGCCAGCCATCGGTATTACTGTGTCTACCTAGTTCGCTGTCTAATGAACTGTTCGCTAGCTGATGAACAAAGAAGGTTTTCTTTTTAATCACCAATTGATTATGAAAAGCATTGCTTTTGCTATACTTGGTGCAAACGAGTGCATTCGCATTAACGATTGGAATGAACCAGCCGTGGTGGTGCGGCGGCGTACTATCCTAGCCTGTCCAGAAAAAGTACTTTAGGGAGTTGCATCTGCAAGCACCATTGGCTGCATTTCTGCACAGCAGATGTTGGCGTTGATGGTGTTGGCATAGCCAGGGACAGCTGTGTACCCTTCCCCTTAGTTGAAGTGCCTCCCTCCCCTGCCCCTCTACACACCATTCACACACATATGCACGCTCACAAATGGTGCTGCTGGAGGGGAGGGCAATATAAAACTGTACTCTTCCTCTTCAAAGTAAAATTATTGAGTAAGAACAGCTGCTATAGAGGGCAGGCAGTTGGTCATACATCGCCCTTGATTAATCGCACATGGGACGTAAAATGACTGAATTATGCACCTGAACGCACACAACACAGAGTGATCTCTGTTGGCATCACGTCGGCATGCGTCAGCACATCCGCTTTGCCATGTCAACTGGACTACACTCGTTGCTTTAAATATTCATTAATTTAATACAAATACCTTCTGCACCAGATTTAGTCATTATCGTAGAGGGTCAACACCAAACAAAGTGGTAATGAAATGTTGCGAAATATCATTTTTTGTATTGGCCGGACTCAACATCTTCTCAGTCCTTGTGTGAGGAAGAAACTTGGAGCGTGAAAGAGGGAACCTTTCATTGTTCCTAGCAGGCAGAACAAAAAGAAAAAAAGAGGTAAAAAGATTCACCAATGCTTACTATACTTCCTTATGAAAATTCTGAGCCCAGCTTAGGGGTGAGGCCAACAGTGCACACGAAGATTTATCTTTACGCAATGTATCGACTACACCATAAATCATAATTTTCTGCCGAGTAGGACAGCACCCACTAAGCCATAATTTGTCTTTCTGCGGATAAGCAAGGTACCTACTACACATCTCTAAGGTATTATATGCACTTTGTTAATGCTGCATGTGGCTAATGATGATGAATCATGGCTGAGCACTATGTAGTGGGTGGGAATCATTGAACCGCATGCTCATTGCACAATTATCATTATGCAATGACTGCTTATTTTATTCTTTTGCCACTTTATATTAGATATGTTGACACGATTCCTTGCCCTACATGATGCCTGTTTAGAGTCCTTTTGCAAACGAGTTTCAAGCACCTGCATAGCTCCATAGTCATTTGTACAAAGTGGGATCACGAAGATGCCATTGGTTCTGCACGCCTGTCTAACATGTGAGTTTTTCATAAACTATACATACCCATTAACAAAAGCACGTCAACTGGCATATCATTGTATTTGGGCGATACAAGATATCGTATGCTATGAGAATTTAAATCCAGTTGTTTTTAAAAGCCCTTTGGAGGACGTCCCAAAAAAGGATAGCGTCCTCACAACTAATAAAAACTTTTATGAGCAACTGCAGTTTCAGCCGGACTGGTATCCAGAGTTCATGAAGTGCGCTGCTCAGATACCCTTTTAGAACACAGTGCTGTACGGAATTGGTTTTGTAATACCCATTGTATGTTTGTCGAAGTGGCCTCAGGTATTTTGTATGCTATGTATACGTAAACTGCATTTATAATATATCATGTAAGAGAAAAAAGAAAAACTTGCATAGCTCTATGGTAGAATATGCGACTGCCACGCAGCGGTTCCAGGTTCAAATTCCATCTGATCCTGAGTATTTTTAACAGGAAAGCAGGGTCCACCGTGACTCCGCTTACGTGTTTCCGTCACGGATATGACGTCACAAAATAATGTTAACAGATGGCAAAGAAAAAAAATGAACTGCGAGAAAAAGTTGTCACCAGGAGTCAGACCTCCGACCTCTCGCTCCACAGCGCGCTGCGTCAAACGACTCAGCAACCAACCGTTTTTTTTTCTTTATTGTTGAAATTAACATGTAACAACCAAACAAAGAGTAAGCTCTATTTACAATACTAACATTCGTTGCCCAAAATAAACAAGAGATCAAGAGAAAAATGTAAGAGCCAAACTGGGACCAACGAGGACAGTCGACTAGAACTTCCTAATTTGTTAAAAAGGCTCTACACGATCCAACCTACAAGAACATCTTCAAGAAGTTTTTGTTCTCCAACAAAACACATTCAATAACATTACACAACATTACAGACTACACAGACGCAAATACCCACCACCACACAACAAATTAGACAAAAGACAGGCCGTAACTCTGAGGTTATTACAGACAAATACGTACTCCAGCCCGGTGATCCTACGCCAGTGTTATCCTCACCTACCCAACGCATGCATGTAAAGCGTGCGGGGAAAGGGCCACAGTGCGGCACATGCTTTGGGAGTGTGCTGAAAAAGTTAACGTCGCTGCCGCCGCTCCCTTCGCGACGCATGTTAGACAGGGACGAACTCCACCACCGCGCGAGGGCAGGGGCTGGCCTCTGCCGCGGCAGCGGTCAGTGTTGCCGATCGGCGGCGTCAGCTGCGCTGCCGCTGGGAGGTGGCACTCGCCAGCGACGAGCTGGCCGACCAGCTTTGGGCCATCCAGCAAGCTGAAGATGCCGCCTGGTTTCAAGGACTTCGAGCGGTCACCTGAGGCACCGCCGTCATAATCGACGGGGAGTGGGAACGGACAGGGGTTAATTCCTTCTTCCCCCACCTCGACCAGTAAAACTGCCGGACTTTAAATAAAGTTCATTCATTCATTCATTCATTCATTCATTCATTCATTCATTCATTCATTCATTCATTCATTCAACAAAACAGGCTATACTTTCTTACAAATAGTGACACGTGGAACGCACGTCCTCGTCGGCGTGCCAAATGACCATTCAGCACTTCTGTATGCTGTGGAGTGTAATCAACATTATTAGACCATCGGTGGACTGGTTGGTCATCGTTTTCAACACGAAGATACCGAATGCCAAGAGGGTCTAAGGGGAAATATTTTTTGATGGTATGGTGCAGTACGTCCAATAAAAACACGGCGTCCAAGCAGTCAAGAAACATAAGGTCCATTGTTTCAACTTTTATTCATATTAAGCAGTCAGTTCCCCATGGCACAAACAGGCCCATTTCCTCCAGCCAGAGTTGGACTGGGAGTGTTTGTACACTTAGCTGAAAGAAGAAAGTTTTGATAACTGCAGGTAACATCATGCTCTTCACATTTTTAGTATATTTATTCTTTGACTCGCAGGATATATGGTTTTATACAGTGCTAAAGGCTCTACAACGTCACAATTGAGGGCCTTTGTACATTTTTTTCATGACACAAAGGAAAGATAATCGAGCGCAAAGCGGGCAGACAAAAATTACTAGCTAATATTACTACTTTAGAAAGCATGCACGCTTACAAGCAAATATTTTGAAGATACAACATTGTTAGGTAACGGTTTACACAGGCGAAGCTGGCACACACTGCGTAGAAAAGGGACCTGTACATTACGCAGGAACAGGATGCGATTGATAGTCTGGCAAAAAAAAAAAAAAAGGTGTGTCAATTCGAGCCTCCAATTTCGAACCAGCAAAAACAATTTGTATGACTTGTTTTTTCCATGTTGACCTCTACACGAACACTGCAAGAACATGGTGAAATTTCTGGATTTTACCAACAGAACACAGAAAAACCCGGAGAACATACCAAATCTTATTGACCGAAAATAGATTACAGACAGTTGCTTTAGCAAAATATTGACCATTTCTAACCATTTCATTTCCTCGTCCTACCATGTAACTCGGCAGCCTGTTCAGGCCAGTGTGGGTCACTGTGCTAGTACACTAAAAACTCCATACAATGAACCTGGATATAACAAAATATTGGCTATAACGAAACAAACGAAGAATAGTCTTAAAATAGTTTTAGAAGAAACTTTTTAATAAATTTTCGGATTTTTGTGTACGATACAGCTTTCTTATAATAAGCTTTGAATGTAGTTATGCAAGGGCGCTTCAAGATATTTCACGGGTTTGTCAACGAAGTGGATATTAGCGAAATTTTCAGGGTACCCGGACCATTAACCGTGCCAGAAATCTATGCATTTTCCCCAATTCACCGTGCTTCCAGCTACAGGGCAGTACTGTTTACCCTTTTCCACCGCATGTGTAATACTTCTATAGTCAGTGGAAAAAAAAAAAAAATGATGTCGTCTGCGTTGGTGAGAAGCCGCACTTCGACCTCATGCATAGGGTTGCCACCTTTCAGACAGCAGGCCGGTTTCCGGTCCGCACCAGCCGTCATTGGCCGTTTTTTTTTTTTTCAGTGCAGTAAACGAAGCATCATTCTAATCACAGGTATTTTTATGCCAGCATTTGGACAAGTAGATTAGAAGTCTGTCATTTTTGTCTCTACATAAGGTTTATTTGGCTCAAGCGAAGCAATGTTACATTAAATTACACTGTGTGCCTAAGACCTGACATAGCGTCTATTGTTTAACACTAATTCAATCTCCTGGTAGCTCGTCCCCCTCCCCGTCGAAGGGCCGGTTTTTTGTTCGAGAAAAGGTGGCAACCCTACTCACGCAGTTTATATTAGCGTATCCATTCACTCTTTTTAACGCTGACTCAAAATGATTCAATGTACAAACAAAACAACAGTGAAGATAAGGGACAGCCTTAACTGCGCACCACGATTTCTGTACAGATGGGCGCACCGGCAACCTTATTGACAATGAGTTGTATTGAGAATTCCCGGTACGTCATGGCCGCGCCGTCTCTTATGATGTTTCCTGCATTAATATAATCTAAACGAGAGTAAAGTATTTAATGGGGGACTTTGTCGATGGCGCTTGATTTATGATTGGTATGTGGGGTTTAACGTCCCAAAACCACCATATGATTATGAGAGACGCCGTAGTGGAGGGCTCCGGAAATTTCGACCACCTGGGGTTCTTTAACGTGCACCCAATTCTGAGCACACGGGCTTACAACATTTCCGCCTCCATGGGAAGTGGTCGAGGGCGCTTTCTAAGTCAGTTTGAAACACTGCCACTACGGTTCCCATTGCGCCGCAATACACTATACGCTGCCTACTGTATGTACACTCGCGAAAATCGTTCGCCGTCTATTGCCACATGTTTGAAGCAGCCCTAACAATTCTGTAATGCCAGTTTGTAGATGTTTTGCAAGTACTCTCATAAAAGTTTTCTAATCACAGTTCGTTGAACATGGGGTGGTTTGCCGACACTCCGTGGATGATCGTCGGGTCTTTTGATTTTTTGGAATTAACATAGTGTGCGATTTTGAAAATGACGTTGGCGAGCAAAAATAAGTCAAAAGCTTCGTCGTATACTTCTGCTATAACTGGAAAAATAGCATGTCTAGATGTTTTGCAAAACTCTACCGTTAGGTCATCTGGCACAGGCGATTTACCAGCGTTAATTTTTTTTCAATTGAGGATTTAACTTATTCTACGGAGATTCAACGTTCTAATAATGCTCTAATTTCACTGTATTGTTTCAAAGGGTTCGAACGTTTGACCGCCGCAAAACGAAGGACACGAGAAAAGAATCACTGCTAAAGGCTAACTTTCAAAAGACGCTATTCGAAGAGAATGATATTCGAAGAGAATGAAAGACCATGCCGACTACGTTCGTGCAGTGAAACAAGAGCTGGAACATAAGGGGATATTGTGATGCACTTGTGCGGGCAAGAGTGGACCGCGCAATGTGTGATGTAACGCCTATAGAGAGCACTGGGTGTCGCATTCAGATTACAGCAGTCGAAGTTCAACGTGATGTGACTGAAGATCTCCATCAAGTTCGGAATACGTTCTATGAACTCTATAAGTGACTGTTCGCAAGTTCGGCAACAAACTACGTTCTTAGTACTAACCGCGAGCTATTTATATGCGCAATTTATCGTCGTCGGTACTGAGAGCTCGGCAACTTCAGCGTATTTCTGTCATGACTAGCGAGATGGCGCAACTGGCGCGCTTTAGGTAAAACTTTAACGGTCGTTGCTCCGCGTGTCGCGATGTGCGCGCGTTCATCTCGTGATGAGGGTGTTGTGTACTATCTGCGTGAAGTGAAACCCCAAACAGCGGCAAGCCTTCGAGATGGTATAGTGCGATGGATGGATGGATGGATGGATGGATGGATATGGCTGTACCCTTTAGATCGGGCGATGGCTAGCGCCACCAAGCCGTAACACCTAATGAACCAAAAACTATATTTATTTTTTTCCCTTAAAAAGTGAGTTTGAGGATTCGTACTTTGCAGTGAAGAGTTTAATTTTCACTCGTGTCTTGACTTTAGCCACCAATCAGATAACCTCCTTCTGGTTAAGTCTACCCGCTTAAAGTTTATTTTGCCCTCCCGGTCCCTAAACCCCAATGCTTTGAAAAACTCTGCGCAATCATCCTGAACTATAGGGTGAAGCCCTTTACAGAACATTATCAAGTGTTCGGCAGTTTCTTCTTCCTCTCCACACGCACTGCATACTGTGTCTACCCCTTCGTATTTGGCCCGATATGTCTTGGTTCGCAGTACTCCCGTCCTGGCCTCAAACAGTAGAGAACTACCCCGAGTATTATCATAGATCCTTTCCTTGGCAATTTCCTGCTTAAAAGTTCGATAGATCTCTAGTGTGGACTTCTTAATCATGCCCATTCCCCACATGTCAGTCTCCGTTTCCTTCACTTTCTTCTTAACCGATAGTTCTTTTTGGTTTGGCCACCTGCTGTTTTCTAAGTATTTACCAGTCAATTTCCTGGTTCGCTTCCTCCATTTTGTATCGACATTCTTCATGTACAAGTAGCTGAAAACCTTCCTAGCCCAACGCTCTTCCCCCATTTCTCTCAATCGCTTCTCAAATTTTATCCTGCTGCTAGCTTCCCTGCCCTCAAATGATGTCCATCCCATATCACCTTGTACTCCCTGATTTGGTGTATTCCCGTGAGCTCCTAAAGCAAGCCTACCTATTCCACGTTGCTTAATTTCTAATCTTGCTTGAACTTCTGATCTCATGCACAAGACCGCATTGCCGAACGTCAGCCCAGGAACCATGACCCCTTTCCATATTCCTCTCACAACATCATACCTATTGTAATTCCACAGTGCCGTATTTTTCATGACTGCTGCATTCCTGTTACCTTTAGTCGTCACGTATATTTCGTGTTCCCTCAGATACTCGGTCCCATTGCTTATCCATACGCCCAGATATTTGTATTTATCTGTTATCTCTAGCGTGACCTCCTGTATTCTAAGCTCACTACCTTCGTTGTCATTGAAAATCATGACTGCTGATTTTTCCTTACTGAATCTAAAATCTAACCTATCTCCCTCATTACCGCAGATGTCCATCAATCTCTGCAAATCTTCCTTGTTGTTGGCCATTAGCACTATATCATCTGCGTACATTAATGCTGGTAGTGCCTGATCAATAAGTTTTCCTTGTTTGACTAAAGAGAGGTTGAAGCCCAGTCCACTTCCCTCTAATTTTGCCTCTAATCCTTGTAGGTACATCATGAATAATAAGGGTGACAGGGGGCACCCCTGCCTAAGCCCCCGTTTGACCTCTGCAGGCTTGGATACCTGTTTTTCCCACTTTATAACTACCTTGTTACCTTTACAGATACCCTTTGAAAGATTAGTGACTACATGTTCCACGCCTAGTGTGTCCAGTATTCCCCACAATTCCTCTTGAACCACGCTATCGTACGCTCCCTTGATATCCAAAAATGCTAGCCACAGGGGCCTGTGTTCCTTTTCTGCTATTTCGATGCACTGCATCAGTGAGAACAGATTGTCTTCCAACCTCCTGTGTTTCCGAAACCCATTCTGCAGTTCCCCCAGCACCCCCTCATCCTCTATCCACGCCTGCAGTCTTTCCTTTATAATCTGCATCGCCAGCCTGTAGACTACTGATGTCACTGTTATAGGACGGTAGTTGTTTATGCCAGCTTTGTCCCCCTTTCCTTTATAGATCATGCTCATCCTGCTAAGTTTCCATCCATCGGGAACTTCACCATCGATTATTATTGTGCTCACTGCCTCTCTCAAAGCCTGCTTAGACTTCGGACCTAATGTCTTTATCAGCCTAATTGGAATGCCATCTGGGCCTGTTGATGTACTACTAGGAACCCTTTTCTCAGTCCTTTCCCACTCTTGTTGTGAAAATGGAGCCATTGCACCACTTGATTCGTCCTTGTCTATTGTGGTGCATAAAGTACTTCATTGTTGAAATTTTTCTGTCACTTTTGTTCTTATATATTCAATAGCTTCGTCCCCTTCTAGCCTAGCACTTTGGGCTGTAGTTATAAATCTCTGCTCTAGGCTCGTCATTTGCGCGCCGTCCACTTGCGCGCCGTCTACCGGATCACGAAGGCCTCATCGCTCGCTGCAGCGGCCGCGTTTGCGAAATAAGCGCGCTGCTCAGACACAAAAAAGTAACTACGGCAGTTGTTAATTGGCGCTCGCCTGTGTACTTTAGGCGCACAGTGAGGTGCATTGTTAGCTTTAGGTGCATAGTTGAATCAACCCATATGGTCGATATTTCCGGAGTCCAACACTACAGCATCTTTCAAAACGATATCGTCGTTTTGGGACGTTAAACGACAGATATTGTGAGTTCGCGCTCGTCCGGTGTGTACCTGTGTGCCCGTTTTGTGCGTCCCGCTTTGTGTTTGAGCAGCACGCTTTAACTGCCGAGCTGTGACAGTTAGTTCGTGCTCGTTCTATGTGTGTTCTTTTCGTGCGACCTTGCTGCTCGAGGAGTGAGCTGCACGTTTCGAGCTGCTTGCCGTTTTTCGCGGGATATGACACTTGGTTGCTTTAGCATTAATTCACTTTCCCCTGTGGTCAAACAACGCACAATAAACGCTCCAATACGTGTGAAGAAAAGTTTCACTTTCGTGCATTACCGATTCCTAACAGGGGGAATCAGCCGTGCTTTTTTTTTTCTTATTTTTTAAAATGTCTATCGGTTACAGCCTCTCAGCACAGGAACGCGTGCATAAAAGCCGTGCTCTAAATATCGAGCGCACGCGCGTGTACGAGATAATCTTAGCACGACTTGATCACAACGCTTGTAAAGGTAGGGTACTACGTAAGTGTCCGCGGGATGTGATTTCCCGGCGATTAGATGTTCCTCGTTGCAACTCGCGGTGGCGCCAAAATGGGCCGCGCATGCAAATGTGGCCAGCGCCGGCCGGCGCTCGGCAATCGGCCGAAGATGCCTCCGTGGTCGACCGCGGTCCCTAACGCGATTTGGCGTTCCCCAGGCGGCCTGGCCGAAAAGGAGGTTAGCGCGCGGGACGCTTTCATTTTCCCATTAGGCACGCCCCATTGATTGGAAGAGTGTCCCAGATTGGCGGATTAGCGAGGGGCCTCCGGAGATTCATAGCCGCCGGTTGCAAGGATTGCTCGCACTGGCACGAATGGCTCTGTCGTCGATGCAGCGGAGTTCTTTCTGCGGAAGTAGGCCTCGCCTCTAGGCCGTCCAGTTGATTTCCGCAGAGATTGTGCCTTCGTGGTTTTTTTTTTTCTTTTTCGTTTTTATCTTCCCTTCGCCGCCACCGCATGGGCTCACTCTGGTTGCCTGTAGCTATATATAGCTATCGGAAAATGTTGGTTTATGGTAATATTGATTTTAGTTTTAAGCGACACATTTGTTGGCATATTTCTACAACTTTTTTGACTTTTTAAAACAGGTTTATGTCTGGCCATTTGGTAGACCTTGTCAATGACCTTGACAGATTTGTAACATTCGCTGTACATATAGAACCCGGTTCTTAGGTTTTTCCAGCGCACACACACACACACACACACACACACACACACACACACACACACACACACACACACACACACACACACACACTATATATATATATATATATATATATATATATATATATATATATATATATATATATATATATATATATATATATATATATATATATATATATATATATATATATATATATATATATATATATATATATATATATATATATATATATATATATATATATATATATATATATATATATATATATAAGAAGAAAGAAAAGTGCATGAAAAAATAACCAGCCACGGCTGGTTTTTTTTCATCCACTTTTCTTTCTTCCTATTTACATTCCATTGGTTCTAATAAATTCCCCTGTACATTCCTTGGCATTACTGTCTGTTAGGTCTCATATATATATATATATATATATATATATATATATATATATATATATATATATACACACACTTGCCGATTTAGGCATATGGGCTTGCAATGTAATGGACGTATAAGAAACATGCAGAGTGTTTCAGCTGAAAAGCTGAAACCGAAGAATAAATAATTATACATGAACGCTACGAGTCTTAATCAGCACAGTAAGTATTGTTCTGAGTCATATAGAGCACGTCAGAGTATTTTTTGTGACTCGCCACGCTTGGCAATTAACAAAAAATACCTAATGAACATTTTATATACTGACTTTAGAGAAAAATCTTGAATGCAGAACTTGCAGGGCTGAACCAAAGATAATAAAATTTTTAATCTGTGGAAAGATAACGGTGTTGCTTAAATTTTTTCCTGCATTTGTTTAAAATGCGCGAAATTAAAAAAAGATACCTCCTGACTTCCACTTAACGCGTGGTGTTTTTAGTGCCTCACATGTAAGCTCCACTAATTATCAAAGACTGCTCACACACGAAGGTCGCTTCAGCAGGCCATCGGTGAATACAATGAACGTTAAGCGATGAAGGAATAGTACCGATAAAAAAAAAAAAACTTCGACGAAAGAGCGGTCACCACGTGCGAATGTAATACGAGACTACAGGCAGCATTCGACGCAGTGCCGACATTTTTTTCCTTTTCTTTTCGGGCTAACGATAAACAAGATAGAGTGGTGGGAGGGGGAGGCAGTCACGTGACTAGTTCTATTCGACGAAACCACAGAGGTGTCACATGCACACGGCCGGAGCGCGACTTACATAATTCACGTGCATACTGTAGATTGCCACGCTTACGCTACGCTGCTCCTGCTAAAGCACCGGGAAAATAGTGTATTCCAAGATGAAACGCTGTTCGAAACGACGTTTGTGCGTGAGGCATCTATATCCGTGGTGTGAGTGGAGGAGGCCGGACGGGGCGAGGGTGGGCAGTTCTCATAACGTGTGCGTCATGTGATAAGCCGTCCGCTATATACGAAAATCCCTCCTCCATCCGCTCGTGTGAATCCTGCTGACTTTCTTCCTCTGTCACGGGCGCTGATAGGTCGGAGCTCGTGTGCGTGCAGCAGTGGCAGGTGAACGTTGGCTGGCTTCGCTTTTGAAAGAATGTTTTGTAGCGCGAGGTGAAATATGGAAACGGGAAGAGGTAGACGGATATGATAGAGCGCTCTATCCTATCTGTCTACCTCTTCCCGTTTCCGTATTTCACCTCGTGCTACAAAACGTTCTTTCGAATGCATCACCAACATGTCCACATTGCAACGCTCGTCGGCCTCGCTTGTCGTAGCGGGGCCGTCGGTGTTTCCCTTGGTTCGCGACGCATGCAATGCATAGAGTGGTGCATGATCCGAAGCCTATGTGCAGCGGCTGTTGAGGGACGCGCTCACGGGCTGCCTTCCCTCCCGGTTAGCGAGGCAGTCGCGCTACGCTCCATCTGCGATGGTTGATGTGAAATGGGGTGCATGAAATTGTACACGTCAGTCGCGCTACTCACGGCGTGGTGTGCAAGTGTACTTAGATACACGTATTTCAAATTGTTTGTCTCAACTTATCTTAAAGTCAAAACTTCTAGACAACTGCGCTCAGAATCATAGCAGTAAACAGTATAGTGATCGTCGGTTAAATTTTTCTTCACCTTAATTGTGTGTGTGTGTGTGTGTGTGTGTGTGCGTGCGTGCGTGCGTGTGTGCGTGTTGCAGTCCTCGTAGATACCTCAATGCCACCCGGCGCTTTTTCTCAATCTACACTTAGCCTCCGCCCTTCTTTTCCTTCTGTTATCTGACTGCTGGACAGTGTCCGCTCAAGTTCGATACTGTTAATGTCAAGTTCATTTCAACTGTCAAGTTTGATAGGGTTAATGTGCTCATGTTTTTTTATCTACCACTCGAAAGTAAAAACGAACAAAAATGTATTGATTGGGCCGTAAGTAGTTGTTTTCACCTCATAATGATTATTGATGCAGGTGTGCACGCTTCACAGGGGCAAAAGTAATGTTACAGACGGAAGTTGCGGCACGTGGTATTGAAATGCATGTACTTGTCGCAACCTCGAGAACCCGTGTTCCACGCCCATTAGAAAGAGAGAGAGACAAAGGGAAGGCAGGGAGGATAACGAGATTTTTTCTCGATTTGCTACCATGCGCTGGGGAGTTGGAAAGGCCGAAAAGGATTAAAAAAAAGGAGGGATACCCGCGAACACACAACGCTTACCCCGCATGCCCAGAGTGTCACAAGGTGCAAATTATTTCGCAGTCTGGTTCGTCTGTGAGTGTCTCACGACCGTATTCACAAACGCTCCTCGACTCGACTTTCATTCTTCACTTGACAGAGCTGTGCACTGCGCCGCCGCTCGGATGAAAATGACGCTGCACTACTCAAGAATAGCAGTAAATTATGCTGATATGCAGTGACTTTTCCTGCCTAGAGATGGCACTTTCATCGGCTTTGTCAAGTGAAGGTGGAGCGTTGAGTGAAGGGGCGTTCTAGAATACGAACCTCAGTCAAAGTAGACACCTATCCGCGAGGTGAATGAAGGCCTGTAAGGACAGGTTCCATGGTACCCATAACTTTTAGTGCTTATCTAGCATATAGGTTGCCATCACGATGAGGAATGTTCGTATCGCCCTTATCTATGACTTCAACAACACAGCGAGAACTTTTAAGTTCGTCGTGGAAATCATGAGTGGAAGGTGTATTATCGTGAGATGAATCTCGCGCCGGCTCTCTATCAGTGCGCAGTGGCGGTCACATTTTAAAATGGCGATTTCAAGTGGCGGTTTGTCAGACTTCAAAATTACCTGCAACCAACGTGCGCGTGCGTGCATACAAGGACGGAAGTTGTGGCAAGGCGCTTGCGTTCGCTCAAATGCGTAAGAATATGCGCGCAGGATACTTATGTAGACACGGTGCTGACTATACTAATAGTGACTACATTTGACGAGTTGGCGTAAGTAGGTGCCCATGCTAACAATAATTGTTTGCTTTGGTTATCTTGATTTGTAGAGTTGGCGTAAGTAGGTGCCGATGCTAACGATAATTATTTGTTTTTTTTTGTTATCTTGATTTGACGAGTTGGCGTAAGTAGGTGCCCATGCTAAGGATAATTGTTTGCTTTCTCTTCTGGTTATCTAGATTTAACGAGTTGGCGTAAGTAGGTGCCCATGCTAACGATAATTGCTTGCTTTCTCTTTTGGTTATCCTGATTTGACGAGTTTGTTTAAGTAGGTGCCCATGCTAACGATAATTGTTTACTTTCTCTTTTGGTTATCTTGATCTGACGAGTTGGCGTAAGTAGGTGCCTATGATAACGATAATTGCTTGCTTTCTCTTTTCGTTATCTTGATCTGACGAGTTGGCGTAAGTAGGTGCCCATGCTAACGATAATTGTTTGCTTTCTGTTTTGATTATTTTGTTATATTTCCCTTTGTAGCAAACATAAAATCGTCTAAACTGATTAGAGCCGTAACCTACCTGAGGCAATCTAGCGGGTACTAGCGTAAGGCTTGCAATATTAATTTGTGGGGATTTACACGCCAAAGCCATGATATCGTCATGAGGCGTGCCGTAGCAGATTTATCTGCAAGTTTCGATCATCTGGTGTTTCTCCTCGTGCTCTGTAGGGGTGTGCGAATAGTAAAATTTAGGACCGAACTGATTGCGAATTGAATAATCATCATACCAAATCGAATACGAATACGAATTGAATATTATTCGAATAGGTTTAGAAAGCAAGGCAACTATGTTCAAGGCAAATCTATAATTGTACAACTATTTTATGTCAACCAAATATCCACAGACACACAGTAACATTGCTGTAGCATTTAGCCGATAAAAGATACCACAATTATGTAAACTTAGTTAAAATCGTATTCTGTCGAGGCTAGGGCGTTCGAGGTATTTTTTAACTGCAGGATGAACACAGAATTTCTTAGGTATTCGAGGTGCTACATTGCCACGAGCTCTTAAGCAGTACTGAGTCCTAAATGTTAAATTATGTTTTATTAATTAACACGATAAACATCATGATAATGACGATGGATTGATGACACATTCATTAAAGCAAGAATTTCTTGATCCGGCGATGAGCAAAGCTTGAATAGACCCGCAAAGTCTTGAACTGCATACGTCTTGGCCACAATAATTAATAAAATAAAAAATATCTTCCTTTCGATTAATTGTTCCGTCGGTGTTTTTCGGTTGGTGCTTGTATTCTAGGAGTATTAGAAAAAAATATTTGGCAATTCGAATATTCGCACACTGCTAGTGCTCTGCCATCGTGCATTACACGGGCCTCAAGCATTTTATATCCGTCGAAATGCGGCCACCGCAGCCGTGATTCAACGCGCGACTTTAAAGTGAGTAACTGAGCGCCGTAACCGCTGTACCACCGCGATGGTCGGTGAGCAAGTGCAGCCAATGAATTGCGTGTCAGCGAAAACAATATCTGCAAAATTTTTCATCATGTAATTTCACACTGAAATATAAAGTTCCGTACGCGAAGCGCTGCAGTGTTGGTAACGTAGCAAAAAAAAAACAAGATTGTAAACACACAAATAAAATAAAGGCACTCTTTAGAGTACAAAATTTCAACTAATGTAGTTATTTTACGAACAATAAAAACTGACTATGAAGAAAACCTAAAGCTAGCATAATGACTTCAGCAAACCGACATCATCATTTTTTTTTATAGAACATCTGAATGTGCTTATGGAAACTTTCCGCATTTTAACACCGTCGGAAGTGCATTTAGTGTATTTCGAAATCCTTAAGAAATGATTCAAGCTTTTGTAGTGAAATATCACGACCGTCAGTATAGCCATTACGTCATTTATTTGGTCGGACAGATAGACTAAACAGTATGCCTTATTTCACACCACGGATTATTTTATTTATAATTCGATACATTCCAACCGGTGTTCCATCGTTGTATCCTCGTAGTTTTCGAGATTCTCGTGTCAGCCCTGACCATTAGGTTGCTCTTTTGTAACTTTTCTTACGTGAGCGATTTTGTTACGGACACTTTTTTTGGAATTTAATGCGCACTAATAAGATTCGTAAACACCAACAGCAATAGCGTTCTTTATTGACCCAATTAATCATCATTGCCGGCGTCACTTGCATCATCACTTGCTCAACCCTATGACGGAGTTAGTCCAGGGGCATGACGAAACCCCGCTGGTTTGAGACAATAGATGATAAATGAAGACAAACATTGACCGCCGATATCTCACTGCGTACAGTTATGGCACACAAGCCGATATGCTAACGTTACTCTATCTTTCGTGATCGGCAATTCCCTTTCTCATTTTAATTTGTCACGTTTGCTCACGACGTGCTGGCTTTGTGCCCATGTCGTTGCACGAGCACACGGGCGTGGGTTCGATTCCCAGCCTCGGCGGCTGCGCCGTACAACAAGAAAGCAAAAAATAAAAGAAAAGGAAAAAAGTGAAGGAAGTGCAGTTAGAATTAAGTGCACGCTAAAGAACACCATGTGGTCGAAATCAATCCGATGTTCCACACTACGCCGGGCCTTATAACCATACCATAATTCTGATAGATGAAAGGTTAATGTCATCTGTATTAACGAGGCTCATTGCATGGCGTGTGTTTTTGTGGCTGAGTTTCTGCGTCCATAAATTTCGAATCAGCAGGCTTGAGGCCAATGACAGTGTTTAGTTAAGTTTGGTTTGCGATGACGGCGCTTATGTTACAGTTAGACAAAGCTATGACGCGAATTATGACGCTACATTGGTCACGCAACCACTATCGTCAGAGCGGTTAAAGGCGAGGCGAAGGAAGAAGGAACAGATGGTGAGAGTCGGAGGCTAGCCATTTTTTACACAGACTGAACACCCCGTGTAGGCGAAGGGTGTAAAGGCAATAGACCATTTTCCGCAGTGAGTTTGTCAACGCTAAACTAGATGGCGCTACCACCCCGAAGCACCACGGCCTTCTCCTCGGCGGCGCGGCCGTGATGTGGCGTGTGGCGGGTGTTGCGCTGCAGCCTACGGCGAGAAACGGCGGTTGGAGTGA
Organism: Rhipicephalus microplus; assembly: GCF_043290135.1. NCBI lineage: Eukaryota > Metazoa > Arthropoda > Arachnida > Ixodida > Ixodidae > Rhipicephalus > Rhipicephalus microplus. Next base: position 259,385,617 of record NC_134701.1, read on the forward strand.
TTCTTGAAGAACGAAAAATGCACCTAATTTCTGTCCTCCATAAAGCGACACGGCGCAGTGCTTAAGAGGGAAAAAAAGAAAAACATAGAAACGGGCAGCGCGGTCTAAGCGCTGCGCCTGCTTTGCTGGCCTTCAACCAGGGAGCGCCAGGCCCGAATCGGCCGGTCATCGGCGATGGTGAAGAAGTGGAAAGGATAGAAGGCCACTAGATCACGTGTTCAAACGTGGCAGCACCCGTTCGCCACTGCGGAAAACCATCTCTGAAATATTTGAGGACGCCTCGGCTTCAATAGCGGAATGCGATAGCGTGATCGGGCCTCGTGCTCATGCCTCAAACGTGCCACAGAAAAACGAATGACTGTACACGTAACACAGGCAGTTTCAAACAAGACTAAAATACCTGCTGCAAGTGCAGTTGCCAAGTGTCCTCTACTTCATAATTCTTCCTTTTACAAATCAGCCGAGGGCTCACCACGTGCCCTTAAGGCAATACGCGAACCTACTCAACTGCTTCCTTTCTTCATGCTTTTGCGGCTTAAATATGTCAGAGCGCGTTGTAAGGAAAGGGTGGGGGGGGGGGACAACATTTGAAACCCTCACTCGCTGCAATTCGCATGTTTTCACGCCAGGTGCGATTGTAAGCTTCTGCCATGCATTAACGCATTACATGCGTTAAGGACACTCCGTCTACCGCATGACATTCATATAGTGTTTGTTCTCCTGGGTACAACTTCAAGCAATGACGTTGCTCAGAGAAAGAAACCGGCTTGCCGCGCTGCGATCGTCATTCGAACCGAATATTTTTGTTTGTTTTATTCGCATCTTTCTCGATTTTAGGGTCATGAACAAGGTGATGATTTTTTTTTTTGCTCACAACCAACGACGCCAAAGCCGACGCCGATGCTGGAATATCTGCGAAACGAGCTCTTTAGCGCGATAGGGTTAAACTATACTAGAAAATATATTTTAGAAGGCGCACTGTGATGGTTGCTCGTTCTGCGCTGCATCGATATTGCCCCAACAGAAGTATGCCGCGTCGGGAGAATCTTTTCGTGGCGCGGCCCATGTCCCCGCAGCCGCCTATACAGGCTATTCAAATATTCACACCGCGCGCGTTGTCGAATTGTCAAAGTTGCATAACAAATGGAGGAGGAGCAGGAGAATAACGCGAACCTCTCAACGAAACAGGCCGTTTTGAGCTGGGTCAGGTGATATGGGGGCACATTTCGTAAAAGGAAGATATGTGTGTTCGCTCTCTTTTTCTCTCTCTTTTGTTTTTCTTTTCAGTAAATATTTTTCTCGCGCTATTTTAGTATACGAATATATAAACAACGGGAGCTCACGCGAGAGGGTCTGTGTGTGTTCCAGCTATAGGCTCACACCAGGGCATATATAGTGAATAAAATACATTTACTATTATTTTACTATCTCGTCTACATCAAAGACAGAGCACTGAGAACACCCGGCAAAAGGAAAAGAAAGAAAAAGAAGCAACCGAGTTGCTTTCAATTCAGGTTAAAAAGAAAACCCGTTTTAATTCAGAGTTATCGAGTTGTCTTTAAAAAAAAAAAAACGCCAAGCGTGCGCGGAAGGCGCAGCACAGTCACAGCGAAAGGTAGTAGAGCGGCCTTTCAGAGCCTTTTCAAAACACTCATTGGGTAACTTCTGCAAGCACACTTGCTTGATACTCACTAGGGCAGTAATAATAAACTTTTGGATTGTAGGCCGGCATTCGCTGTACTATTTTTCGTCATTCTTCTGAGAAGCGTGGTATCTGCTAAACAATTGCAAAGAATTTCGTGCCAATTGCTCATGCAGTAGCTGACGACGATAAGGAATTATGACTGAAGTGGGTATGCGCCACAGATAATTGGGGAACAAGAACAACTATTTGTAATAGGTGTAATGGAAGCATTGGACGGCCCACTCGTTACGCTATTCGCATTGTGCGACGACTGGTTGTTATTTCGCTGTTTTAAAATGCTTTATAAGTCGTATTAACGCGATTGCTTTCCCGACTTCAAGCCTGCCTAAGGCAAGTTTGACAACATGTCACAAGCTCCAGCGTAGCTCAGTCGTAGAATACTGGGCTGGCGCCCAGCAGACCCGTGTTTCGAGCCCCCGTGTGTCTTTGGTGCTATAGGGCTTTTTTGTAATTTCGCGCGATGTGGTTACGGACACCGGTGGCTGCGACGGACAACTGCGCGTGACCCGAGTTGTGATCTCATAACAGCTTTCGCTGTGAAACTATATTAATTTGCTTTGCGATAATGGGAGAATTAGTAGAAACTACGATGAATTTAAGAGCGTTTGTTATTATTTCTTTACTCCGAAATACCAGCTCTGATGCGTCAGTTTCACTACTAACGTCGACTCATTTTTCGTTTCTTTGAGCCGTGTTGACTGACCAGGAACATTCTGGAACTTGCCATATTACAGCAGTCTGCTATTGTCGAGGTCTGTTGTTTTTTGTATAGAGTAAATTATCCTCCTCATAAACCTGCACGTGGTCAATCACCGCCAATCACTGCTTACAGATGGTTAACCAGATAATCTGCAAGGTGCGGCCGTTAATCGGTGTTTGCCGCCCGTGTGTTCCCTTGTTCATCTTTAATGGACTCGTGATGGATCAGGGGGAATTTGGCCGGATTCTGTGGTACATACGCACTGTGTGAGTTGCGGCAAAGCCGTTAGGATTGAGATTTGCGTGTGCCGTAGATAGGAACACACAAAAAGAAAGAGAAAGGTAGATAAAAAATAAAGAGAAGAAAAATTAAAAAAGAGTAAAAGGTGAGAAGCGACTACACAGAGAGAGTAGGTCGAAATAAAAAAAAAGAGAAAATAATAGAGAGGAGGCAAGGGAAAAAGATAGGAAAAGATAAAAAGAGAGCAGGCGTAGCCATATATTGCATATTAAAGCAAGCGGGGTAAAGGCACAGGTGAGAGGGTAACATCCTAGTCTAATCAGAGCCACCTATATATCCATCATCTCCTCTGTGACCCAGCCTTGCGCGATTTAAAGCAATGCTTTATAGTCTAAGCCTCTTTTAGAAGGCACTGTTCTCAATATTCACCAATAATCAAATGACTATGAGATAGCGGGCACTTTCAATGTACTATTTGACCTCATGGATATCTGCAGCGTGAACTTCGAGACGGCATCGCTACCTGTCTTGTAATACTTACTGTTCTCGCGCCTTTTCCGCTTTACCAAGGCTCCTCGCACGGCAAGAGTGGCTGTTTTAATTCTTTTAGCGGGTAATCTAGTAACACATGTGGAATGGCTTATCGCTCTAGTCTACTTTTAACTATGTTTTGTTACTCGAACAAGTATCGCGAACACGCATGCATTACGCGCGAGCGAGAATCACGTATACGGTCTGCAGGGCGAATGCGTTCAAACAGGCGACTCATCTCGGCCAGGAAAGGCTTCGTCAACACTATACACCTGTCGCGCATCCAGCGATATCTCCTCATTACGCGCGATTTGGATGTCGTAGACAGAGTAGCAAGCGCATGTTAACCCGACCTAACAGGCTAATCGGTTTGCGCGAGAGGTGTCGAGACAGTTGACGCCGCCTGCGACACCAGACAAGGCGGCAGAGGAGAGACACATTCTCGCAACGACGAGGGGCGTTCTTCATTCTTTCGAGTGCAGATGGTGGCTCCTCGGCACCGCGCTGGCCGTGTAGGCTACGGGCCGCCGACGCAATCACGGCTGCGTCCCCGATGACAGCGGGCTTTATGAGCGCTTGCTTTATCGCCGTCTAGAGGGTCGTTGCGCGGTGGCTGAGCCAGACTATCGGGCTGCCGTCGCAGGCCGGTGTAATGAGCTTTGCGCCTTTCCCGCGGATGTTCGTTCCCTTACGCTGCTGTGGCTGCTGCTTCTCCTCGTCCTCCGTTTGTCGCGAGGATGGATAGAGCTTGTTTTAAACTTCCCGTTCCGTCGTCTGTTTGGGTTCGTTTTTTTCTCGAGGTTCCGTCTCGGCCGCGCGGGACAATGAGGATGTCGGCTACGTACGGCTGCTCCCGTTTGTTTCTTTCTTTTTTTTTCACCACTGCGCCATTGCATGAGCGAGTGTGAATGAAAACAGCGCAAGCAGACGATGCACACCTGTTCTTTTGCCGCTAGCACTGATACGATCTGTACTTACCTCTGCGCCACGGAGGGCACTCGCTCCGCTATAGTAGGTGACAAGTGGGGTAGAGTTTGTGCTAGATGGATCTTGTGGATCAGGCCTGGTGGCGAACCAGTCTTGCTGCGCATGATCACCCGGGGATGATTGTCTTCTTGCACTTCTCCCTTTACTTGATAAGTAGACTGTTACCCAGGGAGCAATAGCAATATATACTTGGATGGATAGATGATGATAGATCAACTTTATCAGGTCCTTCGGAACGCGCTTTAGCACGTTGCGGGCCGCTCTGACGTCGGAACAGAAATTAGGTAAGATCTCTATTTTATTTTACATAGTAGAATAAAATAAATTGCTCCTTTCAAAGTTATAACCGAGGTGTTGCGAGTTAATGATGATAATGAGTGACAATTACCATTGTATGTGGTGGGTACGCTGCTACTGTTGTGAAAATAACATAATAAATAGTGAAAATAAACGAATGTATCACTGCTTGCAAGAAAGGCTTTCTGACTAGGAGAGTACTAAGGAGGAGGAACAAACTTATTGACCGAGAAGGCACAGTCCTTAAGAGCACTAAAAAGGTTTGTCATCGTATTTAAATATCAAGATAGAACCGAACGCGAAAATTGTCCTGGCTGGCCTCATGAAACCGAAGAGGAAGGATTTTTTAAAAGATATTTTATATTCCCAGCTGCTGCACCCAACTGAATGCGCCTGTAAATTTCATGACCTCAATTTCAAGCGGTCCTTGCCCACGCTTGATGGTGTTTCTATGTTATCTCAGCGCTCATGTTTATCGCTCTAATGAAGGCTTACCTTGTTATATGTTCTGCGCGCATTTTACATTCACATTCAGCTCAATTTATTCACATTTAGTGTTTAGCATATCAGCTGTTTGCGTGGGATCCATTATTAGTCTAGGAATCGATATCTGCCTCTTAATGTTCTTCGTGTCCACGTGACACGAGCGTTCCATGTGGCATGGGCAGTGCGTCTTGCCCCGCCGTGGTGGTCTAGTGGCTAAAGTATACTCGGCTACCGACCCGCAGGTCGCAGGATCGAATCCGGCTGCGGCTGCTGTATTTTATATGCGGGGGAAAATGCTGTATAGGTCCACGAGCTCAGATTTGGGTGCACGTTAAAGAACCCAAGGTGGCCGAAATTACCGGAGCCGTCCACTACGGCGTCTCTCATAATCATATGGTGGTTTTGGGACGTTAAACCCAACATATCAATCAATCAATCAATCAATCAATCAATCAATCAATCAATCAATCAATCAATCAATCAATCAATCAATCAATAGATCGATCAATAAATCAGTGCGTCTTGTCGTTTGCCCTGCACGTTTTAAAAGATCGGCTCTGTGCCCGCAGAATACCGCCTTCAAGCACACAAATTCTTGCTCCGAAACGAGAACGAATTCTCTAGAGTTTGTCGATATGGTATTTGTTTTCCTCTTTCATAAACAGTTTCGGAACGTTTGAACCAACACGAATGCTACTGAAGCCCGAGTAAGGATTATGCGAGATGTGATGCACGCAAAGCACGTTGCATGTACCACTACCCCACTTTTAAGTCCTTGAAGTGGACTGCACGTGCACCAACAGAATGCGTCCTGTACTTAATGTCCTGCCTAAGTAAAAAGGAAACTGGCTCACACGGCAATCGCTCGCTGGCCCGGCAAGTGACTGATGTCTATGACGCGGGTTAAACATCCGAGCTTGCCTTTAGCTTAGCTGCGAAGGAAACGTGTCATGACACTGCGTCTTTATTAACACATCTTACGTGTTTCCCTTCTTATTCACAGTGTCAGCAAAAGCTTTCTTTCTCCGATAGTCATTGTCCATAGATCAATCGATTGGCCTATTTCGGAGTACGTCGTGAGCGGTTATCTGACGCCCATCTCGAGCAGACAATTGAGATGCCTTTTTTAATCGTCCCTGTTTTAATTTCCGTTGTTTCGCTTCAGAAATGTTACATTTACGGCTGGAAGTTTCTGTACGACGCATTACCACTACTCGCAGCCTCACTGGAAAGTTTAAAAAGATCAATCGCTTGACGCAATAATATGCGCAGCTGTGTCTATAAACCTTAATGGTCGATCCTCGTCGTGGGCATAATTGATTGATATGTGGGGTTTAACGTCCCAAAACAACCATATGATTATGAGAGATGCCGTAGTGGAGGGCTCCGGAAATTTCGACCACCTGGGGTTCTTTAACGTGCACCCAAATCTGAGCACACGGGCCTACAACATTTCCGCCTCCATCGGAAATTCAGCCGCCGCAGCCGGGACTCGAACCCGTGACCTGCGGGTCAGTAGCCGAGTACCTTAGCCACTAGACCACCGCGGCGGGGCGTCGTGGGCATAACGCCGCGACTTATGGCTGCTGCATGCGACTGGTTCATCGCTGTGTGCTCTTACGGCGCCGATTCTCGCGGAGTAATTAAATGCAAAGTGATCGGAAGCACTCCGCGTTAGTTATCGGGGAAGCAGGGTGGCTAAATACAAAAAGAACTGTGCTAGACGATGCACAAGGGCGACGATACTGTGGTGGTAAATTGTGCATGGCTGCTAAGGGGACCCGAGACCCTGGAACGTCTAGTTCCGCACTAGCGCACATTCATTGTCCGAACTGCATACGCCTTCGCGCGCCTTACGAAGTTCCGGCGTTAAGGCGTGAATCATTTAGCGTTGGAATGCCTCGAGAGTGCTAGAGGTCGCGATAAATTGTGCGATATACTGTTTCTTTGTCCTTCAGGCCTGCTTTCTTTCACTCTTTATTCATTTGCGTTCAGCTGGATGGAGTTACTAACGACCGAGTATTTCGCTAAACGCCTTCCTTTACGAAGAGCCACGTTTTTTTCTGCTAACGTCATCGCGCTATCGTTCGTTTAAGTTGGAACAACTACAAGGAAAGCAGAGTTGGCGAAGACATGGCTTTGTTTTGGAACACGGTCAAGCTCTAGGTGGCTAAACGAGCTAGCGGGAAGCAGTAGGCGGATGTTCAAGGGAGTATGTGTGAAAAATGTCTCGTTCCGCATAGATAGAGCACCAGCCTGCGCTTCTCATCTCCCTTGTGTGTCTATCGGAAGATGTTTTGCGAGCAGCACATAAATGGGAACCGTTTACGAGAGTAAAACTAAAGTAAGAAAAAGAAACAACTAGGTAGTGAGGGTGCCTGTCTGTAGTAAATACGCTGCCACTAGGGAAAACGGAGGCTCGGGAGGCAAACGCTCCCGAGGTGGACTTTTCGGCGCTCCTTCGAACGACATCCATCAAAGGCGCCCAATTTGCATTGCAGGGAAGGCAGCAGCGGCAGAAGCGGACGCAAAGAAGCCAGCGCGCTCTTCGGCAAGCGACGTTTTCTTATAGGTAGTGTCTATATTGCCGGCAGCCGGTAAAGTATATCGACCGACCGGGTGCCGGCATTTCTTTCCTATAGGAGGGTTTCAAGTGACGTTCCTTGGGGAGTGTGCCGAGGCTGGTCTGGTGCTGCCAAAACGGCGAGGAGCTGCCCAGGCTAGAGGAATACCGCGACCTAGGCGTGATATTGTGCACCTCAGAGATGCCCGTCTCACGACATGAAGCACGCTTGAAACAAGCGGCACTGCGAGCTAGCCGCATACTGCCTGGACAATACCTGTGGGGCGCGTTAGGTTAGGTTATGTTAGGTTAGGTTAAGCTGGACAATACCTGTGGGGTGCGTTAGGTTAGGTTACATGAGGTTAGGTTAAATTAGAGAATCTCAGGTCCTTGACTATCCTTGACCATAGTGATCAGTGTTGCGAAATGTCGGACAGCAAAAATAGCTTAACGACGACTGAAAGCTAAATACGCTGCAAGCCGGCAAGACAGGCTCCCCAGAAATGTGCCGGCAGATAAGTCACATGGTCATGGGCAGCCAATAAGGGAAAACTGCTGACAACTTGTTTTCCCGGGATAATATGCCAACTGCCGGCACTACAGGCGCGGCCTTTCTTATACGGTGTGCCTATAGCGGCGCGGGACGCACGTGCGGAGATGCGTACTCATCGTGGGCCACTCGGAATGCCGTGCAGCCACGGTGTTACGACGACGGCGGTGGCGGGCGTCGCAATGGCGTTCGACACGCACGACGCCGAGCTCCGCCGCGCAGCAAGAAAGATGCGTGCGTGCCCTGGGCGAGCAGCGATTGTGCGCCCCTCCCGTGCTCGGTTTCTTGCCCGCTGCTGTACACAACCGCGTGCGTGTTTGGCGTGGCGTGAGCGTGGCAGCCTCTTGTATTCGGAGCCGACCGCCACTCATTAGGCGCCGATCTTCGATGCACGTGTGCGTGAGCGGGTCTGAGAAAGTCGTAAATGGTCTGCTCGGCTGACAGTTCGCATGAATAATGACGTCATCGAGCAGCTGAGTTCTTGTGAGAATCGCCGAGGAAAAAAAAAGGGATAGCTCGATGCGAGGAAAAGGGGAATGAGGGTTTGGCATTCACGATCTAGTGTCGGTAGTCACGCGGTTGTCTCTCTTTCTTCTAGAGCATGGCCCCCGCGGTTTCTGCTTCGGAAAACTTTCTTCCCGCCAAGGACGCTGCTTTCACCGTACACGGGCGCCACGACATTTTCGGTCATTCGGGCTTCTCATCATCGTATTTTTGTTTGTTTGGTTCCTTCCTATCGCTAGAGAAAGAAACAACTTCATGCATGGCACAACGACGTCGTTGAAAGTAGCCGTCCGGTGGTTTGCAGGGTGGTGGCCGCTAGCTTGCCACGACCATCCCGGCTCAACTAACGACTTCTGCATGCATAAAGTAGTCAGTTGCCGACTAGAGCGACTTCAATGCCTCGTGGAAAAAAGCTTGCCGTGTTGCCATTCGGGGGCGGGGGGGGGGGGGGGGGCTATCTCCGATTTCCCAGAAGAATGTGCTTCTGGGAAGCCCCGATACAGTCAATGTTCCTCAGCACCCCAACTATCTCAAACTCACGTAACGTGTCTTCCGGAATCTATCTAAATAAGTAAAAGATTCCCTCATTCAGAGATGAATCAGAATATTGAAGCAGGTGCTTAGTAACTACTCTCCTGGCTGAGATGCTGCCAGTGTTATTTGGAGAAGACGTGCTCATCGAAAACATCCAAGATTTCATTGTGTGAAAGCCACGTCCTCCATGACCTAGAGTCACGGTGCAAAGGAGAGTGAGGCCAATGAGAAGGATACTGCTGATTCTTGGCCTAAAATTTTCAGTGCTCCGTCGATCCTCTGATTTGAAAGCTATGGTGATAGTGCCCATAAGCTGACGAGATAATGCCAGGACGAAACCGGTAGGTTGTCATCATGCTGCATTCACTGAAAGATGCTGTTTTCACGCTTTTTACTAAGTAGCAAATACCACATGCTCAGGGCGCTTTACAACCACTGGATGCCCTGCATAAACGAATTCTAGGCCTTTGGTAGTCGCGGCTTTTCGTGAATGAAGATCCCCTAACAATGGCAAGTTGACAAGTTTCTGCGGTCATGTATGACACTATGCATATTCACGTCTGTGTGAAACCAGTGCTCCCTATTTGTCTTCTTGCCCCTTTATAGCTTCCTCACATTCCAAGACAGGGTAACAAACCGGACGTGAGACCCCGTTTTCCTCTTTTCTCGTTTTCTCCATTTTCTTACGTTGTGCAATGACAACATATGGCAAAATTACTGAAGGTTCGAGTGAATGCGCGAGAAATACAAGTGTCTCTCCAGCCATGGTGGAAATGAAAATCTAAGCTTCAATAAATCCCTTTAGAGATGTATGTAATATCAAATACAGGTACACTGTGTACGATGGTTTTTACACTTTATAGCATGGTTCGCACCTGGTCTAGTTGGTGATCTCGCACGTCGAGTGGTTTCACGTAAATTTAAACGTACGCAGTTTTTACACCTTTCAGAAATTCATAAAGACTATCAGTACTCCAGTGTAGGAAAAAAATTACAGCGTCTTTTATGTATTTGCATGAGACGACTTTAAGATAAAAGCCATCTTCCAGCAGCTAAGCTATTTAAGTCATCACTAACTAGTACTCAGTCGTGCAAAGCTGCATATGTTAGTATGGACCAAAGAAATTGGCCAGGGCCCACTATGGAGTACAATTGGGGCGAGCGCTAAACGCAATATCTGCTCGACAAAGTGGAGCACATCAAACATATGAAAGAGAAAGAAAGTAGGAGATAAAGAAAGCGACGGAAAGAAAAAGAAAGAGAAAAGTAAGAAGAATGGTGTCATAAAAATATAAATAATATAAATACACAGAGAAAGACACACTGAGAAAGAAACAGTCACAGAAAAGATACAGAAAAAAGAAACAGAGAACAAGACACAAAGGGAAGAAAAAAAAACATACGGGAAAAAACAAAAGAAAAGAAGCAAACACGCAGAAGAAAGAATTAAATAGAAAGAAACACAAAAATACATAGAAAATAGAGAGTAAAACAAAAAGGAATAAAGACAGACAGATAAAAAAGCAGAAAGAAAAAGGAAACGGTGAATAGGGAGAGAAAAAGAAAAAAAAGGACGAAAGAGAGATGCAGATAGAAAATGCGAAAAGCAATAAGAAATAGATAGAAAGATAAATAAAGAAACAAATACAAGAGAGACAGGCGAAACAGAAAGAAAGAGGATAAATAATGTAGAAAAAATTAAGAAAAACAAGGAGGGCCAGCCAGCTGCGCTGTTCCGTCAGACTTGGCACCGTTAGTGCGAAGCAGGCATAACTTTTTTTTTCCTAATTGTCATGGCAGCGGCCCTGTTTGCGAAAGGAGTAAGCTACTAGCTAAAATAGTTAAAGTAATTGTGCAATAGCCGACACTTGCAGCGCGCTGCTCAAGAAGTAACAACTGTGAGACTTGCTAGTTCAATAGTGTAGCTTGCCGGCCAAGTTGGTACATGGTTATGTGCAAAGAAAGGCACTAAAACGTCGAAATATGAAACAAAAAATAATCACAGGCAGGAGCAGAGGCAGTAATACAGGTGTGGCTGCACCTCTGTGTTACTGTTTTTGTTACTGCCTCTCAGTTATTTTTTTTTATTTCGACGGGTTAGTGACTTTCTTTGAGTGTACTTGCTAGTTTACGCTCGTCCTGCCTGTGCTCTTTGCGTGTGTTGCTTGGGCTTGAGCGGTGCACTGCAAGTTTACAGCTGCTTGCCATCCTTCGCGTCACACTCGCGCTATCGCATTCATCGCTTCGGCCTTGCGGCAAAAGTGTGACTTTTTGTCTTAGTCGATTATATTGATCCCCATTCCCGAAAAATTTCTAAACCTAGCGGGTTCTGCATTGCTTCCGACATTGGAGACACTGCAAGCCGTTTGCCCCCCACGTGCTTTTGGAATCAGTCCAACGATGACCAGTTGACAATGTCATGTGATGATATCACTATCTGACACAGATTTGTGCCATTTTGGCGATCTGTGTGCCCTTACAAGCTCATGGCGTGACGTCATCCCACGTTGACTTTTCGCATCACATTTTTTGTCACCGACGGCCACTTTTCACTTTTGATGAGGCATCTCAGGCTTTCGCATTAAAAAAATTTGGCTCGTGTTCAAATAGTGCGACTCGTTTTTCGGAGAGTTGAGTTCTTGCTTGAGCGTGTTTAACATCTGGGATTACGTAAGAATGACGCATGAAGGTAAGTTATTACTACTGAGTGAATCTCCATCTCATCACGTCGCTCCCCGGTTCTCAGTTCACTGCAGCTTACTCCTTCACCAACTTCTCAATCACTCACAGGCCTCCCGAGTCTGCTCCACCGCAGGATCGTTTCGCTAACAGCACACGCGTTGATAGCTGTACGGGATGGCTGCGGAGAACAAATGTTGAGGAGAAGCCCCGGTGTTGTGGAATCCTACAGCGCCACAAAAGACAAACAAACAAAAAAGAGGCATTTAGATAATGCATCGTGCGACGTGCGCCGGTGAAACGCAGCGGTATAACGCACGATTTTTATTTTTTTCTTTTAGTTTATACATCTTCGTCGACGAGGCCACCACCCCTGCGTCGTTTCACCGTACCACTTCAGTCACGTTGCTCGCGCCCAGAAGGCATTGCGTGCTGTTCGCCGACAGACAGAAACTTCTGAGCGTGCAGGTAGGAACGATGAGGTTGGGAAAAAAATGAAAGAAAGCTAGGAAGAAGTGAAGATAACCTTAGCGTCGCAATCCAGATTCGACGATATTCCTCCCGAAACGGCAATTAACTTGCGCTTTTCTGTGCTTTCCAGCTTACGGTTGAAATGGATACCACTGAGAGGGAGAGACAGAGAGAGAGAGCAGTATCCGCGTAAGCAGGCCAGGCCGGGGCAGGGCAGGGCGGACAACGGTGTTAGCGCTGCGGCACTCGCCTCCCCTCCCACTCCATGGTAAATGCTCACTAGACGGCGGCAGTGGCCTCTGGTGCCTGCCGCTGACACCACGGAGTGCGTGCGGGAGCAAATGGAATGTGCGGCGGGTGCGCGAGGGCGTGATTGCGATTGTGGCAGCCGGGGCGGCGTCTTGATCCGAATGTCCCGCCGGTGGCGACGACGACTGTGCTATGCGAGCGTGCCAAAGCGTGCGTGCTTTTCCCCCGGCAGTGTTCGATTACCGCCTCGAAGAAGGACCCATCCATCCCACTCCTTTTCGCCGCGTGGTCGGGAGAAGTGGAACGGGGCAAAAGAAACTTGCTTTCCGATTGGGGAGTCAGGGCTCCCTTTTCTGGGAAGGAGTCGACGCCTTCGCTTTTGCACGACGTCCAACAGATGTCGTTGATGCACCAGGAGAAAAGAAAGGAATGCGAAAAGAGTTAACCAAACCTGCTGAACAGAGTGGTTATAAGCAGTACAAGATGTGACTGTCTATTGGGCCAAGAGGCTTTCTTGGCCCTGTCACTAATACTGCCTGCGCGTATCAGACAAAGCATTCATGGTCGACCTTTCTTCGAGACGCCGGCCTAGCGAAAATATTTCTCAGTTAGGTCATTGATGTATGTCAATGTTATGTATATGTAACGCACAATTCTTCATCTTATCCAACTGAAGCAGTATGCCAAGTGTGTGGTCAGGCAAATATGCACCGTACTTAATGAGTAATATCCCTCTCTGGATAGACTGTGTGTACACATGAATGAATGAATGAATGAATGAATGAATGAATGAATGAATAAATGAATGAATGAATGAATGAATAAACTTTATTTTGAAAATCCGGCAGTTTCCTGCGGACGAAGCGACGGGAAGAGGGGATTAACCTCGGCCCCTTCCCTACATAGATAGGCTATTTCAAACAGAGGTAGTATAGTTGACGCCCCCCCCCCCCTTTTTTTTTACAACATCAAAGCTTATCACAAAACAAGTGGAAAAGGTTTTGTGACTAATGTCGCGTTTAACTTGTTACAGTAGCTGACAAGGCTGTTAGCTACGATCACATGATGGAAGAAGCCCATATGCAGTGAAGCATATTCTTCGCTTCACAAAGGACATCAACATGTTTGTTAGTCGATGGAAGCTGTTTTAGAAGAAATTGTACAGCAAAACAAAAAAGTAGGGGACTTTTAACCTTCGGTTTTATGAGCTGAAGGCGACAGCGGTATCCCGTGCGCACTTCAAAAACATTTAGTGCATGAAACATTTTCGAACTTGCTATGCACCCACTACGTGGCCTTGGGGAAGGTGCAGTAGCCTTTTGTACTGAGTTACCGGCTTTAAACAGTGAAGTCATTATGAGAATGAAGGGCTATGAAGGGGATATGATAGGAATATAGGTTAATTGGGTTGACTGCGTGATTGGCTAGCCGGCTCCGGGTAATCTATGCCGGCGAGATCCCATCGATAGTCAAGTAAAAGGTGTTGTCCTGGTTAGCCGATACTAATAACGGCTCACGACAGTTTTCATCGTGAGGGTTTTAATGCTTTTTGTAACCTTCGAGAGATCCCGGAGACAGCGAGACATCAAAGTGTCTGCGTGCCTCGTATATTTAGCTAACAGAACTAAGCCTTATTTCGTTAGCAGACGAGATGAGTTGCTAAGGACAGCCTACGTGAACCTTGATGCATGCAGTTATGGAGGATGAGGACGTCGATAACACATTTTAAGTAATATACGCCTCAGATTTTAATTATTCTTATGCCGATGGAATGAAATGGAAAAAAAAAACTCTATTTCAGTCCTACAGGACGCGCTTAGCGCGTAGCGGGCGTCTCCCACGTAGGGGCCGACAGGTAGTACCTGGCGGCCGCTTCGTGGGCCTGCTGGTCGGCGAGAAGTGAGCTCCTGAGGGACCTCTCCCACTTGCTTGAGGTAGAGTCGGGAGGAGTTGTTCTACACTCCCAGAGCATGTGTGCGAGTGTCGCTGTGTGTCCACATGATGGGCATGTGTCGCTGGGGTATGCATCGGGATAATAAACGTGAAGCGTGGAAAGGTTTGGGTACGTGTGTGTCTGTAATAGGCGTAGGGTTAATGCCCGTGGCCTGTTAAGTTTCGGATGTGGGGGTGGGAAAAGGTGGCGTTCAAGGCAAAAGTGCTTTGTTATCTCATTGTACGTAATCGGTGTGCCGATGGTCTTTCATTACTGCCAATGTGTGGTCATGTTTCAGCGTTGGAATGAACTTAGATCTTATGCATGTCTTATGAGAGCTTATATAACTTATGAAAGCTCATATAATAGAAAAAGCACTTACGCTGGCGACGAGCGTGACAATCACATGATCGTAGGTACTTCATAATCTGCTTCATCTAAATCGGCTCGAGTGATCATGGGAGCAATATGCCGCGCTTTGCACGAATGCGTGAGGTAAATAATTTCACTGGAAATTCACTAGAGGTTGTAGGGAGGGAGGGAGAGAAAATGTTTTGTTGGGAAATATTAGTATTTATTTAAAGGATCATAAAGTCACCGGCCCGAAAAAGTGTTGGTATTGTTGTTTCTCACATGAAGAAATATCAGAGATTCAGGAAATGAACCACTGACATTATTTCATGTGAGAAGCTTCGCTTTTAATAAACATGGTCAGGTCTTTGTTGCTCCTTCGTGATACTGTTCGATGGATCTCTCCATCACCTTCTTTTCAACCTCACGGATGTTTTCATCGCAAATATAGTACGTACAATGACCATGTGCTTGCAGTTCTTCGATAATTCGACATTGACCACAATTTCCTCTCCTTCTGACCTGCTCATATAGAAAAACGCGACCACCGTGAAGCGGCTTACGTCCGAGCATCGAACAATTTTTTTTTCTTCTGGTGAAGCAAAGTAGACGTTTAGACGCGTTGTTTTCTGTGCTACCTTCAAAACATGAGTAATTTTTCTCTTTACTGTCAAACTGTACGATCGAGAAATGTGTAGGTTCTTTTCTGGTTTAGCGTTTCTCTCGGATGGGCGCCATCTTTTCGCCGGCATGAAATTTTCTTCGCCACGTGGATATCCACGGAACTGGCTTGCCGTGCTCGATAAAGCTGATCCAAAAAATGCTTCCCTTTAAATGACCCCCGAACGACCTCCAAGAATACAAAAAAAAGGGGGGGGGGGCGTTATTCTCTCTTGGTGTTTTTCGTCTTTTCGGCACAATTCGTGATGCCGGCAGCCTGTTCACATGGCGTCACAAGGAAATAAGGTATGGATTGACCCGTATTCGAGGGATATCGGCTGTGAATTGTGTCAGGTTCTAATTTTCAATGCAGTTACACTACCGTTCTCGGCGTTCCACCTTCTCTCGCGTGGCAGTTCTCCGCGATCGAGTTTACTTGAATTTTTCCGTTTTAAACTGCGCAAGCAGAGGTAACAACGAGTATCTTAATGGCGGCGAAGTGCTGGTGGACTCAGCTCTCAGTGCTGACCCTGTCCGAGCGTTTCACGAGGAAATGAGTGGTGAGGAGGAGACAGCGAATGTAGGAAAGCCAGTAAAGGCGAGAAAAAAACAAACACTCTCTCCTCTTTCATCTCGGAGCGTTTTACCCCCGTATTCGGAAGCGCTCATTGACTTGAACTTGACTTCAAACCGCCTTCAATGCAGCGCGTTTGAAACGCGTCTGTGCGTTTGTGCTGCCTTCGCACCACCTAAATACAGCGACTTCGAAACGCGTTTGTGCTACATTGATGTCGGTGGCGAGTGAAGTTCATGTTAAGCAGTGTTCATGAATACGGGGGTTAGGGTTTCTATAAGAGAACGAAGAAGACCAGTAGCCTCGCCGTCGTAGGTGTGAAAGTCTGCGTACGGTCGCTCCGTTGGCCGACGCGCAGATGGCTCATTCGGCGGAGAGGGGAAGGTCTAATCTGAGGAATGGAACCACGTTGGGCAGAATGTGTCGCGCACGAACACAAGCGGGGCGCGCGTGCCCCGCTGACACTGCAGCGATTCTTGAAGTGTCATCGGGGCAGTGTTGAAAGGGTTGCACCCCAATACGGGGCATGCAATGACGTCATTCTTGTCACTGCGTGTGTTGTGCAGCTAGTTCGATGAAAAGCGTGGCCGGGACGTGTTAGGCTCGCATTTAAAATGATTCTGCCACTGAGCGGTCTTTTCAACCACTGTGTGATTACGGACAATGGTGTGGTTGTTCGGACGTTTGCCTAGACTTCGCTGACAGAAAAATATCGAGATTTCTGTGTTGTTGAAATTGAGGATACACGTTCACAACGCATTTTAGTTAGTAACTGCTGTAATTTAGTATATGCAGCCTTTGCAAACAGCAGATGAGAGCCGTATTTACGGCTGGCTGGTATCTGCTTCTACGAACACTTTTTATTCTCGCTAAATCTTCCAGTAGCGCTAATGAACGCAGTTGTTTAACGCGTTAGTTTTAGAAACATTTTTTAAAGAAAGAATTGTTAAGCGTCTAGCCTTCATAACTGACTCGTTTAAGCTTTACGTGGGTCACGAAATTTACACAATCCGATAGAAACACTTTTATAGGTGTACCAGTTCTGACTGTTCATGCTGTTATTTTATCCTTCTTCTATTAGAAAACAAAAAAGCTGAACTGAGAGGGCTCCAGTGAGGTAAACGACGTTTCTAACAAAATATGATAAACAAATTGGTATTTGATCAGCTAACATATTATGTCACAGATGGACATCTCAGTTTCTTTCTTTCTTTCTTTCTTTCTTTATTTATTTATTTATTTATTTATTTCTTTCTTTCTTTCTTTCTTTCTTTTTATGGTCTGTAGTGGTCGGTGAAAGCGTTATTGTTATGAATGGGGGCAGACAACCGGTGCCAGCCTCGTAAACATTTAAATTTTGTGGAGTTGGTGACGTGCAGACTTCAAATGTATGGCCCAGCAATTTCGTTGTGCGAATACCAAATCGATTGCAGAAGCAGATGTGCTGTGGCAAGCCAGCATGGGACCTGTCCATTATCCACGTCTTCAGAGGCTATTTGGGCACAATAAACAGAAAAAAAAAGAGAGAAGGTATGTGGAAGGCAGGGAAGTGACAGAAGATACGGGTTGAAGGTAAATCGAGTTCTAGTGCACACATGACACATGGACAGAAAAAGGTATACATATCGATATACTCATTATATTTCAAAGGTGCCAGCGGAAAAAAGGCAAGCATAGAAAGGGCCACACGCTCAACACGCAACTTGAAACGTCACCGTGTTGAACTTAATAAAGATACATTCACGTGTCCTTTCTAACGCATGCGTATACTGTCCGCATTACGTATCGAATGTTTCAAGAGGCAATGCCGAGAAGCCCTTATGGCAGGTCACTCTCGTTCCGCCTGTAACTTTGGAAAATGTTTCTGGAAAAATCGTGAATGCATTCCTGGGAAGGTGAGTGTTCTTTTCCGCGACTCTAATGGTACAACGTCTCAGCGTCATTGGGCGAGTCGTGCTCGCGTATTGAGGAGCAGTGCGGACCGCTCCCTTTCGAAGGGCGTCCCGCTACGTTCTTTCGTTCTCGCATTAAAGGGCAGTGTGACGCACGTGCTGCGCGCTATGCGTGACCGTGGCGTCTCGCGCTGGCACGGTGCCGCCGCAGCGGCGTCGACAGTGTATATACGGGGCATTACGGGGCTGCTGGCCGTTCCTCACGGCAGCAGCCCATTGATTACCGGCCTGCGACGAGCCAAACAACGGCTTCTTTGTGCCAAGCCCGAGCAGGAACAAAGGCCGGCTTTGTTTGGCGCAGGGGCAGAAGCCACAAAGGTCCTCTGCCGCACCAGCCACGCTGCGTCGCGCCAGCGCAGTCCACAAAAGAAGCGCGCGGCGGCACAAAGCTCGCGGCCGCAAGTGGCGCGATCGCGTACACCGCCCGCACGCTTTTCCCGCCGTCCCCGGGCTCGGGGAGAGTGGAAAAAGAAAAAAAGTGGAAATCAATGACCGATATCGGGAGAGGCGAGAGCGTGTCGCTGCCGCCGCTGACTGAGACGCCAAGGGGGACCCTAATTAGTCGTTATCTCGGCGCTGATGACGCCGCCGCCGCTGAAGGGCGCTCGCCGCGTTTTCGGGGTCTTATACGGTCTGCCGTTGGCCACTGTTTCGCGGACCGTTTAGAGTGCGTATACAGCCATTGCTCACTGTTCCCACGCTCCGAAAGACCTTAAGTCGGGGCTTGGCTTGCCCCGTCATGATCGTCGCATGATTCAATGTCGCTGAACGGAAAATAAACCTTTGTCCTTATAATGAAGAGCAGGGCTGAAGATGAAGCGTCCATAAGCGAAAGAAAGAGCCACTCTTGGAGGGTTTAGTGACCATGCCGTTATCGTGACGAACGCGAGGCCACTGATTCTGTTCGTGAACCCGCGTTCCAAGGAAGATGGAATTGAAAACAGGCCCTGGTTGCGAAGGAAACTACTGGCCCGTGTTTATAGTTGTACAACGCTGCCACTTTTCTGCATTCTCAACAGGAGCAAACTTCTAAATCTTCACATATAGCTTCTGTAACACCTAGAATCAATCAATCAATCAATCAATCAATCAATCAATCAATCAATCAATCAATCAATCAATCAATCAATCAATCAATCGTTTTCAAATCCAATCCATTCTTAAATCTAGCAAGACATGATTTAAGCTGCAAACAGACGTAGCAATAACAACTGGGGAAGATGATAAGCAATTTGAGGAGTAAACAATTCAGAATGAGAGAGTAGTGAGATGGGAGGTTCATAATACGCTATACTAACGGCGGGTAAGTGGACTGCGTGGTTAAGGCGGATCAGTCAGCGTACATTTGCAATGACGACTTTATATGTGACTACGGGCGCGCAGAAAAAAAAAAGGGGGGGGGGTGCTGGGGAACGGGGGAGGTCGCTGGGGCGAATAAGAGCACGTTCTTCCCTCGTCTTGTCCTATCGAGAATCAGTAAGTTCAAACTTCCTCGAAAATAAAATATCGATGGAGCTTTTAAAGCGCAGAGCGAAATACATCTAATCACCAAGTGTTCTTTCTTGTTTTTTCTTAAACAAAAGGCCGTTGGTTTACCACAAATGTTCTCCTATTCTAATTTATTTCTTTTGAGCGCTACTTTTGTTTTTACATCCAGCATGACACGCAAGAAAGGGAGAAAATAGGAGGGGGGTTGAGGGCAGTAAAGTGGAGGTAGGTATTTGGTGAGGCGAGAGATGGAAGGGACGGGCGATTGCGTTCAGATGTTGCGGGCATCTTTCATAACGGAGTCGAGCGCTTCTCTTTCATTTTTTTTTGCAACGCAGCAACTTTGTCTGGTCGCATGTCGCTGTACTTTGTTGCTAATGACGGCTCTCTTTGTTCTTCAGCGTCGACCTGCGCTGCGCATTCGCGTCGACGACAACGGGCCGGCTTGTTGGACTCCCGCGTTGCGTCGGCGCTCAGGTCATCAATTACGGAAACGTATAAACGGAGAGCACGCCGGCAGGAAGCGGGGAGGTGGGGTGAGTTGTACGGCATAGTTTTTGGATCGAGCGACGAGGACGGCCACGATGCTCGGTCGAGTTTCGATCGACAATCCGCTTCTTTGCGAGGAGGTATACAAAAATAAAAATAGCGCTGAGCGCAAGAGACCGAGGACCTTGCCTCTCCTTCACTGGGCCCCTCTTCTCATAGCTTTCGCTTCTATACACCGTCACTCTTTCTCAATTCTCGAAGTACGGCGGCGACGGCCAAGTTATTCAGTTATCAGCGAGCGTTTAGAACGACATTTCTCGGCCGGAGGGGTAAAAAATGGATGGCACTGGCCCGGACAGCGGCGGGCGTGTCTGGCGGAATCACCTGGACGCCCCGTAGTCGCTCCGGAGAACATCTGCCGTCGATCGATGAGCTTGGCCGGCCTGCCAATGTTTATGGCCCCTCGACGGCGCGCGCTGTCTCCCGCTGGGTCCCGCAGCGGCCCATCTTCCGTGCAACCCCCCCCCCCCCCCCCCCCATGCTGTACATCTTGTGGCATGGCTTCCAAGAACAACTCTGTCTGCCGAGCCCGTCAGCTGTACTTGAAGAAGTTACACGATGTGTCTCCCCTGTTCAGGCAACGAGTGTGAGTGTAGTTGGCCAGTACGTAAAACGGAAACATTGCCGTGGAAATTGTTTTTTTGGCGAGTAACGGCGCTAGTTCTTCGCCGAATATAAGACGTTGACGCTTACGCGATACATCTTTCCGACCTCTATTTTCTCTCTCCCGAGCAGGTATTTCCGCACTCTTTTGCAAGCTCGACTCCCATGCATTGCCTTTTAACCTCGCAATTACGTAAGATGCAAAACGGCCTCACAATCATTTGATGAGGAGGTACTTTCTTGTAAAAATAATTTATTTATATTGAGCGATAGTATGTGGAGCTAATTCACACTTATCTTCTCACTTGTGGAACGCCTTCTTGATGATCCTGGATTTTCAGATTTTTACTGAGGTTCCCTAAGTTTGCGGTGACCACGCGTTCAAGTCATCGAACGATTGCGTGGAGCTAAGTTAGAATTGATGCGACATTCTTATCGTGATATGCAGCTCGGCAAACGCTGCCTAGAGATGAAGCGAGTGAGAGGGCTTATTTAATTTTTATTAGTATTTTCAGATGGCTAGCTGACTAAAATAACGACCGCGAGGGCTCGCGAACTTTTATGACGTCACTCGGGAAATCAATGATCTCTATTATGTAATGGCTGCCGTACAAGAGACTCACCAAGTGAGCTACGAACTGAAGACGGTAAGCTTAGCATGAAGGTCCATAGCAAGCCTTACTGTATAGTAATACTGTAGTGCTGACAACCGGTAGATTAGTTGAAACTACAGATACGGAGCATGATCGCTCTAAAATGATTTGCTTTTACGAACATTACGTTATGACGTTATCACTGTTATCATCTATATTTTCGTGTTTATCTGTGACGTGCTTTTGCGAAAAAGACCAGTTGAAAGTTTGAGAACCTTCTATTTTGTCCTGTTGTTTCGTTAGTCGTTCGTGCATTTTGCTCAGCGCAACTACATTACAGTCCAGTATGACGTTGCCAGCTGCATCATTGTTCTCTGTCGGTTCCTATAAATGACATCGGGACACACTGACAGCGCTGTTCTTGTACATCTTGCAATAGAACGGGTACTACTCTATTGCATTTGAATAGACTAAAAGGATAACGCAAAGGCCAACAGACATGTAGCATAAGTAAACAAATTTTAGTATCGGGACTACGCATACGTTCTATCGAGACTGTCGTAGTGTTGCACGGTCGACAGTATGTGAAGAAAGTCGAGCGTTATTGCAATCAGCCTGTCTCTAACAGTACTGTGAAGGCTAAGAACAGCACGGCACTAAGGCGTACGAAATTTCATGTTTTTTTAAATTTACGCTGAAAACTTCGGTAATCACAAACACAAGGATAGAATTAAGGGCAACAAAAGTTACGTGGCCAATTTTTTTTTCGAGGAGGGGTACATGCTTGACCGGAAATGTAGAGAAGTTAAGGTATGCGGATGTTACTGCGAATCGTTGTATATTATGTATAGTATAACAGGTAGTCATGATTCTCACCCAAGAGCAGCAATGCATCAGTCTAGAATGATTTTTTTTCCCTTCAGAACGCCGTGCATAGAAGTACGTTTATTGTGGTTTAGGGGAGGGAAGAAAGAAGCCACGCTAAATGTGCTCTGAGGCAGCGTAGAGAATAGACCACCATTTTTGGCAAATCTCTGAGGTGTACTTATGCATTGTTTATTCCAGTAGTTTACCAACTGTCTAGAACAAAATGCAGCTAATAATTCGGGTTGCTCAGGTATTAGGCCCTGAAAAAAAAATGGGAGGGGAACGGGGAGTGTTGCTGTCAATATTGCACCTCGATGGACAAGAAGGAAAGGGTGGGGGGGGGGGGGGGGGGCTCAGCGTATTTTGGTGCTTTTATATCGGGTGCCTCTGAGCATAACACAGCGCTTGCCTTTTTTTATGTTCTTATTCACGTGTGCACAGGACTACTCTCTCTTTCTTCTTATTTTTTGATTTTGTTAACTTGTTACCATATGTCACCTTTCGAAAACAAGGAGCAGCTAATCAAAGGCTTGTCTTGCTAACATTCCTACCTTTCTTCCTTGGCTTTCTTTCTATGGAACGTCGTTCGGCTTTTCAGAAGCACTGCTGCCCTATCCTACATCGCACCAAAAAGTTGACGTATTTCAACAGATTGCATTCATGCTCTTATTTTACGGCATACACAAACGTTTCCTGTAATGTGGGCTTAATTTTTTTAGCACTTAAGGTTCGACAGCCACTGGTCGCGGATGCTTTACTTACCAGGATATTTCAGCCAAGGAGCTTCAGTATCATTCTCACTATCTCAGTTATCAGTATTCAACCAAGCAGTTTTACGAAAAGTTCAACAAGTTCTTCACGTTCACAATGTCTGTTCTTAGTTGAGTATTTGTATTTCTCGCTGTTTTTTATCTAGAACCCAAACAACTTAAAAAAAGGAAAATTGATCGCTTTTTTTTTCTTTTTGTAAACTCTGCTTCTTCACACTATAAGTCATTTTGCGGCAAAGCATGAGTTACAGGAGCACAAACACAACGTGATCGCCTAATGGGATATCCACCAAAAACGCTGGAAGATAGACGAAGTTAAGCGCTAAGATCGCCGCTGTGGTCTAGTGGCTAAGGTACTCGGCTTCTGACCTGCAGGTCGCGGGATCGAATCGCGGCTGCGGCGGCAGCATTTTTGATGGAGTCGAAAATGCTGTCGGCCCGATTGCTCAGATTTGGGTGCACGTTAGAGAACCCCCGGTGGTTGATTTTTTCGGAGCCCTCTATGACGGCGTCTCTCATAATAATTTGGTGGTTTTCGCACGTTAAACCCCACATATCAATCAATCAAGTGCTAAGTAACGAAACGAGAACGTCACGCTCCCGGCTCCCACAAAAGATTTGTTGTCCGCAATAGTTATGACGACTTTCGAAGAGCGAGCGTGGACGCAACAGCTGTGACGTGCTCGCTGGCAGAATCGCAACAGTGTAGCGAAGAGCTTTCGAGTTTCGGGAGATGTTCGACGGGAGAGAGCGCTCAACGAAGCGTATCCATAACGGCGAACTTCGCATAACTCCGACGCGAAGCTCTTTGTATTACCCGCGCGAGACGTATGGCCTGGAACGGAGATACATTCCGCGGCAGAACATCGTGCTCCGCATAATTTCCGCGCAAGTCGCCACGGGGGGGTCAGAAGCCGTGAGAGCGGAAAATGGCCGGCTAAAAGGGGCCATTTCCGGCTATCCGGGCGCCGGCTAGGGCAACGCGTGTCCCATTCCGGTCACGGCCGGGCTGGGGGTGTTGGGTTAGAGGGAGGGGGGGCAAAAGAGGAGTCCGGCGGAGTCGCTGTCAAATCAGGCCTCGCTCGACCAGGTGGCGGGGGCCGTCGCGATTTATGGCGCGAACGGGGACACAAACACAACTCCGTGACCGCGCATGAGGTCCCTAATTAATTCAGCGCGGCTGCGAGCTGACAAATGGCCAGTGCGAGAAGGCGTCGACGACGAGAGCCACCGCCGCGGCGCTATGCCCATCACGGAGCAACGCAAGGAGCAGAGGCAGCAAGCTAGCCGCGGCCGTGGTTCGTACAAATCGAGTTAGGATGACGCTGGCGCCCTCTAACCTCCTTAGAGCCCGAGCACCTGCGCGCGGAAACCGCGCTGGACGGCAGCGAGGAGGAAGGAACCTGCCGCTCATTCAATTTGGGAGCGGTGCAAAACGCCCGCAAAACGGCCGCTTCCTTCTTCCCTTTCTTATTCGGGGGAGAGGTCACAAGATCCGAGGCACCGAGGCACCGAGTCTTGAGGGCCGTACGGCTCGCATCAAAGCCAACTTTTTCTGACTCGGTTAGGACACATTTCGGCTCTCTCCGGCGTGCGTGCGTGTTTCGACCCGCCGACGTTCAGCCTCTCGCGATGTTCAGCGCCGACAGTCAGGCGCGAAACGTTCTTCGCGAAATCTCAAAGGCGTGAACGCGTATCGGCCTAGAAAGGTCTCGTATTTTTTTCTCTCCGGCTCTTTCTTCTTCGCCTACACCTTGGGTTTGACGTTCGCGTTGCTTATGTACAAGAAGCTGGAGGGTAGGAAAAAAAAAGCCAAATTGCGGGGGCAGCCTTTTGAAGTCGCTGATGCGCTTCATGCGGTTGCTTAGCTGTAGGAACGGTACTGAATTTGTAACACTCTCGTAAAAGGGGTACCACCAAAGGAGCGGTGTAATGGAGCGAAAATTTCGTTACGGTGTGTAGGGTCGAATGTTAATGTTACATTTGCGGGAGACACGTGCGTAAGGTTGCTCTGCTCTCACGTGCGGCTAGAAGCTAGTCAGCGGATATTTCGAGCTTCTCTTGGAAAATGTAAAAAGAAATACGTGCTGTTATAGAAGGTGCCTTGTCGCGATATTTCTTTATATCAGACAGTACAGGCATAGTGCATTTCCGACGTTATATCCATGGTTTAGGTACTGTGCACGAAAGTGACTTATTTCTAGGACAAGGCGTTGTCTAGGATTTACGCTCGCCTGTATAGGCTGTGTTCGAAGTGGCTGGCATATCAAAAATAAAAGTTGGTTATCGAAAGTGAAAGACGAGGTAATTCAGCAGGCTTATACAAGAGAATAAAGAAATCGCTTTTGTAGTTACGTTAGGTTATAAATTAATCATCTAGATAAGGCCGTACTAACTTTGTATTTGCTGATTGAACAGTGCGGAATTAAATGATGCATACCTATGGAAGTGCCTCCAAATATGAAGTGTTATATATACATATATATTGTTAAAGTAAAGCTTGTTTCGACAGATCTGTGAAGATAGAGATGATGGTGTATAAAAAAGTTATTAGTGGCTTAGCTAGGCTGTGCTAAGATATGCGTAGGGTGAGCTACGGATGGACAGATCAGGGAAGAACGAATGAACCACTGAATGGATGGACAGACGAATCATGGATGGACTGATGTACGAAGAACGGATGCTTGGACAGACCGTAGATTGAACGAACCATGGATGGACGGGCGAATGAACCACGAATGTACGAACTAATGAATGGACTAGCTATAGTTAGTGACGCCACGCCTGTCAAACGCCCTTCCAGTAGTGACGCGCCACTACAGGAGTTTCTAGGCCTTCTCCAGCACATTATAGCTGTGCGCCAGTTGACATCACTGCTGCTTGTGCTCGCTCAGAACCTCTCACCGTAGACCCCGCAAAATTGCTCATCCTCGGCTGCAGTGTAGCATACTCTATAAAAAAATCTCTTTCAGAAACACCTGGCAGGCACAAAAGCAATAATAAGTAATACAAAGTAAGATTTTTTACGGGGCTGTAGTTTGAACCTGCGTCGTCCCTAAGGTAGTGCCTTGACCACTAGGCCATGCCCCACCCCGTTATTCGCCATGCCTGCCCAAAGTGAACTGAATTGAAGTATTTGAACGCGTTCTACAGACGATGCAAACAAGCAATCGTGAAGCATTATACTTGCTAAGGTGGGGGCTCTTCATTGAAATGTTTCTTATTAGCGGTCCACAAGCGACCTGCCCGAAGACGCGTAACGTTGATATGAAAGATTTGCAAATTCAGAATACTTCCTATAGTTAGTGTGAATTGAATGTTCTGACTTGAAAGGAAATTGAAGTTCTATTCTGTGTTTGCACAAGTGCGTGATGGTCCTCTCGTTGGGCCGTTCTACAGGCTGACGAACACTGCAAAGCCGAGTCATGCCGAATCAGCCCGAAAACACTGTTCCAGCCATGAGCGCCACCTGTGCTAAAACAAAGCTTTCATGTTAGGAGGGAGCATTCCGCACTGTGAAAGAAAGAAAAAAAAGATAGAAAGAAAGAGAGAGAGAATAAAAGGAAACAGGAATAAAGAGGAGGGAGAAAGGATGGAAAGGAGAAAGCAAGGTAGAAATAAAAGAAGGGAGGACAAAAAAAAAATGAAGGGAAGACTAAAGGAAGGATGGACGGTAGAAAGAAATAAAAAAAGAATAAATAAGCAAAAAAAGAAAAGAAACAGAAAAGAAGAAAATAAAGAAAGAAAGGAATGAAGTGAGCCAATAGGTCAAACAGCGTGCCGACGCTAAGTATCACTTGTCCCCGTTTGCCTGATCGAAGAAAGGCTCCTTAGCTTTTATTTTTTTTTACGTTTATAGCACTATACCACTTTCACTGCCTGCACCAAATCAAACAATTCAGGAGGCGAGGAGCTGAAAAAATTTTAATGTTTTTGTTAGGGAAGCAGCAAGACCTTGCGGCCTAGCTAGGAGCTTTCGTTCACGCGCTGTCTCGTATGCTTTCTTTCTTTTTTCTTTAAGATGTTGGCAGGACAGCTGCTTATTTCTTTTTAATGTATAAATATGGCGCGACAAGAACGTTAAGCGAAGGGATGGAGAATTATTTCTAATACAAGGCGCTGTCGCTGTCAAGAGTGTCTAATAAGTTTCCCCCACGTATACAAGCAGGCGCACGATAATGCTGAGAGAACACGCACCGTATACATACACATTCGCGTTCAAAATCACCGCCACTACTGTTCCGTCAGAGCGTATTATTCAGCGGAAATGTCTTACTATACTTCTTAATAACAAATAATTTAAAATGCGCTCCGCCCCCGTTTCGTCAGGACGCCCCATTGAAGAAAGTTTCTTGTTCGCGCATTGCGAGGCTCGCCTTTGTAGTGAGGAACGCCTTGAGGTGAACGTGCGTAGTACGGCTGTGATTTAGCCACGAGAACAAAGCCTCTTCACACACAGAAGCGCAGTGCCGTTGTATTATCCTGTTCGTAAACACGATGAAGTAGGCCTTGAAGCGATGTATGCTTTGCTCTCCTGCTATGAACATGTTTCCATCTTCGTTTATCGTACTCACTGTCTTTTTGTTGCAGTCAGGCTACGTGGCTGTGGTAGTGCGCCTTGCCATACTGAGCAAACACGGCGTGGAGAGCGTTCAGTTCTCCTAGAACCGTGTGACTCACTCGAACCGGCGACTGTCGTGCAGCCACTCTGGTGCAATGCACCGAGCGCACACTCGAGCTGTACTTTCTGATCAAAGCGCGCGCCTCTCTGGAGACCTCCTCCGCTCGTGCTTCTGAGTGAGCCACTCTCGCTCGGCGTGGGTAAACAAGGCGTGGGAAGAACGCGAAGCTTCGAAGCATGGCCGGCGCAGACACATGTTGCTGCTGTCGAGCTCGTCGGCTAGATGTTCGACGGACGGGTGTCCCTTTCTTGGTACCCTGAAATAACCACGAAGAAATAAGACGACGAAGTGCCTGATTGAAGTAGCTGCGTTAGGTTTTTTTGAAGATATTGCCTTTCCTTTAATTTCTTCATTCCTTGCTCTCCCGTGTAGGGTAGCAAATTGAATGGGCATCTGTTGACCAACCTGTCTTTCTCTTCTTTCCCCACCTCTCCTTTATCATTTCTTTTTGTAATTTATGGAGTACCGAGGAGCTCGGGAGCCCAGGGTGGCGGAATCGTTCTTGTAAACGCACGTAAAAATCACAATTCGTAAAAATTATGCACATGTTACTGCGCAAAAAAATCAATCAAAATGCCTTTCGTTTTAGAAAGTACAGTTTGCTTGGTCCAAGTACAATTTGATCAGTGACCGAACGTCGAACTAATCCCAGCATTTATCGCGATAAGCTGCGCTGTTGTGCAAAAGCGGAAAAATGTGCGAGCTTTTAAGGGTTATTGTGATAAAATAAATATATTGCATTTGGTAATGATGTAGCATAATGACGTTGCATTGCATTTTGGCATATGAAACTTCAGTGGCAATATTATAAGAAGAAAATTGTTCTCACCCTCATACAGGCCTTGCTGAATGCGACACACCGGCACGACGTGCAGCGCCGTCGGTAATCACTCCAGCGTGACTCCACAATGTTCGGCACTTCGGACTCATGTATCATATAAAATAAACCATGTAAGAACCTTACAAAGGCAGGGGAACGCTTACTCCTCCACCGTTACACCAAAACACTGCTGTGCCCGGCAGTTTTAAAATATCTCGATCCTGCCTGTACAGGAAAATTCCCACATTGTGCGGAGAAGACTTTGGACATCTTCCACATGGTGTGGACATGTCAGTCAGCTCCGCGCCTCACCCCAAAACAGAACCATACTCGGGAAGACTGGAAGGCAGCCCTGCTCGGCTGCTCAGACCTGGAGAGCCAGAAGGCTCTGGTCATCCTAGCCCGAGTTGAGTTAGCTGTCAATGAACTTCTGTAACTAGAAGCCCACCAAGTGTCTGTGCACGAGGGGGGGGGGGGGGAGGGGTTGGGATGAGCAATCGCTCTCCTACTCTTTGAATATATATAAACAATAAAGTTTTTTCTCTCTCTCTTTTCGCGTCACGAGCTAGCACCTTGCTATGGTCACCAGCGCACCACAATAGGTACCCGGCACCGAAAGTTGCGGGTACCCACAAAGATGGTCTAGTGGTTGTGGTTCTCGACGGCTGACCTTCAGGTCGTGGCATCGAATCCCAACTGCGGCGGCCAAATTTTCATCATGGCAAAATGCTCGACCCCAGTATTCGTAGATGTAGAGGTACACGTTGAAGAACATCATATGGTCAAAATTTCCAGAACCCTCCACTACGGGGTCTTTCACAATCAAATCGTACTTTTGGAGCGTAAAACCGCAAGAACTATTATTGATGTTGCGGGGCACGTGTGATGACGTCTTGCGCGTGAGTCACGATGCCTCGATTCCCTGATGCATGTGACCTAAAGCTATGATCGATGTTTCGGAAATGTTCTGGACCTGCTTGAGGTCGTCGCCATTCGCCGCAACGCTTGATGCTGACACGTGTGTGTAGAGAGAGCGAGATATACGGTTTTTCAGTCTGAGCTGAGGATACCTTCACAAATAGCTTCACGATCTCGTTCCATAAGTGTCCAAGTTTTCGCATGGGCAAAGTGAAGATGTCCCAGGTTCGAAATAGCGCATGTACCAGCGCTCTGTATGACTGATATTAGATTGGCCCATGCGAAGCAATTTTTTAAAATCTTTTCTCGCATTGAACGTTATAATTTCTGAATGAAGTTTGCTTTAAGTCGTCTCTTCGCGCTACGTTATTTTGTAAAGTGCAACGTTTAACTGACTAGCTACGTCAGTTATTGTTAGCTGGCGTGAAAAAAAAAAACCACTAAGAGTACAGTGGACTCAAAACTGGTGCCACTGTAGCTCAATTTTCGAGCTTGAGGGGATACGCTGTCGCTCGTCTTCTAACTTCAAATGTAGCTTCAAACTCGGGTACCTCTAACCAGCGCCTCCTGTATTAGAGGAGGCTCATAACATACGCCAAGCTATATAAATCGAGTATATCTAACTATTACGAAGAGTGGGGACGTGTACGTTCTCCTTATTTTTATTGATAGACGGATACTACGGACAAAGTTTCAGCACACGGAGTCGACCTGTACACATAATCAATACTACCCGCCTTGAAATTCTCATTTCGTTCGGTCAATGAGGAAAGACAAACACCGCTGGTTGTTGATACGCGTGCGTTTTGTCCTCATTGTGGAGACTTGTGGAGACTCATTCGCGACGTTCGAGGACAGGAGAGAGGGGGTGGGTGGGTGTGGAGTCCGGAGTGCCCGTTCTTTATAATCTCGATAAGCATAGAGAGATAAGAGAGGAAGGCAGGCCCTCTAGGAAGGGGCCAGCCGCGATGAGAAGAAGCTTTAAGAAATATCACTTTCAGAGACGAAAGGCAGAAAAGTGCGCCACGCTTTCACGGCGGAGGCACTCCGCCGTTTACACTCAGTGCACTTCTTCCTCTTTACCTTGAGCCCAACCGAACAGCGTCTTCACTCGTCAACGCTTCTCGCAGACGATGGCACTTGAGCGAGCACTGCGCCTCTCGCTCCGCGTCTTACTTGTTTTCTTTCTCTCAGGCGGTATATCCGTCGGCGGCTCCCGTTCCAGCAGGCAGTGCCTTCTATCTGTACCTCTTTATATATACCTTGTGCCACTCGCGCACTTTCCAATCTCGCGGGATAACATTTGCATGAGAGCGCGAGCGCTCCTTTCTGTCTGTGCGCGTCTCTCTCTTTCTTGCTCAGCCTCCCTGACCGGAGAGTCGGCGAGTGCTAAAACCGGCGGAGAGCTGCTTGTCGACGACGAGCTTTTCGATTGGTTTCGAGTGCGCGCGCGACGCGCCTCGGCGGAGACGCGCGGGCGAGCTCGAAGAGAGCGCACACGCCGCTGCAACTCTCTTGAGGCTCTGCTGCGGTGGCATCATCGGAAAGGACCCGGTTCGCATGGCTGCGGTTCTTTGCCTTCAGGCGGCGCGGGGTTATTCGCAATCCGTCTCGCTCATTCAACGGCGGGTCCGAGCCGCCGCGTGTTGACACTGTCCGGGAGCAAATATTAATTCCCCGACTCGAGTGTATAGAAACACGTCGTCGTCGTCATCTCTCGCGTGTTCGCGGATGAACGAGAACGGAAAGCTTTTGGAGGGGGGTGAGAGTGTCTCCGCGACCGTGTTTGTCACACGCGGGGTGTGTTTTTTTGGTTCTTCTCGTCGCTGTGTAGCTTGTGTGGTCGGAACGCTGCTCGGGGAACGATAAGCGGATCGGGGCTCCGTGTCCGAGACCGGTGTCAGGGGGGCCCCGACCCCTTGTTCATATCGCGCGCGTACGCGGCGCCATCAATAACCGCCGCCGATAAGCCGCTAATTAGCTCCGGATGGAGGCGCCCGCCGCTCCCACCGGTTATTTCTGCCCTTGCTTTCTTTTAGTTCTTGCTCTTTGACCCGCCAACTAACATTTTTTCTCTGTCTTCTTTTTTTCTTTTGTTTGTGCATACCTGAACGAGAGCTTACACTGACGCATTGGGTCATTACGGAAGTGTTGAGAACGAAGTGGCTGCAAGAAACGTTGAGAGCTGCTGGGTCATGATCCAGGCGCGCGTATATAGGCCCTTATTTCTTTAGATCGTGTAATAGTGGGGGTCGTGGAAGCTTTTCTAACTTTTTGATACAGTTCGAGTAGAGGCCTGAGCTTCGTTTTGTTTGCTCTGTCTCACTGATCGTGTAATAAAAAAGAATATGTTTTACCGGGATCATGAAGATCAGGAGGCAATGCGCAACCACCCGTGATATTTGGAGCCCGCAAACTTCGAGGTATTTTTGAAGCTCGTGCTAATACGCCATAACACGTGTTCTATGTATCGGCTCAATGTTTAGCGAGGCAGACGCTTGCAGGTATCCGTGCGAACGGAAGGACATGTTAGCCTCATATTGGGTGGCATCGCGTTAAAGCTGTATGATTGTAACACAGTAACTGAGGGCCTGAGGCATAGTGTGAATTCTTAATGAGCATGTGTTCGTTAAAGAAGATAAGAACCAGCAAATTTCAATAACAAACGTCACATTTGCAATGCGGTCGATGACGGTAGGAGCTTCTACGTATAAGGAACCTTAAACAAAGTTTAAAAAAAATCGCACATTAACAAAGCCAAAGACATAAAAACAAATAAAGACAAAGATAAACCACACACTGGTTCTAATTCGCCTGTTCGACTATTCTTTCGTTCCTGAGTTACGCCGCCTTAGGCTTGTTATTTTCAAAAGTGGACATTAGCCATTGTGAGCGCTCATAGCATTCGGCTATCATCAACCTTGCGTATAAAAGGCGTAAAAGCTTTTATGCTTGATCAAAGGCCAACTAACCATTAACGATGGTTGAGACGGCACACGTCGTATAAAAATTCGGTGCGCTATCGCAAATGCACGGGTGCGCCAATATTTGCAGACATCGAAAGTTAATTGATATTGCACTACATGTGATTGATGATGGGAGCTCTGTAAGCCAGATATAGTACTGTACCGACATATTATAATAGCGGCGGCACATGCGTAAGTGTATCTTCTATACTGTGTCCCATGGATGACATTTGTCATGCTTCAATTTATCTCTTGCTAATGACCATGCACATTCTTGATCGGCGGTGTGCATCGTTTGAATATGCGCTGATGGCTTGGTTATTTCTTTTATTTCACGACTGGTCGTGCTTTCGATTGCCATAGGTGGTGTCTGCAATGTACTACTTGCATTCGTGTTTTGTGCGCCTGAATATCATGCCGCCCGCCGTAACCACGGACAAAGCAATTTACTCAAGTCTGTAGCAAACATAACTCCTCAAGTCAAGAGCTGAAAAGACCACCTGTCGCAAAAAGGTCGTATTTACTTGTCACCTGCCTCCTTCAGAATTTCATCACACACACAGTGTATATATATATATATATATATATATATATATATATATATATATATATATATATATATATATATATATATATATATATATATATATATATATATATATATATTGTAATGGCGTTTATTAGCCGGCACACAGTGAGTCTACACAATGGCGACAGTAACGGCCAAGCACGGACTCTCCGCGCGAGTGGCGTTCTTTTTGGGCATACCCGCTAGAAAGCACTTGAGAGTTCGACCCATTTCAGTGTTCGGGGGCTTCTCTATAATTCCCCCGGGGTCAAAGAGGGAGCCGCCTGGCGACCTTACAGCTTGTCACTACGAGCGGGTCATAGTAGGCCTTCAGGCGCTCCACGTTGACTATGACGCGCCCGCGGCGGCGCATGTCCGAAGATTGTTCAATTGGCTCGATAAGATAGTTGACCGGAGATGTGCGCTCGATCACACGGTAGGGACCTTCATATTTCGGGAGTAGTTTGGAAGAAAGGCCAGCTACAGAGGTCGAGATTGAGAGCCATACAAGGGAACCAGGAAGGAACGTGGGCTCAGAAGTGGCGGAGCCATCACGAATACTCTTCTGCCGCTCTTGCTCATGCGTCGTAAAAGTCTTGGCAAGCTCGCGACACTCTTCAGCAAGCCTGGTGGTCTCGAAAATAGGTGTACACTCAGATGGATCCGGCGTGTACGGGAGTATCATATGGATGGTGTGTTACGGGTGCCTTCCGTACAGCAAGAAGAAAGGGGAAAAACCAGTCGTGCTCTGAGGGGTGGTGTTGTAGGCGTAGGTGACGAAGGGCAGTATGGTATCCCAATTCGTGTGGTTGGCGGCGACGTACATCGACAGCATGTCGCAGAGGGTGCGGTTAAAGCGTTCGGTCAGACCATTCGTCTGCAGGTGGTAAGCAGTTGTTTTGCGGTGGGCAGAACGGCACTCCGTGAGAATGGCTTCGACAACTTCTGACAAGAAGACACGGCCTCGATCGCTGAGAAGCTCCTGATGTGGACCGTGGCGCAGTATGAATCGATGCAGTAGGAAGGACGCAACATCACGCGCAGTAGCCGCAGGGATAGCGGCGGTTTCGGCGTATCGCGTTAAATGATCTACGGTGACGATGGCCCAGTGGTTACCTGCCGACGTCAGAGGAAGTGGTCCATACAAATCGATACCTATGCGCCCAAACGGACGCTCAGGGCAAGGTAACGGTTGAAGACTGGCTGGCGACATGTGTGCGGACGGTTTGCGGCGTTGGCAAGCGAGACAGGAGCGAACGAACTGCTGGACGTAGCGGTACATCCCGCGCCAGAAGTAGCGTTGTCTAATGCGATGGTAGGTTTTGAATACCCCAGAGTGCGCGCACTGTGGATCAGAATGGAAGGATTCACATATCTCTGACCACAGACTGTGGGGTATCACGAGTAGCCACTGCCGGTCATCGGCGTCGTAATTGCGTCGGTGTAGGAGGCCGTCACGAATGACGAAATGGTGAGCTCGACGACGCAAGGCACACATGAATGGCATTGCGGATGGATCAGAGAGCAAGTCGATCAGTTGGGCGATCCAACTATCCTTTCGCTGTTCGGTAGCGATGATGTCAATATCAATGGAAGAAACAGCAACCGATGTAGCGATCAGGCTATGCCTTGACCCAGCGAGTCATTTGCCACGCCGGATTAGTGCAAAAAGGACAGTCTCGCCACGTCTGGACGGAGGAAGCAACAGAGGCCGGCCCCACGAGACGTCGCCTGCTGATTGACAGCGGCGCCAACGGGGTGGAATGTCGCCAAAGAGGGTTTTGGAGCCGCCACTCTATCTCCCGCCTGGGCCAGTCACGCATCGTTAGCGCGTTAACCAGCAGACGACGACGGCGCTGGTCAAAGGGCTCTCCCCAGAGGATTCCACGAACCGGGCACCTCTCAAACGATCGGCGCTTGTTTAATCCATTGTCAAGTAGCCGACCGGCTGACTGCCTATGCCCGCCAGGCATTGTCCCGGAGTACGAGACGTAGTGTCGCCAAGACGCCACCAAGAGGACAACAGGGACGGCGTCTTCCTGAGGGAGACCGCGGCGGCTGCCACGGATCGCCCCGCTAATTGAGCGAACATAATCGGCGGACCCTTTGAAGTATGCGGCCAGGATTGTGGGCACTCTCGACTAAAGGCTCACACACGACGAGGAAGAGCACTGCTGGCGCCACCAAAGTGCAGTGTTCACGTGGACCTTGCATGCTCGCCCCCCCCCCCTCACCTGTGTGTGCGTGATTGGTGGTTGAATCGTAGAGGAGGAGCCCGACAGGGCATAAAACGACGCGGCAGAGCTCTGAACCTTGCTCTGAACCTTGCTCTGAACTATGTAAAGTTTAACCACCACGCTCGTGGTTTGTGAAACCACTAGTTCTTCTCTTCTCTTCTGTCATCTCGACAACTCCCTGTAAAGATGTAAATAAATTCGTTAAGTTTGCTCAAAGCTCTCCCCTGGTCCTTGGCTCGACGGAGAGACGGCGATCGGCCCCGCTACCCGAGACGGCGGTCGCCACGACGCGCAACACCGAGGATACTGAGCAGAGCACGTCAGCTTCAGGCAGAGGGGAGCGCGAGAGGGCATCGGCGTCAGCATGCTGGTGTCCGTTGCGGTAGAGCACGCGGATATCGTAGTCTTGTAAGCGAAGAGCCCAATAGGCGAGGCGGCCTGAGGGATCCTTCAATGATGACAGCCAGCATAGTGCATGATGGTCGGTGACGACATTGAATGGGCGACCATACAAATAAGGTCGAAATTTGTAAGAGCCCAGACGATCGCCAGGCACTCTTTTTCCGTGACGGTGTAGTTTGTCTCGGCTCTCGTGAGCGTACGGCTTGCATATGCCACGACATAATCAGGGAACTCGTGTTTGCGCTGCGCCAGGACAGCGCCGAGGCCTACACCACAGGCGTCCGTGTGCACCTCTGTTGGGGCCGTAGGGTCGTAGTGACGGAGAATGGGAGGAGACCTCAACAAATGGCGGAGCTTCAAGAACGCGTTGTCGCACTCTGACGACCACGAATTGAAGGGCCCGTTACTTCCAAGGAGCTTCGTCAGCGGTGATATAATCGTGGCAAAGTTTCGTATGAAGCGTCGGAAGTATGAGCACAGGCCCACGAAACTACGCAGTTCTTTGACGGACGCAGGTTTTGGGAATTCGGTCACGGCCCGAACCTTGGCTGGGTCAGGAAGAATGCCATCCTTGGACACGACGTACCCTAGGATGGTGAGTTGGCGTGCTGCAAAGCGACACTTCTTCAGATTTAGTTGCAAGCCAGCATTGCTCACACGTGCAAAAACTTTTAGACGTTGGAGATGCGTGGAGAAATCTGGAGCGAAGACAACAACGTCATCGAGGTAACACAAGCCCGTGTGCCATTTCAAGTTGCGCAGAACGGTGTCCATCATGCGCTCAAATGTCGCAGGTGCGTTACACAGACCAAATGGCATGACGTTAAATTCGTACAAGCCGTCGGGTGTGATGAAGGCAGTCTTCGGTCGAGCGTCATCAGCCAAGGGTACTTGCCAGTTCCCCGAGCGCAGATCGAGAGAAGAAAAAAATTGGGCACCATGAAGGCTGTAAATTGCGTCGTCGATGCGCGGCAGTGGGTAGACATCCTCGCGAGTGATCTTATTGAGCCGTCCGTAGTCCACACAGAACCGCACAGAATCATCTTTCGTCGCAACATGAACAACAGGAGAGGCCCATGAACTGTCCGAGGGCCGAATAACGTCGCGTCGGAGCATATCATCAACCTGCTCGTTAATTTCCCGGCGTTCAGCAGGTGACACGCGGTATGGACGTTGCCGTAATGGTGGATGGGCACCAGTGTCGATACGATGCGTAACAGTGGACGCGCGACCGAGAGAACTTCGCCCGACATCGAAAGAAGAACGGTATTCTTGCAACAGGTTTAGAAGCTGGGAACGCTGTACTGACGTAAGGTTGTCATCAATGTATGGGCCAAATACATCAGGAGATGATGGGTCAGAAGTAGAAACAGCACTGATGGTACGCGAATCGGGACAACGCGAGTCTTCGGGTACGTCCAGGACTTATGCGTCGTCGACTGGTTCCACTCTGCCGAGACATTCCCCTCGAACCAAGGTAACAGTGTACGGGGATGGGTCGGTCACGAAAATAGCGGCGTTGTCCTGGGTGATTTGCACGGTCGCGAAAGGTACTAGCAACCCTTTCCTTCTGAAAGCACGGTCGGATGGCGAAACGAGTGCAATGGTGTCGGAGAGACCGGTGCAGTAGACTGGTACACCCATCGTCGAGCTTGTAGGCACTATAGTATCGTTTTTCACGAGAATCTTGTTCAGTGTCGAGGGACCGTCTTCTGGCGTCAAACGCGAGAAGGGCGAGAGTTCAATTTCGGCGGTGGCACAATGAATGACGGCGTCGTTGCGGGAGAGAAAATCCCATCCCAGGATGACGTCATGAGAGCATGAAGGAATGATGATGAATTGGGCGACATACAGAACGTCCTGAACGACAACGCGAGCTGTGCAGCCTGCTGTAGGATGAATACGATGTGAGCTAGCGGTACGAAGGGACAGCCCAGAAATCGGCGTCGTCACTTTTCGAAGCAAGCGGCAAAGGTTTTCGCTCATAACTGATACCGCAGCTCCAGTGTCAACAAGAGCAGATGCATGAACACCATCCACAAGCACGTCAATGACATTAAATGGGCGGCTCTGAGGGCTTTCACAATGCGATAGCGTCGCAGTCCTTGCCTCTGGGACTGCGACGACTAGTTTTTCCACTCATGAGCACAAGAACTTGGCCGCATGGGGGACAGAGACCGACGTCGTGGAGACGGCGACCTTCGAGCAGACGGACCTGGGCGAGACACTGGCACAGACGGCAGTTCGTCGTTATACGAACGGCTAAGGTGGCCAGCAACAGGAGAAGAAATGGGAGCCGGCTGTAGTCGAGAGCAATAACGGGCTACGTGACCGGCGTAACCACAAGCAAAGCAGATGGACCGGTTGTCGGGTGTGCGCCATCAGTTTGCCGGGCTGGGTCTCGCTCGGAACGGTGGCTGGAAAGGCTGCATGGTGGGCTGAAAGTGAGGCTGAGGGGTTGCGCCAAAATACGCAGCCAGCATACCCGCTGCAAAGGACGGAGGTCGTGCGGCAGCTTCGGCGTAAGTCAGTGGTGCAGGTGCTTGAACGACTGGAGGCGGCCTTGCGACCACTTGTGCGTAACTTGGGGGCGCAGGGGCCGGAAGTTGTTGTGGGTGGTACGCAGGCATGACCTCCGCTATTTCCTGCTCAATCGATCGGCGGATGGGTGGAAGAATAGTGGTTGCCGATTGTTGAGCAGCCGGTGGGTGGGCAAAGGGGAGGAGAGAGAACTGGCGCGCGATTCCCTCACGGATGAAGGACTTTAGGTCCGCCAGCAGCGCCACCTGATACCATCTCGCCTCCAAGCCAGCAAGCCCTGCTTCTCGTGGTGTAGGGCGACGGGTCATCAAACGCTGCCGGCGGAGCTCCTTGTAGCTCTGGCACAGCGTGATGACCTCAGCTACTGTGCGTGGGTTTTTGGCTAGCAACATCGTGAAGGCATCATCGTCAATGCCCTTCATGACGTTCCGGATCTTGTCTGATTCGGACATGCTGTCATTGGATTTCTTGCACAGGTCCAGGACATCTTCAGTGTAACTGGTGAATGATTCGCCGGCCTGCTGAGCGCGTTCGCGTAAGCGCTGCTCGGCTTGCAGCTTGCGGACGGCAGGGCGGCCAAAAACGTTGGTGATAGCAGTCTTGAAATCGGACCAGGTTGCGAACTCGGACGCGTGGTTGGTGTACCACAAACTTGCAACGCCCGCAAGGTAGAACACCAAGCTTGTCAACTTGCCGTCCTCGTCCCATTTGTTGGGGACGCTCACGCGCTCGTAAATGGCGAGCCAGTCCTCCACGTCAGTGCCATCAGCGCCCGTGAAGATGGGTGGATCGCGGATCCTGGGGACACCGGGACAAGGGGGTGGCATGGGAGGAGGCGCTTGCTGAGAGGCGTCGTGGGACATGGTAGATTGCAGGGTACGTGAGCGTAGTTCCAATGGCATCGAAAGGGATTGTAGTACTCTCCACCAATTCGATATGGCGTTTATTAGCCGGCACACAGCGAGTTTACACAATGCCGACAGTAACGGCCAAGCACGGACTCTCCGCGCGAGCGGCATTCTTTTTGGGCAGACTCACTAGAAAGCACTTGAGAGTTCGACTCATTTCAGTGTTCGGCGGCTTCTCTACAATATATATATATATATATATATATATATATATATATATATATATATATATATATATATATATATATATATATATATATATATATATATATATATATATTGTAGCGAAACTTTGGGGTTGTGTAAGCTAGACACATCTGATGACCATCCAAACAAAGAAGTGTGGGAGCAATGCCGCACTGGCAACCGATGACAAGTCGACACGATGCTTTAGGGGAGCACTCATTGGGGGTTTATAAATCTAATGCAACTTAAATTTACACAATGCACTAAGTCAGAAATACAAAACATGGAAAATGATGGCATACCCATCGGCTTGCATGACTTGTCTCCGGTGGTGAGATGCGCTGTTGACCCCGAGTCCACTCACCCCAAAAAGGGCACGAGTGACTGCTTAAATAGGGTTTTCCAGCATCCACGGGTGCGCGTACCAATCAGGCAAGCCCAGGATAACCAATGCCAACACGAGTTTTCATGGTCGCGTGAAGCCTGCCTTGCAACAAAACTGTAGCAGCTTTTTGAAACGGGCGGCACATTCTCTAAAACGGCCTTGATGCGCATACAAGTGCTCAAATGTCGGCCCCCGATCGCCCCGGAAGACGCAAGCGGCGGCTCGCTCGTTTGGGGTGGAGGCACCTAATTTCTGCAGCCCGGTCGGAAGCACGGCGTGGTGCCTGGTATGGTGCGAAGCGCACGGTGACCAATCGGATGCAGCTTTTCTGTTCAGACTCTCATTCTTCTTCGAGGTGCCCTCTTAAATAGCGCCCCATAACAAGAGCATCTGGCAAAGAATGAACTCCAGCTGTATACCTGAAAAAGAAAAAACTTTCCGCGAGACATTGCCTTCGCGACACCTCCCCCCTGCAAAAAAGAGTGACCCCACTTGTTTTATCTGCAAAACGCGAAAACAAATAGACTACAAACTCCAAAATGTTTTGCATTTAACAAGTATGTGACGCGCTGATTTAAAGATGCTCATACATGTGTCTAAAAGGTGAAAATCTTAAAACGATAACATATTCAAAACAACACATCAAA
This sequence comes from Rhipicephalus microplus, assembly GCF_043290135.1. Lineage (NCBI taxonomy): Eukaryota > Metazoa > Arthropoda > Arachnida > Ixodida > Ixodidae > Rhipicephalus > Rhipicephalus microplus. The sequence goes on from NC_134701.1 coordinate 259,425,713, forward strand.
AACAAAAATGATCGCGAAACAGAACTCAATGCAGTTCACTCGTCGGCATTGTAATACAACTCAGTGTCCGTGTCGTAAGCGCCGACATTCTGTTGTGCGTTGTTACCATTTGGAAATGTATTCCAGTCCGAGTAAAGTTCAGTGTCAGTGTCTGAGCCTTCACACTTCTGTACTGGAACACTGGTCTCTGTCCCGCGCACACTATGTCGCAAGTGGAGTTCTTGACCCACTCGCGAACCGCACTCGCGCATAACACTTGGATTCGTTTCCTGTTCATCGCTGTTCGCACTGCACCCGCGCACGCGTGAACACTTCGACGTTGTTCACGGATATCACTCCCTGCACTGCACTCGCGCACGTCACCGCCAGATTCATCGTCTGCGTCTGTCACACAGGTCCCGTTAATTCGGGAGGCGACCGCCGGGCTAATTACAAGGGCCAAAGTATCGGCCCCCCGAACCGCCCCACGAAAGCGTGGAAAATTTAGAAGTGGTCCTATTTGGCGCGCCAGCGGACGCCGGCTGTGGCCCAAAGAACAAGTCTGAGCCGAGAGTTGATAAACAAACAAAATTATATTCTCAATAATGGCAGATCGAAAACAATACACAAGTATGCACACTCCACAATAGTTGAGTACAATATGTCACCAATCAAACAACGTACTACACAGTACAATCAGCCACACTCGAAACAACGGACACAGACAACGATACGCACTACAATGCAGTCGCATGCATTGAACAACCAAGACACTTAAAGACTAAAGAGATAGAAAACCTATCCAGTCCAAAGTTCTTGGAACAAAAGTCTGGATGATACTCTTCCGAGAATCACTCACTGAAAGTCCAGCGTTGTTGTCGTTCCGCAGCCCCCGAAGTTTCTCTTCCAGGAAACCTCACGTCTTCAATAGGCCACTCTCCAAGCTTCAAACTTCTTCGCCGGAAACACGTCGGCTTCACACACGCAGCTGTTGCCACGCATCTTCGCTCGATAGCGGTAAACACACACTCTTGCCTGTAGCTCGAGTCGTCACCCCTCAGGTGGAAATCCTCTTCTTCTCCTGCTTTGTCCCTACGGACAAAACCTTCGCCGACTACACGGCGGAATCCCTACGCGCTCTGGCGCTAACTTCCGTCTTCTCCTGATCTCTCACCTCGGCTGCTCGATTAAATACCCTCCGCGCGAGATTCCAGAAAGTTCTCGTCATTTCGTCGGCGTGATACGCAGCGAAGGCTGGGGAGGGGGCGAGACGGTTCGAATGCTGTTCGCGACAGATGACTCAACCCGGATTCAACCACGCCCCTTTCCATCTAGAAAATTCGAGTGCTTGCTCGGCCGCCGTGGTGGGGTGAGGAGGTTCGTCGGCAAGCCCACGCTTCCGAGGGAGAGAGTCGCGCGCCCGGGAGTCTTTGAATGTTTGTTTTCTTTTCTCCCCTTTTTTTATCGTTGACCTCGCGGCGTCACTCCAGCGTTTCGACGCGAGAATTTGGCGGCGCGCCCTTTTTGAGCGCTCGTTTTGTGACACTGCCCCCCACTTTAAGAATATTATCTCATAATATTCAAAACCACACAAACGAGCGCGAAAAGTCACCAAACACTCTCACAGACTGTAACACAATTGGTCGCTCATGACACTTCACATTCAGAGTAGGTCACTCAATACAATTGTACATTGTAATTCAATTCCACAACACATGAAATATAGCCACAGGTTCATGAATGTAACACTCCATCACATATTCCAAACAACACAAATGTACAAAGTTCTCTCATTACAACAATTATACAATACTATACATCACATCACCGTAACAAACATTTTGACTCGCTCGACATACAGTTGTGACGCAGGACCGCAACCACATTAACTTAACATATAGCACTGTAAAACACATTCCGGTTCGACCCCAGCACTTATCCTGTGTATTTCGAGCTGCGCTTGCGTCCTTTCTTGCGGTGCTCGCTCGATCTCTTCTTATTGTTTTTGCTCGTTTTGTTCCGGCGAGCCCCTTCCAACGACGGTATCTGAGGCGGCGTCTCAGCCATCATTGTCACTTCCAACACTGTTAACGGGTCATGACGCTCAACCAATCCTGCCTGGTTATTCACCCGCTTGTTCACGTCCCGACATTTGGCCTGGCTGGCCAACTCCGTCTCCTTTACACTGTCGGTCGGTTGAGGTCGTGCCGACGTAAGTCCAGTTGCCCGGCCCGTAAACTCATTCAACACGATCATTTTCTCATTCACTGTCTCTTGCGCCGTGGCTTCACCTTGGGCTCGAATGAGATCAGTCACGGGATGCTCCTCCACTTTATCTCGCGGCCGCTGGGTTGGCGAGAGCTCTATCTTCGGGTCTTCCCCCAAACGCTCTGGATCATTCGGCCCTCGCACCCCGTTGACGTTTCCGATGACGAGGTCGTACAGGGGAGTCGTCATGCATAAAGCAGTAACCTTCCCGCTGAAGTACGGGGTTTCCACCTCAATTTCTGCTTCGGGAAGCATCCGAACCGTACGGTCAATTAGGCAAACCGGTTTTGTTTTGCCTGTTAACTCAATTTCCCGTACCAGATTTCTCCGCACGATAACAGTGGAGCTGCCGGTATCTCTTAACACCGTAATCTTTTTGTCCGCAACTTTTCCAGGCAGCGTTGGCATTCCCTTCGAAACACCGGTTGGCTGCTTTGTCATTACAGCACCCACAATAGGGATTTTCTCTCCATTTTTCAACTCTACAAATCCGTCGGTGATGACATTATCATCAGATTTCGGTGCTACTAGCACACAGGACACCTGGTGAGTTTGACTCGCTCCGTTTCGACATGCTTCTGCTTTGTGCCCAGTCTGGCCACACTTAAAACATTTTACTACCGTAGGGCTCGTAAAGATCGTTCGACAGTTTTTCGCGCGATGACCCACTCGGTTACACAGAAAACATCGCGGAATGCTCTCTGGTGCACGCTTCTTTTCTTCGGGAGCCAATTTCTTCGAATCTTCGGTACAATCCTTCTTGACCTTGGCCAAATTAGTTCCACCTTGCGCTTCCAAGAATTGATCAGCCAATTCAAGCATTCCTTCAAGTGACTCAGCCTTCCTCTCTTTCAAGTACAGCGACAGGCTTGGGTGGCAACTAGTAAGAAATTGTTCTCTAATTAGGAGCTCTCTAAGCTCTTCGTACTCCTGCGCTGTCCCTGAAAGTTGAATCCATCTGTCGAAATAATGGCAAAGTCGGGCGGCATACTGCGTAGCCGTCTCACCATCAGCTGGCTTTCTTGCCCGAAATCGGTCCCGGAATCCTTCCACAGTAAATCTAAATCGCTTCAGCAAAGCAGCTTTCACCTTTGCATAGTTGGCTGCATCAGTCAGCGTCAGTCTACCGTACACACTTAGCGCTTCACCACTCAAGCAGGCACTCAAAGCAGTTGCCCATTGATGTTCCGGCCATTTCTAGCTCCTTGCAATCGTCTCAAATCGGTGAAGGTACGCGTCAAGGTCGTCCTTCCTTTCATCAAACGCTACGAGCAGCTTGCTTGGGTTCAAGCGGAAGCCATGATCTTCCCGTTCGTTGCTTTCAACTCTAGCTTGGACGGGAGTTTCAATTCGCTGTTGCAAACGGAGCCGCTCGAGCTGCATCTCGTGCTGCCGCTGCCATTCCCTTTCAGCCATCTCCGCTTCTCTTTCTTCTTTCAGCTGTCGCTCCCTCGCTTCTCTTTCTTCTCTCGCCCTTTCAGCTGCCAACCTCTCTCTCTCCAACTCTGCTTCTTTTTCCGTTTTGGCTCTTTCGACCGCCAACCTTTTTTTTTCCAGCTTAGCGGCCTTTTCTTCTTTTGCCCTCTCAGCTGCCAACCTCTCTCTCTCCACCGCCTCTTTCTCCTTCCGGTTTACCCACTTCCGTAGTTCGGCGCCAGAAAGACCCATCTTCTCACCAAAAGCTACTAACTTTCCGAGATCCATGGTGTCTCGCAGATAAAGTCTGGCCGTGTGCAAAAAGTATCTGCCTAAATCAGCCTATCGGAACACTCTCCTGCACTCGTTAACGAGAACACCGAGCAACACACAAAATCGTTCCGATAGCACTATCAACAACTCGAGGCTCTTTCTCACTACTTTGGACACACTGTGCACCAAAAGGTCCTGTCGCGGACGCCAGATTAATTGTCACACAGGTCCCGTTAATTCGGGAGGCGATCGCCGGGCTAATTCCAAGGGCCGAAGTATCGGCCCCCCGAACCGCACCACGGAAGCGTGGACAATTTAGAAGTGGTCCTTTTTGGCGTGCCAGCGGACGCCGGCTGTGGCCCAAAGAACAAGTCAGAGCCGAGAGTTGATAAACAAACAAAATTATATTCTCAATAATGGCAGATCGAAAACAATACACAAGTATGCACACTCCACAATAGTTGAGTACAATATGTCACCAATCAAACAACGTACTACACAGTACAATCAGCCACACTCGAAACAACGGACACAGACAACGATACGCACTACAATGCAGTCGCATGCATTGAACAACCAAGACACTTAAAGACTAAAGAGATAGAAAACCTATCCAGTCCAAAGTTCTTGGAACAAAAGTCTGGATGATATTCTTCCGAGAATCACTCACTCAAAGTCCAGCGTTGTTGTCGTTCCGAAGCCCCCGAAGTTTCTCTTCCAGGAAACCTCACGTCTTCAATAGGCCACTCTCCAAGCTTCAAACTTCTTCGCCGGAAACACGTCGGCTTCACACACGCAGCTGTTGCCACGCATCTTCGCTCGATAGTGGTAAACACACACTCTTGCCTGTAGCTCGAGTCGTCACCCCTCAGGTGGAAATCCTCTTCTTCTCCTGCTTTGTCCCTACGGACAAAACCTTCGCCGACTACACGGCGGAATCCCTACACGCTCTGGCACTAACTTCCGTCTTCTCCTGATCTCTCACCTCGGCTGCTCGATTAAATACCCTCTGCGCGAGATTCCAGAAAGTTCTCGTCATTTCGTCGGCGCGATACGCAGCGAAGGCTGGGGAGGGGGCGAGACGGTTCGAATGCTGTCCGCGACAGATGACTCGACTCGGCTTCAACCACGCCCCTTTCCATCTAGAAAATTCGAGTGCTTGCTCGGCCGCCGTGGTGGGGTGAGGAGGTTCGTCGGCAAGCCCACGCTTCCGAGGGAGAGAATCGCGCGCTCGGGAGTCTTTGAATGTTTGTTTTCTTTTCTCCCTTTTTTTTATCGTTGACCTCGCGGCGTCACTCCGGCGTTTCGACGCGAGAATTTGGCGGCGCGCCCTTTTTGAGCGCTCGTTTTGTGACAGCGTCGTCGGCATCGGAAGAGAATCGGACGTGGCAGGGTTTTAAACGCTCCACGTTAACAATGTCACGTTTTCTTCCAGTTCGGTCTATCACCTCCCTGTTATTCGCGGTTACCCGGAGCACGAGAAGGAAAGGTCCGTGGTATCTGCACAGTAAAATTCTTTTACACACTTATGGGTGTAAACAGGGTGTTTTACAGATTTACACCCTTTTTGAATGAATGTAACACCCTTTTATTTGCTGGTACACCCCCAGAGAAGGGTGTAAGTGGCATAAGGGTGTTATTATGTGAAGAAACTTGGTTGTCTTCCCTTTGGCCCGGGAGGGAGTACACAAGTACATCAAGTTGCTCTCGTGGTAAACCACATCGTCGTTTAGGACCATAGCTGTGTTTGTTCTTCTCCTGCTGACGCCTCTCCCGTTCTTTTACGAGTCTTCTAGCCTGTCGGAGTCATCGAGCCACTTTGATAGCACCCAGGGTGTAGTCGAATCCACGTTGTGCGCCCGACCTAGCATCTACAGGTAGCGTCGGCTCATGTCCGTGAAGCAGTAAAAAGAGCGTGAATTCGGTCGTCTCGTGAGTGGAAGAATTGTACGCCAAGAGGACGTACGGCAAAAATTCATCCCTGGCGCCCTCCTCGAGACAAGTCGTTTAACAGCGCCTCTAACAGGAGCATCTGGCAAATAACGAACTCCAGCTGTAGCTGAAAAAAAAAAGCTTTCCGCGAGACATAGCCTTCACGACAATATATATATATATATATATATATATATATATATATATATATATATATATATATATATATAGAAGTTTTTCCTATGGGCCAAACGTACTTTTAGTTTTATTTGCAACGGTTTCGACGAGTGGACCGGTCTTCGTCAGGGTTTGTGAATAAGTGTGACGCTATGCATAGCGTCACACTTAATATATATACATTTGCATTTACTGCAGTGACGCAAATGTGTGCATGCGAACGTTTTTTTTTATTTGCACAGTGAATTCTGCAAGCGAAAAATTATTGGTAATGGAAGTGTACTTTTCTTCATTCGTGTCTGTGTGCTATATATTCTTTCTTCTTTTGTTGCTTTTGTTTTTGGGAAACATTTTTTTGTTGTTGTTGCGCTTCAGAACTTATATAAATGTTGTAGCCGAGGGGGAGCACACTTCAGCCTCTCCACAGCAAGTCGGATGGTAGAGAAGAAAACATGTAAATGCCTTTATTTATAGCCGACAACACTCCCATGCGCATAGCGCATGCAGATGGAGTAATTAGTATCAAGGAATTCCATGTTTCAAAAACATCTTGGCCTCTAGCGTTCCCCACTGTTCACGTTTCATTGCGACTCACGAATGTTCTACAACTACGCAATGGCGGTGATATGCTAAGGCCGTTTTTACTCGCGCCTATTTAGGCGTAATACAGGCTGCCACCAATCCGTAGCAACACTGGCGTGTGCACTTTCCACGACTGTCCCAGACTGGGTTGCCCGTGGACCAGGCGGCCCGAGATCACGTGCAAGGTGCGCGACCACGCTTGTTTTCTGCGGCAGCGACACTTTCGATAGGAATCGTGCGCACCACATAAACTGCGATTTTCGTGTTTCCCCGCGCGAGCCCCAAATCGGTGCCCCAAGAGGGCAGCTGCACGCAGGTCAGGTATCTCTCCCGTTTAGGCGTTACGGCGAAATCGCCGAACTCGTATAAACTGTATCGCTCGTCGTTGCAGTTGCGGCGAGCCGCGTATCGTCTGCTCAGTATACGCAGCAGACGATACGTACGACTAGCTGGGAAGTGAATATGACGCGCCCTTTCTGTATAAACGGCACCCTCTCAGCCTTGCTCGGGCCGTGCAGCATATGCGGGACTCTGCAAACCCGGCGTGGCCCCCGGGTGTACGCGGGCTCCCGTGGCTGGCGCATAATGCGGCGATCGGGGAGAAGTGCTGCGCTGCTCGTCTCGAAACGCGAGCCGGCGCAGCCGTGTTGCGAGATGCGGTCGTGTGGCCGCAACTGCGGGATGCATAAGCGATGCTGTCTTTCGCGAGTTCGTAGCCGAGGATGATCGCGCGCGTGATCTGCGGCCGTCGTGTTTGTTTGATGGTGCGGCGCACTCTTCGCTTTTCGCGACCCGAGTATACAGTTTCTGAGCGGGCCGAAAAGACCGCGAGACTGTACGCACCCCTTGATTTGCTTCGTTAAGTATGCTCTTCGAATGCTACAGGTTGCCCCGCCGCGGTGGTCTAGTGGCTAAGGTACTTGGCTGCTGACCCGCAGGTCGCTGGATCGAATACTGGCTGCGGCATCTCCACTTCCAATGGAAACGGAAATGCCCTTCACTACGGTGTCTCTCATAATAATACTGTGGTTTGGGACGTTAAACACCACAGATCAATCAATCAATCAATCAATCAATCAATTAATCAATCAATCAATCAATCAATCAATCAATCAATCAATCAATCAATCAATCAATCAATCAATCAATCAATCAATCAATGCCATCGGCCATACCATGCTGAATGCGCCGGTTCTCGTCCGAATAATCAATCAATGGTGTAGGTTGGTGAGTGTCGTTATTTATTACTCTGTTTGATTTGTGCGGCTCTGAAATCGGAGCGGGAGTAAGCGACTGAACGCGCTGTCACTCGAAAAGGCCAACAGCGACAGAACTTTATTTCGGTTCGAGGCATTACGAGCACTGTGATACTCTTGAGGCGAATCGCCGTGACAGGCCTGCATTTTACCAAGCGTCGGTGTGAGGCGATGACGTCATCATCACATCATGATGACTTTCCGACCCTCGGCGATATGGCGACGTAATCACGCGAGCATGACTTCTGCATACCTCGCACCGACGCCGACGCAGCTGGACGACGATGGACGCCCACGGTCAATTGTCGTGCTTGATGAAGCATCTAGTGGTTGTGCCTTACTATGTTTTGCAGACGCATGTACCGAGTGGTATAACGTGCTATGACGTAAGTTCCTGCACGTAAACGCCAGCGCTTAGCTTCTTCGGTGAGTCACGGGGGCCGCGGGTAACTCTTTCTCGGAGATCACGCCCACGAGCCGCGTATTACAGGTCGGCTTTTTCTCCTCAGTGCACATTACTCGACCACGTGACGCTTCAACTCTTTATTTCGACGGTGCACTTTTGAACGCAGGATCTTGAACGAATGCGCCATCTGGTGATGGACTTTGCATCGTCGTCGCCGTCATCATCATCATGACTGCGCCTACACTGCTGGACAAAGGCTTCATCCATGTTGTACCCATGTTTCACAAGTTAACCCAGTCACGTGCTTGTGCTTGCTTGCTTTGCTGTGCTGTTTACTTGTTTATACTCGAGCTATTTGTTTTGTTTGTATCTGATTTCCTCTTCTTTCTCCGTTTTTCTTCCTTCCTGCATTCGTTTCCTCTATGTACCCCCCTTCCCGAAGGAGCAGGCAGGCCTTGTGCTCCTGTAAGGGACAGTTTTCAGCCTTTTTCCTCCCTACTTCACCTGTCTTGTGTAATAATAATAATAATAATAATAATAATAATAATAATAATAATAATAATAATAATAATAATAATAATAATAATAATAATAATAATAATAATAATAATAATAATAATAATAATAATAATAATAATTTAACATGTCCTGAGACAAACATGAGGTGTTAGTGCAGGCGCACGCAAAGATAAAACAATACAAATAATCAATACAATACACATACTCTTCAAATAAATCAAGTAAAGAGTGAAACATACAGAAAAAAAAAGAAATGGGAGCGAAATGGGAAGAATAAAAAACAAGACGATTATCATAGACAGGAAGTGAAAAATAACGGGGAATTTACACAACTATGTAGGCACCTTCCTGAAAGACGAAAAAGGGATGAATCTGTACATTGTGAAAAACTATTTTAAGAGAGTGCAGTGCTGAGAAAAAAGAAACAGTGATGGTGAACTGTAAAAATTACCAACATCATGAAAGTTAACATTATAGAAATCTTGTATTCTGAGAACAGTAGAGTGTTGAAAAGTTGGCAGCCACATGAAATGGTCAATTCTCTTCGGTTAACTTATGCGGAACCCGAAAATTTACACAAGTGAGAAGTAAACGGCAAAAAAATCGTACAGTGAATTAGTTTGTAAAGAAACAATAGGTCAGCGCGATTTAGTCGGCAGTGAAGTGAATGCAATGATAATAATCTGGCAGTGTTGGAACGCCATTCAGAGTCATTTCTAGCAAAACGATGATTGTATATGCTTATTTATTTTTTCTGGACTCCCTAAATGGCATCACTGCTAGATTTAAGAATGCCATTCCATATAATAGATGCATATTTAAGGTGAGGAAAACGTATTGCGGTGCACAATTTGGGGAAGGCTGTAGGGTAAATTAATTCTTGAGGGATTCTGCAAACGCAGCCGACAGAACGAAGTCCACGCATGGCAGCACGTTTAGTGTGATCAGAGAAACTTACCATGCGATCAAAAAGAACACCAGTATCATTGAATTAATATATCTTACATAAGGACTTGTCATTGACAGAGCATGGAAATGACACGATGGATGTTTTGCGAAAACTACTTATGAATTTGGTCTTTGTGGTCTTCAGACAAAGGTTATTGTTATCACGCCATTCGGAGAAAGAACAAAAATCTGACTGAAGCAAGTGACAGTAGTTAACTGAATCAATTGCCTTAAATATCTTGATGTCATTAGTGTGACAGGATAAAAGGAGAATAATGAATTGCTGAAGAAACGTCGGTAACGTAAAGAAAAAAAAAAGAGCGGGCCTAATACCGACCCTTGAGGGACTCCACTGGTCATATTGCACAAGAAAAACGTTTGGCCATTTACGGGAGCATAACATGATCTATTAAGCAGATAGCTGTGCAGGAGATTCACAAAAGACAAGTCAATATCAAAGTTTACCAGTTTAACCAAAAACAGAGAGTGGCTGATTACGTGCAAAGGCTTGCTCAGGTCACAGTATACTACGTCGAACGGTCTTCTGTGAGAAATAGGTGAAGAGATTTGCGTCATGAAACTAGCCAGATTTGTGGTATTTGAGTGGCCAGGAAGCAACCCGTGTTGATTAAGAATCAATAAACTATTAACGCTAACATAAGATATGTTCTTAAAAGCCAACGGAGATATCTTCGATGTGACACGCAGTACAGAAATTAGGCGGTAATAAGAAACATCAGTTTTGGAGCTCGACCTTATACTGGAAAAATACTTGACGTTTTCCACATGCCGGGAAGTGTGGAAGCGTTCAGACAGTTGTTAAATATTGTAGTCAGTACTGGGGCAAATATACTACCATAAGCCTTTAGTATGGCGAAAGGGATCATCTGGGCCATACGATAAGGATGGTTCTAAGCGCCTAATGCATGAGCAGATGAACCTTTCATCCAGCGATAAAACACTAGATGTACCAACTGCCTTAGGCTGTTGTAATATCTGAATACTAGAGTCTGATGTCTTATAAAAAGATGAAAAATGCGTGGAGAAACAGTCAGCAACTACATGAACTTCAACGCTGTCCGAGTCTATATAGTAGCCTGAAGGACTCCCCACGTTTGCTAGAACGTTTGCGTACATACTTCCAAAGTTCAGCTGGCGCCTGCCAGAAAGATTTTTTTCTAATGATGCAACATATGAACAGTGGTTCCGTTCATATAGGCATTGGGAGAGAGGTCGGGAAAAGCTGAACTCTTCCTTCCACTTGCGGAAGGGAGAACACTTAACCTTCTTGTGAGCGTGATTTTTATGCTTCAGTGTACCTATAAGTTCAGGGGAAAACCAGGGGAGATATTTATGAAGTTTAGGTGTATATTGTGGTATTAACTTAGACATGCTGCTTAATACGTGCTCTATAAACTGCTCAAATTTGTCATCAACAATCTGTTTGTCAGTAACCCGAGACCAATAAATGGTTGGCAAGTAATAATAAAAGTCCGTGTGGTCCCCTCTCTTGAAAGGAAATCTTGGAGATTAGTCAAAATGACGGCTGTAGCTCGTAGTTTCAGCACATTCAGATAATCTTATATTAAGTGGTTGGTGTAATTTGTCAGGATGAACAAGAGAGATTTCGGAGCGTGCTACTTCAACAGGTTGATCGTTTGACAAACTGAGGTCCACGACGTTGTCATTGCAATTGACGACTGCGTTACGCTGCAATAGAGAATTAAACGCCAGAAAATCTGAGAATAGGCTGCACTTTTTCTCAATGAAGTGATTATAGTGAAAGCGTAAGCGTGCTCCAGTCAATTCCAGGTGCATTGAAGTCACTACCACCACCACTACGACAACGACAACGACAACGACAACGACAAAGACAAAGACAAAGACAAAGACAACAATTTTAAAAGCACAATCGCAGTTTTTTTGTTGGTAGTTGAAATAAGTGAATATTTGTCACCGTTGTAGCCTACTGTACGGTGACCGCGCTGTTCGGCCGCTATCGGTGCAAGGGCTGCGCTTATTCAAGGAATGCGAAATGCGTTGTCTACGTGAACAACTATTGGTCGTTAGCGCTATACGTAAATTCATGACCTCGATGACATAACCAAGGCAATGTTCAGACCTCCCACTGTTGGCAGATGATCGGCGTCGGCCACGCGTCTGCAAGCAGATAAGCGTTCTCGCTGAGGCTGCTGTGTGCATGCACTGCTGTTAGCGTAAGGGGCTATAAATGTCTACAGCTAACGTAACCTGATATTTCACTGTGTGCTGACTATGATGCCAATTGCTTTTCGTCAGTCGCATCTCGCGCACTACTGAGCTGCGACTTTGTTAATTACGACGACGCGGCTAGTTAGTCACTTCAATGTTGTGTAACTTTTCGCAGCTGTCATGAACCTTTACAAGGCGTTGCTTTTTTTCGCCTTCATGCCGCAGCAGAAAATGTATTTCACGATATGTCGCGCTAACATGTCACGTCTGCGCATAATTTGGGTATCTTGGGTAAGGCCGCCCCGCCGCGGTGGTCTAGTGGCTAAGGTACTCGGCTGCTGACCCGCAGGGCGCGGGTTCGAATCCCGGCTGCGGCGGCTGCATTTCCGATGGAGGCGGAAATGTTGTAGGCCCGTGTGCTCAGATTTGGGTGCACGTTAAAGAGCCCCAGGTGGTCTAAATTTCCGGAGCCCTCCACTACGGCGTCTCTCATAATGATATAGTGGTTTTGGGACGTTAAACCCCACATATCAATCAATCAATCTTGGGTAAGGCCTTCCAAGCTGTGAGCCTGAGCGCACCACTTAAGCTTGATGTCGCCAAAATAAATTTTGGGTAGGGTGAAACTCACCGAAATGTTTAATTGCGTTAAAATAATTAACATAAGAGTTTAACGAAAAAGCGTTTAGTTATCTCTGACTCTGAGTGAATATGCAACATTTGACGTGTCACACAAGTGTCACACGTTATGGTTCTTTGCACCTTGTTCTTCTTAGCACTTAACCGGCCACCGTAGTCTATAGTGGTCGCGTTAGTCAACAGCTGGCACGAAGGTCGCGGCATCAAATCCGAGAATCCTGCCGCATTTCGATGAAGTGAAATGCCGAATGGCCCGTGTACTTAGATTCAGGTGCACGTTGAAGAACCCCAATGGTCGGATTCTCCGGAGCGCTCCGCTATAGGGCGTCCCTCGTGATAACATTCTGGTTTTGGGACGTTAAAATCGACAGTTATTATATTTTTAGCACTTGATGAAACAGGATTGGATGGTAGCACGTTCTTCCTTTTTTATGCGTTTCCTAACCCTTGCTTGCTGGTGTTTGCTATGTAGCGCTTGTTTGATTGCTCTTCATATGATTCCTTGAGAACACGAATACTTAGCCCTTACCATTAAACTAAAGCATATGGCTATTACCGTCCGTGTCGCTTGCTTTCATCTTTTTTCTTTTTATCCTTTTCCAGAATAGATGGATCACTATGTCCCAATGGTTAGCCGTTCCTTTTCGCTATTTTCCGTTGGACGTCTCGCGCTGTTTTGCTTTCTCGAGATTGGCAGCAAGCTTGCCCCGTGCTTCGCGTTCTTCGTGATGCGATTTCTTTGCTGTAATTGACGTTCCAAGGACTCCGCAGACATTACAGTAAGTCAAGAAATAAGCAATCACATAAAAGTGGCGAAAAGAACAAAACAAAACATGGTAGAAACCATATGCCGCGACTATCTTTCCTCTCTATTCAAACACGTAGAGAACGCTTCAGTATTCTCATTAGGGAACCGCCGTATAGCTCATGCTGGCAGCTGCTTCTAATTTTCTCTACCGAAACGCTGTTTCTAATGAGTCTCGCACACTCATACCCATCATTTGGGAAGTGAAACCTCCTGCCATTAATAGAAATTAGTCTTGATGCAGCTTTTCTAGCTGACCCCGTTCTCCGCGCCAATTTCGCTTAAAAATTGTTGCACTTAAAACAAGAACAGTATGCATTCTCTATTCGTAAGCAAAAGGGCTTCTCGTGGTATTTGTATTTGCTTGCGTTTTATTCAGGTCGGTGACGGGAAGACGCGAGAAATATGCCTTAGAAGAAGCGTATGTAGTTGTATATTAGAAATTATAATAAGAAAGTGAATCGCGACTTGTGTCGTCTTGATTAGGATGCCGCTCTGGCGGCATTTAAAATCATGTAAACTTTCATTTCTAACAAGCGAGCCTTGATTAGTTAGAGTTAAAAAAAAACAGGGAGCCTTATGTACCGAAACTTTCACAGTATGTTGAGAGTAACGTTATAAAATGAAAGCTCTGGGCTTATGTTTCGACCTCCGAGGGTTCTTTAATGTGTACTCAGAGGGACGATGCATAGCAGGTTGTTCGATGTTGCCATTAACGGCTGTCGAAATAACGACTTCAGGCTCAACGGGATTACACTATAAGCACTGAGCTACGGCACCATCGGGAGCATACAAAGCCGGTAAAGCGAAATAATGACAAACAAAAGAAGTTTCTCGGGCATTGGCGTTTTCCTCGGTGGAGAGCTTCAAGCATATAAAGTACTTGCCTTAGGTTCCAACTACTTTGGCTGGCTGTTTCTTCCGGTTCGTGGTGTGGCTAGTCATTTTGCCGCTCAATGGCAGTCAGTCAAGTGAGATTGTGTCGATTAGATTAAGATGATGCAAGGTCGAAAAATTCCTGACCGTGAATCTCGTAATAATTTTCCAAAAAAATAACAGTTTGGAACACAGTCAGTGTTCACGAAAAAGTTCTCAGGCTATATATAAAAAAAAGCGTGAAGCTCGCATTGGTGGCACGCAAGGCTGGAACCATTAGTCGAGCTAATTGTGTTTGACCCAGTTAAGTCTTACAGTAATGTCAAACTTTTGCTTTAGATGCAATTTTTTTTGCCAGCAATATGCCAAGACTTGACCATACGGTTGGTTCGCGATGTTGACTTATTCAAGTTTTTAGCTGTTAGCTGGCTTTTTGTTACATGTCAAGTGATATAGTTATGCAAGGTTGTATGATTTGAGCCACGTGACTGTATGCTACGCAATTTTCAGTCACGTGGGTAGAGGTTGCGTGGTGTTACGCCAAATAATTCGAATAAATACGTGACTGGTTGGGCGATTTTAGGTGATAATTACTCGCTAGATTGTTAGGTGACTTTTTAGTGACGTGAGTATTTGTCATCATATTCGTTTATTACACGCTGCACAAATAGACGCACGTGTTGTGGGAGCGAAGCAGCAGTCGAAAAGGACTAAGCGAGTGCGTTCATGATGATGATGATAATCTCTGTTTGCATCACCCGGTGCAACGACAAGCTTAAATAGCTCCGCTCTTAAACGGGTTCGTAAGATGAAATTGTAGCCTATCCGGATGCGTGACGTATAATTAGCGAAGGAAGCCGCGCCAATGGCAAACTGCCCCCTCGAACGGGGAGCTTTGTGAGATGAGCGCCGGCTTTATTTAAAAATGACAACAAATATTTGTGGATTTCTACATTATATTCTAAAGCCTTGTATCATAGGTGAAAAGCGATGAATTCGCCGACGACACGGGTCATGCTTGTGCGCTAGCAATAGATACAATCATTAGTGCCGCTATTCATTCATCTATCTGAATACTAATAGCAGAGTACTTGGTTGTTGCCCATGTAGCACCGGCAAGCAAAGGGTTAAGCGTTTCACTTCGTACGGGGCAGAATGTGGCGAAATAACGTACCTATTGTACTCGACTGGATGGACAAAGGGAACGGCGCGTATCGCAATACATCGACGTGTTATTCCAATCCATATTCGTGTTTCTTTTCTTTCGGAAAAAACCGTACATGAAGCTTGTTGCGCAAGCGAATATAGCTGGACCTTTGTCAGCCCGCGATCAGAGCCTGTGGGCGGGAACACGTCTTTGAACTATCCGCATTATTTCTGCGCGCCGCCGCTTCATTGTACACGCTCCGACGTGTTGCATCACGGTCCGTGTTGCATTGTACGCCGGTCCCAATGTCACTGCACACCGAATGTTGTAAGCTTTGTTAGGTCACGCACCACCACCGAGTTGCCAGCCAGAGCAAGAGCATGGTGTTCGATGAGACGGCAATAGCTTGAGGCTTGTACAGTGTTCCCACCTCCTCGGTGAATTGGTCTGGTGCAGGTGTCGAAATGGCGCTCTTGAGAAATTTGGGACGCTTTCTAAAAGGGGGCGCGATCTCCGTAACAGTTCGAGCAGTGCGAATAACTATGAGAAAGGAAAAGTGAAGAGTTTTGTTTGGCGCTTTCGATTCCGTGCGTCGAGTCCTTATTGGAGGTAAATAATGGTCACAAGTGTTGCACCAACGATTAAAAGTTTCGAGCGATGGCGAAGAAAATGTGCGCGCACACGCCATGTATGCCCTGAAGTTTGTCTGCGCATGAATTTGGTGTGCGTGCCCGGAAATACATCAGTTAACAGTTAGCACTCATTATTGAACTATATATACGCTGCGGAGCTCGTAAAAGTAACTGTTCTCTTTAATTTTATTCATTTAATCAACTTAACGTGACGTGATTATTCATTCTTTATGTTTTTGTTGTTGCATAAAGTCAATAAATGGAATAGTCGAGGTACTCTTCGCCTCATTTCTGCAACCAAATAATGCAAAATGGCAGAAAATAATTATCGAGATAATAATTTTAACGCTGTACGAATCATAACGCCAAAAAATTCACTATTCTGTAGCGGTCAGTATTATTTTCCCATGAATTTCACTCTCTCTCTCTCTATTAAGGGGAACTTATTTCGTGTGTTTATCAACTTGAATTTATTTTTTCGTTATGATGAATGCCTGCTTGCGACTTCTTTTGCCAGTATTGTTCTCAATTTTACTATACTGTTATTCTGAGAGTATTGCTATCTGTAAGTCTTGAAACCCACACGCTCCTGAATAAACCAAATAGTGTCCATAATAACGATTCTTTTCTGAAAGTTCCTTATCTTAATTAATAGTTTGGAACGTTCCCCCCAAATTCAAAATATGTGGCACCGTGTGCAAAAGTTACGTTGTCAAGAATTTGTGCCCAGAAAGAAGGAAAAGCTGTTCACGTAGCGAATTCAGTTAATAAGGTACTTGGAAGTTCTTCGAACGTGTTCAGCAGTCTCGTACATTGTAAATAAGGCCTCCAAGTTTCGCCATTTGATTTTCTTACATGTTCAGTAGTTGTCGTACTTTGGTGTTGGCGTTTCGAAGTTTACGCTCACACATGCTAAGCAAAAGCAATCAATCGGATCACCCAACCTTCCTTGATTCGAGGTAAACCTATTTATTGGCTTTCAGGTAAGTCGAAAATTTAAATCTCTGGCATTCAAGAACGCTTGACTGCCAATAAATTTAGACAAATTATATAAAAGAGGTCACATATATCAATGTACATAAGCATACAAACACATTGGACCTCTTTTTGAAAAAAAGTTGTTTTGAAAAAAGCAACGCCTTGTCTCCTTCCACACACCAACTTTTCTCCTATGTGCCATTTGTTACATAAATGAATTGGTGGTCGCCTTCAGGTCGGTAGAGGCTTCTCGTTAGAGAAATAATAAAATGCGGCAGATTCCACGAATTGACGTCATGCGAAACATGCGGAGGGAAGGTGACTGTGGTGCAATATCTTTTTTAGCGAAACGTTGCGAAATGACTCTAAACATATGTACAAAGGTTATAAGCAGAGACATGTATGTTAACCAGTCACCTGTGTTTTGTATAACCAGTTGTTTGAAGTCTCGTATCGAAGAAAAGAGCAACATGGGCGTTACCAGCACCAGGAGCGCTTTGGCTAGCGAGGATGGTAGCCCTGCAGCGAGTTTACAAAGGCGAGCGGATAGACCCCCCCCCCCCCCCACAATGCACTGCGCCAGGCGCTCTTGCAAGGCTCTCGGAAGCTGCGCGCTCATTGGTTCGTGCGTGATGTCGTCAGCAAACATGGATGCGCCCGCGACGATGCCGCAGGGGTTCGCGTGTCGGGCGGGGGCACAGCTGATGGAGACGCCGCGGCGAAAGCGGAGAACAAAGTTGACGCTCGCACACGTACTGGAAAACCGCCTACGATGAATGGGAAGAGGGCGCTATCAAGTAGTTGGTGCTACCAAGGTGCTACAGAAACGCTGTGCGCACGCCTGTGTCGACGCTGCCGAAAGACTCGTCGCTCCGTTTGCAACGATCGCCGAAAGCATCGAAGTCGGCGTGGATATGCTGTGAAAAGTGGATGATGACGGTTTGAAGAGTTCATGTGTGGACTATATAACAATATTTGTAATTCGATAAGCGTTTCATCATCATCATCAGCCTGACTACGTCCACTGCAGGACAAAGGCCTCTCCCATGTTCCGCCAGTTAACCCGAACCTGTGCTTGCTGCTTCCAATTTATACCCGCAAACTTCTTAATCTCATCTGCCCACCTAACCTTCTGTCTCCCCCTAACCCGCTTCCCTTCTATGGGAACCCAGTCAGTTACCCTCAATGACCAGCGGTTATCCTGTCTACGCGCTACATGCCCTGCCCATGTCCATTTCTTCTTCTTGATTTCAGCTATGATATCCTTAACCCCCGTTTGTTCCCTAATCCACTCTGCTCTCTTCTTGTCTCTTAAGGTTACACCTACCATTTTTCTTTCCATTGCTCGCTGCGTCGCCCTCAATTTAAGCTGAACCCTCTTTGTAAGTCTCCAGGTTTCTGCTCCGTAGCTAAGTACCGGCAAGATACAGCTGTTATATACCTTCCTCTTGAGGGATAGTGGCAATCTACCTGTCATAATTTGAGAGTGCTTGCCGAATGTGCTTCACCCCATTCTTATTCTTCTAGTTACTCCAATCTCGTGGTTCGGCTCTGCGGTTATTACCTGCCCTAAGCAGACATAGTCTTTTACAACTTTAAGTGCACTATTACCTATCTCGAAGCGCTGCTCTTTGCCGAGGTTGTTGTACATTACTTTCGTTTTCTGCAGATTAATTTTAAGACCCACTTTTCTGCTCTCCTTGTCTAACTCCGTAATCATGAGTTGCAATTCGTCTCCCGAGTTACTCAGCAATGCAATGTCATCGGCGAAGCGCAGGTTACTAAGGTATTCTCCATTGACTCTTATCCCTAACTGTTCCCATTCTAGGCTTCTGAAAACCTCCTGTAAGCACGCGGTAAATAGCATTGGGGAAATTGTGTCTCCCTGCCTTACACCCTTCTTGATTGGTATTCTGTTGCTTTCTCTATGAAGCACTATGGTAGCAGTTGATCCCCTGTAGATTTCTTCCAGAATGTTTATATATACTTCATCTACGCCCTGATTCCGCAGTGTTTGCATGACGGCTGATATTTCTACTGAATCAAACGCCTTCTCATAATCTATGAAGGCTATGTATAGTGGTTGGTTATACTCTGAGCATTTCTCTATTACCTGATTGATAGTATGAATGTGGTCAATTGTTGAGTAGCCTGTTCGAAATCCTGCTTGTTCCTTTGGTTGATTGAATTCTAATGTTTTCTTTACTCTGTTAGCAATTACCTTTGTAAATAGCTTGTATACTACAGAGAGCAAGCTGATCGGCCTGTAATTCTTCAAGTCCTTGTCATCTCCTTTCTTATGTATTAAGATGATGTTAGCGTTCTTCCAAGACTCTGGTACTCTTCCCGTCAGGAGACACCTCGTAAACAGGGTGGCCAGTTTTTCTAATACAATCTGTCCTCCATCTTTCAGCAGATCTGATGTTACCTGATCCTCACCAGCAGCTTTGCCCCTTTGCATGCTCTACAAAGCTTTTCTGACTTCTTCTATCATTACTGGTGGGGTGTAATCTGGGTTACTGCTAGTTCTTATAGTATTAAGGTCGTGGTTGTCTCGGCTACTGTACAGATCCCTGTAAAACTCCTCCGCTATTTTAACTATCCTATCCATATTGGTAGTTATTTTGCCTTCTTTGTCCCTTAGTGCATACATCCGACTTTTGCCGATCCCAAGTTTCCTCTTCAATGCTTTGACACTTCCTCCGTTTTTCAGAGCGTGTTCAATTCTCTCCATGTTATACCTTCTTACATCGCATACCTTACGCCTATTAATCAACTTCGAAAGCTCTGCCAGTTCTAATTTGTCTGTTGTACTTGACACTTTCATGATTTGACGCTTCTTAATTAGGTTCTTCGTTTCCTGGGAAAGCTTGCCAGTGTCCTGTCTAACTACCCTGCCTCCAACTTCCACTGCACACTCCGTAATGATACTCGTCAGATTATCATTCTTTGTATCTACGCTAAGGTTGGTTTCCTCACTAAGAGCCGAGTACCTGTTCTGCAGCGACACTCTGAATTCCTGTACTTTCCCTTTCAGTGCTAGCTGATTTATTGGCTTCTTGCGTATCAGTTTCTGTCGTTCCTTCTTCAAGTCTAGGCGAATTCGAGACCGTACCATTCTATGGTCACGACATCGTACCTTGCCAATCACTTCCACATCCTGCACGATTCCAGGGTGTGCACTCATTATAAAGTCTATTTCGTTCTTATTTTCGCCATTAGGGCTCCTCCATGTCCACTTGTGGTTTCCTCGTTTTCGGTAGAAGGTATTTAAAATCCGTAAATTATTGCGTTCTGCGAATTCTACTAGTAGCTCTCCTCTGGCGTTTCTAGTACCGATGCCATAATCTCCCACTGCCTGGTCTCCAGCCTGCTTCTTCCCTACCTTTGCATTAAAGTCGCCCATCACTATAGTATACTGTGTTTTTACCTTACTCATTGCCGATTCCACGTCTTCATAGAAGCTTTCAACTGAAGCGTCATCATGGCTGGATGTAGGCGCGTAAGCCTGTACTATCTTCATCTTGTATCTTTTATTCAGGTTAATTACGATACCTACCACCCTTTTATTGATGCTATAGTATTCCTCTATGTTGCCAGCTATGTTTCTGTGAATTAGGAACCCCACTCCCAGTTCTCTTCTGTCTGCCAAGCCCTTGTAGCAAAGGACGTGCCCATTCTGTAGCACCGTATAGGCCTCATCTGTCCTCCTAACCTCACTGAGCCCTATTATATCCCATTTAACACCCTCTAGCTCCTCTAATAGTACAGCTAGACTTCCCTCACTAGATAAGGTTCTAGCGTTAAACGTTGCCAAGTTCAGGTTCCAATGGTTCCAATGGCGGCCTGTCCGGATCCAGAGATTCTTAGCACCCTCTGCTGCGTTGCAGAGCTGACCGCCGCCGTGGTCAGTTGCTTCGCAGCTGCTGGAGACTGAGGGCCGTGAGTTATTTGATGTAAGCATGTGGGAGGTAGTGGCCAGATACTGCACCAGGGTGGCCAATCCTTCTCTGGTGAGGGAGTGCGTTCTCGGCGGTGTTTGCCGGTGAGGCCGCACCCCAGGCCTCTTAATGCAGTTCCATCAACACGCGGATTTTTTTTTTTTAATCCGGTTGGGAACTGCGCGGTACCCGGATTTGAACCACGGACCTCTTGCATGCGAGGCGGATGCTCTAACCACTACGCCATCGCAGCATGCGTGATAAGCGTTTGTCGCAGCTCAAAGAGCCGGTTTCGGAGCACTTGAGTGCCTACGTCGCGCACGTCACTCGATCGCTCAGCTTGCACTCACTCTGGCATATCTCAGGCTACTCGTAGTGAATGCCACCGCTACTGATTATGATAGCGATGTGAAATGAGAAGCATCAATATCTGTAGCAGCTTCTCGATAGACCTGCAAACGAATGTCTTCGTAGTGTCACTCTATCAACACGCCAAGCAATTCCGTTCACTCGAGGAGCGAGAGGCCGCGCTATTATTAGAAGAGAAGGACGCACGTGACAGCGTATTTCCTCTAGGCGAAATACACTTCGAAATCTACTGTATGTTGTGCATGTAAAGAACTCACCTCTAACCAGTGTTTTTTTTTTTTTTCGCGCGTGTAGAGTGGTGAAGCGTTGACAGCATGAGGACTGTCATATTACAGACGCGCGCAAGCAAGTGGTTTGCGAGTAGTAAATTTGAAAAGCGAATTCAATATGAATCCAATAACGGTATAACGAAATATAACGCTTAAATGAACCTAATACCCTTCTGATAGTTTTCAAATAGAAGGGAAACCTTTTTAAAAATAATCTCAGGACTCCACAACAGTTTATTTGAAATATATATTCACATGCTGTCAGCAAATAATACTATAATTAGGAAAACTGTAAGCTTGTATACAGCAGCGACCAGAGCCTTCGAAATACTTGCAAACACAGCGCGCTTTTTTTAGTCTTGCCTGGCAGGTGCCTGCAGCATCGTCACGGGCGCAGCCATGTTTGCTGACGACATCACGTACGAACCAATGAGCGCGCATCTTCCGAGAGCCTTGTAAGAGCGCCTGGCGCAGTTTATTGTGAGGGGGGTCTATCCGCTCGCCTTTGTAAACTCGCAGCCCTGCATGGTGCCACGTATAGCAACTTCAGTGGTTGGCGCTTAAGCATACAAGGACGTTAATCTATTAGACGCCTTTGTCATAGGAGTAGATATACAATATTTACAAGATTAGATCTGCAACCACAGCCGACGTTTCACTAATATTACGTCGGAATAATGTCCTTTTTCGAAAGCAGCTCTGAGACCTGGCATGGGTCTGTGGTATACAATACTTGATTGTGATGCGGAATGCTCGGGTTCAATTTCTGGGGGGACTGTAAAATTATTATTCGCATTCGTCGAATCAACGCCAATTTCTGTGTTCACCGTTTCTGGATAGATACTGCCATACTCCTGTGGCGCATATCCGCATACCACGGCTTTCCACGGCTCGTGGTATGTGAGTATAAGTCACACGTGCCTATAGGCAAACGTTTGACGTCGTACGCGACCAGGCTTTCGCATTATTGATGGCATGACTAGACAGCCATAATCGTAAAACCCTCTTACCCTACCACACTAATTTTGGTCTACTCCAAGTTAAGGAGGTGCGCACGAAAGACCGAGATGTAGATGGATAGATAGATAGGTAGATAGATAGATAGATAGATAGATAGATAGATAGATAGATAGTGTTGGGGGACCGTCCTATGTACGGCTGACGCAGAAGCCTATAGCTAATGTTTCAGCCGCACACAGTCGTTCCGTGCACGGTTAACGTCCCCCAACCGTAGCTTGCCTCATTGCAGCTACTACTACGGGTTCGGGCGAATAAGGCAACTGGCCAGATCAACAACAAACACTTTATTGCTAAGCGTTAGCAATCGCGCGTCACTGTCGCGGGGAGATACTACAGATAACAAAGGTGTTGACGCTTACACCTCGGTCGTGGACGTCCTCGGCTCGCAGGAGGGGTTGCGGGTTCGTCCTCCTGGGATGGTCGCTGGTGTCAGAGAGCGAGCGCCCGTTTGCCCGCTCGTTTTGTTCCCCGACCCGATTTCCCTTTCCCTGACGAGAATGGTACCTTTCCTCGCTGAGGGAGAGGGGAACCTGTTCCTGGCGCCGGGAAAGGGGGGGGGAATCGCACGCGCCGGCCGTGGGGGAAGGGGTCCCCGCAACCAGGCGCGTGCGCTGCCCTAAAAGGGAAAGGGAGGCTGGGCGCACCTGCTCCCCACATCTCCTCCCCCCTTAAGAAGGCCCCCGAACGACAGAGACTGCAAAGAGGGAATAATTCGTTTTATTCGTCCTCTAGATAGGCCAGAAGGGCCTGGTCTACGTCCATGCCCTCGGACCGTTCGGTGTCTGCCGCGGGCACCGCCGGAGCCCCCACCGCTCTCTCACCCGCCTCCAAGGTCATTGACGCCACCTCCGGTGTCAATGCAGCCGCCACCAATGTCTCTCCCGGCCCCGCCGCCCCCCGCTCTACGGTAGCCGTTATTGATAGCGGCGCAGGCGGACTCTCGCTGGACGCGTGGCCTGAGGCAACTCTCAGCAGCCACTGCGCGAAGTCCGCCTCCTGGGCCGCCCGCGCCAGCATGGCCCGAACCGCGGCGCCGGAGCGCTCCTGGGATGATTCGCGGCTGGATGGTTGGGTAGCCTGGGTGCGGTGCCGGTGTAATTTCCCCAATTCGTGGGAGTTATGGATCACCACGGCGCCGCACTCGCAGAACCGCGTCCCTGCGGGCACTGGAAGGCAAGCCCCGTTAGCCCTCCGGTCCGCGTCCTCTACCGTGCGCCCCTGAAAAGGGCGATACAGGTGCGCTGGGGCGACCCCAACTCGGGCCCTTTCCTGCCGGCGCCAGGGCCTCGAGGAGACGTAAGACACCGGAGGGTCGCCTCCATCCTGGCTGGTCCAGGTTGCCACGTCTCGGTGGTTGCGGCCGTGAGGCGATGCGGTCGGCTCGCCGCGTTGGGACCCTGGTCTCGTTCCCTGTGAACCGGCGGGTCGTGATGGTGACGGCGAAGCCGAGAGTTGGTGACCAG
Organism: Rhipicephalus microplus; assembly: GCF_043290135.1. Classification (NCBI taxonomy): domain Eukaryota; kingdom Metazoa; phylum Arthropoda; class Arachnida; order Ixodida; family Ixodidae; genus Rhipicephalus; species Rhipicephalus microplus. The sequence continues at coordinate 259,449,819 of NC_134701.1, forward strand.
GCGGCAGCGCGCGCGGACCCCCTCGGTGGCGGCGGCTCGAGTGGCTCTGCCTCGGCGTTCGCGGCCGGGCCGCAGTGGGGTAGGGCTGCCATGTGGACGTTGGTGGGGGTGGGGGCTGGCCGTAAGGAGGTGGTCTCCTCTCCTTGCTGTTCCGGCGGTGCTGTTCCCAATGGCGCTCCATCTGTTCGGTGAGAGTGATACAGATAAAGAACGACAGGTTAACAATCGCACATGTGTTGCGCGCTAACCCTTGCACCCCGCGTCGAACATATCAAACGCGGCCTACCGTGCATAGTTGCCTCCGACTGTTACGCAGGAAGTAGCGCGGTTCTGGGCTCCTGACCCGGTGTCGAACCATCTCACCCGCCGCGCGCGGCTTGGAGGGGGACTGACCGTAGTCCTCATGCGCCTCCCGTGCTATGTAGCGTTTCAAGTCACATACATGCACCGGTCCGCCGCTCGGTTTGCCTTTCATGTTCGCGAGTCGATAAACGAGCGAAGAAACTTTCTCTCGCACTCGGTACGGCCCGGACCATTTCGGTGCCAGCGAGGCAGCAAACTGTTTGCTAGCATTACTGAGAACATGATGGCGCCGCATCACCAGATCGCCCACTTCGTAGTGTACGTTCCTACGCGTGCGGTCATACTGCGCCTTCTGCTGTGCCCTAGCAGTGCTGAGATTATGTCGAGCTTTATGTAAAGCTTCCGCTAGCTTCTCGCGCAGCTGCGTTGCGTATTCAGCGCGTGCTGATGTCGCCACTGGCACTCCACTGCGGTCCGCGAGTACGGTCTCCATCGGATTCGGCAGTTCTCTCCCCAAGTTCAGAGAAGAAGGCGCATACCCAGTCGATCGGTTTACGGTCGATCGTAATGCAAAACCGATCTCTGGAAGATAGGTATCCCAGTCCTTATGTCTTTCAGAGAACGCGACAAGCATGTGCTTGATGTTGCGATTGACTCGCTCCGTGGGGTTCGACTGAGCATGGTAGGTGGTTGTTTTCTTGTGCTTAATGCCCAACGCGGCGCACGTGTCAACAAACACCTTCGCAGTGAAATAAGACGCGTTGTCTGTAATCAACTGCTCGGGGAACCCGAACCTGGTAAAAACCTCCATCAACTTCTCTAAAATCACTCGAGCCGTCAGCTTCCTAAGGGGAAAAAGTTCTACCCATTTAGTGAAGTGATCCGTGATCACCAGCAAGAACTTATTTCTGCTAGGAGTTGAGGGGTACGGGCCCATTACGTCACACGCTGCGATTTGCCAGGGAGTCTGACTGTTAATCGGTTGCATGAGGCCGGGCGGACGTCCTCCTCGCGGCTTGACGCTTTGGCACACACGACATGAACGGGCGTAGCGAATCACATCCCGCTTCATACCTGGCCAGGTAGCGAGGCGACACAACTTAGCGTAAGTCTTAGGGCCGCTCGCATGCCCACCAATGCACGAGTCATGAAAGTAGCGAAGAAGCGCTCCTCTCAACGCGCGCGGTATCACGACTTTAAATGACTCACTTGTGTCATCGTCGGATGGAATGTACCTCAGCAGGACGCCGTCAGAATCTAGCAGATATGAATCCAGCGCGCTCACAGCACTACCAGCTGTTGCCGAGCGCTCCGCACCGACAGCAATACCAGCTGCCCCCTTGTGCGCGGTGGCCTCACTACCACCCGGCTCCCGGAGCCCGTCGAACACCTTTCGACAAAATGGATCTTTCTGCTGAGCTTCTAACAGCTCCCTTCTGCTGAAAACAATCCCTGCGCTAACGACAGCCTCTACGTGGTTCACGCTCTTAGCTCGAACTAACGTTTGCTCCGCTGTTTGCGTTAGCGCGAGTGTCTCGCTCTCAGTTCGTTCCGAATTAGTCGCGTGACTTGCCTCGTGTCGAACTGGAGCACGCGATAGTGCGTCGGCCGCGGCATTGTTCTTACCCTTGCGGTAGCGGACGGTGAAGTCATAACGCTGCAGCAACAATGCCCAACGCGCCAATCGGCCACTTGGTTCGTTCAAACGCCTCAACCACGTGAGCGCCATGTGGTCCGTTTCAATCACAAACGCAACTCCGTCTATGTAAAAGTCAAACTTACGGAGAGCAAAAACTATCGCCAGACACTCTTTCTCGGTTACTGAGTAGTTCCTCTCCGCCGGTGTCAACGTACGGCTCGCGAACGCAATCGGTCGGAGGGAACCTCCATGCTCCTGAAGCAAAATTGCTCCTAAGCCCAGGTCGCTTGCATCGGTGTGAATAACAAACTCCCTGTTCAAATCGGGTAGCTGCAGCTGAGCCGTGTTGGCCAGCAACTTCGTGAGGCGACGCAGTGCGGCCTCTTGCTCTTGGCTCCAAGCCCAACGCTCACCATTCCTCAAGAGCTTCGTTAAAGGCGCCTGCACTGCCGCGCAATCTGGAATGAATTGGCGATAAAAATTCACCATCCCCAAAAAGCGCCTCAGCTCACCGACATTGTTCGGCGATGGATAGCTCACTATCGCTTCAAGCTTACCCTTATCCGGCAAAATGCGACCCTCGTCAAGCGTAAATCCCAATAATGTTATTCGGGTCGCCGCTATCTGAGCTTTGTTTGGGTTCAAAGTGATGCCCGCAGACCTCAGCCGTTCTAGAACGTCTCTCAAGTGGCGCACGTGCTCTTCGAACGTTTTCGAGTAAACCACTATGTCGTCTAGATATGCGAGTGCGTGCTGCCACTTTGCATCTCCCAAAACACGGTCCATTAGCCTCTGATACGTAGCGGGAGCGCCCACCAAGCCAAACGACATTCTCCTGAATTGGAAAAGTCCTCTGTGGCACGTGAAAGCTGACTTCTCTTTATCCCGCTCGTCCATCTCAACCTGAAAATATCCGCGGCTAGCATCGAGCGTTGTGAAGTACTTCGCCCCGCCTAGATTGGATACTAACGATGAAATGGAGGGAAGAGGATACGCGTCCTTCTTCGTAATTTCATTCAGCCTGCGGTAGTCTACACAAAGGCGATACGTATCATCTTTCTTTGGAACTAGAACTACCGGGAAACCCCATGGGCTGTTTGACCTCTCAACTACGCCTGTTTCGATGAGTTCGTCCAAGGCGGCGTCTAGTGCTTTCCGCTTAGCTAAGCTGATTGGTCGGGGATTGCATTTCCAAGGGCGTGCATCACCCGTGTCAATTCTATGCTTAACCAGCGTAGTGCGGCCGGGACAGTCAGTAAACATCGCGTCATATTCGTACAACAGCGACGACAGCTGCGCTCGTTCCCCCTCTAGTAGGCTCTGTGCCTGTACCAAAAGCGGGTGCACTGCCCTTTCCTGCAGCGCAGCACATTGCTCCGGCGGGGCGTTTACTCGCTTTCTCGGCGCGCTTTCCTCCTCGCGTACTCGCGCCTCTCCCTGCGATTGGCATGCTTTTGTCAATGCGGAGGCCTCCGAGAAAAGCTTCAGCGCGTCTCCGTCGCGCTCTCGGTAACCACCGTTTGCAATGTCAATGACAATACCCGACTTAGCGAGGAAGTCTCGACCCAGGATTAGAGACATTGACAGCCCTGGAAGATGCACGAAACGTTGTCGCCTCACGCGTCTGTCCCAGCGGATCACTAGCCTAGCCGCGCCGCTCGATTGTGCTGTGCCCGTAGCTAGACGGAAGATGGTGTTGCTTTGCCTCAAGCGGATGTTGTTCTCGCGGAGATGGTGCAACACATCGTCACCGAATAAAGAAGCGCTTGCCCCAGTATCCAAAAGTGCTACGAACTTTTTCCGAGCTATCGTTAACTCGATTAGCGGCGCGGGCGAGTCTACGGCATCACCTGCGCGACAGACCGACGGTGCAAGTGATCCGAACGCATCGGTAGGATTACTAATCGCCGCGCGGGGTCCCATGTGAATCACCGGCGGCGCCGTCCGTTTCCCGAACCGCGCGTTTGCTCCTGACCCGGCGTGCGGTCGCATTCGCGAGCGATGTGCCCTGGCGCGCCGCACCGATAGCAAGGACCGCGGACACCACGCCGGTTCGCTCGTAACTCGCCTCGATCAGGTGGTCCTCGCTCTGGATTGCGCCGCTCGTTAGGCCTCGCGTCAACCACGTGCTCCTGCCTTGGAATGTCACGCGCAGGGGCGGCGTGTGCCGTACGGAGCGCGTAAGCGTAGGGGTCTAAAGCGCGGTTTGACAGCTCCCAACCGCGTGACACGTGCTCATCAGCGTACGATGCTGATGCGTTACCCCTAAACGCTTCTGAAGTCACTGCGCCGCCGTTCCATGCACAGCGAGGCTCGATTGACTGCGCGGCGGGCGGAGGGGGGCGATACGAACGCGCTGCGAGGATGTCCCCTTGTATGCGCTTCGCCTCGGTGGCGAGCTCTTCGAGGTCTGCGAACCTGCATCCCCTGAAGTGCGCCGCGAAAGTCGGGTGCGCCTGTCGGGTAACACGCTCGACCTTTTCCGCGTTGGTGGCGTGAGGGTTCGCGAGACGATACAATTCGTCCATCGCCCGTACGTATTCCAGCAAGGATTCGTCCGGATGCTGGGTGCGCAGCTCCAACTCCCTCCGCAAACGCCACTCATAATTAGCCGGTAGGAATTCGCCGCGAAAGCTTTCGCGGAACTCTTCTACCGTACGGGCGCGATGTCCGGTTAGTCGGAACCACCGAGCCGCTTGCTCCGTGAGCGACACCGGGACCACGCGCTCGAGAAGTTCGGCATCAGAAAGACCCGTCGCCTGCTGATAATGGAGCAACCGGTCGAGATACTCGTTGGCGCTCTTGCAGTCGTGGTAACCCGTGTAGGTCGGAACGTCTACCTTGACACGTGGTCGCACATTTTGCACGGGGGCCTGCGCTGTGTTCTGCAGGGCGCTCGCGAGGCTTTGCATAACTGACAGCGCATTCTGTAAGAGTACCTCGCTCGAGGGCAAACTGTTGCCCGAAGACTCGCCTATAGTTGAGGCGCGTGTCGTAACTTGTGGCGGCGCCTCTCTGTTCGCGTCGCGAGATGCCGGAGCGCCATGCGGGCCGCTCTCCGTCGTAGGCCTACTCTCTGCTAACGCGGTCTCTGCACCCTCCTGATCATCCCGCGTGAAACGACCAAGCTCTACGCTGTCGGAAAGTCCTAACAGTACCCCCGCGTTAGCCAAAGGATCGCCACTCTGCGACGCGACATCCGACAACATTGACAAATCTTGGAATTCCGACATGCCTATTATCCTACGTGTGGAAGAGCGCCCTGGCACTTGCTCGCGTCCACAGAACTAGCCGCGTTGCCAAATTCGTTACGTTGGGCGCCAGATGTTGGGGGACCGTCCTATGTACGGCTGACGCAGAAGCCTATAGCTAATGTTTCAGCCGCACACAGTCGTTCCGTGCACGGTTAACGTCCCCCAACCGTAGCTTGCCTCATTGCAGCTACTACTACGGGTTCGGGCGAATAAGGCAACTGGCCAGATCAACAACAAACACTTTATTGCTAAGCGTTAGCAATCGCGCGTCACTGTCGCGGGGAGATACTACAGATAACAAAGGTGTTGACGCTTACACCTCGGTCGTGGACGTCCTCGGCTCGCAGGAGGGGTTGCGGGTTCGTCCTCCTGGGATGGTCGCTGGTGTCAGAGAGCGAGCGCCCGTTTGCCCGCTCGTTTTGTTCCCCGACCCGATTTCCCTTTCCCTGACGAGAATGGTACCTTTCCTCGCTGAGGGAGAGGGGAACCTGTTCCTGGCGCCGGGAAAGGGGGGGGGAATCGCACGCGCCGGCCGTGGGGGAAGGGGTCCCCGCAACCAGGCGCGTGCGCTGCCCTAAAAGGGAAAGGGAGGCTGGGCGCACCTGCTCCCCACAATAGATAGATAGATAGATAGATAGATAGATAGAAAGAAGCAACAGTAAACACACGTAAACGCAGAAGATTCTGAGCCGTAAGCGTCGTTTTATTTTTTCCCTAAAGTTCGACCAATACATGGTCACTCGCAATGCAGCCAACAAAGCGACAAATCATCAGCACGCATGTTTTTACACACCAGCTTCGTACACGCGTCTTGCTTTATTACACATTGAATACAACATTTCTCAATTTGCATGTTTAAAGATATTACAGCTCAACAGCCAATTTACAACAGTCACGTGATTGACGGCGCAAGTGCGACAAAACTGCACCAACTTCTTTGTGACCTGCAGTTGGGCTGTTTGTGTCCGTTTTTAAATTTATTTCCTCTTTGCGAGACGAGCAGGCTGTCAGCGGGAAGGAAACCGCGTAGCAATAAATAAAATGGAAACGTTGAGGTCGTCGCTTTAGCGTGGCTCAGTTTGTTTCAAGAAAATATAGAGAGCACAAAATCAGCTTTAAAAAGAACGTACAAAGCTGATCCTTTTCAAAGAACGTTAGTTTCTGTTTGCAATCGCATAATAGTTGAGAAACAAAACAAATAGTAAATGCATGGATGGTTGTAGCATCATTAATAGTGGTCACGTGCACGGTCGTCAGCAGATGAAACACACGCGGGAGTTTCAAATAAGAATAAACACTATGAAGGGGGGGGGGGAGTTACCGATGTTGTTTTTTTTTATTCCAACTTCAACACGCGATACTCTTTCGACTTTGACAAGAAAAAGGAAATGCACTTTCATGCGATTTTCAGGAAAAAGAAAGTAAGAATTATTCGTCTTTCTCTGAAATATCAAGGCTATGATTTTTCTCGCAATATATACGCACAATTCGATCCGTCGTATGAGGAGCGTCAATATATATATATATATATATATATATATATATATATATATATATATATATATATATATATATATATATATATATATATATAGTTTTTATTCTATACACCATTTAGCGTTCTTTTACAAGAGAGTCGTTTAGAACGATGATACGCCGCAAATAACAATGACATCTTTTTTAAAAATAATTTTATCTAAGTGTTAAGTGAGAAGCCTTGTAGAACATGGGAGGAGAGGTAAGTCAAATTAAACAGAAACTGTGAAGGCGAACATTCACTATAGCTCACTTGGGTCAATTTGCGTGTGGCACTTGGCACTAAACTCTTCGACGCAAGGTAATTCCCGCGTTTGGGTCGGGTATATTCGCACGTATGTCACAGTTGAGGTCGAGCTAAGGCAGAAAAGGCTATAGTTTCGGTTTACGCGGTTTTCGTAAATCGGGAGTCGCAAGTACGCAGCGCTTGGGGCCGTCACGCCCGAATGAAGTTGTTGAAGTTTTACGAAACGTGTAGAACGAGGAGTATATTTTATTTTAGCTCAGATTGATTCAGAAACTCGCATCAGCAGTGCGCACCTTCGCGATAATTGATAGTAGAGTTTAACAAGGTGCTTGATTGGGCTGGTTGGTGTTGCATGGTAGACGAAGAAAGTGCTTAACAGCGCAAACGACCGGATGGGATAACAGCGCTCTGTTCTCGTCTCTTCTATCCCCTCCTGTCGTTTGCGCTGTTAAGCACTTTCTTCGTCTGATAGTGGAGCCTCAATAATGCCTCCTGCTCAAGCGGTATCGTCATCATTGCTACTCTTGTTTTTTTTAATTACGACAATACTCGCGCGTTTATATCTAGAGCACTTTGAGGAATCCCAAGGGATAGACATATAGACTTGGTGCACTTCGCAGCGAAGCTTCGTGAGTGCGGTGTACTTTTGACATATGGGTCAATTAACGCGAACAAATACATAAATGCGGACGGCCTTGCTAGGCAGTTGGCCCGAGAATGCTGTACAAATCCTCAAGCTTTCTCTTTGGTATTGTCAAAAGAGACGAGCTCGCATCAAGTTGGCTATCTACAAAGCACAACCTCAACTCCAGTACTTCAGCAAGATGAGGCCCGCTTCGCCTGCTACTATTGAGAGATTCGCTAAACGCGCTTTATCGCGAAGTGGCGAATCATGTGTGCTACTAGGACGTGGAGTCCTGGGAAGTCTGTTCACAAGAATGGCCAACAGCAATTCCACTCACATGCACAATAGCGGCTAACTTTTATTCGCGCCCTTTTTGTGGATACCGAAAGGAATCGACACCGTCAAACATACTTCGGGCCTTTCTTCGAGTGCTTCTCGTAAGCTATTTGTGCATAAATTACGCACGTACCTGGACGTTCAGCACCATCTATAGATGCTGGGTTCGCACATAGCGAAGCACTGACCCACGAAGCAATGTTAGCCTTCTATTGCGCTTCTTTACGTGCAAGACCACCGCGTAATTTTTGACGGAGTAAAACAAAGCTAAAATAATAATTATCGATAGTCATTATCATCAACCGCAATTCTATTGAAAGCACCCGTGACCGGCTATGATTGGGCGAACTCACTGTAGGTAACTTGTTATGGTTGATGAATGCGACGTATATCACTTCAAAGCTGTTCACTATAGGCCACGCGATGACTTCAGCGTGGTTTCGTATTGTTGCGAGGTCATTTCGCTTTACTAAGTGACCTAATAAATGCATATAGTTGCTCAATCGTTCACTGCGAAGAGCTACAAGTACGTGGGTCAGCGGTTTTAATGACTAGAAACTGCGAATGGTTTCCTTGGCCTCCAATCGTATGGACATAGCAAGCACTTCAATATCTGACATTAAAGCAAGTCGACATAGCTTCTTCCGCTTTGTCTGGCCATCAACACAAGCAAATGAAACGTATTTTTAATTTCGTAACCATTATCCTCATTGTGCCGCGCATAGCACGAAAAATCAGTCGTAGATGAACTCAAATACGGTTCCACCGTGTTCGTTTGGAAAAGTTCGGGAAACCACATCTGGTTCACGCGAGGGCACGGTGTATCCGTCGTCAGCTCGCTGTTGCTCCTCGCATGGCTTTCTGGCATATAGTTCGTGGCAGAGCCTCCTGTTGTTGTGCACAGAGGGTGCCCAATCTCCGGGGTGGCATCGCAACGTGGCTGCTTTTTTCGAGGCCTCCCCGGCCCGACGTGCTCCGTCTGTCCATCACTGTCCGGCCCCGGCTGCTATCGGCTGAGAAGATCCAGGTTCGCTGAAACGTCAGGAAATAGGCAGACTGTGACGCCAGGCTCCGCCGCAGGCTTCGGGTAGTGCATGCCGGCGCACTTTCTCTTTTTTTCAGGCAAATTTCTTAAGTGCGGAGCCCGAACGCTGGGAAAAACGAAAATTAATTTGACGATCCGGCTTCAGCGCCAGCCTTTATCAAAGATGACCTTGCTGTAGCGCTGGAGAGTTAACAATATAAAATGTTGCATATTTTTTACTCGAGCCTGGTGCGTATGGGCGCGTATGTATATTGAAACTGAAGAAGACATTGATTATCTTACTTAGTGTTAGTGCGGCCGCGGAAGACCTGCGTGCGATAGGCTGAACGCGTTTATTTTGAAGCAGAACAGACTTCACACTCTCGACAAAGACGTAGCCGTTATTGATTTTTTTTTTTTGCGGGAGAGGAAGTTCAACGACCCTTTATGTGGGCGGCTTGTGTGTAAATATGCACAGACACAAAATTGAAAAAAAAAAAAAGATTTGCGGCTGGAGTACTTGAAACCCTTTGCCGCCATCCCGTCTTTCCCGCGACTCCCATCGCTTTCGAATGCTTAGTACTCAGCGCTCCCATCTTCTAGGGTAAAAGGCAGTCACGGATATTTGTACCGGCTGAACGTGAAATCCTGAAACCCAGAGAGAGATAGAGAGAGAAATAAATAAAAGGGAGAGACAGGGAGGTTAACCTAGAAGAACTGGTTTGCTACCCTGTACAGGGGTGGGGGAAAAGGGTCGGAAAGAGGATAGAGATAGATAGGATAGAGAAACTCAAGCGTCTACTTAACCAGCTACTCTGAAATATCAGACGTCCTGCGATATTAGTCATCATACGTTACGTGCGCTGCTGATATACCACGTCGTGAACATGTCGTCATACCCTATACCTCTATGGACGTTGTCACAACACATTGTCCGCATATTTCGGTAGCTTACAGTGAACGAGTTTATCGCAATGAATCTGAAACAGAAATCCCCAACCCCTTTTGCATTCAAGGAGGCACGGGGTTCCTCACGAAACTGTGGGGTCTTTCGTATTGGTTTCAAATGTTGATATACTAAACCTGAAATCCGATGTCTTAATTTTTGCATCGTGGTTTTTTTAAACAAGACGAGAAAAAAAAATGAACTGAAGAGAGGCACAAAGAGTCCCTGAAGCATTAAGTGGGGCCTCTTCATTTCTTATAAAGTAAAGGTCACCTTTTATGAATAGTCCTTTGTTTTGCTCGAGAAGACGTGACGCACTCACAATTTCAGATTGAATTTTTTTTTTCGATAAAGAACTGCCTAACACACTAAGTGCAGTGGCGGGAAGCAAACCTACCTTGGTAAAACTTATTGACTTGCATTGCTGGGCAGTCCTGAGTGAGAGGAAGTGAGGAAAAAAATTGCAAATGATTAGGTTTCAGATGCTTTAAAATTTTACTCTAGGTGGGATGATAACAACATGCTTATCTAGAACATCTGATGATTTGCCTTGTTCTGCAGAAGAGATAAAAGAGTTGGGTGTCTATAACGCGCACGAACAGCGATAAGGATTAATGTCACCTTGTAATGCATTTTATGTGCTAACAGATATTCAGCTTGCAGACACATGCGTATATCAACACGAAAATTATGCACGTTTAAAACTGTACTAATTAAATCGAATGTTAGAAAAACAAAAATAAATTATGCGATTCGAATGAAAATAGCATGAAAAGTGCGTTAGAATTTGCCTTAGATTTAGGTAATGGGGGGCCATTGCTAAGTGCCGATGTTCAGGATGGCGGATTACTCCAGTGCATTATTCTAAGTGCATTATTCAAGATGGTGGATGTCGGTGGTCAACACTACGTGTTCGTCGCCCATAGCGTTAAGTTCAGATATAAATAAAACACATTACCCATACAAAGTGTATTAACTCTCACAAGGTGTCTCGCCTACTAGAAATTGTAAACGAAAAAGAAGGCAGCCGTTGAATACGTCATATCGTGGTCACAATTTCGGCAACGTATGGTACATGCTCAACCGCGCTATAGATGTATACGCGTGTGATAAATCATGCAGATTTTATATGACCGCGATGGCGGCAACCGTGCAAGTGCCGTGGAATACGTTTCTCTTCGTGAAGCAAGTAGTATTGTGTGTTTATTTTACTCACATCGCTCCTAATATCGATGTTTGTGCGAACGACGCGACCATGGAGTGGCTGCGTGGGCCTGAAGTTGTTCCCGAGAGGCGCCTTGGGGTGGAACGCGTCACCCTGCATCAGCTTCCGAGTGGCGAACAGCTGACCACCATGTGAGAAAAAGGCGGGAAAGAGAAGGAAGTAGAACATTAAGAAAAAAATCAATACGTCACTTAATCAGAATAGCTGTCTGGCTAAGCGATCTGTTCGAAGCCCAAATACATGCACCTTTCTTGTCAATAAAGCCCAAAATTTTGAGCAGATTTTTTGAAGTGCTCTCTAGAGTAATTTAATCGTGCCACTGGTTGTGCAAGTTAACACCTTGTTATCACAGAGGGCTTTGCCCGGAAGTCGGCATAGTCAGGCTAGTATGATGATCTTTGACAGTATACATAGAGCAATATTCACGCCAGTGTTTATGAACTTGCCGCAAAATGCTAATCTCTACGCAATATTAAGAACGTGTTGCTGGACGAGCTGGCGAATACTTGACTAAATCTTAATTTCAGCGCTGAAAGACAAACACGGCAGAGCTTGTCCTGTCGTCTGTCGTGTACTCGTATTTTTCGGCGCTAAAATGGAGACGTCGCTAAGTATCTCCGGGCAACTAGCCACGCTGAAGAAATTTGACGAGGTCTCTGCCTGACGATTGCTAGTTTTACTTTGCTCTTGTTTCCACTGGTGGAGAGAGTCACCAAGACTCTCACTTTATAAGGCTCTATATGAACAAACTTGGTCAAGCAAAACGCCGATGATGAGCGATGGCAGCGTGTACCTGTTGGCGCGTCATGTACAGCGGGCGGTTCATCAGGATCCAGGTGACCGTCTCCTCACAGCCGGGCGTCGTGCTCGAACCCTCGTACGTCATGTAACTGTCCGTCTCCGGAAGCAGGTCGCGGATAGACACCGACTTCACGGCCACTTGGGAGCCTGAGAGTACCGATCGCAGCGCTAAGAAACAGGGCAAATATCGCAGATTGTGACAAAACACTCGCGATTGCGGTTTCAGCTTCTTATAGGTGCTATCACGTTTTTGTCTCCGTCATATGACCCATGATCGGCGCTAAATGCCAAATTTTTCCTGGAAATACACGAGCACGCACCCGCCGCTCTAACGAAGCAGCAGAAAAAAAAAAAGATCACGACCACTAAAGCCTGGGCGCGTATTAGTTCAGATGGTACGAGAGTTCTTAGGGTCTAAGCACAGCTTTATTAGTTGCCGAGTCAGGGCTGGAACCTATCACTGTCCGTAAGTGCAGAAGAAGGTAAATTCGAGAAAACTTGGCCATCAGCTAGAATACTGTCGTATTCATCTCTTTCGTGAGCTAATTCATTTTTATTCGCTTTTTCTCTATTTCTTTTCGAAAGGTCTCCACTGAGTTCCACCGAAACCAAAAACTTTTCCCGCGAATAGTCCTCCCCACTCCGCCTCTTCTCATAGACGGAATACATGCCCACTCGTAGAAGTACCCGCGCGAGTTCTCTTAATTGGGACAGCACCAATCCTGCTGAAGGGACTTTGGCCCATCGCGATCCACACGCGAAGCATCCATCTCTTTGCGTTCCTCCGAGACGAGCTATACAGCCGCCGAAGTTCTAGCGTCGGGCAAGGAACGGAGATCAACTAGTGCGCAAACAAAACGAACAGGAAGCACGCAATGACATCTAACGAGCATCCGACGAGAAGGTGAAGAGAAAGAGCATCGCGGCTTCAACATCGGACCGATGAAGGGACCCTGCTGGTGGCGCTGCCGGACCGCTAGCATATCCGGCTGCAGTCCACTCGCATGGATATGCGCTCGGTTCCACGAAAAAGCATCCCGCGCGACCGATTAGGAGGAGGCCTCATTAGCCGCCGATGGATCGGAGCCCAATTACGAGGATTGCCCATCGCGGCAACAGACGCCGCTGCAGAAGAAGCCCGCTTCAACACGTGGTTCGCCGCCGTGTAGACCGAACTCCCGAACCTTTCCCTTTCTCGCCAGAGCTGGGGAGAAAAACAAGGAAAGAAAGAGTCGCACACTGTGCACCAAGGGCGAAGCGTTACGCAGGCACGAACTCATTCGCGACGTACCCGTGGCACTGCTAATACCTCGATTCTGGCGGTGCCCGGTTCGCAGATGTGGCGTGAAACGCGACGCTCTGGGTCAAAAAAAAAAAAAAGAGGACGCGCGGGTCGTGGAAAGGAGGAGTGGAACGCAATCAGTTTACGAAACTGCAATCATTATGCGACAATATCGCGGGCGACTGAGATAATAGCGTCCGATAAGCTGTATCGCAAAACTGATGCTTGATTTAAACCACGAACCGCAGTGAAGTTTTCGTTCCCCTTTGGGGAACTCTCGCTTCTTTTTTATTTCAAAAGCGTATGACACACTGTCCTTCAGCTCGGCTGCTTTTCTTTCCTAGTTTGGTAAGACACTGGAGCAACCACGCCTGTACTGCAATACCGAATGGCGAATCCGCACGACAACATCGTGTACCGCTCACAATTGGGGTGGCTCGTAAACCACTCAGTTTCGAGAAAGGGGCAAATATCTGCGGGTCAAAACTCGTGTAAAGATAAAGCGAATAGCGCCCGAGGTACTTTGATCCCATTGCCGATTCAATTGCACTTCGATTCGAATAAGCCATTGTCGTGTGCCACGTGGCTTTAAAATTGAGAAAATATAACGCGCTGTGTTTCCCGACGTGAAAGTGTTGTTCAGAAGTGCAGATTTTCAAGCGCAGTGGAGCTCGAATACGCGGCCAGTACGCATGTGCTTCTAGCAATGATCGAGAGTTTTTTTATTTTATGTTCTTAAAACACGGTTCTTGGGTTCCTGTTCCTGTGGTTAACGGCGTCGCTGTCACCGTTGCCGTCACCGTTGGTGGCGCAACGAGTAGACATCGAAAAGTAATCGATATACACAAATAATAAAATGAAAAAAAAAACACACCTAAGATAGAGTGGTATTTGAACTCACGCCCTTTTATTTGGCAGCCTAGTATTCTACCACAGAAGCACGCTGCTTGAATGTATACCTCGCAGAAAGGCCCCACACGGGCGTCATGTCAAGAGAATCGCGTTAACCTGTTTAATATAGCAGGGCAGAGTAAAATAATAGCCAATTACACAATGATAATTACGCAACGAGGGTGTGGTTTAATGCTTCCCATACGCTGCGATGTGCCCAGCCATGATTTTTCATTGTCATCAGCCATATTCAGCAGCAATAAAATGTACATAATGCCTTACAGATGTGTAGCGGGTACCTCGATTATCCGCGAAAAACGCGAATAGCGTAGTGGGCGTACAGTGCTCGCCAAAAAATTATGATTTGTGACGTAGTCTATAACCTTGCGTAAAGTAAAAACTTCACACTTGGCTTTGTCTCAACACGAGGCGGCGCTCAGAAATTGCGTTAGACAGCATAGTTAATGCCCATAAATTTTTCCAGTTTTTTTTTCTTTTCAATTTTCTTTTACTATTCTACTTCAGGGTATTTCAAGCTCCGGCGTGAAGTTAAAAAAAAACAGACATTTACATCGATTTTCTCTTTCAATAAGCAGCCTAATATGTTTTGAATAAGGGCTTTATCAGAGTAAAATGGTTCATTGATTCTGTCTCTTTTTTGCCGACGAACGTCTCACCCAAGCCATCACACTAAGAGAGACTAACAATTAAATTTGCATATAATATTAATGGGAACAATGCGCCAAAGACTACATGCGTCGTATCAGTCCGAAAACAATACCGAGTTTTAGAGCTGTATAGATAAGACTCGAGTTCATCGGGTCTCCGTGAGTGCGGAGCAGACAATTTAGGATGGGACTTGTCCTAAGTACAAGCGAACGCGAATGAATGGCGCTCGGTTCTTCACAAATTCAACGCAAAGGAACTTCTGTTTCGATTTTGTTGCGACTCATATTTCTGAAAAATATGGGTCGCAACGCTAAGCCATATAGTGCTTATCGTATAACGCATGTGCAGTGGCGGACACTCAAAGTGATTGGGAACGCATAGCTCATTATAATGTCTGTGGTTTTACGTCCCAAAACCACGATGTTCACGGAAGATGCCGTAGTGGAGGACTCCGGAAGTTTCGACCACGTGGTGTTCGTTAACTTACACTGACATCGCACAGTACAGTGGCCCCTACCATTTCGCCTCCACCAAAATGCGACCGCTGCGACCGGTATCGAACCCACGACCTTTGTTTGGGTCAGCAGCCGAGCACCTTCGCCACAGGTCTTTCTTTCTTTCTTTCTTTCTTTCTTTCTTTCTTTCTTTTTTTCTTTCTTTCTTTTCCATAATTAACCGAAAACATTAAATTCTGTATGTTCTCCTGGGCTAAAAGCTGTAATGAAACAGCTTGACTGGGGCCCAGAAGACCAATTACACGACAACAAGTGACGGGGGAAAATATTTGCACCAAATGCACAAAACGCAATCGCACGTGGTAGAAATAAGATATTTACAAAAAACAAAGCGTGTAACAATACCTGTGTATGCGTAACAGGGAATCGTTTTTGAGTGAACACATCTCTTACAACAAACAACAAGAACAGAATACCCAAATTTATATTTAGAGAAAGAAAAAAAACAGCAATAGTACACCTGTAATTCTGGCAGTAAACCACGCGAAACAATAATATCAACACAATATAATAAAAGAAAAGCATGGTAGCTAATCATACTCAAAGGTATACAATCAAATGTAGCAAAACATGGCGGACGAACGCATGGCTCAGAGCACTCTATTCTAAAGCTGTCCAGTAGGTGAACGATACATGCATACACTCAACCACCGTTGTAGAATCAGTGTCAGTTATTTTGATAACTTTAACAGGTGGTGTCCGCTACGTAGAGCTACAATGACCGAACGACATTTAGCTGTCGGGAACTCAAGCTCAAGTTTATGGGCGACGCTCGCGCGGCCGAGCTATGCATTTCCGGAGATAGACGCTGTCGGCGAAGGCGGTTTGTCACTGGATTCGGTAGCGGCGGCTGCAAGGACACTTGCGTAGAGGGGAGAAGCGATTTTAAAAGAGAAAAACTGAAAGAAAAAGTGAACTCCGCAACTGTCTTCACCAAAGCGCGACACCTCAGCAGTGAATCACAAGGGAAGGGATAAGGACGAGATAAATAAGACGGAGAGAAAAGTAAAGATTAAGAGAAAAAAAGTCACAACTTTACCGCAAAGGCTAAGCAATGAACGCGATAGCAACAAATTGGAAGGTCACGAGCAGAATGGCCAGCAGATCGAAACGTACCCCACGTTTCTCACACACGAATGACGCACGAAACGTACTTGCAGGCACAGAATAACGCGAATAAGCGTCTCAGTTGTTACTTCACTGTGTCTGAAAAGCGCGCCCTTTTTCGCAAACGGATCCTGTGCAACAGTTGCAGTGACCTTTGTGCGCCCGGTAACTACAACAGAATTTCTCCGACCAAACTCAAAGGCTAGCCAAGATGTACGGTTGTTCCCACTGCAAGATAAGGGCACGCGATCGAGCGTACACCCCCCCCCCCCCCTTATTCTCTACGCGGGCCAAAGTACGCGCCAGAATAATATTTTTCTTTCTAGCGTTTTAATATATATAGAGACGTATACATATACGGTGCATGGCATCGACGCCGACGTCCACGCCAACGCCGGCGGCGAAATCCAGCCTAGGGTGTCCATATAATTGCTATCGCAATGGTAAAAGATTGGGAGATGGTTAGAGTAATCCGTGAATGGGGCCTCGATCGGCGAGCGGTCGTCGAAAACAGGACGAAATCCTTTCGAGCGTCTCCAGTGCGTGGATGCGCTTCTCGTTCGGCACGGGGCACTGCTATAGTCAGCAATAGTTACATTGTGACGCACCACAGATGCCCTGCCGCGGTGGTCTAGTGGCTAAGGTACTCGGCTGCTGACCCGCAGGTCGCGGGTTCGAATCCCGGCTGCGGCGGCTGCATTTCCGATGGAGGCGGAAATGCAGCCGCCGGAAATGTCGTCGTCCTACTGCACAGGTCAAACTCAGATTTGGGTGCACGTTAAAGAACCCCAGGTGGTCGAAATTTCCAGAGCCCTCCATTACGGCGTCTCTCATAATCATATGATGGTTTTGGGACGTTAAACCCTACAAATCAAATCAATCAAGCACCACAGATGCAATCAGAGAGCTCTGCTCTTGCGCGGAAGCGGGAACGGCAGTGTTGGGGGCGAAAGCAGCGTCGTGGATATTTTCAGTTACGATAAGAGCAGTAGGGTCGCTCGACGTTGCTGTGGAAACCCAGACAGAGTGGAATCTTCAGACTGTCGTGCAATCGATTTCAGCAACTGCGTTCAATCGAAACAACCGACGCTATCTCGGCGTGACCTGTGAAGGGGAAGCTGACGGCAGGGGTAGCTCTGGCCATTCCCTTCAGTACCAGGGAGGAAATGGCTGTCACCTACAAGGGTTATGTTTTTGCTCATTATTAAAGAAAAAGAAAGATACGACCCGCATCTACATGTTACACTGTAAATGTCGAAAGACGATAGTCTTGCGTCTGGAGAGAGTGAACAAAACGTTTATTTGATGTTCTGCGCAAGAAAATTGGTGAATGGTATTCTGAAGGCACTGCGTTAGGGTGCCTCGAGCGTGTACCGAAGGCGAACAAGCGCATCTAGGCACGTTTGGCACGAGCACCATCTGGCACTTATCTTCGAAAACGAAGGCGTGCGCGACCGCGGAGAAAGATGCGCGCCGGTCACGGAGGTGATAAGGTGTAGAATGCAAAGCGACGGGCAGGTGCCACCACCGTGCCGTCGTAGCAAAGCGTTGGAAACACCTTCTTGAGCATCGCGTTGCAGCGCAGCGCGTTAAACGCTACAGTCCTTAGAGTTACTTGTGTGTGCCTCTTCTAGTATAAAGGCAGACATACAAAACATAGACATGTTGTTATATGGCGGCTCAAATATGCGCAATATTTGTTTTTTAACTGACAATCCTACAACGATGAACGCTAAACCTTAAGAAATATTGGTGGGCGCTGCGGATGGGGTTGACCGTTTAGTGCTGTTTGAGGTAACGTTAGGGCGGACAAACAGACAAATGTACAGACAGACAGACAGACAGACAGACCAAAATTTTTCCGTCGAAGGTCCCCAAGAAAGTCTATCGTCTTAAAAAAACGTTGTACTAAGTTGCGGAAGGCTGGGTCATGGCAGAACTGGCGGGCCCCTAGCTGTCTCTTCTTACACTAGAGGGGAAATCTCGGCCAGCCTGGAGACACCGGGAATTTATGCCTAGTTTTATTAACCGCTGATACCCTGTTGTTTCATAACGGCTCTGCTGTGTAACTTCTGTAGCGCGTTATGTGCCACAGAAACTGGCAAAGTCCTACAACTCACCGCGCTGGTTTACTAAATGTAAACAAGGAAACACACGGGCTTCAAACACTGATTAGGGGACGTACCTTTGGAATCTCTTGTTACCATCCGTTACGGAGTCCTTAGCCGGTGACTGAGTGCCTACCGGTTCGGGATTGTAATAATTTTCCATCTACGACACACTTCAAACCTCGCCCTAAACAGCTGTGCTGTAAAAGAATTGTGCGGTATATATACTCACCGATTGAAACGCGAAAATGTGGGGTAAGTATAACGCACGCTGTTTTGTTTCGCTGTACAGTTCATTTCATATTTGAGTACTGTTGATTCGAATGCTTGCGACAATGCAACAGAGCCAATATCAACTTTAGCGGCCACGCGGTGCAGCTCCAAACTCCGAGATGAAATGTGGGCCGTCCAGTGAGCCCGTGAGGAGACAGGGACTCTGGTCCTCCACGGGGGTGGCCTAGCCCCAGACCACGAATTTGCGGAGTTTGTTTTTAATAAAGTTGTTACCACGACCACCAGGTTTGCACCCCCATCGTGAGGTTACTACGAGCATGTGCTCGTAGGAATCATTATATATATATATATATATATATATATATATATATATATATATATATATATATATATATATATATATATATATATATATATATATATATTCCGTGTGTACCGTGCATTATATCAGCCATGAGCCACGGGGACACGAGGAGCAGATGCAAAAATTCTCCGACTGGAAGCGCTGGAAGAAGTGTATGCTCCTACATCCTGATCGTCGCACATCCCTCACCTTTAAAAGCCAGGTGCAGAAGTTGACTGGTTAGAAGCCGAAGCTCTACGTTGGCGGAGTCTCGTAGCTGGAAAAGAAATAAACATAATGAGTATCCCATAATTACTTGTAAAAAAAGGTCATTGTTTTTCTTCATAGCCACGCAGCCCTCTAAGTAAAAATATCGCTCTTCTACAGTGAAAAGCGGCATGACATACATACTGTGATGTATTGTTGAATATTAAACTGGCAGTTTTTTCTGTATTATTATTATTATTATTATTATTATTATTATTATTATTATTATTATTATTATTATTATTATTATTCCCGTACTTTTCGAAAGTCCGCTACCATTTACTTTCATCGTGATACATGGACCGCTGTCACAGATCTCCATAACTCATTCATTTTTTTCCCTTTTTTAACCGAATAGCGGGGTACTTGCGTCCCAAAACTGGAATGATTCATTGAGGTAGCTGTGTGTGTGTGTGGCCAGAATGAAGGAAGGCAAGGCCCTGCACACGTGCATTTCTCACGAGCCGTCAAGCGGCACGCAGTGTCCAAACACGCATATTCACTTCACGGGAGCACTGCTTTACTATCGAATTTCAGTAGCGTACGAAGCAGCCTATAGATGCACTCAGAATTGAATACAGTGCGACGCTGCATTGTCGAGAAGGCGTTTTTCGTGCATATTTCACCTGTTATCTCGTCGTCGTTGCATAAGTAATCGCGCCGAGTGTGAGTCTGTCAACGCTTGCGAATATTGCGCTGCACCGAGGATTTTCCCGTTGTCTTTCCAATAACGAGATGCGGCACTTTGATTCGTTTGCGACTCTCGATGATCCATACATCTTGCCACGAAAGACCCGACACGCGAACGTTGGCGGAGGGATGCTTGAGACAGATATCGACTCAAGTCATCTTGTTTGGACATACCTGAATGGAAACTGTGAATAGGTAAATAACAGTACGCGTCGGCGTGACGAGGCGTGCCAGCCGCCACGGCATCGCATTGCCACGAATAAATCGCGAATTTTAGAAGCAGTTCACCCAAGTGACATTATTTATTCGTGCGCTTGAACTGACAGTTATACCAAGTGACAAAGCTTGTGCGAAAGTAGAAAAAGTTATCTAAAACTCCGTGTTCTGAAACGCCGAATATCTGTTGTACTTCGGTTCTGCTAAACTAACTAACTAACTAACTAACTAACTAACTAACTAACTAACTAACTAACTAACTAACTAACTAACTAACTAACTAACTAACTAACTAACTAACTAACTAACTAACTAACTAACTAACTAACTAACTAACTAACTAACTAACTAACAAACAAACAAACAAACAAACAAACAAACAAACAAACAAACAAACAAACAAACAAACAAACAAACAAACAAACAAACAAACAAACAAACAAACAAACAAACAAACAAACAAACAAACAAACAAACAAACAAACAAACAAACAAACAAACAAACAAACAAACAAACAAAACAAACAAACTAACTAACTAACCTGGCTACACAAGTGCTTTGTAATTAGCTTCATTGGGCAGTTTCAGAAAAAGGATATACCAGGGCCTTGCCTTTGTAGCCACGCATGAGCGCGCCTACAAGAAACTCAAAGCCCACAAACCCTATTCTGAAACTGCTTGCTATTCATCCACGGGTACTGAAGTGCATATCAAGGCTAATCAGGCTAATCATATCAAGGCTAATCATATCAAGGCTCGGCAAAGAGAATCAGCGCGACGCCTTAAAATGAGCGAATGATATTCCGAGGCAGAATGAAGTAGCCGTACTCACCTTAATGATGACCGCCAACGCGACGAGACCCTGCGCTCGTTGCCTTGCTTCGGACACATTGGCGTACAGGTCACAGTTGTAGCCCATGATCTGGAGCTGCGACAAATAGACGGGCCTCTGTACCTTACAATAGGTTGCTGTGGGAAACCTACCGGCTGTATTTTGACTTCTTTGTGTTTTCTTAAGCTTTCAGTGGCCCTTATTGCACGTTTTCAAGAGTTGAGATTACGATTCTGTTACTAAAGCGAGTCTTTGCTCGCCGTATTTGTCCCCAAGGTTTTTGGTGTCAGTAGGCGAAGCACTGATCGATGTAGCGGAAATTGCCATAATAATACCCTGTGTCCAAAACAATGTCATAAAAAGTTAGCCGATAGTGAGCTCATTGTAATTTGTAGTTGCGTAGACCACGTGAGCGTCGTCATGGGCTTTCCCGCGACTTGCTGATTTGACAAGGTTTAATAATAATAATAATAATAATAATAATAATAATAATAATAATAATAATAATAATAATAATAATAATAATAATAATAATAATAATAATAATAATAATAATAATAATAATAATAATAATAATAATAATAATAATAATAATAATAACATATCCACGGGTGAATGATGATGAGTGCGGGTCCGTCCATCCCTCCATCTGTCTGTCCATCTGTCTGAGGACATGCTGTGCTGGCTACGCCGGAGGATTGGATTGCCATGGACCATAAGGAGCTTCGCGCCCAATAGCTTTGGGGGCTTTATGCACCAAACTGATAACATGATCATTAGAGACACTGTGGCAGGAAACCTTCAGAAGCACCGATCACCTGAGAATATTTTTTAAAGTTCAAATCTAAATCTGAGCACGTAAGCCTCTCGTATTTTCGCGTTCACCGAAAATGCGGCTGCCATGGTCAGGATTCGATCCTGCAACCTTCTGGTCAACAGAATACAACCACAAAACTACAACGACGCGTAAGCCGAGGGTTGGTTCGAATAAACGCGGCTATGCCGTTAAGGACGCGTACCAACCGACGAACAGTTCTACAACTTATAATTAAACTGCTTTACGAAAGCACGTCTTCACATAGATTACAAACGGAGCATTAAATTCTCTTCCGCTCTGTGTAGGTTTACTGGGGCCCGTCTCGACTGTCCAGTCCGGTGTACACCAGTCACCTCCCAAGCAAACGCCGAATCACTCGTGCGGTCATCGGAGGGTGGAATTCAACAAGCTGACTCAGTTTGCTCGGGTTTAAACTTCACTGGGGTAGAGCGAGATCAAGAGGGGAGAAGTTCGCGCGCCGCTAATCGTGATGGCCGCGTTGTACGGAGAGCACTCGCGTAAGAATCGCCTTGATGGCTTTCCGATATCCGAGCAGCCGGAACGCCTCGTTGCGAGCAATCACGCCATCGCACTGTCTTTCTCGGCGAAGAATTCGCTCGATCGCTTTTTTTTTTGTTTTTTTGGCGATCGCTTACAAAACATGGAAACCACCCGCACGAAAGAGAAGAAGGTGATACGAAAACGAAGACGAGAAGTGGCAGAAGGGCTAGACGAAGGATCCGAAGACACAGGGACATACACAAGTCCGCATAAACGGCATTCCAATTTCTCCCCCCGTCTCTCTCTTTCGTTATATCTTCGTCGACCTTCGAGTTACGTTCTGAGAGTCACTCAGATGAGAACAGTTTTCGGAGAGGGCTCGAATAAAAAACTGCGGTCGATCGTTCGAGAAAACGAAACTGTGGAAAGTATTGCACCTCGCACACGCGTTCTTTCAATTTCGAATAAACTGGTGGTGGGCTAAAAACAGCAGCCTATTTGGAGCGCAAATTTTTTTAGCAGCCGCAACAGCCACAAACAAGCACTCAAGCCTTCATGGTGGACCTTCATCGTCGAATTTTTGTTAGTTGGTGGCCTTAAGAGTAATACCCGGCGTTAAACGTCGTATTACCACGTTCATGCGTGTGATTGCAATTGCTTCGCCCGTGTGGTAACGTAGAGGCTTGCGTATACACTCGCAGTTTAAAATACGAGTTCAAATCGCATTCGATTTGAAAATTAGATATTTAAACGTATTCGGTTATTAGTTTCTCGGGCCAGATATAAATATTACGAATACCTTCAGACCAAATAACTTTATCAAGTGACCAGAACACCTCTAGAGGAGAAAAAATAAGCACTTAACCAATACAATTTATAATATCCACTTTGGTACAAGCTAAACCACCATGAAAGATTTACGTAAATAACACTCCGAGGAATGACGCCTCAGTATATGCTTGATTTATGTAGAGACGAAGGAAATTCCAAGTTGACTTGTGGGTTTGTTAGTTATGTTATAATAACAGAATACGCATATTGTTGTGAGAGTTGGCCATTGCCAATGAGCAGCAACAGAGCTTTGACGGTAAGCCGAATTCCCGCCTTTTTCATTTTAATCCTCATCTGTTCTCTATTACTATCGGGACCAACTATCGGGACCAACTTCAAAGCTACGTCTTATTCAAATTCACGCTTTCGACGATGTGCAATCCATGTCATCTCTCTCGTAGCCGACCAAGTAAAAAAGGACTGAAGTGGGCCTCTGTTTCAGTGCGCAAGATGTCTCCGCGGGAGTTTTTACTTCGGAGGTTTCCCTTCGGTGGAGGTATCGACAACGTAAGAAGGTTGATGCAGGGTTGATAAATAGCAGGGTAGTCATGTGACGTAGAGAAGCATGTGACATGCAAAGTGGCAGAGGAAGCGCGCTATATTACGCAAACCTCTTGACCACACTAGTGATTACACTCAGGCGTGTGCAGAGGAGAAATAAAAAGGTGCCCTCCCAGTACTTTGTCTTTGCAGTGTGTTCACATCGTAAACGTCTCAGCAGGAGGGGCCCATTACAGCAGAGAAGAGAGGAGAGAGGCTGCAGTAAACCTCCACCCCCATATTACTAAGGAACCCTATGTACGCATGTCTGTGATCGCACTGCACTCTACAATGCCCTCCGCACTGTGTTTCTAGTGAAACGATCTCAAAAGATTGTGGTAGAGTGAAATACGCCATAATGAAGTTGCGTTACAGTGATTGAGATCAAATGTCAGAACAGTTTATCACACCAATGCACTGTTCCCATCTGTTTAAAAATTATAACTGATTAGGTTTGTGTGACAAAACTTAATATCTTTAAGAGGCACGCTTTAGTGGAGGGATCTTGTCTATTGTGCATTCTTTAACACGCACTTATTTAAGACGGAGTACCCGGGCGTTCTTGCTTTTCGCTTCCACCGACACATGAATGCCATGGTTAGAAATCGAACCCGCGTACTCAATCTGAGCAGCCCGACACCGACCTGTTAAGCTTCACCTGCTCGGTGCGTTTTGAGTCGGTAGGCCTTTTTGGCAGCTGATTCGACATTGTGCCGTCTATGTACAGACGAAGCGTCGCTGTGAGCGCTCACCTCTGCCGGGAAGACGAATCCGGAGACGGAGTGCTCGGAGCCTCGGTCTTCGGTGCGGCCGAAGTGCAGCCGCAGCTCGTAGACGCGGTAGCGGTACGACAGCGGTCCGAGGCTGATGTTGACGCCGCCCAGTTCGTCGTCGTCGGACAGGCGGAACACGATGCCTTGTCCCGTGTTCTGCAGAAGCCCGTCCACCTGCGTCCGCGAACAGTTCACCCCCCGCTGAGAAGTCTTGCCACGATCAAAGTTACATCACCGAATGACACATAGTAAATCGAAGCCAACTGAGGCACCGATATCAGAAAGAAGGACGCGCTAATGCCAGGCCATCATTCAGCTTGTCTATGATTGGGTTCAAGACATGTGGAGCTTTTAGCGGCGACAACGGCTAAGTAGCTAAACGTTTTCGTTCCACCAAGTGAAATGCATACTCATATTCATTAATATAACGCTGCTGTGCCTTGTAAGTGTTTCTTTAACGCGGTGACAGAATAACCGAAATAGGTTATTGCGGGCAAGCCCGCTTCTCGAAACATTGGCTGCAACGGCACCCTTTCTTCAATGGTTTCTCATCTCTTTAATGCCTGTTGTCTCACGATTCTTACTTAGTTACGTAAAAGCAACTTACTAAAATATTTGTTCCAACGAATTTATTTTGCGTCCATCTGTGCATGCAGTTCTGTGCATAGCAGCTGACCAGACTAATCACTGTCTTGTCTTTTCCTTGCCACCTTTCTTTCTCTCTCTCTCCCTCGTTATTGACCATATGAACCATACCAATTTAGGTACATTTAGTAATACTCAACGCTATCAAAATAAAGTTAAAATGATCGACACAGAAATTAACTACCCATATAGGATATTTTTAGATGGAGTGTCAATTGCGAAGAGGTTGAATTAGTTTTCTTACCACATGCACGTACAGTTGTTAATATTGTCTACTCTTTAAAATAGTCTGGTTTTTTTTATTGTCCGCTTAGGATGCCTACGATTGTCCATATTAAACAGATCGGTGTTGCCGTGCGCAGTGTCTAGCCGAGCTACGGCCCAACATCAAAAAGTAAACATAACCACCCATCATTTTGGCAAATACTCTGTTTGTGTACTCTATTTAAGCACACTCTGCTTAAGCGAAAACATTGAGCTCCTCACGGCAGCCTTGGCACGTAATTTCTACCTTAGTTGTTTCCATTACAGAAAGGCCCCGAGTTATTTCACTGCATCCTGAATATAAGCTGAATGATATCGGTCGTGATATGTATTGCGTTATCTACCGCAGTTTAATGCTGACTACACACAGAAGAAAATAGATGCCACGGACGTTATATTAGAGCCACAACCATTTCTTACTCTTGGCGAAGAGTGGACGCGATTGAGCGGTAAAACTAAAGCTTCTTTGGCCGCTGCCCCTGGGGAACGTATTAAACCTCCTCCGCACGCGAATGGAAGCATGTTTCTTTCGAAGATTGTTTGATTGTTTCCGAAGCAGCGGATCACTCGACCAAGCCTTCGTAGGACGTAGGGCCCGAATAGGGAGTCCCTTCTCGCGCCACGGCTGTACGGTCTCATCTTTTTCTCCGACGAGCCAGCAAGATGCCTGCAACGGTGATTCGAGTTATTACTCCTCGATACAGGCCTGCACGTCTCGAGTTTTTAGAAGCGGGGGGCGGTACGGGTTCGGGCAGAGAGCGGGAAAGAGGGACGAAGGGACTCATTGTTCGAGTGGGCCAAGTCTCGGCGCGAGATCCTTCTCCGGCCGCTGGTGCCATTTGTCTCGCGAGGGGGCGTAACCGTCGCGAAATGGGTTCTTCTCGCGATGCGCTTGGCGGGAGTGCCCCCCCCCCCCCCTTGTTGTGCACCGATAACGAGCCTCATTTCCGCTCTTTGTCGCCCCCAGATATCGGCAGAAGAAAGCGGCCATCACGTCCGGACCAGCTGGGGCCGCCCCACAGTCGCTGCTGCGACGGCATTGCGACGACGTTCGTGCGAGAACGGCTTGAGGGTCAGTGGCGGCGCCTGGTTTCGCGCGCTAGAGTCATGATTGCGTACTAATCTGCTGGGCGACAGCTGTTTTGCGTTTGAGAAGACTCAAGGGAATAATCTGCGCCGGCGTCTAGACGGGCATTGCGTCGGCATCCGTGTCGCGTGGTGCGAAATGCTCGTCTGAGGCACAGAAACTGACTATGCGTGGAAGGGAAAGAGAGAGGGGGCAAGGAGGAAAAAAATTGCCCGCAGCTTCCCTCGGGGGAACACTGAGGAGGATGCGGACCATATAATTGGTTAACGGGGTGTTAAAGTGCGACTTACTTGGGTCGATGGCTAAATTGGTTAACGTGGTTGTGAAATGGGGTGTTAAATTGCGACTCACTTGGGTCGATGGCTAAATTGGTTAACGTGGTTGTAGGAGGGGGTGTTAAATGAGTGAACACGTACACACGTATGCGAAAGGGCGGCGCTGGTCGAAGGGACGTCGATCATTGTGTTTGTGGATTCGTTGGAATTCATTTCACCGGAACCTTGGACGTCGACGCGCCGTACAAAGCGAGCGAGCGCCGACCTTGAGTATATATACAGCACGACGGCGCATGCACTGTCAGCTGTTGAATGTTCTCGAAGCGCGACGCCGCATGCGCGTCCACTGGAGAATCAGGAGAATTGTAGATGTCGAACGCGGTGTGTAGAGGAGGAAGGGTGCACAGATGGTGGAGGAGTGAAGCGCGCGCGGTGTGTAGAGGAGGAAGGGATGCACAGATGGTGGAAGAGTGGGCGACGGCGCGACGGCGCATGCGCGCGCGTCAGCTGTCGAATGTTCGAGAAGCGGTGCGGACGGCGCGGACGGCGCACTACAAGGCGCGAGTATAAGATTGATTGATTGATATTTAGGGTTTAACGTCCCAAAACCACTATATGATTATGAGAGACGCCGTAGTGGAGGGCTCCGGAAATTTTGACCACCTGGGGTTCTTTAACGTGCACCCAAATCTGAGTACACGGGCCTACAACATTTCCGCCTCCATCGGAAATGCAGCTGCCGCAGCCGGGAATCGAACCCGCGACCTGCGGGTCAGCAGCCGAGTACCTTAGCCACTAGACCACCACGGCGGGGCGCGCGAGTATAAGATGCTTCTGCATCTAAAAAAAGGAGAATGGTGGCGATTTCATTCATGCACGTACGAGCACAATATACCGGCTTTATTGTCATCATCGTGTAATTTTGATTAACCTCGAATTAACCTCGAATGGCGGAACATGGGAGAGGCCTTTGTCCTGCAGCGGACGTAGTCAGGCTGATGATGATGATGACTTTAACAGCCAGCAGCACCCTATATTAGAAAACATTCCGCAAGAATTATCCAATAACGTTAGCACTATACGCGTAAATACTATTATCCATGGTTCTTATTTGAGTATGAGTGAGATGGCGTAATGCACGTGAGTATATTTTATGCCGATTACCACGTGTTTTGCTTACTGCCACCTAATTAAATTACGTAATGGCTGCTGATAAGGAACACACCTCTCATCTAGCTCTGTGGTGCTGGCCATTCAAAACCGTTTGTTTGCGGCAGCACGAGATAACAATGAACGGTATGAGCCTGCAGAAAAAAAAAAGGGGGGGGGGGCTTTTTTTTTTAAACCATGGCAACCGCTTTAAAACTTTCAGTCGGTGAAGCTTGCCGCTGCCGCGGGTGTTGTTGCTCTCCTAGATAAGGATCATACAGAGAAATAAGGCACGCCGCTATTTATTAATCTAATGACTGCTAAAGAGGGTGATTACACCGAACTATATAAAATTCACCAAATAAAAATCACGGCTATATCGTGCCTTAGTGTTTTTGCAAAAAGGTACCACGAGATCTGGTTATTTATTGTTACTAGAATGAGTTGCTACTGCTGCTAATATTTCAATAGTTCTCTCAATTTTGCTTCGTCGTGGTACTCTCGGTAAATCTGCTAGCGATGGCACGTTACACGTGAATAACCTTCGCGAATTTCATCATTCACCATCGCTGAATTAGGTTTCTTATTTTGAGAACTTTATTCTGCCTAAATATTTAAAACAAAACCTAGGATGTGTTCACGGAATATTGTTTAAGGTAGCACTTGAGATAAATTCACTCAACCAGAAGCTTTACGACTGGTGATGTTAGAATTTATGAATTGTAAGACAGAGTCTAACACATGCCAATTCTGACGAAGCCACTGGTGTCTTTTCTAGGTGATGCTATTAATCTTTGCATTAAAGTACAAATATGAATGAAAAATATGAACTAATCAAACGTACGACTGATAAGAAAACTGCTAAGCCAAAGAAAGGTGCGTCACTTTTTTTATCACAGGATTATTTTTTAGCGCCGGAAAAATCTGATTACGAGATGATCGCATGAGTCCAACAATTGTCATCTTATTTTAGGAACAATTTCAAATTATTTCGCCCTGGAGCCGTAGCGGTGAAAAATAAATAAACGCTACCAAATTAATTAACCTTCGTTAACTAATTCTTACGCAATATAATTTTTTAAGTAGGCGTTGTGGGGCCCCCTCCACACACACACACACACACACACACACACACACACACACACACACACACACATACATATATATATATATATATATATATATATATATATATATATATATATATATATATATATATATATATATATATATATATATATATATATATATACTGAAGCTCATTCTTTCATTTTTGGGGCACCCAATTGAGCCATACTCATTCGGCCAATGCACTCGCGGAGAGGGAGAGGAACACATCCAGAAATCTTGCGTCTCGGCCACATAGCTAATCAACCAATCCCTGTTGTAGTTAGTTTATTTATTTAGGTACTTTTTCAAAATAAACGGTGTTAATGCAGTTGCAGCTCTTCATTTTTTTCTCAGCCGCACATAAGGCTTCTACCATATGATAAGATAAGAAAAGGGAGGCGAAACAAAAAACAATGATAAAGAAAAGGCACTCAGCCAGAGGGCATTCACCCTGAAAACAGAATATTTCGGAATATGACAGCTCAATGTGGGATGAAGCTTTTCATTGTTTCTAGAATTAAAAGGTTACGAACGTACTCCGAATGTTCGAGGGAAGGAAAAGCTTTTTTCTTTTTCAAATGTGGTGCACTTTTGTTCAGAGAAATGTTCATCATTTCGGTTATATTTTGTCACTTTCCCGAGCACAGTTCCTACAGCAAAAAGTGACAGCGCGGGTAGATTGGCCGACAAGGAAAGATGGTGGCGATGGGTGTCGGAAGGCCTGATAATAAGGTGTCTACTTCGACTTGCCGCGAAACCTGTGACATGCAAGCCCCCAATAGGGTTTTACCTTGTGATATAACAAGATTACATAAATGCGCAAGTGAACACTTACAGAAATGAAACGGGAAAAAAGAGGACGCGTCGAGATATGGTTTCGCCAATAAAAGTATGTACCCTGTGATTTGAAACTGCGATCGGCTTCAGGTTGGGGTCGAAGAGTAGCTGCCGCGGTTCTATGTTGACTGGAGACTGCCGACGTCCCGTGCTGCAAAGGCTCCAGGCAGGGTTCAGCCGACCCCAGAAGTCCGGACCTGCGGCAAAAGATGTCACCGGATATTAAGCTTGTATATCAATCAAATTTAGATAATTAGGTTGCCAAGTTTATGGAGGAAACGACTCATTACTTGAGACGTGCGTTGAGCATGCTTCACCTTGTAGTGTAAGTAAATGCAGAAAAGCCAGCTTCTAGTTTGTGCTTCCGTGTGGAGATTTGGTGTTGTAGCATCAGAACGTAATGTGCTGCTGATTATTAAGGCGAAAGCCTGGCAGCCTTAAATGCCTTGTGTCCGGGTCATCCTAAGTGAGA
The DNA here is from genome assembly GCF_043290135.1 of Rhipicephalus microplus. NCBI lineage: Eukaryota > Metazoa > Arthropoda > Arachnida > Ixodida > Ixodidae > Rhipicephalus > Rhipicephalus microplus. The sequence goes on from NC_134701.1 coordinate 259,480,210, forward strand.
GCTGACGGAACATTGTTAGATTTATTATTTTGTTTTAAAGACCTAGCCATTCATAAAGATGTTTTGACAGGCAAACATCTTGGCGTGAAGCTCCTTCTTACGGGAATATACCAACTATGTCGTTCAGACGAATAGCAAGCAAGGATGAACCTAGATGAGTAAGTCATTAGTCAATCAGCTGCCTTTAATACTTTTTTTCGAAACAATATTCCAGAGGCTTGGCTCTGGAGATAAATATTACAACAAATTGCTCGCTTCAACACAGTTGTATGTTGGTCATTTCCTTTGTGTAAAAGGTAGCGTCTCAAAAAAAAAAAAAGAAAGCGTGGATAAAGTATAAGCGACGTCTTCGGACAGCGTGTGCGTACATTTTTTCATAGCGAGCACCGAACATGAAACCAGGTGTAACGTAACGGGAGGAGGAGCTACTCGATGCCGTTAACGGGATGAACGCCTAATCACAGTTGATTACCGTTACTGACTGTCACTTAGGTTGAACAAACACAAGGTGTGTACAATGCACTCAATGACCGCCATAAGGGGAAGAGGCTGCGGCGTTGTTAAGGGGGTGGTGATTATCAAAACACGTCGCGTGACGCGTTCATGCCTCGTCGGTGTAAACGCGTGCTTGTAATCGCGACGGCTTTGTTGAACCTCGCACGTTTGCGTGTGCGCTCGGGAAGCACTTTGTTTGTTCGCGGCTACGTTATCTCTTCAGCCGACCTTGTTTTCTGTATCCTCGTGTAGAATGAGTGCGCCGCATTCTGCGAAGACAAGGAAAAAAGATGAACGAATACGACAGGCACAAGGACAGTAAGAGAGAGAGAGAGAAGGAAAGAATTGACGCGAATGAAGTTCCAGTGCGGAAGTTTCAATCAATCAATCAATCAATCAATGAAGCTTTATTTTCATAAATAGATATATGCAATTACAGGGATTATTTGGACCGATAGCCTAAAGTGGCTAGTGGACGGTCCAATACAATGTGCAACATAAAAAAGTGTACAGGTCAGCTCTGAGGTAACAACAACAACACAGTAATACATTTTTTCTTGCAGATATGCATACTTATTAGCTTGCAGCTAGTTTCTATACATAGGCACTTATTAAAAAAATACAATGAAAATCGAATCACACACACATGCTTACATGTCTTGACTCCACAGAAAAAATGATTTACATGCCATGCTGAAATTACGTGCCGTTTTAATCTCTAGGGGGACCGTGTTCCATATTTTTGTTCCACTAAACTGTATCAGTCTTTCTCCGTAAACATTAAAACATTTGGGCAGATTGAAATTACCATTCGAAGCATGTCGCGTATCGCGTTTAGGAATTGAAAAAAGATCAGCAGGCAAAGGTGAATTTCTATTAATTATGTTATTTACTGAAACAGCAATTTTGTAGTCACGCAACATCGGAACCGAGAGAATGCGTTGTGATTGGAAAATATTACTTACTGATTCACCTTGGCTTATGATTTTCAGTGTACGCTTTTGAAGTCGTTCAAGAGTTTTTAGATAACTGTTGTACGTCAAACCCCACGATTCCAGACAGTAACCTATGTGACAATGACACAATGAAAAGTAGAGTGTGCGGAGTATAGCTTGTGGAAAATATTGGCGAGCTTTTATTAGAGAATAGCAGCCATAGGCTAGCTTTGCGCACACACTTTGTACTTGCTCATGCCAGTGTAAGTGTTCATCAAAAGTGACGCCTAAATATTTAAAACAAGGAACTTGTTGAATAGGAGTGTTGTTTATTGTTAGGTTAAGAGATTCAGCGTCAATATGTTTCCTACGAGAGTGAAACACCATATACTTTGTTTTAGTACAGTTAACAGTCAGCTGATTCCTGGCAAACCATTCCGAAATGTTCGATAAATCGGTCATCGCGTCATTTTGTAAATCTGCTAAGGAGTGTCCTGTGAAAACTAAAACAGTGTCGTCCGCGTACATCAGTGCCCTTGACCTTTGTAGGGATCGCGGGACATCATTAATATAAAGAGAGAACAATATAGGGCCCAAAACTGAACCCTGTGGCACCCCGCATTTAATATAACCGTAGGATGATTTGATGTCACCAATGACTACCTTTTGTTTGCGTGCCGATAGATAACTAGAAAAAAAATCAAGCGAGTTACCTTTTATCCCATAAGAATGCATTTTTTCCAGTAAAATGGAATGACTAATAGCATCAAATGCCTTTCGTATGTCTAAAAATACTGCTATTGCTATGTTGTTTTCATGTAGCGCGGAATTAATATATTGCGTAAGCATCGAAACAGCAGTTGAAGTGGACCTGTTTGCAACAAAGCCGTGTTGCTGGGGACAAAGTACATTCTGTTCACCCAGGAAGCGCCTTAATTGCGACGAAATTAGTTTTTCAAGCGTAGTGTTAATACTACTCAGAACAGATATTGGTCTGTAGCTGTCCGGAAGATTCCGATCACCAGATTTATCTTCGATATCCTCTGCACTGTAAGGTAGCTCAGCTGGACGCCAAGAAGCGAAGCGATAGGACTGTCATAAGTGAGGGCTGCCTGGTTTGGACAGAGAAGCCGCAGAAGTCTAAAGGAGGCTCCAGGGAAGGCCGTGAGAGAGTTCGCAAGAGGGGATGGGGGGTGGGGGGTGGATGATCTCCATCTTCCGACAACGGGACGGCGTGCATCACAGGCTGCCGCAGTCTAGCTATACAGCAACGCAGCTCGCTCCACAGATGTGTGCATGCGCGCGCGCGACGCTCGAACACCGGCACATCGCCGCAATCGATCGCGTGGTCTCTCTCTGTTGCTGCCAAAACACGGGCCGCTGTTCATAAGGCAGAAGCGGCAGCTATGAAGAAGTTCCGCCGTTGCGTATATAACTGGTCGTCGTCGCGGCCGCTGTTTACCTTGTCCCCGAGAACAGCACAAGTGTCCGTCCTTTCCCAGCACATTGATCGAAGCCGGAAGAGAGCTTCGCTGAAAAAGTACGCTGCGGGTGGGAGTATAATGCGGCTGCAAAGGGGAAGATGCGCCCGAAGCGAGCGATTTCCAAGGCACGCGAAAGTGCAGTCGACAAGGATCTATAGTGCGAGCAAGTAGACGCAGTCAATGGCTTCCACGTGGCGACGGTGACCCGATTGGCCCACCTGCGCTTCGCGAAAGTGCGTCGATTATTCTCGATTTTACCGGGACGGTGGCTGCGCAACCTAATTCTGACGTACTACAGTGCCGATGTACTGCGTTAATTGCTTTTTCGCCGCGTGACTACAGCACACGCAGCTCCCACAGTGGTGGAGATACGCGCAATAACCTTGGTATACATAAAACGTCTGGTAACGGCCGTCTTGTAGAGGTATCGTGGCGGCTGTCTTGTAGACTCGCCCATGTCCGGAAAACGAAGCCCACTGAAGCGACTCCTCAGCGACAGCGTCGGATAGAAGGCAGCACGCAAAAGAACAGAGAAAGGCACACGCGTGCTTCGAAGAACCACGATATAAATTCATCCCGAAGTTTGCTCAGTCGTGCTTGTTCGTTTTTGTTTGTCAAAGGGAAGTTGGGCAGAACGTTTATTCAATCCACTGCCATCGATTATTCCTACAGCGAGCTCGCCTAATGCCCCTCATATCTCTTCGAGGGGTCGACTTGGCTTTGTATTTTTGAGGACTGAGTATGAAATGTTAGAACCGGAATCTCTACCGCACATGACGTATCACGTGAGCGTGTATACTGAAAAGCGTAAGTAGCGAAATGTGGTACTATGCCCATGTGGAAGGCAAAGCGTTGCGATAGGCTTCGGATAACTCTGACCACTCAACTTCTCTGGAAGTGGTTATCTACACTCGAGTGAACTACGTCCTGTACATACGAAATTGATATTCAGTGAACATAACTTGTGTAGTGGGAACATCTGTTTTTAGAACTTCGTTCGGAGTACAATGACATTGCTCCGCGTGAACAACGAACTAGTTTCTGAATTGTGGTCGACTTTGTATTTTACTACATAGGAACGCTAACTTAGGGCATGCAGGAACAAATTATTACGCATGGTTAGCACCACCGTGGTCTGAGCCAAAATAAATGATTGATGAATTCGTTACGACTGCATTTAAGATGAAAAAAAAAGCAAAATAAACCCGGAAGACCAGAGCTGTAGGTCGTCATTCCTCAGTGGGCTGGCCAATACACGACCAGGAATTACTAGCTTTTTCGAGCGTCATATTATCACCCCCTAAATTACTGCAAAACGCTCGAGCGTGTGCGGAATTCGCCATCTTTCGTTTCGTGAATAAGTAAACTGAGTCACACAATCGTAATTTCAACAGTATCCTTTTTTGAAAAAAACAACAACAAAATAGTCAGCCAATCTTCTCATTAGCGAAGTTTCCATCCGATAGTACGCTTAACTTCATTGTGATAAGCGTGAACGCTTGCGGTGTGTGCGCACTTTGTTAACAATATTCGCTCCGCCCGCTTATGACCGATTTTTTATTGTTCGTTAAGATATTTTCGCGAATGTCGTCGTCCCACTGCGCAGGTCAAACTTTCGGATGTCACGTTCGCTCCCATTCTAGAGACACAACTTGACGCACGTCAGCCTAGTCGGCCTATGTACGGTCTGTCGTACCTCCCACACTTCTGCAAACAGTGCTAGGCAAACTTCTCCACAGTTCGCTAAAAAACATATCTCGCAACTGTGCATAACGCACTGTGAATGTCAAAGCCCTTCGAAACTGTGTACAGCGATAACAGAAAAGCGCGCGAAGCCTCGCTAGTTCGCGCGTGGTTCGTTTATCAAACGCGGAGGACGGCGCTTTCTCACGAGTCTATACCGCTCGCATTTTATCCCGTTTCCGGTCACACAAAAGCCCGTATGTGACAGTTTCGGGAGTTCGCGCAGATCGAGGCCGTGAATGCAAACTGTCTCAATCGTACTCCACATAAACACGCAAGCGCATCGAAGCTGCACTCGGATGCCCAACTCTGTCTGTCTCACGCAAACACGCAACCACTCTCCACGTACCAGCGCTTTTCGAAGTGTACGAAACGTTGGCGCCGCTTATTTTTTTTGTTTCTGTTTTTTCCGGTCACGACGCCGCAAATGAACGCGACCGCGCACGTCACGCCGATTCTCTTTCGAGCGCGACAATTTCGACACAGGCTCTGCGGCGTAGATAAGAGTGCCATGAATCAAGATCCGCGATGGACGTGTCTACCCGCGAATCTTCTCTCTTCGTCCTGCCTTTCCCCCCATTCCCGCTCCCATTTCCCGTCGACTACCCTTCCCCCGCCATCTCCCACTCTCTTTCTCCTTCTTACACGCCCCCCTCCCTCCCGCATCCCCGTTCGCTTCTGCTATCAGATAGTGGCTCGCAGATCCGGCACTGGAAACGAAGGGAGAGAAGGGAGAGAACCGCGTCAAAGAGCGCGCAGCCGCCACGGTCACGGCTGGGCGCTCGCGTAATTAGCCCATTAAGGCTAATTAGTTCCGCTATTATTAATTGAAGCGTCCGATTTATGACGGCTTATCGAGAGCGCGAAAAGATGGGCTGCGCTAGTGCGCGCTGCTTGCAGCCGGCTATCTCTCGCTCTCTCAATTAAGAGAGAGAAAGAAAGAAGGAAGAGATACGTAGATGAAGAGAGCCCACAGCGACGAACGCACAGCGAGAAGAAATTGGCGGCGAAAACTCGCCAGCGACTTGGTCGAGATTAAAAAAAACAAAACAAAAACGAAACGCAGCGGCGCGCTTGATCACTCCGACGCGTCTTCACTGCACGATCATGAATTTCGTAAAACTTTTTTAAAAAGCCCGCCGCGGAAGGCTAGCCCGCGGGATTGATGACGATTGCTCACGGATTAAACATCGCCTTTCACGAGCGGGCAAGCTGTACTCATTCATTTTTTAACAGTTACCTCCCGCGGCCCGGCTTACCGAAGATATTCGCGCTTAAATCGCGGTGCACACAGCGAAGTTTCCACGCGCTTATAGAGATCGTTAGTTAGGTGGCTGACCCTCTCTCGAAACGTGTTCTTTTTTCCTCCCTCTATATGTCTTGGGTGCATATTTTCCGCGCTAGCTTATGGTTCAGTCTCGCACAATATTCTTCAAAGGCGCAAGGTGTTTCAGGGTGGTGAAATTATGATAAAGATATATGTGACCAGTGTCATAAAAAAAAAGAAAACACGTTGCCACAACCGTGCGCTTAGTGGTTACCACGAACTTCCATTTGTGCTCGAAACACGTTGAGAGGAGAGTGACACTAATTAGATGTAGAGTCATTAGCTCCGTATGAGCGCCTTAGACCGTTGCATCTACTCGCTTTTCTCTTGCATGGTCAGCGTGCTGCATACCAGCTGTGCTTGGATTAATTATATTTACTCAGAGAAAAATGATGTTTAAAACTGATTCATAAGCAGCTGTTGAATGTTAGAACCGATACCGATGTTTTAGCGGAGAGATGAACATTTATCGTCCTTTTTTTTTTTAAAGACACGAGCGCCGAACGAATGTCTTGTCTTCCATCCAAGAACTTTCGGTGGAGCCCTTACGTCTTGTTTACCGAATATTCAGAATAACTGCAAATGATTTCTGCGAAAACCCGCAAGGTGGCGGAAGTGTTAAGAAAGGCAAAGACAACCACCCGATGGTTGCACGAGGCCCCAAGAAAATCCACACGGAGAAAGAGAGAGAGAGAAAAGAAGGCTAGGAGATTAACCAGATATTGGAATCTGGTTTGCTACCCAGCACTGGGGGTGGGGAAATAGGGGCAAGAAAGAGGGGATATATATATATATATATATATATATATATATATATATATATATATATATATAGAGAGAGAGAGAGAGAGAGAGAGAGAGAGAGAGAAATTCGCGTGCACTCGGGAGAAAACGAAAAAAAAATGCAAACAGGAAGGGCGTTCTGGCTACAACGCTTACAGGGCCTTCTTCTGTGAAGTTGCATCTTGTCAATATTGTAAATGCTTTCCTCCGGGAGAGGTTGATTATCTAATTTGCTGAGTTCCTTACGAAGGCATAGTCGCTGTTCACCATACTTTAGGCAGTCACAAAAGACATGTCAAATGGTTTCTTCGCTGTCACAGTGGTCACACGCTGCGGTGTCGGCCATCCCCATGCGGAAAGCGTAGGCGTTGGTACGTGTAACGCCCAACCACTGCCTACATAAAAGGGCCTCGTCTGCTCGGCGAAGCCTCGATAAGTAGGGTCAAGCGAGTGCAGTCAGGCATGTTTGTTGGTGCGGCTGATTCCATTGTGACGTGGTTTGTTGACGAGCAAGCCAGCGGAGCTGTCGTGCAGCATCGGTTCTAAAAAGTGGTAGTCGTAGTTCATGATCTTCTGTGTGGGCTGAGCGGGCAGCTTGATCGGCCCGTTCATTGCCGATGATTCCGCAGTGATTGGGTAACCTTTGAAAAGCAATTTGGTGCCCTTTCTCAGTCAGGTTGTGTACAACCTCTGTTATATCTAGTACCAGCTGCTCGTGCGGCCCATGGCATAAGGCTGATAGCAGAGACTGCAGTGCCACCTTCAAGTCACAAAAAATAGTCTACATGTGTGTAGGTTGATCAATGACTAATTGTGACGCAGTGCGAAGGACGGCCAATTCTGACGCCGTTTATGTTGTTGCATGGGATGTCTTGAATTTAACCTTTGTGACCAACCTTGGTATCCTGACTGCTCCGGTTGAGCTGTTCGGCAGAACCAACCTGTCAGTGTATATATCTATGGAGTCTTGGTATTTTTCATACAAGAGAAGTAGTGTGAGCTGGTTAAGAACCGGTGACGACAAATCGGCCTTTTTCTGGACGCCAGGTATGATAATATGAATACTTGGTTAAGCGAGGCACCACGAAGGATTCACAGGTTTAGCGGCAGGAGAAAATGAAGTTGTAATCGATTCACAATGTGCGGTCGCTGTTTGTATTTCTCAAAAAAAAGCTCCTCAGTTGCCGAAAAATTTGTCCAGGCCCAGGGTTCAAACCCGGACGAAGTTCACGCTTTTCTCTCGTGTTGCCGGTACCGTGGCCGCTGGAAGTTTCTTTTTCAAAAGACTCGGTCATGCGTGATGCATAAAGAAAGAAGCTGGCAAAGAAATCTCAGTCGGACCAACAAGCGGCGTACATAACGAGCCCCTGCTTGCCATGCGCACCGGTGCACAAAAGAACGGTCCGTCTTTGATCCGCCCACACCGTTTTTCTTCAACGGGAGAAGAGAGCTGTTTGCTCGACCATTCGAACGAGCCTTTTTTGGTAAACAAGGCGCCGACTGTATGCTGGACACAGACGGAGAGCGCATGCCCCTAATACTTTTTCCTCAAGAAGCGGCAAAACACGGAGAGTTCGACCCGCAAGAGCACGCGTTATGCTTTCCAAGCGTCGGGGCGCCTTTGTTTTCCTTTTTAGGGGCGAAGCTCCTTAGGGCGTGGGCTGTGCGTCCCCTGTAGCCTGTATGTAGCCACCTCTAGTTTAGTTCTTGCAGTGTTCACTAGATGGCGGTACCGTCCCCTGTATGTAGCCACCTCTAGTTTAGTTCTTGCAGTGTTCACTAGATGGCGGTACCGTCTCCTGTATGTAGCCACCTCTCGTTTAGTTCTTGTGGTGTTTACTAGATGGTGGTACTTGTAGCTGATGATGAAAAGATGCAAGATGTTATATTTGTTTGCATCAGAGCAATAACCATTGTTTGTGTTGTGCCATTGAATGAGCGACTACTGAAAGCATTCTCTGTGGTAAAATGCGGCGCTGCAGTCTCAACATCATTACTTGCGCTAAAGAAATGAAAATAATCGACGTAGTTTTGACAATACGATTGACAATGTGATTGTGAGGCACCCCGCAGTAAGATGGCTCCAGAAATTTCGGTCACCTGGCGTTCACCTAAACCTAAGTACTCGAGCCTCTAGCATTTTTTTTTGCCTCCACTTGAAATGTGGCTAAATGCGGAATCGATCCCTCGAACATAGTTTCCTAAAATTAACTAGAGAGGACCCTGGCGCTGCGATATCGTTCAGCGACCATGGGAATGATGGGCAGTACACACATTTGCCTAGTCTTCGTACTTGCGGCTTCGCTTATTGCCGTGTTTTGGTTTTGTTTTGAAAGAAAGATTCAACCCTTTCGAACTTCGTGATCCGATTTGGAAAGCTAAGTCGAAAAGAATAAGGTGATGAATTGCAACCGCTGAATATTTGCTGATTTTTGTTTCGCGAGAAAACAGCTCCAAGCCACACGAACACCTACGGAGCCAAAAGCAGGCCAGAAGTACGAAAATTAGACAAATGTGTGTACTACCCATCATTCCCACGCTCGCTGAAGTGCCGTGCGTTGCAGCTCCGATAGACTCTAGGGCCAAAGTTCCCTCTAGTGTATATTAGGAAACTCTATGCCCTCGACTTTCAGGGAGAACAGTCATGCACAACAACCATTAGACTGCCATGGCGGGCAAGTTCACAAACTGGTGCTCGTTGGTGCCACTTCTAGAACAAAAATACAGCCCTCATCAAGCTACTACTGCTTTCCGCAAAAGCATATCTTGAGTGAAATGATGTAAACACAGCATCAAGGACGCCCCGCCGTGGTGGTCTAGTGGCTAAGGTACTCGGCTGCTGACCCACAGGTCGCGGGATCTAATCCCGGTTGCGGCGGCTGCATTTTCGATGGAGGCAGAAATGTTGTAGGCCCGTGTGCTCAGATTTGGGTGCACGTTAAAGAACCCCAGGTGGTCGAAATTTCCGGAGCCCTCCACTACAGCGTCTCTCATAATCATATGGTGGTTTGGGACGTTAAACCCCACATATCGTCATCATCATCAAGGACGTATAGCTTTTGTACCAACTACACCATCGGCTCCCACAATGCGTTGCCACTCTCATGCATCGTCTATACAACTGCTCACAAATATAACCTTTTATTTAAATTCAACGTGCGCCATCGTCAACACGTTTGTGTGGCCATGTCGACGAGAAGGTGATGTGCGCCATCTGCTGATCGGTTATCCCAAGCACATCACACATAGACAGCGACTCGAACAGGAACCTCACTCGCTGGACGCAGCGCAAACGTTCTCACAGACAAAAATACTAGTTAGGTCCCATGACACCGGGGAAAAATCACAAGACAGCGAAAGTGCTTCAATGTTTCTTTATAATTATCTAACGACGACAACATTTGTGGTGAGTATTGAGTGAACTAGAAACTATGCGCCGTGTTTGTAGGGGAGATGTGTTAGAACGATAATCTTTTCTAACTGATGTTTAATTTACGGATAATTTGTGCTCTGTCGTGCAAGACTACATGGGTGAGTGCGCTCCACAGGAATCGGGAAAATTCCACAACTGTGTACTAAAGATGCGAGTGTTAAAAAAAAAACCCAATAACACGTGAAACGCGTGAAAGAGAGAGAGAGAGGACACAGGAAAAGTGCAGGTAGGGAGAAGAAAAAGACACAGAAAGATTAATAAGGGAAGGTTCAAAGGGAATAATGACATAAAAGAAAAAGAAAAACAAATACATAGAAAGAGGAATACATAGATAAAAACCGATAAGCAAAAGAAATAAAAACAGCAAAACACAAACAGAAAGAGAGAAATAAGGAGAGCCATACAAAGGAAGAGAAAGAAGCAGAGAGAGGGAAATAAAATGAGAATGATAAATAGAGATAGTGAGAGAGATAGAGATAAATTAAAGAAAAAGACATTAAGACAGAAAGAAAGAGAAGTAAGGTAGGGAGGCCGCCCAGCTCTATAAAGGTCATTCAGCTCCGCCCTTTTCAGGCTTGACGCTACTGGTGCGAAGCCATCATATTTTTTTCTTTCTGAATTCGTTTATCTCAATAACAAAGTGGAGAGGCGTAGCCGTCAACAAAAGTAGAAAACAGTGACTCATTCATTAATGTTTTTATTCGGTATTAAGAATACATATAAAAAGTAATAAAAAGTACATGTCACCCACATACAGTGACACCAGTGCACAAATATAGCTCTAACTTTTTACGGGCTAGTGCTTCCTACAGGGAAGCTTAAAGCGTGTTTACACCGACCGCGAAACAAAGGCGAATCCGGAGAGCGGACGCGGATTATCCGCAAAAGCGGAAAACCCGCGGCCGCTAGCCCGGGTTTCTTCAAGACCGATCTTTTCCGCGCGGGAATGTTGGCCGCTTTGACCGCAGCCAATCAGGGTTCGAGACGCGCGCGCGCAGTATCGCGTAGTGCCGCAATATGGCGTCCTGTCCACCATGAATTGGTGGACTGCTTCGGCTCCGTGGAGGAGCGGGCAGAAGGCAACGTGATTGATCTGAACAGCCACGTGCCCTCGCCGCCTCTGTGCTTTGCAAATCCGCTAGCCAGCTTGCGTGCTCCGCATTTGGTGGGAACGCGCCTTTACAGCGAGCACAGTCGGGCTCAGGTTCGACTCGCTGCGTGTTTACAAAGGGAAAGAAGCCCTGCTTCGCACTATGTTGGTCGACATCTTTTGTTTAGTTACCGTTCACTGACGCAGCGCGTTCGTTGTCGTGTACATTGTTAGCTGCTATGACTGCAGCATTTGACGTCATGAAATGTCGTGTGACATGAGTGAAACACTGGTTTAGTGATGCACTAAAGCTATTTATTGGATTTTCTCTCGAGAAGCTGTAGTGTAATATTGTACGGTACAGAATAAGAATATTTGTTTTAAAAATTCTCATTTACACCTAGATTATAGTCTACACAGACACAAACGCCGTCATTCAGTTTTTCTAAAGACAAGTAATATGCGTTGGGGGTCATGTTGGTATGACACTGAAACCGAACCGTGTGGAAGAAGGAACACAGCCCCGCCGCGGTGGTCTAGTGGCTAAGGTACTCAACTGCTGACCCGCAGTTGGCGTGATCAAATCTCGGCTGCGGTGGCTGAATTTTCAATGGAGATGAAAATGCTGTAGGCCCGTGTGCTCAGATTTGGGTGCACGTTACGGAACCCCAGTTGGTAGAAATTTCCAAAGCCCTCCACTACGGTGTCTGTCACAATCATATGGTGGTTTTGGGACGTTGAACTTCAGATATTATTGAAGAAGTAACGCGAGTAGAAGGCGTTGAAGTCTGCGTCTGTCCTTTCTACTTTTTTCTTCACATGTGTTCCGACCCCCGCGCAGTTTTATTTCAGATTCAGTTTTTAGACAACGCAACCAACGTTATCAACGGAGTTTTGAGATGACCAGTAACGAAAATACAATAGTGATACATTGAAGTACGCACGCTTTGATGCACAACTTCCTTTTTTTATATTATATTCTCGCGTCTTTTTTCTTGTCATGTTGCCTCAATAAGAGGTGTTTGATATATTACGCGCGGAATATTTTAGGGGGCGGAATTGTCACATGCGTTCGCGAGCTGTGGTATGCTGTATAGTATTCTGTCGTCGTCGATTGGAGTCATGCTTCGTGTGTAGCATGCTGAGCATGTGCTCGTGCCAGGGAGAAGTATTCTTCCCCTGCCTTCGATTGATTGATATGTGGAGTTTGACGTCCAAAAACCACCATATGATTATGAGAGACTCCATAGTGGAGAACTCCGGAAATTTTGACCACCTGGGGTTCTTAAACCTGCACCCTAATTTGAGCACACTAGCCTACAGCATTTTCGCCTCCATCAAAAATGCAGTCGCCGCAGCCGGGATTTGATCCCGCGATCTGCGGGTCAGAAGACGAGTACCTTAGCCACGAGACCACCACGGCGGGGCCCTCCGCCTTCGAGCGTCTTGTAATAACTTATCAGAAGCAAAAAAGAAATAAAAAAAACAAGTGCTCTTGGCGTAACGCGAGAAAACCACCTATAAATGTAGAAAAGAAAGCAGCAAACGTAGAAAAAAGTAAACAAGACAAATATACAGAAAAATAGAAATAGCAAGAAAGAAAAAGAAATAGCTGAATAGAGAGGAAGCGGTAATAAAAATAAGGAGAGAAAAGATGACCGAAAATACGAAAAAAATATAAAAGAAGAAATGAGAAAAGAAGAAAAAACTGAAGAGAAACAAAGAGTGTTGCCTATAGCTCAGTGCTGTTTGCTGGCTTTGCACTCTTAGCGCAAAGCTGCATTCATTTGTAGGTTATATTGCTGACTTTTATGGGTGACGTTCTTTACGACATACACATCAGTGATTACTTTATACATTTTCGTTTCTCTATGTCTACATCGTAAATATAATCTTCGGTGCTGCGTGAGCGCTCCCCAACGTTCCTCAAGCGCCCTCAGCTTCATCCTCCGTTGTGATTGATTGATTGATATGTGGGGTTCAACGTCCCAAAACCACCATATGATTATGAGAGACGTCGTAGTGGAGGGCTCCGAAAATTTAGACCACCCGGGGTTCTTTATCGTGCACCCAAATCTGAGTACACGGGCCTACAACATTTCCGCCTCCATCGGAAATACAGCCGCCGCAGCCGGGATTCGAACCCACGACCTGCGAGTCAGCAGCCGAGTACCTTTGCCACTAGACCACCGCGGCGGGGCCATCATCCGTTGTGTTCTTCTTAATGTTGTCTTCGCATTTTCGTCTTGCGTGCCCCAGTCTTGCGATGTTGTCGTTTGGTCGACAGAGATTGCATATTCACACTTTGTTTTATCATTCCTTATAATAGATCGTCATCCTCGTCACTGTCGTTAGAAGCGCTGAATTTAAATACATTGTTTCAGGGCTGGGTACTCCAAGCTGCCAACGTACGCACGCTTTCGTGTTCCTTTTTATTCTCCGTGGGTGCAGCTGGGAGAACAAAGGAACGCTTGAGCGTGTGTACGAAGGAGGCTGGGTGTCCTCGGCACTAGAACTCTCTAATAGCTGCACACCGCAAACTACATGTTTTCTTAATCTACCAATTGTTTACCCGTGACTGTAAGCGCTTATAAAAATTCGCAGTGATTGGTTTCAGAACACGTCTTCTTGGAAGATGAGGTGCTTGAAGGAAGCTTTCAATGCGCAGAATGAGTAATTATCACATCGCAGTCACACAAGCGTAATGACGTCTGTTCAATACAATCTGCGCCTTGTAAAGCTCTGTCTCCCACTCATCCGCGCCTAAGTGCCGGAGGAACAGCCTTTCGACACGAACGACCTCTCCTCATGTCACCGAGACTCAATGCACGAGGGTATTCCCCGAAGCTCCGCAAACATGCAACTGCGCCTGCACGAAGAGAACGACAATGGGACGCTTGTCTGCCTGCCTTGAAGCAGCCGGTTGATTACGTGCGCCGATGGCGGTTAGAGGCGTCAGAGCGCCTTGTTTTCCATACCGCTTCGGGCATCGCGGGGACAGAATCTTCGTTGATTCCGCGTGGTCGGAGATTAAGGGTGGTAGAAAGGCGCTGCATAAGAAATTAACAAGGGGGAGGGCGGGGGGGTACATACAGCAGCAATCAGCGCACGCGACCAGCGAGCAAGCTCGGCGGGGGGGCGCTCATTAACGCCTCTTCCCGCCGGGAAATCAGCAGGCCGCGCGCGGGCTGGTTCCCACGAGGAGGAAGGAGGAGGACGCGCAACAAGAAAGGCAACGGAGTTCGGCGCTGCCCGGGAACTCGGAGGCGCGCAACCGGTGCCCAGCCAGCGCCCGTCGGAGAGCGACGTGCTGCTTTAGCACTCGCGCGCGGTGATATTGCGAGTGCGGCGCGCTCAGCGTCGGCAGCCTACCCCGTTATTGAGGCGGTAGCGGCTGGCGTCGTCCCTTCCAATTTCGAAGGACTCGCAGCCGGTCGAGCGAGAGAGAGGCGTCAGCTGGAGCTTGCAAGAGCGAGCGACGGCCGGTGCTGTTCCCGGTCTCTCGCGAAGCCTTGAGTCGCGCGCGCACGAACCGTCTTGTCGCGTTGTGCGTGGCTTCTCTCAACTTCCCAGCTTCCTCTCCTTTCCTTTCTTCGTACCCCTTTTCTGCCTGTATTCCTCCATCTCTCAGCACTACAGTGCCGGTATCGAATCGGGCCGTGTACATGTCGCTCACGCTGCTGCCCGTGCAGCAGTTTTATGGACGACAGGCTAGCGCTTAGGCCGTGCAGCGCTGCCTGTGAGCCGTATTTGCTGCCGACTCATGATATTCCTCCGAGCGGCTGAGCGGATGGCAAGTTTTTTTGCTCCTGCTGAAACTTTGTTGTACGAAGATCGGGATGTTTTTTCTTCTTTCGATAGGCCTAGTACGCGAATGGCTAGCAAGGAATGTTTCGACGCTTCTTTCGCTGATTGAGCGAACAAACGTGTGTCTTTCCATAAAAGAGAAAAAACGCGGATGGCCCAGACTAGCGTAAGCTTTCCTTTTGTTATTGTAGGAAAACTACACTCTTGGCTCGTGCCTTTATTATTTTCATCGTTATATTTTGCAGGTGGTGAAGTGGACATCAGGCTTACAACTTAAGCTTGGGCTGCTTAGATCACCCCCCTCCCCCCCCCTCGGCAGTTGCCATTATGGATGTCTAGACTGTCTTTGGCGTCGTCAATTTTGCCACAGTTCATCGTTTGTCATCTACGAAGCGTGAGAAGTTTGACAGCTGAATCATTGCTTATGTTACTTCTGCTAAGAGGCAACAAATCGGATAAAGGTCTTCCTCGTTCTCAAAAAAAAAAAAAAGAGAACGGCGTCGCATGACAAAACATACGCAGAACAACCACCAATATTGAGCAGAAAAACAGAGAGAAAGGGTCTCTGTATTGTAATTCAGATTTTTCTGGCACGGGGCATACGAAGATGGGCATGCTACTTGGTATAATAAGAGGGGATGTGATGAAATTACTTCAGTGGACAGTATAAAAACAATAGTATGTAATAACTATAAATCTATAATAACTGAGTACACAGGATAATGATATCTACTCATCAGACGCCAGGTGAAAAATATAACCACCACCACCCACACACGTACAACATGCAAACATGCCAACCACTCTCACAATTTGAGATCGAGCTCACAGAGCTCGAATAGAGGTCCGCATACGAAAGAAAAAAAAAAAAGCTTTTCCAGAGGTGCTCCATGTCCCGTGACAATAGCTCCTTTCAATTCTTCTTTTTATGCTTCACCACGTAACATTTCCACACTGCAGCAGAGCTGACTTGTGTTTTCCCTTCTCCATGCAAATGTTGTAAAGTTTTTGTTGAAGTTTTCTACATGAGCACGCCAGCATGCTTCTTATAGGCTTGCGTATTTGGAGAGAAAATACAGCTAGAAACAGACTGAATGTGGCTGAAGGCCTCACGACTTATTGACAAGCTGTTGAGATCGAATGGGCGTGACACTCATTCTTTACCAGGGAGAAATAAAAGGCACCTGTTTCATGCTGCATTTTATTAATTTATTAGTCTTACCCCTCGCCCCCACATGCCTTCGTTTTTCTTTGTTTTCTCTAACTACAGAAGGTCCATCATCTCTTAAACTAATGCACACGGGGTCCCCGTAACATATCTATGGCTGGGAACCACTGCCGTAAACGAAGTACCCACAATAAAACTCTACGTACCACGTCATACGTACCACGTCTACGGAGGAAAAACGCAAATAATAATATGCTTCTTCATGGCCCATTAAACCCCCCCCCCCATTAAGTTACCTTAATTTGTGTAACAATATGTTGTAATGACCAACATTTTATATAGACGGTCAGCACTTTGACTGACCTTTCGAACACTCATTAAAGTGAGTGTTCGACGCGACACCCTGCGAGTTCTACACTGTGAGGCGAAATAATGTAAGCGAAGCTAGCAGCCGAGAAACCAACGCCCGAATAGAAAAGACGATTAAGTATGGGACTATAGCGCCGCTCCCCTGGCGCTCTTCTTCATTATTTGGGAGTTGCAACGCGCACAATCGAAGGCGGACTCGTACTGCGTTCATGATCGCCCGACGCAGCCATATACGTCGCACAAGTTCGACGAACGATGGATACACCTCGATCATCGATGTCGTTTGCAGCACAAGCGGGTCAAAGGCCCCAGCCTGCCCCCCCAGTTTTCAGAACCCCGTGACGCAAGGCGAAGTCTATACATTCACTCTGCAAACTATCACGTGGCATCTACGCGATCGCCCCCCCCCCCTCCTTCTCTTTCTTACGATGGAGACATCGTAGCATAGATCGTAGTGGGCGAGGGGAGGGAAGCAGCAAGACTTTTGGCGCACGCCGAAGTCGTTTTCACTGCCTCACTGTAGGGGAGCTTGGAAGAAGGGGCTCGTGGCGTGTGGCGCGGCCGGCGGCGCTTAATCAACGTGGCGGCGGCCTGCAATTTGGGTCCGCCCATTTTTTTCATTTCGGAGCGGCAGCGGGCCGCCCCCATTATCGGATTATGGGCGCTCTGCTCTGGTCTCTCTGCCGGGGCCAGTGGGAGTCCCTTCCTTCGCATCGGAGACGCGTGCATTTTTCATGCGCTTCACGACGTCCCTTGCCGCTCGTGGCCGACGGAGCGGAGCGTTCCTCTCGTCGATGAGTGACCACGTGGAGCGGCCGGATGCCCCTTGACACACTGGCGGGAGTGCCGCGCATAGCCGTGTGCGCTTTGCGTTTCACAATGTGGAGGTCCGAGAAATTTCGGTGAACAGCTCAGTCATTGAACTGAGAGAGAAAACAAGTGAGAAAGGAGGCAAATGTAATGATAATATTTGTTAGGGTCTAACGTCCCAAAAACCACCATGTGATTATGAGACACGCCGAGTATGAGGCTGCGGAAATTTCAACCACCTGGGTTTTTTTAACGAGCAACTGTATCTAAGTACACGGGCCTCAAGTATTCCCGCCTCCGACGAAAATGCGACCACTGCGGCCGAGATTCGATCCCGTGACCTGCGGGTCAGCAGCCGAGCGCCTTAGCCATTAGAACATCGCGGTGGGTTGAGAGAGAGGCAAAGGAAAGTCAGGGAGGATAACCAGGTTACACACAGTTTGCTACCCAACACGAAGGGAAGGGGCATGAAGAGACAGAAGAAGGAAAGGAAGAAAAACTAAGACACTTTCGCGTATAGCAGCGTTCACCAGGGGCACACCCAGAAGTTTTCAAACTGCGAAATGTGACAGATTACGTTTCGACTTTGACCGCCTTAGATGACGTACAATACAATCAATGATGCCATTGAAGGGTTGCAAGGACTGGTTTTAGGGTATCTAGGAGTTGTACTGCATTTCGAAATCACGGGGTTGTGATTCTGGTAATGAACGTGCGCATTGTGCTTATCAGTGACTTCAACACATCGATAACACGTAGGTCTTCGTCACGGAGGTGAAAATGAATAACAAGTGTTGTCGAGGAGGATAATGGTGCGTAGCAGACGTGCCCACAGAAGAATGTATACAAGAACACGAAAAATAACACAAACTTTGCGCACACACACACACACACACGCACACACACACACACATCGAGAGAGAGAGAGAGAGGGAGACGGAAATATCGCGTGTCCAGTTACACAAGAAAGCGGGAATAACAAGGAAATGTGATGTAACTATTACGTGACGTAGTGCACAATCTCGCACACGCACTTAGCAGGCCTGGTGCCGCCCCCTTTCTACCATGTATACAACCACCCCCTTCCTGAGTAAACGTCATGGTTCGATGCACAATGCTCAGGCGCGTCCACATGGTGTCAGAAATGGGCGGTTAGCAATCGACAACGCTAGCGACGGGCGAAGAGCTATCGCACAGCCATGCAACTCGACAGGCTACGAGTCCCAGCGGATCAGCACCATGGCGAACAGCGAGCAGCCCTCCCGCCTGCAGCTGGCCACTCCCGTCACTACGCTGCTATACCACCTCCAAGTGCCTTGGACACCACGGGAAACGTTTGGCAGAGCTGGAAGGCCTGGAGTCAAGATTTTGGGCTCTTCGCGAGTGCAACTTACCTGAACCATCAGCCGAAAAAGTTACAAGCAGCGACTTTTTTGAGCAGTATTGAAGAAGAGGCACGAAAAACGTACAGCACTTCTGTATTTGAGGCTGGAGAAGAAAAAAGTGACCTTCAAGTACTGAACGGAAAGTTTGAAGCGTTCTATTAACCAGCACTAAACCTGGCGTACCAAGAATTCCGGTTTGGAAAGCACGACCACAGAGAAAACGAGCAATTTAACGACTGGTTAACTGAGCTGCGTGTACTCGCAAACAGCTGCGAATTCGGCGAGTTGGAAGAAATCATGCTAAGAAATAGAATCATTTTGAAAGTGTGAGACAAGAAACTTCAAGGAAAACTTTTATCGCAGAACGCCTGTTTTGCCAAAACCCTTGAAATGTGCCGAGATCGTGAGCAAGGAAAAGAGCAAAGCGAAGAAAGTCGGTCAAATGCACTTAGGTAGAATTTAATGCAATTTGCCAATTGAGTCGGTACTCGGGCAAATATGCGAAGTCACACAAAAACCAGGAAGTATGCCCAGCAAAAGGACGCACGTGCGCCAAGTTTGGCAAAAGAAATCATTTTGCAGATGCTTGTAGAACCAAGAATGTAAAACCCACCGCGAAAGAGCAAAGATGTTGCATCGCTCGTGGCCAATGCAGGCAGGCGGAAGACTTTTAGCTGGAAGCATTGTCACATAGCAGCCCGATAGTTGATCACTGGACTGCAATAGTAAAATTGAAAAAAAAAACGCCCATTGTCTGCAGGCTTGACAGAGGCATGAACTGCTCAATCATATCACTCAGACAACTGGAAAAGATAACAAAGAAACAGTCTCAAAATTGTGACGTTGTTCCGAGAACATTTACTTTTGGATTTAAGAAACATGCATCAAGGCGTATTTTTCTGCATGCAGGTGACCAGACCTGGGACGACGTTTGAAATAGAATTCTTCGTCGTGGAAGACAACGTATCCGTGACTCTGAGCGGCTCTGTCGCCGAGAAACTCGGCTTAGTTCATCGAGTTGCTTCACTGGAACAAGACACCTACGACGTAGTTAAGCCTTACGAAGACGTTTCCACCGGACTGGACAGGCACAGTTGCGTCATCTATCACCTGAAGCTAAAACCGGGCTCCCGAGGAGTGGTGAAATCAGCACGTCGGATCCCGTGTGCAGCCACGGACAGAGCAAATGCGAAACTTGACCGCATGGAAGCGGCCGGAGTGATTGTCGAAGTGACAGAACCCACACTGCAGAGTGGTCCAGCCACATGGATATCGTCATACAGAACGACAAGGTACGAATATGTCTTGATCCATTAGATTTGAACAAAGCACTTCTTAGAGAACGTTATACTGTGCCAACACTGGAAGATGTAGCACCGTCTTTGAATGGAGCGCAGTACTTTTAACTTTGGATGCTGCTGGAAAAAGACGACCAGGCCGACACCGTCATCAATAAATTAAGCAAGCTGTTCAGCGCATCAATGTCGCCGACAACAGGGACGTACAGAGAGAGGAAAAGATTCACACCCCCCAAATTTTCAATTTTGCTTGCGTACATATACATGCTCAAGCATACATAAAATATGCCTGAACATCCCCCGAAAAAATTTCTAGCTACGCCCCCTGGACGACGATGCCGCCATGCTCGAAACCGATATCGCTACGGATTCGTACGTTGCAACAGAATCACACTGTAATTCTACAGACACACGTGCTGATAGGAAGCTGATGTGGTGCGATAACCTTAATCCGCTATTCATGAAGCTTCTACAACAATGATAGCTCATTCAGTTACTGCTACGAGCCACGCTGCACACTTAATACTGACTGTGCGCTTCAAATTATTTTTCGAACTGAATACTATTGCGAGCCTGAGGCACACGTAGCGTTGTTCATGTGTGTGTGTGTAGGGTGTGTGTGTGTTCTTGCGGGCGGGGTTCTGACTGTGGCTGCGGATACGGCTTGAAACGTGATTCTAAAGGAGCTTGAGTACCGTCTTTCAGGAAGTCATTTTCAAGTACTTACTTGTTCACGGAAGAGTCCAAAGAAGCACGCAGACTTCTGTATATTGTGATTCCCTATAGAGACGAGAATAACAACTTTCGAATTCATAAGCGTGACGGTCTGATATGGCAATTCCAATGACCTGTCTGCGTAACGCGTTGTTAGCACATGTCAATCGAGGTCAACTGATTAACAAGAAACAAAGTGAAAAGTTCTCCGTTCAACTTGATTCAGGAAAATTAATTGTTCGTAAGTGCACATGGAATCAGCGGCACTGCTGTCGCAGTGTGTCAGTTCACGTTTGTTAGCGACATTCTATTGTGAGTGGTGCACCAAGTAATTAAACCGTAACCTTTGAACGGAAAAATTTGAGATAAAATGCCCTTCGATTACGTTGAATGAGGCTCTGATTGCGCAGTGGGAAAATCACTGCGTAATCTGCATGCAGCAAGTTTCTCTGTCATTCTCGTCTGAAACGAACTGGGAAACGTCGATAATTATTTATCCAGGTAATCGGAGTGGTTGCAGCTAACCAGGCTTGACCGCTGATAGTCGATTCGCGCAGCTTCGGAGCTTAGAATTCTGTGCGAGGTTTTGATACGCCCCACAGACTTTCAAAATGATGGCGCCGCTGCGCGCATTATAGAGGGCCCCAGCAGGCAAGACAGCGACTGATAAAGACAACATTGTATTATAATGGATGCATTTATAACAATAAAACTGGCCACTAGTTTATTTTGGTGTCCCTTGCGATATATTCTTCTGCCGTCGCCCTAAATCAAACGTGTCCACGAAGTGAATGATGATGAGTGGACGAAGCAGTGGGACCGTTCGGTGTCACCGTAAGTCAACCGTGACATTGACCTCTCACGCATGTAGCTGAGTAACAAAGCAGTGTACAGTTACATACGATGTTTATTGGTCATAAATTGTATGTTGTGTTGAGTTGTGAATTCCATATTGCCTTATTTATTAGTGCTTTATGGTATCGGATGGATTGCCACTATCCCTCAAGAGGAAGGTATATAACAGCTGTATCTTGCCGGTGCTTAGCTACGGGGCAGAAACCCGGAGACCTACAAATAGGGTTCAGCTTAAATTGAGGACGACGCAGCGATCAATGGAAAGATAAATGGTAGATGTAACCTTAAGAGATAAGAAGGCAAAGTGGATTAGGGGACAAACGGCGGTTAAGGATATCATAGTTGTAATAAAGAAGAGAAAATGGACATGGGCCGGCCATTTAGCGCGTAGACAGGATAACCGCTGGTCGTTAAGGGTAACTAACTGGATTCCCATAGAAGGCAAGCGGGTCAGGGGGAGACAGAAAGCTAGGTGGGCAGATGGGATTAAGAAGTTTGCGGGTATACATTGGCGGCAGCAAGCAGAGGACCGGGTTAACTGGCGGAACATGGAAGAGGCCTTTGGACTGCAGTGGATGTAGTCAGGCTGATGATGATGATAATGGTATCGGATCTAGCCTGAAGCTGGTAAAGACGAAGTCTGGGCGCCCGCTCTCCTGGTTTTCATTGGTTGTTTCCAGTCATACGGAATGCATCGTAGAGCATATCGAGACGTCAAATACTGCGAAATCCGGTCGCTGTCCGTGATCGTCATCGTCATCAGCGTCATCACCATGGTCGGGCGTACGGCGGGTACCTTGACATGATGGCAGAATGGATGATCTGGAACGGACTTGTTCTTCATTGTCATTAGCGTCGTCGTAATGACGTGTAGTGGCTACCTTGCATGTGCTGTGCCGCGATGGCAGAAAGAGAAGGCGTGGTCTGGAGGGCGCTTGTTCATCATCACGGTCATCTAGGGACGACTGCGGATATATGGCTGGGCCCTACAGACTTTCGCCCCTGAAACTCATGGGGCCTCTCATGCACTCGCCTAAGACGACTGGAAGACGGAATACATATTCTTCCTCTCTTTATTCTCAGTCGATGCACTGGTCCTACCTCGCCCGCCTACCAAATCTCTCTGCACATAAAGTGGTTTATCGCTGCCTCCGTGATTCGCGCACTTTTGATCAAGCGACGATGTGATATGATTTTACATTACAATTCCACGTGCCTGCTCCTCGTTTTCGTCTAAAACCACTGTACAGATTATTATTTTTATGGTAGCAACGGGTACAAAAACGACACGCGAGAGTGAAGCCATGAGGAGGCGAGCGAAGAATAACCTTTCCATCTTTGGTACGCTAGGCGCGTAGCTGAGTGACGTCAAAGATGTGCGGCAATGACAGCAGGCAGTCGGCGTTTCTGAAGACATCAACGGGTCATATCTGGATAGTCCACAATGTCATTTCCGCTGCTATCTGTTGACAGACCCTGATAGCGTTAAGTACTTGCTGAAGTTACGGCAATGCAAAAGCCTTACTGAAAGATACGCGAGCGCATCATTTGTGGCATTGTTTCAAAATGCACAGCCTATTGAGCGCTAATTGGGGCACAGTAAACAAGATGAGTGGGCATGGCGAGTGCTGTCGGTAGACACGCAACCCAGTTAAGCCGTCCGATGTAAGTATTGTCTTTTCACTTCGACCGATCTTGTTGCTTGTTGATGATGATGATCGTCATTGGTGGCCCCTTTGGAAACAGGGCTGTGACAAGCAGTCACATAGCATGCGTATTACATTCACGTAATGTTTCACCTGGTGATACGCAACACCTTGGGTATGTGATTCTCATTCTTTTTGCAAGGCCCTAACTGAAATCAATAGTCGGACGGAAACTCAGTCTGCTAAGGAACAGACATCAAGACAATCAAAACGAATCTCTGACCACAATCAAAAGCAAATAAAAGCAGGACATTCCTGACCCCGTACGGAAACCTTGTTGACAAATATAAATTAAATTATGTGCTGCTACATATAACCTCATCAACTTCAGCTTCATCAATAGCTTCCATAGCAATACTGTGAAAGTCTCTTGCTTATCTCGGCCGCTGACCAGTTAATACTGCCACCCAATATGAATCCCAGCTTCTGGTACAGATGCACGCTGGGCGACTATCTTGACATTCTAGTATATGGCGCACAGAGTAGTTTCTGAACGCTTGTTGAAGATGGAACATCATATCACCAATAGTAACTACAATATGTTAGTCTTCGAGTTGAAAGCTCGGGCGTTAAAGAACAAAACACGGCCTCTTCTGTTACAAAACTTTGTTTTCCAATTTCCTCCCATATTTTGCCGCAATCGGTAATCTCTACAGCCTATTGAAGCACCACAGTATACCACTCGACTTCCGCTCCTGTAGAATGCAGTGCACCGCCGAGCTGCACGCGGAGCGTCCTCGCCGCATGGCCGGATAAAAGAGCCGCGAACCCTTTAATTTGCAGGCGAAAAGCTTCCGGCAACCAACGCCGCATCTCCTCGTCGTAAAGGGGCGCTCAACCCAGCAAGCAGCCCGCGGCGGCGACTCGCCGCCTTTTGCTCCCTCGTTGACTCCGCGGTTCGGCCGAGTTTAACAAGCGTGACCCAAACCCGGTGGCCACGTTGCAACAATGAGTGGGTCGAGTTTTCGCAACACTGTTATGCATGCACCGTTCGTACCCTGTAAGTGAAAGGGCCTACAACTTTAGCGAGAACTCCTCGTTTTTTTTTTTCCTTTTAAAGGCGAAAGCATTAAATGTCTGGTCAAAAGCGAAAACGGACCGTCGGCGTCAACACCAGTGAAAGCGTGAGATGCTTTCAAATGCTCTCGGAGCATCAACATGCGATGACGTCGTCCTATGGCTTCATAATAAAGTCACAGGTTATCATAGTTTAGGACGTTATCATGACGTTACATAATGTAACGTATGCGACTGTTCAATATACTATATCTGTGCGTACAACATTTGTACGTATCTTTATCATCATTTTGTAACGCTTCGCTAGATACACACATTGAGTTGGGCGTATGTAACGGGCCTACGTGCGGAGCTTGAATACGGGAGAGAAATGCGCTTGCGCAGTACGTAACGTATCTATTTCATGAATACGTGTCTTTGCATGAAAAAACAACAACAAAGCAAACCTAGCACACGCAAACGTAACGTAACGTAGCGCTGGCTACGTGACATTCATGTGACATCTCGAATGAAAGAGCAGCGAGATTGCAACATAGCACAGAACGCAAAACCATGGATCCAACGATTCAGTTTAACTTGGATGCCAGTGGTCGTTCTCACGGCCGCTACCATACGATGACGCTAAGAACAACTCGAAAGCTGTTTAATTTCCCATATGACATGCATGTCTAGTTGCCCCGCCGCGGTGGTCTAGTGGCTAAGGTACTCGGCTGCTGACCCGTGGGTTCAAATCCCGGCTGCGGCGGCTGCATTTCCGATGGAGGCGGAAATGTCATAGGCTCGTGTGCTCAGATTTGGGTGCACGTTAAAGAACTCCAGGTGGTCAAAATTTCCGGAGTCCTCCACTACGGCGTCTCTCATAATAATATGGTGGTTTTGGGACGTTAAACCCCACAAATCAATCAATGCATGTCTAGTAGCACAAAGCACATACCGCTACGGTCGATACGGTAAACTAGACATTTTGTTGAGCACCTCGCTGACAGCGTATACTCGACGTATCGTGCTCAGCGTAACCTATCGTGGATTGGTGCGTAGGGCCGACTAAAAATGCCTAATTAAAAAATTACAACGCAATCACACTTTCTCTGCATGCTTCGCATAACGTCGATTCCCGAATTGTGTGGGGTCTGCCTAACGTTTTTTTTTTTTTGGTTGAGAGGGAAATCCAGAAGGGACAGCATGAGGTTTTTTTTTCTTTTCTTTGTGTTGTTCGACTGTACCGTTGTGTTGAACGTTTACCCGCCGCTACATGAATATATCGTGTTCAGATTAAGAGCTCTATCCCTCCCCTCACCGTTTCTCTATCTCTTATCTATTTCCCTTTCCCGTGCGTAAGGTGGCACCCCAGTTTGTATGGACTGGTTAACATCTGTGCTTTTACTTTATCCCCTGTTCCTTCCTTCCTTCCTTGCCTTATATTCGTGTTTCTCGGTCGACTTTCTGTGGTACCTGTCTTATCAGCACTATGGTTTCATTGAATGTTGCTAATACAAAAAGTTATTCAATAGTAATACTACGAACGCGCTTACCTACATGGCTTTTCCATGGCATCAAAATCCCTTCGTACACGGAGAAAGAAAAATAGCTAAATGTATCGACTCGCTTGATAAGACAGCTCCTAAGGCGAAATACTTACACGCCCCATCGAGTAAAGAAATTTCGAGATGCTGTGAGACATCGCGAGAGGGTGTTTTCAAGACGAAGGATGAATAAAAGGAAGACTAATAAAGGTCGCTCAAAAGCCTCGTGGTAGTCGAGTGCTTGCATATGGGCCGACGGCGTACCGAAAATCCCACGACATTAATGTAATATGACGTGATCCACAAAGCCACATATTGCCACTTTTCACGCATAATAGCAGATAGAATAACTGCAGGATGTAAATGTATTCATTCACGTGCTAACTATGACAAATTTATGGAACTTGCACTGAGAAACATGGTAGTGTCATTTATTTCTTGAAATATAACGTATAATCCTTTCAAATAATGTGAATATTGGGCACATTTGCGCACGGGCCATCGTATAACTAGCGTTTGAAGGGATTTCAGAAACAGCCACAAAGCTTGTGGTCTTTCAAATGGCTCCCCTGGCAAAGGTGTAGTTTAATAGAAGGTTGAAAGCTGAGTAGGTTCAGAGATCTCGAATCTCGTTTTTCTATTCGATGTTAATGCAGTGTTCGTTACGAGACAAATTTTTTTCGGGATTAGATCTGATCATCGTTAGATAACTCACCTGAGATGCCTTCGTATGTCCACCAATCGTCCCAATTCGCAGCAACACCTGGAATAAAAAAATACGTCATTAAAAGATCGGATATCCAGAAAGAAAGAGAGAGATACAGAGAAAATGAAGAAATTTTTTTCAAAAGGACCCCTAGAACATCTCTGATAACGCAATAAACGAGCCCCTTATTTTTTTTTTTTTTAGTTTGCTCTCCTTTCGGCAAGTTGGTGACGCCAGCACTCAGTTCACGAGGTGTCATGAGAAAATAGGCTCTCGATCGGTCGGTCCAAACGTGACGAATATCTTTCAACTTGGAGTGGTGTCAGAGTGTCAAACCATCTCAGGGTCAGCACAATCTTGCTTCGCAGAAAAAAATTAGCATCGCAGTGTTGTGTTAATGCACCGTAAGCCATCTTCGGAGGAGGTGGAACCGCTATTCTTGGAATCGGCTGACTGTATTCGGTGAATTGATGCGGCTCAGTTAGTTGCGAGAAATCTAGATAATTTAGGATTGATTGGTTTCCGCAAGTTACGCAGTCGGGAGTGTGCGATTGTGTGCTTCGATCCACACGTCATTCATTGCATTTTGATATTGGCGAGTGACGTCTGCCTTACGAAATCCATCAAATGTTACATTTCTTCGTTCACTAGTAAGAATGAAGAATGGTCTCATAATGGCCTATATAAAATTAGTTTTCTTGAGTGCATGCAATTGATCCAGCACTGACAATGGTCATGCTGCGGGTTATATTCTTATCTAATTTGCATGCCCAACTACATAATTCATATTTTACTGCATTCTCGGGGAATCCACGGAAGAAGCAAGGAATTAGAACGCACTTTTTTTCTGCCGGAATCTGCTGCATTTGAAGTGTATGCATTGTTTTAAACGCTACGAGAAAGCGTTTCACCTAATGTTTCCAACCTTCACGTGGTCTCGGTTTTCTTGCAGACTTCTTAGTGTAGGTGCTCCTAAGCTTTGCGCGCCTGAACTTCGGGAAAACTTATGCTATAGTCTATCTCTCATATTTTTTTTCCTTTAAGAACTGCGTTCATTCACAGGGACCTTGAATCAAGTAAAATTTGCGAATGCTTAGCCGTACATTTTCGGTAGCATCAACACAGTCTGCTTAAACAAGGGTCGCATAAAAATAAAATATTACGGGAAAACGTTATACCAATCTAGCTTACGAATAAGAGTGCGTGTTTGCTGGAGTCTGAAAGAACTTCACTGGCGTGTTTTCACTGTACATTTCACGAATTCGTCCCTACATTGAGGAACCGGGGACCGGTAACTTTAATGTTTTCTTGCAGTGTTCACTCAATTCAGAGCACAAAAGTCTCTACTTCACTACTGTTGTTACATAATTTTTTGTTGTTGTTTCTTTGCAAACATGACGTTTTTATTCTCACTTTTCCAATTTTTTGTACCCATGTTTTTAATTTTCGTGACTATTCAGTTCAATATGTCATCATCATCATCATCATCATCATCATCAGCAGCATCATCATCATCATCATCATCATCATCATCATCATCAGCCTGACTACGTCCACTGCAGGACAAAGGCCTCTCCCATGTTCCGCCAGTTAACCCGGTCCTGTGCTTGCTGCTGCCAATTTATACTTGCAAACTTCTTAACCTCATCTGCCCACCTAACCTTTTGTCTCCCCCTAACCCGCTTGCCTTCTCTGGGAATCCAGTTAGTTACCCCTAATGACCAGCGGTTATCCTGTCTACGCACTACATGCCCGGCCCATGTCCATCTCTTCTTCTTAATTTCAGCTATGATATCCTTAATCCCCGTTTGTTCTCTAATCCACTCTGCTCTCTTCTTGTCTCTTAAGGTTAGACCTACCATTTGAATATGTATGTACACTATATTTTCTACTGACTTATGTTGCGTACTGCCTGCGCGCCGAACTGTGGTAGGAGCAGGAGCCTTCGTCGGGCCACATGGCCTTCAGCTACTGCTTCCCTTCTGTTGTAAACAAAAGAAATAAAGTCAATTCAATTAAATTCAACTTGTTTTTATCATCCCCGTGGTTGTAATGCAGCGGTCGCAGAACGTCCACATTTGGTGTGATGTTAGCTTGAGTTGTCATGAATAAGCGGCAGCACGCACGTGGTTTTTTATATGTTCGTTTCCGGGTATGCCTGCATCATACCCGTAATTTACCAGACGTATTCGACGCAACGAATCGTTTTCGAAGACGGCTGACCTCGTAAAAGACATACTTTGCCACCACAGCCCGCGAAAAAGATGTATACGTATAGAAGTGCGCCGTATGTGCATGCATCCGGCCTTCTTTCTGAACTGGCTACACACGAAGTCGAGGCAGGAGGCATTGTTTTTGCGAGTCGACTATTCTTTGTTCGCGTGCTACATTACTAGGGGGGATAATTAATGTATTTTGACACAAACACTTCGACATGCAAAAGTGCCGGTTGCCTCATTAAGAAGAAAGTTATTCTAGCATAAGGAAGAACCGAGCCTGCTCCCACACATTCCGCGAGAGGGCCACCATGTTTACGCCGTAGACAATGCGCCTGACACGGCGGCGGTGCCCGAAAAGCGCGCGCTCTCTCTAAATAGCCGCCCATAAACAAACACGAAACGGAGGTCACCCATATCGGCGGGAAATGCTCGCGCGCGCGGACACAGGCAACAGTGAAACAATTTAGGCGATGCCGAGAAATTTATGCGGTGCCGGAAAAGAATGGGTACACACACACAGACAGAGAAATAATGAAAATGAGAGACAAAGAAATGACGGACAGCGGGTGCTTATTGCGACAAACTGGAAAAACAAAAGCAGGAAGTGCACAGGAAGGAGTGCTTTATAGCAGGCGGTTGCTGAGAGCTTGAGTTTAAAGCGAGAGAGAAAGGGGAGAGATGGGTAAGAGTGGAGCATGGAAGCGGCAGAGTGGAGGGTGCAGTGTATATAGGAGGAGGTGGCTTAGAGGAGCGAGACAGAAGCTGACGCGGCGGAACGTGTCACACTTCCTTGTGCCTCTCCGGTGGCGCACTTTATGTGGACAGGGTGCGACACAGCACCCCCGGTCAGTCTCTCGCCAAAGGTGCCAGTCGTGGATCGGTACGAACAAGAAAAAAAATAGATAGTTGGGGGAGCGGCTCTCTGGCGTTGTATAGGATGGCAAAAGACAGTGTGCCCGCATTTTTTTTATCTTCTTCCGCCTCTTCTTTTGATACTGAGACAACCGGAGGAGGAGGGAGGAATGGTTGTGAACGGACGAGCAGCTTCTCGATACCAATGCAGCAGAGCGCTCTTTGAAAGAGGAGTGAACAGCCGAAGGCAAATAACCCGACGGTCTCCGCTTTTTCCCCCCCTTTCATTGAGTTAGTAGCGAAAGCATGCACAATTCAACAGAAACGTCTAAATGCTCATGAAGAGAAGTTGTGGGGTTTTTTGGAGGCGTAGCTCAAGTATACGTAATGACACGAGCACAGCCCCGTCGCCTTTAACTGGAGTTAGGAGTACGAACGCTATGTGTGAGAAATGCCGAGAGAACAGTAGTGATGGTGCCTACGGACTTAGTTTCCACATCTCTCCCCATCTCTTTATATCTTCCTCTCCCTCCCTCCATCTACCATTTCTAGTCTTTTATAGATTTACCTATCTGTTGAGTAGAAACCGGTTACTTGTTCGGGTGGTCATTCCGACCTTCAAACTATACCCGAAAAAAGTTGGGCATTCCGCCTACTTTTCGTGTCCGATTCGAGCACAAAGTATACGTCAAAATGTATTGAAATAAAATTGCTTTGTCTTTCGTTTGTGTACACAGAGTGCGAAGGGATCGAGCGAAAACTTTGCTCTTCGAAACATGGAACCAAAATAACGATCCACATGTGGCACTGAGTGACGTTGTTTGATATATACCACCAACTATTCCTGTACGAGAATTTCTATTTTTTTTTTTCGGCTTCACTCTTCCGCCATCAGGCGAATTCGGAACCGCCTGCGAAAGCTCTGTCAAACTCTGCAGAACCGCTTTGCCCAGTAACACACACACGAAACTGTCCCTTCCCGTGCAATGTTTCTTTATCGCGACGGTCCGTGAATCTGGCGTCCTTCTCGCGTCTACATTTTGCCGAGCAGTGAGAAATTCCGGAATGACGCGCTTATTTCCCGTGTGCGCGTATGCTTAAAACGCTATTTCGGCTTGCCTCGTGACAATGGCTTAAGGTCTGACTACCTTTCGGCGAGTCGCAAACATGCGCGAAAGAAAGAGAGAGACAGGAGGAGAGAGTGAAAACGGAGCGCGAGAGACACCCTGCGGCATTAGCTCCAGTTCGCGCGTAGCAGTATACGCTCAGTGGCCTCCACAGCGGGGTGTTGGCCGCAGCCATAAATCTGTCCCGGCCGCTTCAAGCGCCGAGGCTCGGGTCCGAAGGTTTAATCCCGCGGGATCTGACGTTTCGGTGCAATTTACGTTGCTGGTCCGACGATGGCGACGCGCGTATAGAGCGAGCCTCGACGCTCCGTCCACGGGCTGCGCCGAGCCAACGCAAACCGAGCACGAAGGAATCTGCGCTGGCGATGCCCTCCCTCGGCAGGTTCACACTCGCCAGAAATGGAGGTTGTTTGGGACAAGCAAGCATTCCCTTTCTCTCTTTCTTTGTGGCCCATGCTGAGTGGCATTCGCACGAGGTCTAATTTGAAAAAAAAAAAAGAATCGCTAGTATGGCCTGTTGGCTGCCTGTTCAACTACTGCTTGTGTTTTTATCAGTGTTACGTTTAATATGTTACTCCAGTAACACCAAAACTAAGTGAATCCAGCCTAGGAAAACATATTAAACTTTGTGTGTGCTTTTATAAAACTATACTGTAGTAACTATAATATCAGTGGAATTAATGTGGACGCGAAAGCACCATTTCAATTCGTGCATCCAAACCCACAACCTTAGAATTACTCCATTGAGGTTACCATACCTAAACACCCTACAATAATAAAAAATCTAATTAGCTGTTTAACTTGATTTCTAAGCAATAATAATACATTTACACGTATATAACTGTTTCAAATAAACTATTAAAAGAGAAAATTTCAAAAAAATTGCAAAGCCCAAGTAACAGTCTTGAGATATCAGAATTAAGGCATAAATAATAAGTTGAAATTTGTGATACTAAGCGAACACTACATAAATATCATTTAGAATTAGTGAGCGGATGCTTTGCGTAGGGTGAAATTCCCGTGTTGTTCATTAGTGAGTATGTATCTTTGTGTGCTCAGTTTTGTTGTTTTTCAATGAGTGCAGTGCTTTCTCGCCCCCCCCCCTTTTTTTGCTATATTTGAGGTTAATATTAAAGTATTATTTGTTATTGAAATTAATTTTTTGTTCACTTCTTGGCAGACTACTGCTCCGCTGTGCGAGAAATCACTAACATGTGCCTTTCTTGCGTAGTTTCAGCTGAGTTGAAGTATATACACCACTCGCTCTCATTGCGCTCCGTGCAACAAATACAGGTGCCGCTTGGAGGTTAAAATATGTAGTGACGTAGACAGGGCTTTAAACAAAGGACATTCAGCGCAGAAAGCCGATTATCTAAAGTTATTATGCCAGGGAGCTGCGTTCATGTATACTACCTGTTGTTCTC
The DNA here is from genome assembly GCF_043290135.1 of Rhipicephalus microplus. Lineage (NCBI taxonomy): Eukaryota > Metazoa > Arthropoda > Arachnida > Ixodida > Ixodidae > Rhipicephalus > Rhipicephalus microplus. The sequence continues at coordinate 259,512,480 of NC_134701.1, forward strand.
GAAGTCCACTGGCGACCGCTCGTTGAACATATCCGTCATAGAGCTGACCAAATTTCTATAAAGGTTCATGCTTACCCGGACCCCTTCACTGATTTCAACAATGACAGTCGTAATGATGATAAATAGGCGCTTGGCAGCCAAAATAATTCGTTATGCAACAATATATTGTTGTCATTCGCCCTAAGCCTTTCTCCGCTACAAAAACGCTAAAGCTGAGTAAGCTCCCCCTGGTCAAGTGATACCTGTATGATAAATGGCTTATTAGGGATATAACGATCATATTCAATTGTAAAATGCGGATGTTTGAATATTTAATGCGTCCTAAACAGCGTGTCTGACACTAACGTTTGAGTGCTGAGACGCTCCACACCATTAATTATGTAACCCTGAACACGATCCCTGGACTGAAAACTTTGTCGCATGTTCATTGTCCTGGGTGTTTAACCGCATAAACGCGGTCCCTTGCCAGGACCTTTGGGAGCACAACAAAGCCGATCAAAATCTTACGTAACGAAGCACTATTCTTCTACATTGTACTTTTTTGTTTTGCTTCTCGCCAGCAATACTGTCGCTCTTTTTTCCTCCTGTGTGAGCAATATCAACGTAACGCACGTGCTGATGACGTCATGTCGTCATTAATGACGTCATCTGTCAACACTCGCCTCACATTTGCCGACCACCGAGAGCTCAGAGTAGTATTCTGCAGAAGGCGCTCTGAGTGGTTAGACTGCTGTGACGTATTCTTGCGGTGACGGCTGCTACCTAGAGCTTAATGACGTCATTCGGAAGGGCTCTTGCACTTCGATAAGTAAGGAGGTGAGGGCCTGTAATGTCGCCATCTATAGGGACGACTTCAAAAGCAGGAGTCTGGCGAAATCAGCCAGTTAGGGATGAGGAGCTGGATTTCTGCGCGGTTGGATCTTCTTGAACCCGTAATTGAAGCATTGCTCAAGCTTGCGCGCTGACTTAACCTAACTGAATTTTCATAGGAAACGCCGAAAGTCACGCAGCTCAAATGGCAACAGTAGATTGAAAAAAAAACCATGCGCCGCGTTTATTGAAATAATAAACTGCCTTAAATGAAACTGCTTCTCAATTCGTTATATTAGCTTTTTTTTTTAATTCCTACCTAGAAGGCCGACAGAGAGAAAGCTAAGTTTTCGTGCACGCCTAAAGTAACGAGACAATTATGGGTGTTCATATATCTATTCATGGACGCGATAGGAACACGTGGGGCTATAAGCGTGATTTAATTAGCAGACAGCGGTGCGTTACTTTTACATAGCACGCTTTTGCACTGAGGTGGAGTTCGAGTGCTACATAAAGCGGCGATGCTTGCAAAAGGCACTACCAAGAAAAGCACCAATACTCAGCCGAATAACAAAAAACACCCGACCTGGTAGCTGCAGTGGCTACATGACACGAAGCTTCCCAGCTGAAGGTCGTTGGTTTGTTAACGGCCAAGGCGGCATAATTAAAAAAAGTGGCATGCAAATACACTCATGTCTTTGCAGGCCGCTTTGGCTGTTAACAAACCGGCGACCCACCACTGGTAAATGTATTTTTCTTGTGTGTCAATTTTACTTCTTTTTTGTTAATATCGTAATTACTACACTACAGCTAGATACTACAAATCTTGTCTCCTATATATGCTTTCCATGGCTTCGCTTGTCTGTTAGTTCTGTTAGGTTGTGTCTAACGAAGAAATGAGCACTTCACCCGTTGGCGCTTCTCCATTCTGCTTAAATTTAGATACACGTTAAGAATGCGCGCGCATACACACCAGGTGGCTCAGATTGATCAGCCGAGCTCTACACTACGGCGTGCTTGATAATAAGATCGTGGCTTCGGCATGTAAAACAGGAAAACTTGTTTAGTTATAATACCACGTATGCGTATTGATGTGGGTGCAGTTCTTATCTAACTACAGTTCCTAAAATTACACTACGCCGTCCCTATACTCGGTACAATTTATATATATAAAGAGAGATCTAACAGAAAATAATGCCAAGGAAAATATCGGTGAAGTTATTAGACCCAATTGTAATGTAAATGTGAAGAAAAAAAAGTGGCTGAAAAGATAACTTGCCGTGAGCAGGAACCGAACCTGCGACCTTCCAATAACGCGTTCGATGCTCTACCACTGAGCTATCACGGTGGCTATCCCCCCAAACCACTTTATTGGTTTTATATGTGAATTTAAACGTGGGAGTGTCAGTCAGCGCCATCTGTACCATGGCGGCGAGTGTGGCACACTTTTTAAAGAGCTTGTGTGGCGTCACGTAGCACGAGAACTTATTACCAGCTGGCAGCTGACCTATAGTCCCTCTTATACAACCTAAGGCACTAAGTCTGCCAGTACAAGACCCTCGTTACCTCGTTAATGAGTAATAATGAGTAAGGAAAACACTTCTTTTCCTTCTATATATATATATATATATATATATATATATATATATATATATATATATATATATATATATATATATATATATATATATATATATATATATATATACGTGACATTAATCATCTATGGCTCTGCGATGGCTACGGTGGCCTGCTGCTGGACGCAAGGTCTCTGGTTCGATTTCCAATATCGACGACTTGCTCCCGTATAGGTGCATTGCCTGAAGCTCTAAATTTAGGTTAAGGCTTCAATACATATTCAGCAAGATGGGTGAACTTTTGTCATTTACTTAATTTTGTGATCAAATGATCAGTCGTAGAGCTCACACAATAGCTTCTATTCTATGTCTTGACATACAGTATTGTGCTATGGTTTCATCTCTAAAGCAGCCACTTGCAATCACTCGGACAATCTTTCCGGGTGGTTGTCGCAGTATGGTGTGATGCTTCGTCCGGTGTGAGCTGAACTGGAGCACCTAATCAAAATACGTAGCTTCGCAAGTGCCATCTCCTCCCTGTCTAAGAAAGACCGGCTATATCAAAGACCAATTAGGGTAAGAAAGATTCCCTCTTCAGGGGGAGCTAATTGTTTCTTTGTTTTTTGCAATGTACGGGCTTGCGAAAAACACGTTGGTGCTGTCATGGCACTTACAAAACGAGAAGCCATTTCGCTGGAGAAGTCGTCAATTAAAAAGAAAAAAAATACATCGGAGTGATTGTGAACTTTTCAGACGTACAATAAACTGAGCGAATCGATTCAGGGTTAAGACGAGTTTAAAGAGCGAAGAAGCGAGACGCAAGGTCAAGGAAGACAACACATGCGTGCCGCTTCAATCTTTTGTCCTTTCGAGTGGGCGAAAGAAACGCAAGACGAATACGGCGGAGTGTCCACACGTCTCTGCCGATTTAAGTGAAGCCTTGCGAGCGGGAAACAAATCGCCTTATACTGGTGCACGTGAGAGTCGGTGAACCTTTCTGTCTTGACTTTTACTCCCCTAATCAAGTGCGTTGTTTGTCGGGTTACGCGAATACGAAAGCGGCCGGGACTCGATTTTCGCCAACAACAAAGCGCCCCAACACTAACAGGTTTGCACTAGTGTTTACAGTGGCTGCCGCCGTTCGCGATCAATGCATTGATACATTCAGTATGAGCAGGAAAGGAATGAAGGTCAGGCAGATCGATGAGACGCACGGCGAGTTCAATAAATCTAAAGTCGACGAAATGCAGGCGAGCTACGTAAGTCCCTTTTTTTCAAACGCACTTTTTTTTCACAAGGCACGCGCGAAGGGCGCGCTTTAGCTCAATAAGCGCTAAAAGTCAAGCCACGCGAGCCATCGGCCCATATCGCACGACGTGTTTGCACGGCGTGTTGCATAGAGGGGGCACTGCATTTTGCTCAAACTAGAGTTACTGTAAGTGACACTCTCTTTGAAGTAACAGAGTTCCACGTATCTTTTCTAAACACAAAAGACAGTCTTATACACTTTCCGGAGGATCTGACTTTTAGGAAAATCTTTTCTTGTCGCCTAAAAGATCATGGCTCATACTTGCCAGAATGATTGGTCACTCTGTACCTTAGAGATATTCATTGCGGCGCAGTTTAAGGAACCACTTTGTCGTCGTCTTCTTTATCGCGTTGGCGTCACGCCGGTCCCACTGATGATAGACACAAGACGAGAAGCTGCACATTTGGATCGCCAACATGCGCTCACCCGTGTATGCCAGCGTCCTTGAAGGGCTAATTTATCCGACCGAGGCAGCGAAGTGACAGCGAATCACCTGCGCCGGCTGTAAGACACACCGCACTCGCGGCAGAAAACAGTACAAACGATACCTTTGCACAGAGAATAGATAATCGCAAGAAAATTCAGATAAACATAAAGAAGGAACAGATATGAACTTGAAATATCACATAATCACTAAAAAACATAAAAGGACAAGTATATACGAAAAAAGAACAAAAAATGGCAGATAAGAACAATGTAAACACAGTGTAAATGCAGGCGAATCAATGCTCCGCTGTTCATTAGTTTTCTGTGGACTAGAATTTTCGCTATTTAATAGCAGCACTGGTATAGCGGGCTGGATTGACCCTAGTCATCACCAGTTAAGTTCGTAGCCTGTCGGCGGCACGCCTGGCATGTCAAACGACAAACGCTATAGGCATGTCGCCTGCGAAAATGGAGCGTGGCTTCACCGCACGGCTGTGGCTTTTAGCCAGACTTACGCGAACTCCAGCACATAAAGGTAGCATATACAGCAACTAAAGCACTACCTGTTATAAGAATCGCACTTAAGATCTCTAGCACAACGGAGGACACAACGTCAGCTTGGGAGGTGGTCGCATTTTTCACCGTCGGTGCCCTTTGATGTTATAACATGACACTAAAATCTTTTAGACGTTTTATTCTCCAAATGAGCTTTGTTCCTTCGTTTTTCTTCTTAATTTCGTAGGTCACTTCTCGAGCAGTGCATTGTAACTAACCAAATGTTGTGTTATGTTTAACCCGTTTGATGGTTTCACTTCTACTTGCCCCTTTCACTTATTTTGCCTGCGATGGTCCTCGCAAGAATAAATTTGCCACTTCCCACTTACTCGCGCGTGCGCCGGTGTTTCCTAGTATTCCCTTCACAAAGTAAGTCCCACCCAAGCCGGAGGATCTTCGTATAACTCCGTCACCAAGGACCTACATCTGTTGCGATCCCACAGCACTCATAACGCCGATTCCCATCTCTTCGCACGCTAGTACGTGCATCTACGATACGACGTGGACGGGTCACTCCCGGGTCTAATTAATGAAGATGCTAAGGCTGGATTGTGTGTTGACACGGAGGGCAAGTCCACTGTTGTCGGCATCAAGCAAGCATTACGCGGCTTGACGCATCGATCGGCAGCGCGAGTCAAACCGTGCACGATGGTCGCGGACCGTATAGAGAAAGATCTCGCGCAGCGATTGGTATGAGTAAGTACGCGTTCTTGATCGTGTAGGAGCTGCTTTACAAAAGCACCGCGCTGGGCCACGGTCGGCAAGGTCGTCCTTGCGAAATAAATTGGCTCGGCGACCTGACAGCGGCAGCGCATCCTGTACCGTCACCGTGCACTCGCCGCTATGCAGCCTGCCTGGTGTCTTCTCCGGCTGCGGACATAGCTCTCATGTCCTCGTTTCGAGAAGCCGCCCTGCGCTGTCGACGTTCCTGCTTTTTAATCCTCTCTTCATTGTGTACGTCGACCTTCTTTATCCGCCTTCACTCTCTTTTTTCCCTCTCTATGAAGTTTTTTTCTTCTGCTTTTTCGTTTACGGTTTTGACTGTCCGGTGGTCGAGCTCGTAGTGCCTACGTAGACATTGGGATTGAGATGGAGGAGGAGTGCCTTTGACTTGACAGTGAAGCCAGGAGAAGGTGCTCTAAGAAAAATACCTCTCTAATATATATATATATATATATATATATATATATATATATATATATATATATATATATATATATATATATATATATATATATATATATATATATATATATATTAAAAAGATGAGATGGCTTCACTCTCGTCGAGCATAGAAAGCAAAGCTTTCGTCTGCTGAGTAAACCGAGGCAGGTGCTCTATGATGTGGCTCATACAGGGTGGATAAAGGGGACTAATAGCACGGATGACGTAAAAGAAAATTACAAGGGAAAGATGTGATAGAAGCCCACTGTGTAGGTCACAACGCCAGAGCGTGCGGTAAGTTGTCGTACTCCCGGTCAAGTTCCGACTTTTGAAACGTCTTTGTGAGCTGGCCGATCTTCGACAAGCGCGGCTCAATGAAAAGCTACTGGATTCCGAACCCTAAATTCTAAGCGAATATCATTCCTTGCGTGATCGTGAAGTAAAACGTCACATTTTAGGCCGACACTACTAGCTTGACGACTGGCTCCGCGACATATTGCTCCGTCCTAAGTTTTTCTTCCTTTAGGAGTGAATAATGTTTACCAGCTTGAGCGATACATTTCCGTGCGCGTGCTTCGTAGTCTTGAAAGACCAAATTAAAAGGGAAATGTAATTCAAGATGAAAGGGTGGACAGCTTGTCTGCCTGATTGTTTTCACAATGTGGAACTGCCTCTATTTTTTTTACTCAAACAAAAGGCAGAGTGAGGCCAGTTTTGTCAAGTCTTTCTCTGTAATACGTCTTTTGCGCTGTTCCAACGTATATTTTTATATTCGATTTCTTTATTTGCTACCGGAAACAATGCTGTGTCAAACATCACCCCAGAAAAAGTACCTTTAATCGAGAAGAAATAGTTTGTACGTTCAAGTGGAAGAAAAATGAAAACAAAAAAGTTCGTCGAATCACGAACTTCGTTAAATGGGGTTCGTCACTTTGCCTGCAGTACAGAGCGAAAAAAAAAAGGTCGTCTGTAGTGGCAATCCTCGCATATTTCTGCCATTGTACGCCAAACTCTTCCCCTTCACACATTCCATTTCCCAGCTACAGCAATTTTCTTTGAGACCTGTAATACACGCATTAGTGAAAGGCAGGATGGAACATTTGCATGAAACCCCTGACAGAGTTTTCTTTCGCTTTGTTCGTTCATCTGCCAGTTCATTCGTCATTTTTGACATCTTTCTCACTCGAAGCTGTATCGGGTCATTATAAATGTCTTCTGAAGCAAAGAAAATCGCTTCTATGGTTTCTTTTTTTCTCCTTTTTCTCGCTCACATATCGTTATATTATTTCTTTTTTAGATTCCGTTTCCCTCACACTCCCCGTAGCCAATCTTACAGCAATTCGTGGTTAATTCACTCCTTTGCCCTCGCCAAGCTTGCTCTCTGATGTTCCGGGATCACGCCAGTGTTCCGAGACGATCGATGATCTCTGAGCGCTTTTTGTTGCGAGGGGAACAAAATGTTTACAATGATCTTATCTCCATATCAACTGGTCGGCTGTCCTACCAGAAATAAAATTATATAGATAGATAGATAGATAGATAGATAGATAGATAGATAGATAGATAGATAGATAGATAGATAGATAGATAGATAGATAGATAGATAGATAGATAGATAGATAGATAGATAGATAGATAGATAGATAGATAGATATAAAACACCTCCATTATGCAGTTGTAGCAGAGACGTGCGCATGCAGTGCATGGTGGTGCGTTTCGATAACCTTTCAGAGCCCATTGTGATATATCTCAAGACTGAAAAATAAACCTTTGATTGGGTCTCCCTATGTATCCGCTCTAACCTGTTCTAAATAATTGTGCATAATTGTATTAAAATGCCAAGTATACGTTCGGTGTGCCACTTTCATTGTCTTGCTGGATCGTCCAAAGCATTTCTGTGATCCAAGAAGCTGTACGGATAATTCAGCGGGTTCAGAAAAATGTTCCCATGCTTGGATAGTTACATTACATGGTGTATGCATCATGTTGCTCCTCGGCATTTGTATGTCCACATAGGAACTTGAAAAGTCAGACTGACCTATAACTCAATTTGATTGATTGGTTCGTGAGGTTTAACGTCTTGAACCCATGACATGATTATGAGAGACGCCGCAGTGGAGGACCCCTGTAATTTTATCTACATAATGTTCTTTAACCTGTACCGAAATCTGAGCACACGGGCTTACAGCATTTTCACCTCCATCAAAAATGATGCTGTCGCAGCCGGGATTCCATCCCGCGACCTGCGGGTCAGCATCCGAGTACCTTAGCCACTAGACCACCGCGGGCAGGGTGGCCTATAACTAAATGGCAGTAAGAGTAGTAAGAGGCCTGTACGTTCCCCCCCCCCTCTCTCTCTCTCTCTCTCTCTCTCTCACACACACACACACACACACACACACACACACACACACACACACACACACACACACACACACACACACACACACACACACACACACACACACACACACACACACACACACACACACACACACACACACACACACACACACACACACACACACACACACACACACACACACACACACACACACACACACACACACACACACACACACACACACACACACACACACACACACACACACACACACACACACACACACACACACACACACACACACACACACACACACACACACACACACACACACACACACACACACACACAGACAGACAGACAGACAGACAGACAGACAGACAGACAGACAGACAGACAGACAGACAGACAGACAGACAGACAGACAGACAGACAGACAGACAGACAGACAGACACACACACACACACACACACACACACACACACACACACACACACGTTACTCCTCGGTATCTGTATACGCACGGAGGAAATGGGAAAAAATTTAGTCTGACCTATAGCTCAATGCTAGTAAAAGTAGTAAAAGGCCTGTAACTTTTTTCTCTCTCTCTCACACATAGTAAAAGGCCTGTAACGTTTCTCTCTCACACACACGCACACACACGCACGCACGCAAGCAAGCGCGCACACGCACACACAGTGATTGCTTCTTTCTATCACCTGTAACAGATGAGAGCTCCAGCGTTTCCTCAGTGGAGGTCGCTCACGTGCGGGTGCCCGCTCTGCAAGTTGATTAGAACTCCCTATCTTTGTTTACTTTCTAGTTCTTTATTCCTTTCTGCGTGGTGCAGTGCAGTGTTTCCTTACATGCTGTAAAAAATACCCGCACCTTTCTAAATGTAAGATAGTAATCTATTTGTTTCGCTTTCTCGTTCTGTCTTTATTTCTCCCTGTTTCTGTTTATCGCTTTCTCTTCAATCTATCTCATTAACTCAGTTTCTCTCTCTTTTTTTTGTTTCCCTCTGTTTGTCCCTGTCGGTCTTGCTCTATATTTCTCCTATCTCTTTCTCTATGCGTATATATTTTTATCGTCGTCTTTCTATCTGTTTGTGTCTTTTGTCTTTATTTCTCTCTCCCTCCTTTTTCTCTCTTCCTAAGGTGTTTCTTTTCGCTTAATAATCGCACCTACTGTACTTGGTATTGGCCAAATCTTGTGTCGCATACCCACCTGAGAAAGAAAGAGAAGTAGAGAGGAAAGGCAGGGAGGTTAATCAAGCTTGGCATGGTTGACTACCCTACACTTGGGGGGGGGGGAAGAGAATAATAAAAAAGGAAAGCGATAGAGAGAAAGGAAGAAGAGCAAAAAAGAGATGGATAAATAGTCAGATCTGGACTACATAGCATGGTCTCACACTGTTCTTTCGCAAGCGCTCGTGAAGTCTGGTGGTCCTAAAAACACACCTGAAGTGTTTTGTTTGCTTTAGGAATTGCGGCCAGCCTCAAGATCTGCGCTGTTAAAAACCTCGTGTATGAACCGAAGTCCAAACTGACTGTTCTTCCCGCTACCTCTGAAGCACGCACCTAGTAGCCTCCACTCCCTGCGTTGCCCATGAAGGAACAAAGAAAAAGATGATGATTAACAATAAGTTCTTATGCTTAGCGTCCCTAAACCACGATAGGAGAACAAGAGACGTCGTACGGAAATGTCGACCGCGTGGGGTTCTTTAACGTTCACCTAATCTAAAAAAAACGGCCCTTTAGTATTTTTTCCACCATCGAGGATAACACGCGGCCGGTACTGAACACACGTATTTCCGGTGAGAAGCCGACCACCGTAACCGCAGTACCGTCTCGCCGACAGAAGAGATGAACGTTAGCAGTACGCCGAGCACTTTGCCTTGGAAAGCGAACTATTTGTAGAGCCAGTCTCTCCGCTGAGTTTCCGCTGAATACATGATCATGTTTTGTATTTGCCAATATATTTGATGGCCGGGTAGTTTTTAATCAGTGCGCGCTTATTTCATCTATAGAAGTTTTAGTTTGTCGTGCAACAGGACATCGCCTCTACGCACTCTGAACCTTACGGGCCTCTATTGCAGATGCAAACAACTGCGGCTTTTTGAATCACCGCTGAGGTTGCTGAAACTTACGGCTCCATTCGACGTGTTTCTCACGCTCTGAACATGTCGATCACGTGTTGCACTGGTATTTTTCTGTGCCATTTGGCTTCATGCAAGTTGCACGGTGTTCTCTCCCAATGGAATACACTAAAGGGCTGGAGACTACAGACTGGTTGCAACGGAATCGAAACAGCGCTTCAGGCAAAACAAAGCGGCAACCACAAATACCAGACCCTGTTCCTCGTCCTAGCTTCGTCCTGCTAGATTAGGATCTCTAGGCTAACTTGTCTTCATTCAACATGGCGTCGCATTCCTGCCATCCGTACTTCGTCCCACAACCACTTGGCAGTCGACGTTTTCTCGCGTTCGACTGTCACGTTTCCCGGGCTCACGTTCTTTCGTCCAATGACACCGACGAGTACATAACGGGGTACGTCATATAAATGCATTGTTACGTCAGTATTGTGCATCACAGCATAGACATAACTTTCTTTCTTTCTTTTTCTATCCTTGAGCCATCCGGCGAGCACGCCAGCAGGTTCGCACGCGAGAAGGAGCGTGCCAGCTAGCCCGTCAGTAGCAACAATGCGGGCGTCGCGGGAGTAATCCCCCACCGCTCCCGGCACCCCTGACAGAGGGCGCTGCCGGCGCATGAGCGACGTGGCTTGCCGCGGGGAGACGGCGCGAGGCTTCCCGTGACAGGCGCTATCGGGTCGCCGCGATCTCTCCGTGACATATGGACCGGTCGTATAAGTCGCTCAAGATGGCCGCCCCGAAGCCCCTACCTTCCTCCCACCGCGTTATTCTTTCCTTCCGATCGCCGAACAACGCCCGCGAGCGCCACAGTCTGCGCGGTGAACCAGGCCGCAGCGACGCATACGCGGCTAAACATAAATCATACCGCACGGCCACCCCCGCCTCTCTGGCAGGAAACGTCATTTCGTGCTTCTCTTTCTGAGGAGAGAGAAGGTTTAACGTATCTCCTTCTGCATACTTCTCAAACGTCTCCCTTCTCCGTAGAAGCAAAAAAAAAAAAAACAAGTCTTATGACGTTTTCTGTTTTTTGTTTTCTCGTCGTTGATCCAGCCTCTTCCTCATCCCTCGTGCGCCGCCCGAGTTATGTGGTGTTTCCAGTGCGTTTTAAATATACGGCTCCAGGTTGGCTTCCAGACGCCCAATTTTGGACAGTGGCTTAGCGGGCGAGATGACTTTCATCCGCGTACCTTAGCGGCCCGTCCGTTATTCTGCGAGTCACAAGTGCATTGGCGCCATTTTTTTGTTGTTGTTTAAACTTCGTACCTTCTCGTTACACGGGCTTTACAGCTAGCTAACGGCACTCGCACGTGCCATGGACGTCTCCTGCGGCGTTTTCGACAGCTCCGGCTCGTATAGTCACAATCCGGGTCTTTGAGCACGTGGTCTTTGTGCTTACTGTCAAACTGTCACATGACAGGGTTGACGTCGGGAGTGGGTCTTGTTCTTCTGTAAGCGACTGTTCGGCTTAGCTCACTCGAAACGAGCCAGTGTGAGATGCACGACACTAAACTACCATTCTGTCAAACTTTTCGGGCACTAATGTTCGGGGCTATACTTTAGGCCCTTTACTTTTTACGCGATCGAGTTTAGACATTGGAAGCTCTGTCTCCGTACGTTTCTTTCGCACGATGCAAAACGACGATATGTCGGATCAGAAAGCTTTCTTGTTTGATTGATTGGTCATCGTTTTTGCTCTTGAGGTGTCCTGTTCCTAAGCCGGCAAGAGTATGCTTAGAGTTGAGCTTTAGTGCAATTGTTTGGGATTATTCTAACCTCCTCGCGTCTTTTACCGCGCAGCCAAAGCCCGGTATACGCAAGCGTTTGTGTCTTCCATCTCCATCGGATTGCTGCGGGTGATCCATCATTCAGTGAAGCATACACCACGATTCTGTGGTAACGAGTCGCGTAGAACAGTGTCATCATGCTTCCCTGCGCAAAGATGCTCTTACGTGCTCTGGTGTTTAATGTTATCGACCCGGAAAATATCGTACGCGTGCACTCGACATAACGAACGCTCGGCTGGTATACCGCGCATGGTTCGTGTAGAGTCTGCCATAATGACGCTTCCTGTAAGACGTTATGTTGTTAGGGATATGCTGTGGTAAGCTTATCTAATGACACATTGTTACACTGACAAGCACACCCTCGTCCCGCACCCTCCGCAGGGGTTTATGGTCATGGCGCTCGACTTCTCAACCCAAAGGTCGCGGGGTGGAATCCCGGCGACGGCGGCTGCATTTGGTTAGAGGCAAAATGCCACAGGCACGTGTACTCCGATTTATGTACACGTGCAAAAAAATGTGCCAGGTTGTTGGAACTTCAGCAGCTCTCCACCACGGCGTCTCTCTATCATATCCTAATTTCGGAACGTAAAGGGCCAGCCATTATTCCTTGTGGGGCTGTTGACTAAGGAGTATAAATATGGAGTGACTAATTGAGCTTGGAGGTCAATGTCTGTTACAAGTGCTGCTAAAAAAAGCTATTTTGACTGAACAACAACAACAACAACAACAACAACAACAACAACAACAACAACAACAACAACAACAACAAGTCTTTTGTTTCATTTTAGGCGCGCAATGAACAGGCCCATGCGTTCCAAGCTCCTTACTAGGGTAGCAAATCGGACGCGCGTCTGGTTAGCTTCTCTCTGATTAGTGACTTTTTCCGATTGCGTTCCTTAGGTTAGCAAAGCAACGCTTGAAATCAGAAATGCTGTGGGCTATCGAATAACGTCCGACACCATTATAAAAGCTAAGGCGTCTCCCTTAAATGTAGGATATATAAAAAGAGAGGCCCATAATAGGAGGAAGGCATCTTTAACATGGCGTAAGGAACTAGCCAAGCACGCTGGGTCACGACCTTGTCGTTAAATAAAATCGTGTCCTGCCGGTATCTCTCCGTGTAACCACCGTGTGCACTAAGTGTCTCGTCCAAAGCGCGTTTTAAATGTTGCCTCGATTGAGAAGGCGGAACCTCCCTGCAAGAAGGATGGCCCGCAGTCACGAACGAAGCGTGCGCTGGGCGTCGCAGCGATGCAGTGTGCTGCAGCGGCGCCCGTTAACTGATTGACGACGACAGCGACGGCAAGGACGCGTTCCGGTTCTTTAGTCAGTTACAAAGTAAGAACAAATGAAGCTCCGCCCACAGCCCGCACTGTTCAACCTAGAAAGAATTGGCGCGGATTCCCCTTCCACAAAGGAAGGTTTACTGAACCAGCTACACGCGAGCACTACGGGCGGTGTATACACTAAATACACATTGCATCAGTATTTATAACTTATAACAAACGCTAGACGCCATTTTACGCAGACATTTTAAGCCACCTCCACGGCCGGACTAGAGGAGCGGCACGCGCACACCCTTTTTAATTGAGGATGAAACCCGCGCACGTTGATCATAAATAAAAAAGATAGTTGGTTCTGATGAAATAACTTATGGAGACGAGTATCAGTGACTTAGTCTCCAATACAATTCGCCTTGAAGTTGATGCTTACTAGAAAGAAAAAAAACTATAGTATCAGGAGGACGCACTTTGAGCACTATCTGACCAGAAAAGGTTGCCACGTTAAACTCGCTGGGCGTAACCTCTTTGGCTTTATCAAGGTTTAGCGTGGGTTGGGCCGCAGTACCATAAATATAGTGAACTATTATATAGTTATGAACTAGAGGTGGTGAAAAGTGGGAAGTAGACACGAAGAGCAGACCGTAAAAAAGTTCGCGAGTGCCACCTCTCGTGTAGTCCTTGGAACGTCTGCTGGATGGCGGTACTTCTATATGATGAATATATGATGAAAAGATGTGAGATGGTGGTACTTGGAGTGTTCACTGAATGAACGGACAGATGAATGGACGGACAGACACACAAATGCACGGACGGATGCAAGAATGGATGGATGGACGCACGGATGGACACAGAAATGGACGCACGGATGGATGCAATGGTGGACGCAGGGATGGACGCACGAACAGATGCATGAACAGACGCACTGACGGACGGATGGCCACATGGACGATCGCACAGACGGACGCACAAACGAACCAAAGCAAGAACGAATGGACGGACGGACGCTTCGCGCCACTCATCATTATGCATTCCGTAGATATGCTGTGGTTTTTTCTCTTATCTTCAGTAATGAAAAAGCGAGCAGCTCATTTTATCACGTAGAGCACTTTTCGGCATCTCAGGTGGATAATTTTCGCGTACAAACTCATGTTAATGTTACTGGTTTTCGAGCCTAACATTAAGCTTCCTGCCAAATTTCAGCGATCATACCGCAGCCGATACTCAGCTGAGCATTGTTGTGCCACAGACATGTTCCTCGTTCGGGAGCACGTCTCACAAGATCGAGCCCTGTTTCGACGAACTGTCTCCCCCCCCCCCCCTCCCAGCGCCGCCTTCCGTGCCGAAGAACCGTGCAGTTCCGGGGATAACGTCGCTTCCTCCGCCGAACCACTTTGCAGTTCCGGGTATGGCTACGTCTCCCCCTCCGAGCCCGGGAACTGGTCTGAGAGAATGGACCAAAGACGCTATTTAACGCTGAGCCGGCCCTATGTTAGAGGGATTTTGCCCCAGCCGACGTTGTTCCAACTCGTGGCTGCCGTCGAACAGTATCAGGCCTTCAGGGATTCGGTCCAATTTGCCAATGTTGAGATCCGGGGTTGCTTGTCCCAGCTTGCCGAACGATGAGAACAGGGTAGCGTATCGCAGCGTAGCCAAACGCTATCACGGCGGTCGTCCTCGTGCTCAGAGATCCAATCAGACTTGCCAAACGTAGGATATCGTATCCCGTAGCTGTCAACCACTGTTAGGAATTTTCTCTGTCGCGATGGTAGCGGTGGCGAAGAGCGGCAAGCCGTCGAGCGGACTTCGCTGAAGCCTTAGCCCGAAGGCGAAACAGGGAGGCAATCCGTTTTGAAAACAGCAACAAAAGTAGCGTTTACTCTAGCAGGTTGTCGTTTGTACAGAGCCGGCCAGCACGACAACGTCGGCTGGGGCAAAATCCCTCTAACATAGGGCCGGCTCGGCCTTAAATAGCGTCTTTGGTCCATTGTCTCAGACCAGTTCTCGGGCTCGGAGGGGGAGACGTAGCCATACCCGGAACTGCAAAGTGGTTCGGCGGAGGAAGCGACGTTATCCCTGGAACTGCACGGTTCTTCTGCACGGAAGGTGGCGCTGGGAGGGGGGGACAGTCACCCTTATTATTCATGATGTACCTACAAGGATTAGAGGCAAAATTAGAGGGAAGTGGACTGGGCTTCAACCTCTCTTTAGTCAAACAAGGAAAACTTATTGATCAGGCACTACCAGCATTAATGTACGCAGATGATATAGTGCTAATGGCCAACAACAAGGAAGATTTGCAGAGATTGATGGACATCTGCGGTAATGAGGGAGATAGGTTAGATTTTAGATTCAGTAAGGAAAAATCAGCAGTCATGATTTTCAATGACAACGAAGGTAGTGAGCTTAGAATACAGGAGGTCACGCTAGAGATAACAGATAAATACAAATATCTGGGCGTATGGATAAGCCATGGGACCGAGTATCTGAGGGAACACGAAATATACGTGACGACTAAAGGTAACAGGAATGCAGCAGTCAAGAAAAATAGGGCACTGTGGAATTACAATAGGTATGATGTTGTGAGAGGAATATGGAAAGGGGTCATGGTTCCTGGGCTGACGTTCGGCAATGCGGTCTTGTGCATGAGATCAGAAGTTCAAGCAAGATTAGAAATTAAGCAACGTGGAATAGGTAGGCTTGCTTTAGGAGCTCACGGGAATACACCAAATCAGGGAGTACAAGGTGATATGGGATGGACATCATTTGAGGGCAGGGAAGCTAGCAGCAAGATAAAATTTGAGAAACGATTGAGAGAAATGGGGGAAGAGCGTTGGGCTAGGAAGGTTTTCAGCTACTTGTACATGAAGAATGTCGATACAAAATGGAGGAAGCGAACCAGGAAGTTGACTGGTAAATACTTAGAAAACAGCAGGTGGCCAAACCAAAAAGAACTATCGGTTAAGAAGAAAGTGAAGGAAACGGAGACTGACATGTGGAGAATGGGCATGATTAAGAAGTCCGCACTAGAGATCTATCGAACTTTTAAGCAGGAAATTGCCAAGGAAAGGATCTATGATAATACTCGGGGTAGTTCTCTACTGTTTGAGGCCAGGACGGGAGTACTGCGAACCAAGACATATCGGGCCAAATACGAAGGGCTAGACACAGTATGCAGTGCGTGTGGAGAGGAAGAAGAAACTGCCGAACACTTGATAATGTTCTGTAAAGGGCTTCACCCTATAGTTCAGGATGATGGCGCAGAGTTTTTCAAGGCACTGGGGTTTAGGGACCGGGAGGGCAAAATAAACTTTAAGCGGGTAGACTTAACCAGAAGGAGGTTATCTGATTGGTGGCTAAAGTCAAGACACGAGTGAAAATTAAACTCTTCACTGCAAAGTACGAATCCTCAAACTCACTTTTTAAGGAAAAAAAATAAATATAGTTTTTGGTTCATTAGGTGTTACGGCTTGGTGGCGCTAGCCACCGCCCGATCTAAAGGGTACAGCCATATCCATCCATCCATCCATCCATCCATCCAGTTCGTCGAAACAGGGCTCGATCTTGTGAGACGCGCTCCCAAACGAGGTACATGTCTGTGGCACAACAGCGTCCTCCGCCGAACCACTTTGCAGATCCGGGTATGGCTACGTCTCCCCCTCCGAGCCCGAGAACTGGTCCGAAGGCCCGTGTACATGGACGCGACGGGGGCGGGCTGAGTTGAGTGGCGGGTTCAGCTTACCTCGACGCGCCCGAGTTTATATGAACTCACACGGACGAGTTGAGGTGAGCGGTGATCACAGCGATGCTTTGCGTCGAGGCAAGCCGAAAGCCCGTCTTCCGGTACCGGTTTCCGCTCCTCCAAGCCTGCGCTCTCGCCGCTGTGGGCTGCGGTTGTTTACGCAGTTGTCGCTCCGCCACCGCGATGGCTGTCTTGGTATTTTTTCTCAGTTTGCACCAGCTGTACTTTATGGTTGTGTTGGTGTCTTGGCTAACACTGCACAACACGATGGCAGCAGTGGTTTTGTTGCGGCACAGCGCTCGCTGCAGTTGTATCCGCAGCCTGACGCACCGTCCCCTGTTCACCCCTGGCTGGTCTCTCCAGGAATTCACTGTGATTCATGGTTTGTAACGCCTTTCATTTGTGTACCTGATGCTGTGGAAAATCCTTTGAAGCCCTACACGCGAGTCATTTTTTGCAATAGTTGTGGCTTGTCGCTAATACGAATTAAGCGGCGCCCTGAACCTCGTTGAAAATTTTAAATTGAATTTAATAAGCAGTTTTTAAATGAAAAGGACTAAAGACCCTCATCAATTGTCAAAGTGTACAGTTCCACCACAATTAAGTGCACCGTGTTCCTCTTGCCTCATACGCTCACCCTGTTTGGCTAATCTGATTTCTGTGGCTTTTGGACTGGACAGTGAGATCCTTACACGATGAATTTTTTATCTGAGAGCTTGTAATTTCAATTAGAATGCAATATACATTTTTGAGTAAAATTTATATCGGCTTACGTAAGAATTCATACGGCCGCATAGCATTTTGCTCTAATTTTACACCTCTATTTCAATTGTGCCTCGTTTATGCTTAAAAATAAAAGTAATTTGCTATTTTTTTATATTTCCTTGCAGGATCGGAGCAAATCACTCAGTTTTTTCTCGTTGACTAAAGCTAGCAACGTCGTTATTTCATCATCAGTCCACATGGTGCGTGGAGCCCGCGAGGATGTCATCGTGCCTAGCGCGCGCGTACCGGCCGACAGAGAAAGAGCAACGTCGGAGTGATGGGGAAGCGGAGACCGCGACGGGTTGGAGAGGTCACGAGCCGTCAACTCAGCGCGACCGGTTATACATGCCCTTTCTGAGCGCGGCGAGTTCGGTGAACCTACCCCCTGTCTCCCGGTCGACGGGACTCGCCGTGACGACTCTCCGCCCCGACGCGTCCGCTTATACATGGGGAGGGCGAGTCCAGAAAACCTGTTTATTTCGACTCAACGCGCCCTCGTCGGGTCAATGTAAACGGGCCTTGAGAGAATGGACCATCGTCGGCTACTTTGGTTGGGTGCTTGCTTTGGCCGGAGTGGTTCGCCTTTGTGTTCGACTCCGTCGTTCCAGTGAACCTCTGCAGGCCTATGGAAGTCTCAACGGGCGGAGAGAGCGGAACGGCTACCGATGGTCAACCAGCATCCCTCCTTCCGAGCCGCGCTGATGGCTCAAAACCCCGGATGCAGTGTCTGGCGGCGGGGGTGCTGTTGTGCCACAGACATGTTCCTTGTTCGGGAGCACGTCTCACAAGATCGAGCCCTGTTTCGACAAACTGTCTCCCCCCCCTCCCAGCGCCGCCTTCCGTGCAGAAGAACCGTGCAGTTCCGGGGATAACGTCGCTTCCTCCGCCGAACCACTTTGCAGTTCCGGGTATGGCTACGTCTCCCCCTCCGAGCCCGAGAACTGGTCTGAGAGAATGGACCAAAGACGCTATTTAAGGCCGAGCCGGCCCTATGTTAGAGGGATTTTGCCCCAGCCGACGTTGTCGTGCTGGCCGGCTCTGTAGAAACGACAACCTGCTACAGTAAACGCTACTTTTGTTGCTGTTTTCAAAACGGATTGCCTCCCTGTTTCGCCTTCGGGCTAAGGCTTCAGCGAAGTCCGCTCGACGGCTTGGCGCTCTTCGCCACCGCTACCATCGCGACAGAGAAAATTCCTAACAGCATACTATTTTAATTAGGCACGTCGTAACATTCAATTCTTGATCCTCTTTCACCGATGAATAGCAGGATGACTGCAACTCTTGGGGAGGGGGGGTTATGACCAAATATAGACATTTTTCGTGTGTGTAAACAGCAGTAGGTGCCGTCGGCATACTGAGGCGCAGCAGGAGACCTGGCTTGCTAGCGAATATCAGGACAGCCAACTGGCATCACTCGACCAAGCCTATAGTGGTCGTGCTAAGCCTAGCGAGCCCGTAAAGGCCAAAGGAGTCCTGGACTGAAGGCCCCCCTTACTTGCCCAGAAACCTGTTTCAGTACCTTTTGCCTTTTCTTGCGCAATAATATGGGAACCTCGTGAAGCCTACAACTGCATTCACCAGCTATGAACATGGACCAGTTCGGATATCTACTATAGGTCCTGCGGCATCCACGGCGGTCGTGTCCAGGAAGCGGACAGGCCCTTACTGTGACAACGATGACACTCATGTCTACTCACTGACAGGCGAAGGGCCATCTGACGATGACTTCGAGCTTGTAACGAGCCGAAAGGCGAAGAGACGTAACACGACGGCCTCTTCATCCCCTAACACATCGAATGAAGGAGTGCCGCGAAAGCCTGAGACTAACACCATCACTTTTGTTCCTGTTTACTCCAACGGCAACATGAAGCGACTCAACTAGCAATGTGTTACGGCGCTGCTCGACAGGCCTGATGAAATCATCGACATCCGAGTGAACCGACGTAGGAACGTCGTGGCGATTAATGTTTCGCATGCAACCGTCCTGAACATACTACGAAACGTCGCAGCACTGGATGGAATTAAAGTCTGCTCCTACATACCAGTGGGCTCCAACGTCGCCACCGGCGCCCTCTACGACGTTGACGCAGCGATTCCCAGTTCGGACTTGTGGGGCCTGATGAACCCAGCTAACGAAGCTACCATCATCGCCAAGGCTGATCGTCTGGGTACCCCACGCTTCGTGAAAATGGAATTCAAAGGCAGCTCTCTACCTTTCTATGTGAAGGCGGGTCACTTCCGGCATTCTGTAAGACATTTTGTGCCGAAATCACTGCAATGTCACATCTGCACGAAACTAGGTCACGTCAGTACCGATTATGTTCTCCCTGCGCTGAAGCACATTGCTCCGAAAGTTGTAGAGCCAATGTCCTATAGTGTTAAAATTGTAATGTCACAGAGCTTTCTCAAAAGATAGCAGAAAATTGAGGGATAAAATTGCTGTATTTAAGGAACTGACAAGAGACGATACATCACATCGCGAGGCTGCCGAAACCACCAGAAAGCGCCGACATCGGTGCCGAAGTTCATCCAAGAAAAGCAATGCCTTTGCATAGTCCCCCTTGAACGCCCTGCTTCACAGACTGCCTTGTCAACCAGACCCTACACGGCCGGTGCGAATTTCCCTTGGCCTACATTGCCGAAGCGACAGACCCACGGATGGGTGACAGCTGGCGTAAACGACCACACCAAGGAAGGCAAGGACACATCTGACGCAGCTTGGCCTTCGTTGTCGAAGTCGCAACGAAATGCAGAGTCACAGTGCACATCGGTGACAGTGAACAGTGAATCAACGATTGAACAGTTGCCTGAAGAAAAGAAAAACAAATCCTCATAGTTACTCAGTCACTGCTAAGCACACTTCGCATGTTCATCGGCACGCTCTAACCACCATACGATCAGTCCGTACAACAGGTTCTGCATGGTCTGTGTCCAGTACATGCAAGTCTGCAGTAGGTACCACTACTCTTCTAGCTACAGTGCAACGTGATGCGCCCGAGATCGTGCATTCAGTGCTATGGCACGTATCAGTGTTTTTTGATGTGTGTGGGGCTTCCTTTCTTTATATCTCAATGTCTTTTATGTCCTAATTCTCGTTCCTAGCAAACCGGATAGCAAACTAGACGCGCGTCTGGTTGACCTTCTTCTTCTTGTCCTCTGCACATGGCGCCCTCCCATTGGAGAAAATCGGCTGAGTAGAAGGCGAATGATTTCATTAATTAGAGTATCACGTTATTCTTAGGTATACTAGTTGATAATTGTAATTAGTAGTTGATTTATAGTATCAATTACTAGATATTCCTTTCTTTCCTTCCTTTTCTTCTCTCTTTCTTGTGGCATCTTTCATAATCATATGGTGGTTTGGGGAAGTCAAAACTCCACATATCAATCAGTCAATCCCTTTCTTGTGATCAATAAGTTTTCACTACCACTGCAATTGCACCCACTTAAATAGACACCCGCCTTCACCACCTAGACCCATGCCTACGACTCAACCTCCCCGAGACGACCGTTCTTCGCCGCATGTGGCTTGGAGTGTCTTTTATAAACGTCTTTCCTTCCCAAATCTGAATGGTATAGTGGTGCTTGTAACTAGTGCGGCAGTGAAGGAGCCATCGAACATATTGTAGTGAGACTGAAGCCCACAGGCTCATTTATTAAACAGACGTATTTATTAGAGTGAGCCTGAGTCCACCATTCGAAGTTACTGATGTCAAAAATCACTGTGGATTCACAAAGTGAATGCTAATGACGGAGCGATCACAGGTCCTGAGGTCCATAATGTCTGTGTTGAAGTCGCTGACTATAATTAGGGACGGACAGATAGACGGATGCGCACACGCACGCCCGCACGCACGCATGCACGCACTGGTGGACGGATGGACGGACAGAGTAAAGTCTATTTTAATCCTCTATTTGCGATATGAACGCTCTATATACGGTATTACGTAACACCTGTCTGTCTGTCCTACAGAAAGATACAACACTGGTATCAACGAACATCATGAAACGCTGAGGAGCTTTGATCCTAAAATATTGGCCCCGTATCTGCATGTAATCTACAAATGTCGTCGAAATACGATGGTCTTGCATGTGGAGAGAGTGAACAAAACTTTTATTTGATGTTCTGCGCCAGAAAATCGGTGAATGGTATTCCCGAGGCGCTGCGTTAGAGTGCCTCAAGCGTGCAGCGGAGGCGAACGAGCGCATCATGTCCGGTCACACGTGATACATGAGCGCCATCTAGCAGTTTTTGTTGTTGTTTTTTTTAAACGAAGCGCGTGGCCCTGAGACGGGTGTGCGCGCCCGTCTCAGAGGTGATAAGGTGTAGAACGCAAAGCGACGTGTAGGTGCCACCACCGTGTCGTCTTGGCAAAGCGTTGGAAACACTCGCTTTGTGCAAGCGTTGCATGGTCAGTGCAGCGTGATAAACGCAATGGTTTTTAGAATTAGTTGTGTATCCATTTTCCAGTAAAAGACGCACATGCAGAATACATACGTGTTGTTATGGTGCCTCGTTTATGCACAATAATCGCTTTTCAATTGACAATAGCGCACGTATGAACGCTGAAGCTCGAGCAACATTGGTGGGCGCTGCGGATGGGGTCGGCCGTTCGGGGTAGCAGCTGGTGCTGTCTAGTACTAGTACCCGGTTCGTGGTAAGGGTGGACAAACAGACGAATGTACAGACAGACCAAAGTTTTTGCGTCGGTCCCCAAGAAAGACTACCGTCTTTAAAACTGCCAGTCTTTCGAACTCCAACGAGGTCTGTCTTCTTTCTCTTCGCCAGAAGCCGGGAGCACGTGGCGCATGCGAGCTGAGTACGGTCAGCTTCTCGGGCCACGATGGTCTCTTCGCGGCACTACAATACGGCGCGCATGCATGTCCGGTACGCACGGGGATCAGCGCGCTATTTTAATACGGCCAAAATATCACGCAACTTTCCCCCTATTTATAAGCATTGTCCCGATGCGTCACACAATAAGAGGATTTGCGGTCGGCATAGGTCGTTTTCCGATCATCGTTCTTAGTAGGCCTTCCGGTAGACTACGTTTACCACCTCTGTGGAATTGCGGCCTCTTGGGCTCTCGTGTCTGGTGGATTCGACTTCTTAAGTGATGTCCCTTATACGATCTCGTACTTCTTAAGAACCGAAGTACCGGCAACGAAGATTTTCAGAAAGCCCATGGCGGTGCATTAAGCGTCCACATTCACACTTTGTCGACGAGCTGGTAATGTGCTTCATTAAATCGCTGGTTGTACCGGCTGGAATCGATGCGCTGTTGGCGGCTTGCGTTGGCCACAATCTCGTGTGTGATTGCCCCCCATAGCGCTCCCAGAGACCCTCCCACTCAGCAGAATTCGCACGCCTCGACGACTACCTACTTTCTCAGCAATCCATCTTGAAACGCCGGAAAGCTCCAGATTCACCCCAGAAGGCGAGCAAGGCGCTGCTGAAGTTTTTGTGAGCTACCGTCTTTGCTGTACTATTCTGACACTCGTGTGTGTGTGTGTGTGTGTGTGTGTGTGTGTGTGTGTGTGTGTGTGTGTGTGTGTGTGTGTGTGTGTGTGTGTGTGTGTGTGTGTGTGTGTGTGTGTGTGTGTGTGTGTGTGTGTGTGTGTGTGTGGGGGGGGGGGGGGGGGGCTACACTTATATCCCCCTCTTTCACTGTGAATTCTCCCCTTTCTCTTGCCTATGTGCAGGGTAGCAAAGCAGGTAATTATCTCGTGCTTAACCTATCGGCTTTTACGTGTTACACTTGTTTATTTCTAGTAAGTAAAAAATAAAATCGGGTAATCTGGATATTAATCTGAAGCACATCAGCAGCGACGTCTGCCATATCCCGTTACTCGCCTTAGCTCGATTTCACCGCATACTATATGTTTTTTTGATTACATGAATGGAAGAGCTCCCTGAAGAAAGACGTAGTGCAGCCTGCCGACCTTCACCGTTGATATCCTTTAGCTCACTAAGCACGCGGCCGGAAACTATGAACGACTCTGAAGAATGGGTCTTCAGCCGCGATGACAAGCCCTTTCCCGCCGAACGATGTGCCTGGAATACGAACGGCCTTCGCTCCTTACGCTTAACAGTGCGTGAAATAGATTTGTCTTCATTCGTGGCTTCCGATATACAGGCTCGCTTTGAGGCGCTCGAAGTGGGGCACCTGCCTCGAAGCGCGTCGAAGCGCGGCAATGCTTCGAAGCGTGGCACCTACTGACGTATACGTGGCTAATAACTACAATAATTGTGGTGTTTTTTTTTTCTAAAGAGCGAAATGCACTTTATTTTAAACTGAAGAAAAAAAACACTTTTTTTCCGACTCACAATATGATCGGTCCTGCTCGTACCATTTTCGCCATTATGTTTCTCTCCTTTAATTACCTCGAATCTATATTGTGGCTAAAATCTCTATAGCCCAATTTTATTGGTATTGATGAGTAATTTTTGCCCCGCCGCGGTGGTCTAGTGGCTAAGGTACTCGGCTGCTGACCCGCAGGGCACGGGTTCGAATCCCGGCTGCGGCGGCTGCATTTCCGATGGAGGTGGAAATGTTGTAGGTCCGTGTACTCAGATTTGGATGCACGTTAAAGAACCCCAGGTGGTCTAAATTTTCGGAGCCCTCTACTACGGCGTCTCTCATAATCATATAGTGGTTTTGGGACGTTAAACCCCACATATTGATGATGTGTAATGTTTGTATTTTGCTCCTATTGATCGGAACGTTTGATTTGGGCGTGAATTAGCTCGTAATATAGGTCTAAAACAATTGGAATGTACGTTAGAGCGATATTTTGCGATTAAATTAACGTCATCTTTGTGCTTCCGTCAATGCCGTGTTTCGTCGCATCGGCGTAATTTGCGATTACTAGACGTGATTAGAGCGCGTGGTCTTTTTTGGCAAAAGGCGCACTATTCTGAACAGTCGGCAGTGTTTGTCCCTTTCCCGGCATTTATAGAAAGCCCTGAAAAGTGCTCCAGTTCGTTTTGTGTCATGTCGTTTCGGGCCACTTCTTCTTTAGAGAACGGTTGGTGCCCAATGTCTTCATTTCATACGTTATTTATTTCAAATATACTCTGTTGGAGGGAATAG
This sequence comes from Rhipicephalus microplus, assembly GCF_043290135.1. Classification (NCBI taxonomy): domain Eukaryota; kingdom Metazoa; phylum Arthropoda; class Arachnida; order Ixodida; family Ixodidae; genus Rhipicephalus; species Rhipicephalus microplus. The sequence continues at coordinate 259,537,486 of NC_134701.1, forward strand.
AGGAGAGGACACTGCATATAGCACTAAGCTCGAGAAGAAACACTGAGACGCCAAAGGAGGCTGGAAACTCGGCTTCTTACTGTTTGTAATTCAGTCATTTAACATCATGTCCTTCAATAAGTGCCGCCCCGCCGCGGTGGTCTAGTGGCTAAGGTACTCGGCTGCTGACCCGCAAGTCGCGGGTTCGAATCCCGGCTGCGGTGGCTGCATTTCCGATAGAAGCGAAAATGTTGTAGGCCCGTGTACTCAGATCTGGGCGCACGTTAAAGAACCCCAGGTGGGCTAAATTTCCGGAGCCCTCCACTACGGCGTCTCTCATAATCATATGGTTGTTTTGGGACGTTAAACCCCACAAATCAATCAATCAATTCAATAAGTGCCAACGCGCCACCGAAAGGCTGATTGTGGAACGCAAACGCGACAACAAAGCAACTATAGGACGCAAATTAAACGTTTCTGGTGAGACCATGTTGGCTGTTTTGGTCACAATTGTTGACATAGCGCTGGTTTCACGAATTTGGCTCAGTTTAACTGAAATAGTTGGAGTATTTGTCTCATTTTTACATTAGAAACAACTTTTTAGTTCATGTTACAACAAAGTATGTCTCCATTTTTATTAGAATTGTTTCAGAAGTTGAAAATACTTAGGCGTGCTTTGATAATGATTTACTAGATATTACAAGCCAAAACCTTGATATGATTATGGGCCTGCCATAGTGGAGAGCTCTGTAAATTTAGGCTATCAGGTGTTTCTTAACGTGCGCCTACATATCGCAGTAGACGGGAATCTAACATTTAACCTCTATCAAAATACGATGGCTACAGCGGGAGTCAAAAACGTGACTTTCGAGTCAGCAGCAGAACGTCGTAGCCAGTACCTCGGAAGAAGGCAAATGATGGATGTTAATAAATGATGCGTAAAATATTTTATTTTTCCCCTCGTCACTTGGGAAACGCCAACAACATTGAAGACCGCATATAAATGACAGTTTTATGTTCGTATCTTTGTCTGCAAAAAAAAGATCGAGGGACACTTGAGCTTGATCTTTCAAGAAAAGATTGCGATAGCACATCAGGCCACGCGTGCGCATCACCTTCTGAACTGCTAGCCTGATTCGGTTCTTGGTACATGACTCAATTACGCCAAGCCAAGATTAGCATCCTGACCACGGAGAAGAATTTCGCAACGAGACTGAACCTCGAATCACTAATCGTTCAGACGACAAGTAACATAATCAATAGATCATCTGGCACACTGAACCACGTGTACTCCCTGACTTTGAGTCATGCGTTCGACGCTATATAAGAACCTGTTGCTCAGCCGTCACTCCATTGTGAACAAGGTATCCGTGCGGAACCCAAAACGTCATTTTTGTTCGAAATTAGTCGGTGACCTGTTTTTGAACAATGTGTGCGTTAAGTTAATCCCAATGTGACTAATTATGTTGTGCGCAGTTCGCAACATATACTGGCGTTGATTACATGCGTTAAAGAAATAAATAAAAAAAATATTGTGGCTCTGTGGTAGAACAGCTTCTCGCCTAGCAGATGACATGGGTTCGATCAACACTCGGACTTTGAAATTTTTAATATTTATTTTATTTGAGTCATTCTAGACTTCTTGGTCATGGACGAGAGATAACTTTTGTTTCACAATCAACGACGACCATGTCGCCACCGACGCCAACACCGAAGCTGAAACTTCTGCGATATGAGCTCCTTAACGCTGTCGCGTTAAAAAAAGTTGACATCTATGACGCATACAGGACTCTAGCTTTTTTTTTCAACTGCGAAGCTGTTGTCACTGTCCCTAGTTCACGCGGTGTCATCATAAGAAGATGACGACGATGTCCTCACTAAAAAAAAAAAAAACATCGCCACTAACTGGAACTTTCTTCATCCTCTTCGTTATCTCTCGTTCATTCTTATGTTCTGCTTCGCTCCAACAGCACAAGCGTCCATTTCTACGGCGCAGAATGTGATAACACTGATGGGTGAGATGATTAGTACGGAGAGAAAGATATATAGGTAGAAGGAGAAATAAAGATAGAAAAAAATGAAGTTCTGGGCGAAAATATTTCTTTGCGAGGCCATGCTTGAACCCACGTACGCTCTTTTCGAAGGCGAGCGGCTACTAGAGAATAGCGTGATCTTGTATATTACGGTGTACCAAGGGGCGAGAATAAGAAGTGAGGAAGGGAAGGCCATATGTAAGTGTGAGGAGGAGAGAGAGGAGGAGATACTTAGAAGTACTGTGGAAAGGAGAAAGACAGGAACACTAAAAAATGGTGAGACACAGAGGTAACAAAAAAAGGGAGAAAGAAAAATATAAAGAGCGACAATAAAAGAGAGCGAGAAATACCGAGATAGATAGGAAAAATATGGAGACAAAGAGAAATAAATGTGCAGGTGAAAGTGAGGAGGAGGAGTGGAAGGTTACCGGCTCCCTTAACACCCCAGTCTTCGCACCACTAGCGCGGAGTTGCCCTACTTGTTTGTCCCCTTTTGTCAGTTGTAATAGGAAGCCCTACTACTGACCCTAGAAACTGGGCATTGTCAGAGTTGCCGCTATACTGTGAATGAGATTCATTATTCACTCGGCTCGACTTTCTTCTAAACTTCTTAACTCGGCCTGGTTCAATACCATGTTCTGAGAGAGAGATTATTGAACCGCGGTCTCTCGCGTTGCACGTCTAGAAATAAACGCGGACACTGCTCTAATTTTTGAGGCAGAGTAGCACCGGTTCCACTAGCCATGCGTGTGCGTCCACCCATCATGTTTTTTTCTTCTTAATTTTGGTTTATACAAATACTTCAAAATTTATACTTCAAAACTTTAATATACTTCAAAACGAGAAACGCGTTTGATGGACCCGCTTACCTTTCCCTCGATCTGCCTCGATCTCAGCTTCAGTCAGTAAGACTGCTTCCAAGACCCACAGCTCCATTGATTCGCCACGACTGCGTCGCGTAACTCTCATCGTGCCGTAAGCGTAACGAACCACCGCCAACCATGTTCTCTAGCTTCTCAGTTTGAACGAAGTAATAGAAATAACTTCATCGATTCGTAACCGAAGAGGTGGCCTCGCAGTGATCTGCATATTAATCTGTTTTCCGTATACGTGTGCGTGCATTCACATTTCTTTGTGTGTTATTGAAGCTCTTCATCGATCAAAAGGATTGATATAAGCACAGGAAGGTTGCTTGTGCAATAAGTCGGTCACACTCCGTCTGCCTTGAAGTGAATTTGAATTTGCAGAGCCGTATTCTAGCTTCTATAACTCGTTTGGTATATGACAGAGAGAGGGAGCGGTGGCACGTTACATGCTCGACGAGTTCGTAGAACGAGCGGCTTGCGTGCGTGCACTCTTGGAACGTGATGCTTTGCCGCAGAACTTCCTCATCTCTCGTGTTTTCGCTTATAGAGGGTTTTTCCTGTCCCCATCCCCCCCTTTTTGTTTTGCTGACCGTCGCATCGTTAAGAATTAGCGAAAATATTTGCAATGCGTCAAGCGATCACGGAACAACGTAAGAAAGCGACGACTCCACAAAAGAGTAGCTACTTGGCCTGATTGATATTGCATTTTTGAAAGAAATATACTTTCTTAGTGCGCAGGGAATGTTTTCAAAAGGAAGATAGAGCCGAGAAATAGTACAGATGCTCTCTGTCCTATACCTCGGCTCTATCTTACGTCTGAAAACGTTCCCTGCGCACTAAAAAAGCGTTTCTTTCAAAAAAAAAAAAAACGACGACTCTACTAGCGTGACTCAAAGAAAATGGCGCACGAACACTATCCTGCTGACTAGTTCAACTTGTTGAACTAGCTCAGGCACATTCAGGTTGCAACTACCACTACATTCAAGTCAGCGATCGATATGGGTTGATTTACGGTATTTACGCACTGGTGCGTAGCACACATGGCAGTAGAAACCGTCGCGACGTTGTAATAACCTAGTTTACCCGTGCGTGCACCGTAGTTCATGTGTATAATTTTTATTTTGCATTTTGCACGACATGAAATTGCAGCCGCGGCCAGCAAAAAAACCACACGACATGACTTACCAAAAAAAAATGTTCATAGATGAAACCACCATGTGCCGAGCGGGCGTGTCAGTTTTATTTTCTGGTGCGTGAGCGCAAGTACGAATTGTTACCTTGCGTGCAAGGTCTGTATATATGAAATTTTAGAAACTTTAAAAGCGTCCTCGCCGCTGTGGCAGTTTTTTCGTGCTCAATTTAGCCCATTTACCTGATCTGAATCCCATTTCTTCTGTTTTTCCTGCGTAGATCAGCGAATCATACGAATCCTTTTTTTTAAAAGTTACTCCTTTACATTTTCGCCTTTCTCTGTCTTGTGTATGCACCATTATACGGCTTTATCCTGCATGAGAGCTAAATAGTATGTACGCCATGAGAAGAATACACCTCTATAATTAGCCAAACGGTAGCATGTGTGAATGAAGCTCGACAGGGAACGTCTTTTGAAAGTTTGTGACTCCTTCTGTTGCACTTTAATATACTTTTTACGTCAAGTGCAAACACATATTATTGGCACCTTGCTTCTCTAAATATTTTCCAAACATATAACACACGCCTGTCACGACTCGTAGTGTGCGCCAAGGACATCATTGCACCTAACCTACGTAGACACGCGGTCATAAGAAGAAGGAACAGGAGGGAAAGGAAAGGCAGGGATGTTAACCAGTCTATAGCGACTGGTATGCTTTCCTACACTGAGGACAGGGATGAGGTAATTTGAAAGATGGAGAAAGGGAGAGAGGAGAGCACGTGCACTCAAAGTCACGCGTCACAATAACCCTGAAACTTTTATCCTATAACCGCCGGTGCAAGTCCGTTGCCCTCAACAAGCTGAGGACTTATTTCGTCACCTTTACTCGCTATGACCTCTCTGGACATCATTCTTCTTCAATTTTTCTTTCTGTTTTTCCTTCATGTCCTCCTCCTTTTTTCTCGGCACTGGGTAACAAACAAGGTTCAATACAGCTTACCTCATTGGATTTTATTTTTCTATTTTCGTATCTATATATCTCTCTTTTAAGACTTCTTGTTTCAAACGCACTTTTGAAGTGCTTACTTTTAACAGCGCACAGACACTCATAGTAAGACACGACCGCTTTTCACATGGCTTGCTGTGTTTATGCGATGAGGCAACTTCATTTTAGAGCTGGCCAACCAAGAGCACTTCCTCGATTTGTGCCACGGGCGCGGAAACAACGCGGGACGGCAGGACGAGACCGAAAGCGAAGCCTCGCAGCGGACTGGAGAACGTGGTCATCGTTGCGCAAGAGCCCTCGATACAGCCTGGCTTCCGGCACACGCGTCGGCGCTTCCGGCGAGCTCAGCCCTTGTCAACCTGTCGCGCACGCCGGCAAGTCGCCGCACGATGTCCCGTTCGCTCGACAGAGCGCTCATCCATCCTTCTCGGAGGCAATCTGTTGCGCTTCGCGTGCCACCGTCGGTCACTCCCGCTCTGCCACAGCCTCATACGTACAGGTGAAAAAAGAAAGGGTGGGCGATGAAGTATAAGCGAGTGCTTTTCTCTCTCTGTCTTCTCGACGAATCGTCCACTCGCTCATTTGCTTCAATCTGCACAGAATGGGCGTGTACTTAGGGCATACGAACTGTTCCCCTTAAAGGGCTCCTAAACAACTTGGAAAAGTACAGAGAACGCGAGGGTTAATCTCTCCCTGTATTCGCCGTCGCTACGGCGCCATTCGGCACGCCAGCACTCGGTTCATGTTCCGTCGTCGGGGAATAAGCTCTGCATTGGTCCATGTACGAGGGATATCAGTCGTGAATTGTGCCCTACCCTGCTTAAATTGTCAGAGCAGTTACGGAGCCTGTTCTTCATTGTTTCGCATGGCTATTGCGCGCGATCGACTGGTTTCATTTGGTTTTGTGCTGTTTAGACTGCACAAGCGAAGAAAGTGGGTGGCCCGAAAAGTGTGAAACCATGCTAGGCTCATCGCTTATGTTTGTCATTGGCCATGTGTTTTATTTAAAAAAAAGGTAGCGAAGAGGGGATAGCATCTCTAGGTATAGTAGGTCTAGGTGATTATGGCGTTCAACTGTTGAATCGAAGGTCGCAAGATCGAATCCGAGTCGCGGCGGTCTCATTTAGATCGAGGCAAAATGCTAGAGTTTCGAACTGTGCGATACGAGTGCACGTTAGAGAACACTAGAAATGAAAATTTTCGAAAACATCCACTACGGCATGTCTAGTATGGTGATATCGTGATACTGGGACGTAAAACTTTTGATATTATTACCTCTGAACGATTTAAGGGCTAAAACATTCTTCTGGGCTGGCCGCTACCATCTGTTAGTACACTTGCTTTTGGGCTATTGGGTGCGTGTTCAATACAAAGTAATGTCGTAATCTGATTAGTTATTAAAAAACGAAAAAAAAAACGCGACCATTTCATTGTACAAGAAGGTGAACAACGATTGTCTCGAATTCCTACATTCGTCACGTGAAATATTTCTGCTTTGTAAACTTGACTAAACTGTATCCCCTTGATGAAGTAAGTTGAACAGCCGTTCTTGTCAGTTGTAGAACGAGAGGTCATCAATGCGACGTCAAGTACCAAATTACAGCTGAGTGAATTAGATAGCCAACTCTCCTAGCCGGTATTGATTGATTGATGTGCGAAGTTTAACGTCCCAGAAACCACCATATGATTATGAGAGACAGTGTAGTGGAGGGCTACGGATATTTAGACCACTTAGGGTTCTGTAACTCGCACCCAAATCGGAGCACATGCGTTCACAGCATTTTTGCTTACATCTAAAATGCAGCCGCCGCAGCCGGGATTCGATCCCGTGACCTGCGGGTCAGCAGCCGTGTACCTTGATGACTAGAATACTGCAGCGGGGCTCTTAGCCGGTATTCTCGTCGGTACCTTAATGGAGTATTGCCCGTTACATTTTGACTAAGGTTTTCTCGAGGCACCTCAACAAACTTTACAGCAAGGGCGTTTTTGCCTTGTGCCCACATCAAAATGCGAATGCTGTGTCCAGGAATTGAAGTGAAATATTCGTGATTTGCAAAACCAGGTGACAGCCGCTAAGCCACACCGACGATGGCACGTTAGGGAGAGAAGTGGAGCCGGGAAGGTCTTGCAGTGCAATTAAAAGCTAACGAGTAGTCTATAACGAGTAGCTTATAATAGAATATAATGAGAGTAGAGAGTTTGAGAATGAATATCAAGGTGAGGTAGATGCATTTGAATGGGAGAGGAAATGAAGTGGGCTGATGAACATTGAGGATATTTTCAGGTGTAGGTTGATGTTAGTTTAGGTAATTGACACGGATTGCTGAATAGCACCGAGAAGCTCTTAATCTATCGTTGAAGGTTAGTTACAGTAGCGATGAAGATTAGCTGTTTGTTAAGGAGCATGTGACAGGTTTTATGTCAATGCGTACGTTCTATGATCACGTGAAGAAAGCACGAAGCATTGATGCAGTTTAAATCAATACCACTGTCCTTGGTAGAAAATTAGCCTCCAAAACTACCAATATAGATATTTTGAGCAAATCTTCGAAGTATGCTCTATTTTAAATGATAACGAGGCAGCATAGTGAGCCTACAGGTCACTGTGTGCAATGACAAAGTAATATTACTGTGAAGAACATGCCAATCAAAATTTAAAGTTTTTTTCCGTAAAAATAATGAAAAATATTTAGTATCACAGCACGCTGATCTGTATTAAACGTACTCGAGATTGTTCCACAAACATTAAATTTGAAACGTGGGTTTATCGAATGGCGACGTTGAACAAGTGCTTCAACCAAGTTGAACCACAAGAAATGAATGTGCAAGATAAGAAAAGTAGGTAATTCCCCCGAAATTTGCAAAGTGCTGAAGGTGTCATACGAAACGAAGGTTCTCTCCCGAGACTGCATTTTTCCCAGAAAGACGTGAAATTTAGGGAAATTGCTGGGGGGCTGTAGTACCATCGTATATCATGTTTAATCACCGAAGCAGGTGTAATTCTCCTTTAAGTGAACACTAAGCCTTCGTTTTCTATTTCCAGCTTACCTGCTCGCTACATCTAAAGCTTCACTTCCCAAGGTTGTGTCCCACTTTTTTCTTGGGAAACTTCGGTGCCTCTATTTTACTGTTGAGCTTCTTTGATGGGTCTTCAGCTTGTATTGGTGTACGCATTTCAATACCGTCATTTAATCAGCTTACAAAATGCTTGGGTTTCTAGAACATTTGCGTCGTGCACCACCATTCGTAGAACTGATCACACACGCATCACTCTCAAAAGCAACACTATAAATGTCGGTGTTCACGTCAACCCTGCCTAATAATCGTCCCTGAAACTAATTAAAATCTTCAAACAAGTCGACCTGACTTCCCACACCTTTACCATTGCCGTCACATTACTAGTCTCCCACTGCACCACAGATTGAACTATTTGTAACCTAACTCCAATTGCTAGTCCACCTTTTTTCGTCATTTTTATTTAGAACTTCCGCCCGCTTAATTGCGACAAGATTCCTAATATATCAGGTACCAAAGACCACTTTTTCAAAGCACTAAGTAATGACATAAGCGCCTTGTTACGTACATGTCAACTATACTCGTGTAAACTGTTAATTACTTATGTTCACAATACGATTTCAGTAAATATGCATCGTATACGTAAAACAAAGCTGTACCTACTCCCTAGTTCTAATATTTTTATCGGATATTTTCAATGCAATAAAGTAAACTTAAGTTAAAGTGTGAACGACACAATAAACAGCGCCCAAGTTTTCTCTCATGTGCTTAGATAAGTGGTTTTTTTTCGTTCGTGGATACAATTCCGTAGAGAATACTGCCATTATTCCCTATTTATCACAGCCAAATTAATGCTGTCCAGTTTAAAAATATTGTGAAGTCCAAACGGGGGAGTGGCCCACCACGCGTTGAATCATGCACCCCATAATTAACAGTAAAGTTTCAAATCCATTTATCTATCCATAAAGGCAATGCATTCCATGTCTTCATGCAGTCGCACTTTTAAACAAGGTACGATGCTCGATATAACACACAAAATAGAGTTTGAGACTAAAGACAGCTTTTTAAACAAGGTACGATGCTCGATATAACACGCAAAATAGAGTTTGAGACTAAAGACAGCTCCCGCAGATTAGTGTCTGTCGCGTTACTTCATCTACACCTCTATGGCTGTTGTTGGCTTAATTACGGTGAACGACAGCCGATCTTGGCTAACAATTGTTCTTATGGCGAGCCTTGAACTTAGTCACTTTATGCATCACGATCACACAAACGCTCACAAGTTTCTTTTCAGTCCTCGTCATATTAATTAATTTTTGCTTTTCGCATTCTTCTTTCAAGCTCCCTCATTCCTTTCCCCAGTGCAGGATAGCTTATTGTTTATTTTAGGTTGATTAACAAACATATATTTGTTCTCTCTACTGCTTTCTTTCGTAAGTGAAGTTGATTAGCCAAGTTCCTAAGTTTACGTAAGTTAATAACATTTGTCAAAAACTATACAGGGCAGTAATATTTGTCTCACGCGGTGTATGAGTGCCGGTCGTGCAAGACCCTACTGTTTATATTGTAGTCTCCTGCATGTTCTAAATCATAGTTATAACACCTAGTCATCGATCTCGACTGTTATGACATTAAAATGGTTTTCACTCAGTCTCGGTCCAACGGCAAAATTATCAACAAATTTTTCAGTACGTGCATGGCAGTTACGTGCGCGGCAGCATCCATAATTAATATAAAATCCCACAGTGAGAGGTGTAAACGAGGCGCCGCTCACCGGGCAGCAGCGAAGAGAGGCATCCGATGAGCAGCAGCATCAGCAGCTCGGTGGTCGTCGGCTCCATCGGCGGAGGCCCTCATGGCAGGCCGGCCGGAACGCGTGTGCCCACAACGCGGTCCGCCAGACCCCTCCTTTCCGGCTCGTCCGTGGTCGCACCACGTGATCCCGCAGCGCCGCCCTCTCGCGCTGGCACACCCTGGCGGGACGCGCGCGCCACGTGCTCTGCATCCCAACACGTGCTACCACCTTCCGCGGCTGCGAGCACCCGTGCAATAAGCTTAGGCATGCTGTGGATGAGCGCTTGAATTTGCGCTTGTAACTGCCCTACTCAATGACGCCTGCAGGTTTTTGTCTTCGGGCGTGCAAACGCGTGTTGCACTGTACAGGGGGAGCGGGAGCACTTATGTGGCTTGAAGGTGGGGGATGGAGTTTGATGAGGAAACATACGCGTCTTTCGCATCCCCCAATCGACCCCCTGGCCCAACTTATCATGTCCTTGCTTCATGCCTAAACGCTTCAACCTTCACAGTTAACATGTAATAGAGTAAGCATTTCAGAGCATGGTTACACTGAAAGTAACCCGAAAACGAGCAACTAACCCCTAAACCAATCTGTCACTCGTTGTACTAATGCACAAATTTCAACTGTGCTGCACCTGCAGAGGATACACCATCGCAGTAAATGTAATATTGACAGGAAACAACTCTAAAAGCATTGAAGCAAGGTGTTTTACCGGGGCAACTATAAAGCAGCATCAATTGGTATTCCATGGTCACTTATCAATCTATAGCTCGTTGTACTAATGCGCGCATTTTAACTGTGCTGTGCCTGCCGAGGGGGCACTTCCACAGTAAAGGTAATACTGAGGTGACAACTCTACAGGCGCTGCAGCAAGGTGTGTTACCGGGGCTAATTGGAATTCCATGGCGACATATCAATCTGTCACTTGTACTAATGCGCGCATTGCAATTGTGCTGTGCCCGCAGAGGATGCACCTCCGCACTGTAGGTAATATTGAGGTGAAAATAACTTTAAAAAACTGCAGTAAGGTGTGTGATCGGGGCTAGTTGATATTCCATGGTGACTTATCAATATGTCGCTTGTTGTACTAATGCGCGCATTTCAACAGTGCGTTGTCTGCAGAGGATGTATCTCCGCAGTAAAAGTAAAATTGAGGTAAAAACATTTTTACAGGCCCTATAGCAAAGTGTGTGACCAGGCTAATTGGTATTCCATGGCGACTTATCAATCTGTCGCTTGTCGTACTAATCCGCGAATTTCGACTGTGATGTGCCTGTAGAGAATGTATCCCCGCAGTAAAGGTAACCTTGAAGTAAAAACAATTTAAAGGCCCTGTAGCAAAGTGTGTAACAAGGCTAGTTGGATTTCCGTGGCGACTTATCAATCTGTCGCTTGGGGTACTAATGCGCGCATTTCAACAGTGCGTTGCCTGCAGAAGATGTATCTCCAAAGTAAAGGTAATATTAAGGTAAAAACAATTTTAAAGGCCCTGTAGCAAAGTGTGTGACCAGGGTAATTGGTTTTTTATGGAGACATCAATCTGTCACTTGGGGTACTAATGCACGCATTTCAACAGTGTGTTGCCTGTAGAGGATATATCTCCGCAGTAAAGGTAATATTGAGGTAAAACATTTTTGAAGGCTCTGTAGCAAAGTGTGTGACCAGACTAATTGGTATTACATGGCGTCTTATCAATCTGTCGCTTGTTGAACTAATGCGCGAATTTCAACTGTGATGTGCCTGTAGAGGATGCACTTCCGCAGTAAAGGTAACATTCAGGGGAAAACAACCCTAAAGGCACTGCAGTAAGGTGGTTGAACGGGGCAAATTGGTATTCCTTAGCGCCTCATCAATCTGTCGCTTGCTGTGCTAATGCGCGCATTGCAATTGTGCTGTGCCCGCAGAAAATGCACCTTCGCACTAAAGGTAATATTGAGGTGAAAACAACTTAAAAACTGCAGTAAGGTGTGTGACCAAGCTAATTGGTTTTTAATGGCGAATTATCAATCTGTCGCTTGCTGTACTAATGCGCGAATTTCGTATGTGCAGTGCCTGCAGAGGATAGACCTCCGATGTAAAGGTAAAATTCAGGAGAAAACAACCCTAAAGGCACTGCAGTAGGGTGTGTTACCGGGGCTAATTGGTATTCCACGGCGACTGATTAATCTGTCGCTTGTTCTACTAATGCGCGAATTTCATATGTGCAGCGCCTGCAGAGGATGCACCTTGGCAGTAAAGGTAACATCCAGGGGAAAACAACCCTAAAGGCACTGCAGTAAGGTGTGTTACCGGGGCTAATTGGTATTCCATGGTGACTTATCAGTCTGTCGCTTGTTGTACTAATGCGCGAATTTCAACTGTGCTGTGCCTGTGGAGGATGCACGTCGGCAGTAAAGGTAACATTCAGGGGAAAACAACCCTAAGGGCACTGCAGTAAGGTTTGTGACCGGGGCTAATTGGTATTGCTTGGCGCCTCATCAATCTGTCGCTTGCTGTGCTAATGCGCGCATTGCAATTGTGCTGTGCCCGCAGAAAATGCACCTCCGCACTAAAGGTAATATTGAGGTGAAAACAACTTAAAAAAACTGCAGTAAGGTGTGTGACCAAGCTAATTGGTTTTTAATGGCGACTTATCAATCTGTCGCTTGTTGTACTAATGCGCGAATTTCGTATGTGCAGTGCCTGCAGAGGATGGACCTCCGATGTAAAGGTAACATTCAGGGGAAAACAACCCTAAAGGCACTGCAGTAGGGTGTGTTACCGGGTCTAATTTGTATTCCACGGCGACTGATTAATCTGTCGCTTGTTCTACTAATGCGCGAATTTCATATGTGCAGTGCCTGCAGAGGATGCACCTCGGCAGTAATGGTAAAATCCAGGGGAAAACAACCCTAAAGGCACTGCAGTAAGGTGTGTTACCGGGGCAAATTGGTATTCCATGGTGACTCATCAATCTGTCGCTTGTTGTACTAATGCACGAATTTCATATGTGAAGTGCCTGCAGAGGATGCACCTCCACAGTAAAGGTAATATTAAGGTGACAACAACTCTAAAGACACTGCATCAAGGTGTGTGACCGGGCTAATTGGTATTCAATGGTGACTTATCAATTTGTTGCTTGTAGTAATGCGCGAATTTCATATGTGCAGTGCCTGCAGAGAATGCACCTCCACAGTAAAGATAATATTGTCCCGGGGTTGTGATGTGGCTGAAGGCAGGAGACTGGATGGTCAGATCAAACAGTTTATTTGGGCAAACATGTGCCCGGTAAACGGAAAGTCCAGTTATAGTAGCACATTTCCACTGATAGCGGCGAATGCAGTGTCGGCCGTCGATCAACTGACAAGCGGCAAAACGTGTCGGTATTTATAAACTCGCCATCGAACATTCTAGCGTTATCGCTAGCGGTGACGTAAATTTCAATCTGAAATGTTCACGAAGTGGCCGTAATCTAAACAAAATGATCTACTGTAGTCCTGAAGCTTCTTGAACACTGTCGATGCGGTTCGCGCTGAAGGAAAATAGCAGGGAAAGAACAGCAGGGAGGTTAACCAGCCTATAGGCAGCCAGTTTGCAACCCTGCGCATGGGAGGGGGATGGGGGAGATGAAACATAGAGAGGGGAGAGGGAAGAGAGATAAACACAGCACATTAGGCAGCACACGCGCGCACACTCAGTCATAGTCCAGTCTTGTCTTTCACGGTGTGTGACATTACAGTTACAGCCACTTGTTCAAGTCCGTGTCGCGTAGGAATTTCCACAGAACTTTTGTCGCCTTCTGTTGCAACGTCTTCTCTCGGGCACTTGACAGAATAGTGTCCACAACCATTTGGCTGTTGTCGATGCGCTCAAAAACGGATTCCAGTGACTGTCTCTGGTTTGCGCTGAGAATCGCGTACAGCGTAACGAGGTGACAAGAAAACTTGAGGAAGGAACGTAGCATTGCCTTCCTTTTAAAAAAGGCATCGTCCCGATGTTTTAACAAAAGATGAATGTGCAATAATAATGTAAGAAAGTACACACAAACACATACAAACACGTAAAAACACACACACATACACATGCAAACACACACAAACAAACACGTGCACACACAAGCAGACACACAAACACAGAAACACACACACAATCTCACACACATGAACACACATAAAAACACACGCTAACACACACACACAAACACACACAACTACGCGCACACACACACACACACACACACATCGCACGCAGGCGGGTGCACTTTACCGGTCTTGTAAGTTTCAAAACTTGCAGCTGCCTTACTGTTTCCTCGCCCCACCATGGTGGTCTAGTGGTCAAGGTACTCGGCTGCTGACCCACAGGTCGCGGGATTGAATTCCGGCTGCGGCGGCTGCATTTCCGATGGAGGCGGGAATGCTGTAGGCCCGTGTGCTCAGATTTGGGTGAACGTTAAAGAACCCCAGGTGGTCGAAATTTCCGGAGCCCTCCACTACGGCGTCTCTCATAATCATATGGTGGTTTTGAGACGTTAAGCCCTACCTACCAATCAATCAATCTTACTGTTTGCTCACTTGTCTATAGACGGTTTCAAGGTCGCAATTGTTACGCCGAAAAATACTTACGTTCACCTCATTTACCAGCTCCTAACGTCGAAACCGAAAGCATGTTTTCAAGTATTTTTTCAATGAAAAGGAACGTCTCATTAGTTTTTCACTCAAAGAAACTCATGTTAAGTTCAGATGAATCTCTTATAATTTTATGTATCTCAAAATAATATCTATTTGGATATATTTTGCCAAATAAGGAAAGAAAAGTGTAGAAAATGAGCGGGCTGTTTTCTAAACCTCTACTTGCCCACCGATACTATTGAGGCACATTGGTGGATGAAAGTGGATGTAATCAAGGGCGTCTGTTTTTGAACAGTGGAAAGGTCTATAGAAACAGTATTAACACAACAATGTCAAGAATAGGAAGAGAAGAAGGAAATGCATAAGTAGCTTGAAACATGCTTATGAGCAGTTCATAGAATATTTAATTATACATTTATGAGATCATAGAGACGACAGATCATCCCGCACCATGTCGCCACTAGTGTACGTGCGAGCCTGGAAAACCACAATAGTAATGATGTTGTGGAACATTGCCAGTGTCCCCGTACTATATGTACTGTATGTAAAAATGCTAGAACTTACCCGCTTTCTTGTCCTCAAGATTAATAAGTTATGTACACAGTAGTTATATTTTCTTTAAGTTTCGTTTTTAATTGTTTTTGACATATCTTTATTAAAATTAAACTTTATAGTTCATTCACCTGTAATAAACTGCATTTACATGTAATAATAGCGTATAATGTCATTTATGTTCGCACAAGTTCTAGGTGTGCATTAGGCTGCTAGGATTCTGTCCGGCAGAGCAAATCTGCCTTTTGCCCTTGTATCGGAAACATTTTCGTCTGAATTAAATATCCACTTAGTTGCTTATTTATGTCGCTGTTCAGTGCAATATTTCGAAAGAAATCGTGTAATGCTGTCGTGAAACCGCCACTTCCACTTCAGGCATTATCTTCTGTAGACGCCGTCGACGATATTGCTTGAACTAGCTGAGAGGTTTACTTTCCCTATTTTTTCACTATATGTCTGACAAGCCATTGTTTTTGTCGTGGCGACTTAGGAGAACCTGCCCACGCTGGCCCAAAACGAGGTTTCCCCCCAAATGAAGATGCATTGAAGAACTAAGGGGCTAGTATCTTGAGTGCACTGTTGATGTTCTTCTTCCTCCCCCTTTCACTTTTTATACGTAGATTAACTAGGAGTCGAAGATGAAATCCATCTAAACAACAAAAAAAAAATATCGTCTCCGTTGTTTTTCCCGCCCCAAAGTGTGGAATATTGCTACAAGGTCCCCAACGACAACGATATGACATTTTCTTTTGTTGGCTTTCCTATTCTCACTGTAACTACTCCTAGAGTCTTCCTTCGCATGGCGACTCGCGCCACGACGGGAAGTTCTAACGGGGCAGAAATTGCGCGTCCGCTTGGTGGCGCTGTGCTGGTGCGTCAATATTTTTCTAATTCGCCGCACCGACCAAGGGAAATAAAAACAATGGCTTGTCAGACATCGCTTCGAGTATCCGCTTCGAGATACGGGGGGGGGGGGGGGGGGAAGAGTTCTCGGCGAACGGGTTGAGACTTCGCCGCCGACACGCTGAGGCGAAAAACGTGCAACTGTGCTGTGGTCGTGTTGTCGCAGTGACAGCCCGCTGCTCTTGTGTTTTGTAACATTTTTTTACTCGTTTTAATTTCGCCACAATTCCGACACTTAACTTTTCATCTCTTTTCCTTTTTCTTGACTAGTTTTGAGGGAGTCAGCGAGAAAAATGAGCGCCCGCGTGTGCTTATAGAATGTCACCTAATCACTTTTTTTTTTTATCCCGATGAGACCACGGGCAGCGTACTTCTTGTGTAACACTCGAAGCGCACCGCGAGTGCTTGTTTGATGGGAGTGTTGGCTGGGGAACATCATTGTGTACATGTCAAAGGAGTGGGATCGATCGGCTTTGTTCCGCTTAACTCCCATGCACGGGCAGAAAGTTGCCGGATGAACGTTGCATAAAACTTTAAGCCTTCTTTCGTCATTCTTACTTAGTTTACTTCCCATTCACCCATTCCTGTTTGTCAGAATGTCTGACACCAATTTCTTTTCTTTTTTTGCATCGACGTAGCCTGCGCAGACTTTGCACAGGGGGGGGGGGGGGGCAGTACAGTTTACTTATTTCCTCTTTAAGCGCTTTGTTTTATTTAATTCCGGCTTCGCGGCTGCAAGGAGCTGTACAAAACGTAAAGGAAATAAATACACGTGCCACGTCCCGAACGGCAATGCGAGAGAGCAAACACTGTTTTTTTTTCTTTTTTTTGCACAAAGTGAAACCACTTGATTTATTATGTTCGACAGCGAGGTCATTATTTCAACTTAACTCACTTAGAAACATGACGTATTGATCTCGGACACTATTTATTCTCATTCTTTCCGCAGTTTTTTTTTTTTACTCTCGCTCCACGTAAGTTTAAGCAGGACCTCGTTCTTCATTGCGGGAGTCGATGAAGTATTGACCAGCTCTAGAAAATAATTTACCCCATAATTAATGACATCCAAGTGAGCTCGTTTGACTGAGAAAAGCGTTGACCTCGAGTTGACTTGTCTGGGGCAAAAACGGAGCAGAAAGGAGTTATGAACCCTCTTCCTGCGGCGTTCTCGATCGTTGCGGTGGTGTCCTGCACTCTTTCGAAGCTCCTTTGAACAAGTAGTCGTAGTAGGGGTGGTGGTAGTAGTAGTACTACTAGTAGTAGTATCGGTGGTAGTGGTAGTGGTTGTGGTGGTAGTTATAAGCGTGTGCAGGGTTTCCCTTCAAGGGGGTGGGGGCGATTGCGTCCCCCTCTCGCCGCGGCCCCCTATGTATGAGTCTGGCCTTGCGCCTCCCCTCTTGCCATCCCCTATAATATAGGGGAGGGCGAGAGGGGAGCTGATACGCCTGTTAAACTTCTTCTTGGTCGGCGTCTTCCTTTTCCCTTCGACCATTTCTTTTGCTTCCACGATTGCATCATTTACCTAGTACTATATGCGGATAATCTGCTCAGTCCGCCGCAGTGGTGTAGCGCTTACGGTGCTCCGCTGCTGTCCCGGAGGTCGCGGGTTCGATAACGGTCCCCGCGGTCGCATTTCAATGGAGGCGAAGTGCTAGAGAGATCTGTGTCCCGTGCGATGTGAGTCCACGTAAAAAATGTCCGAAAATTCCAGAGCCCTGTATTACGGAATTCGTTGCAATCATATTGGGGTCATGAGACGTAAAGCTGTATATATGATTATTGATAACCATCCTGATATTTTACTGCGGCACCAAATGAGAGTTTTTAAAATGGTCCATTTGTGTCATCATCATCATCATCATCATCATCATCAGCCTGACTACGTACACTGCAGGACAAAGGCCTCTCCCATGTTCCGCCAGTTAACCCGGTCCTGTGCTTGCTGCTGCCAATTTATACCCGCAAACTTCTTAATCTCATCTGCCCACCTAACCTTCTGTCTCCCCCTAACCCGCTTGCCTTCTCTGGGAATCTAGTTAGTTACCCTTAACGACCAGTGGTTATCCTGTCTACGCGCTACATGCCCGGCCCATGTCCATTTCTTCTTGATTTCAGCTATGATATCCTTAACCCCCTTTTGTTCCCTAATCCACTCTGCTCACTTCTTGTCTCTTAATATGTCTTTTCTTGTCTCCATTTGTGTACGCCACCTTAAAAAAAATAAAAACTTAGAGCGGCATCCTACGGCTGGTTCTGGTGGCATCTCATCGTCGTCCTCAAGTGGCTCTGGGAGACCGTGCCATTCTTTGCTTTTGCACTCGTTAAGCGAGTAATAAAAGCTGCTGCGTCGAAAAAAAAAATCAGTTTGAATAACATTGGAGCTAAGCATTGGTAACACGTTATACACCTTTTACACACGTTTCGTGCGTTGTATCATCAATGGAAGCGTAACTCTGACTGAGCACTTTGTTCGCCGGCCGAGTGTTTTCGCTGGTTTTGCATGCCTCTCGCGTAGCCATAGGTGTTTTATTTGGTCACTGGAAGTAGACTCGCCTGCGCACCCTACAGGCATGTCGCAGCCGACGGTGGCCACCTAAAGTAAGCTCACCATCGAACTCGGAGACGCCGACAGTGGGTCCATCAAACTGTCCATCGAACTGGCAGATACCGAATCTGTCTCTGCCCACGGCAAGTTATCTTTTCATCCACTTTTCTTTCTTCACCTTTACATTACAATTACTGAATATAACATCCCCTATACTTACCTTGGCATGATTGTCTGTTAGATCTCATCAATATTGGGTCTAACAAAAGTAAAACGAGCCCTTAGTTGTACAGTTCTTTATTTAACAGATAGCGTGGGATGTCACATCAAAGGTTCGGTAACTGACACATTCAAAACCAATCGTGATCATAATTAGGGGGGTTTATGTCCCAAAGCCCTAATATGACTATCGGGAATGTCGTAGAAGATGGCTCCGGAAATTTGAACCCCCTGGGTTTTTTTTTATTGTACCCCAAAATCTAAGTACGTGAGCCACGAGCAGGTACGCATCCACTGAAAATGCGTCGGCCGCGGTCGGGATTTGATCCCGTGACCGGTGGGTCGGCACTCGAGCCTCATAATCGTTAGACCACCGTCGCAGGTGAAACCCACCGCGGCCGCTGAAGAAGCATTCCTAGCATTTAAAAGCACAATAACAGGAGGTTTATGGCCCGTCTTCCACACTGCGCATCCTGTCATTCTACGACATTATTCACGCGGTGAACAACCTTGCTGCTCAGTTCCATGGCGCGGATGAAGCAACTCGTACAGAAGTATGGCCGCTATAGGAGCAAGACAAGAGTAACCACCCCTCCCTCTGGTACTTCCCCCGAAGTCATTAACGCATTTTATTAGATGCGGCGTTTTGCATGCATAACCTGTTTGCTCGTAGCCGTGATTGTTCCACTTGCGAGCAGCAAAGCATATTTCATCTTCGAGGACGCAGTCAAATCATGTCTTTCTCGCTGAACGAAGACATACAGGCTATTCAAATGGGAATTCAGCTCGTTCTGCCACTGGCCGTTCCTTTCAAAAGCACTTCAATCAAGTCGGAAAGCTTAGAGGGTACTTGCGCTGAGCGCACGCGAGATTATTAATCCAGCAAAGACATCGTGAATGCAAAGGCGACGCATGTTGTTTTTGGGGCCCGCAACGTTATGCCCAGGGCATCGAGGTTTCACAATATTCGAAATAACGTTGGGTATACATTGGAAGGCGATGCATCCTCGTAGAAGCAAGCGTTGTCATTTCTATACTGCCGTAATTTGCACTGGCAAACGTCTGAATACTACATATTTATTCAATAGAGTACACCTTCTGTAAATTGACTCCATGAATATTATAATTTTGTCCCGGTATCTAGTGTGTATGTAGCGTTTATAGCAGCATCATTTAATTTATACATGCCAATCGTCTGCACTTCATGTGATATTGAATAAGGTGTATGTACATGTGTGTATTATATCTCTTTGTTGTATGCCTTGTAAAGGGGGCCCAAATCTTTTTGTTCGGGCCTTCCTCCATTTTTACGGAAATAAATTGAAATTGAAATTTGAAATTTTGCATTTCTTCCACTCTCTGGACGTACAATAATATCATTTGTCAGTTTTTCGGGGATTACGCTGTCGTACCTCTCGGAAATTATTGGACTGGCTGTGCAGCTGTGTTGGTATTTATTTTGTGTCAATAATACATGCTTACCTTGCCAAAACACCTTTTGTTGGTACATGGGCGTCTTTCTATCCGCTCCCACGTCCACCCGTACGCTTTTACTATGCGTTCATTCATTTGTTCTTACGCTTTTTCTTCCGTCGTTTCTTTCTTTCTTTCTTTCTTTCTTTCTTTCTTTCTTTCTTTCTTTCTTTCTTTCTTTCTTTCTTTCTTTCTTTCTTTCTTTCTTTCTTTCTTTCTTTCTTTCTTTCTTTCTTTGAGAACGCACTATAGTTCGAGTCTTTCGAATAAGTGATTTAATCCCACTGTCACATTCAATTCGCTCTCACAATATGTATTCGAAGTTTAATTTAACGTCACTGAGGCGCTTGTAGTGAATTGTTGTGCAAGTTGATATGTGGGATTTAGCGTCACAAAATCACCATATGAATATGAGAGACGCCGTAGTGGCGGACTCCGTAAATTTTGACCACCTGGGGTTCTTTAACGTGCACCCGAATCTGAGCCCACAGGCCTGCAGCATTTTCACCTTCATCTAAAGTGCAGCCACCGCAGCCGGGATTGGATCCCGCTACCCGCGGGTCTGCAGCCGAGTACCTTGGTCACTAGACTACTGTGACGGGGTGTTGTTGAGCTCTGTGTAACCCGTACACTAGTCAACATTGCCGTTCAACAGTACTGCATTCGTCGCAGAATTCGGCTTGTGAAACTAATAAATAATGGTAGTCAGGGTTTTACATATCAAAACCACGATATGGATATGAAAAAAGCCGTAAAGTATAGCTGCCGAAATTTATACAGTCGGGTTTTCTTTAACGTGCGCCTCAATCTAAGCACACGGGCTTCTAACATTTTGTGTAAAACCAAGTCGTGAAAGAAAAACAACGACTCCACGAGAAAAACAGAAACAACAAAGCAATGTTGTGGCGTGCATTAGCTTAAATGCCAAAGACTGGAACAACCTCCATGCTGCCGACATAAAAAGTCATATCGAATTTTAGGTCACGCTGCCAGCATGTATCACAGCATAACACTTGCGTTTATTATACTGTTATGTTAACCACCTTTTATGTAATACCCCTAAACGGGGTCTTTAAGGTAACAAAATGAAAATGAAATGAAATGAGATCATGGTAAGTACTGACACGTATCGCGTCCAAGCTGTTGTCTGAACGGAAGGGAGTTTACTCGAATGAAATCACTGAAGACTCCTTCGATTTGCCGAAACGGGCAAGAGGAACTGTGCAGGTATAAATTAGGGAAACGGGTATACGGGCATGTGACCACGAACGACGTGCTGCCCACCGTCAGCCGTAAAGCATTGCAGCCCTCAAAAGGAACAATAACGCTTCTGAGAACTTCAACTTGGTAATCTGTCGAGAACGAAAGCGTAAGACAGACTGTGGTGGGCTGCCGATATCGCAGGTATTAGTGAAGTGAGCCAGTATTGACTATTACGAATAAACACTGCGAGGATGATCGCCACATGCGAGTACTGAAGGAGAGTGATGACGTCGGGACGGCTTATTAGAACAACAGCGATGACGACGACGACGACGACGACAAGGAAAACGCCGATTCTTTCGATTTACACACGTCATTATATCCGGCTCCCTTACGCAGTTCATTGCAGAGCCTAGACAGAAAGTAAACACGCATATACTCATCTGGCCCGTGCAGACGCGAAGAAAACAGACACACGTCTGCAACGGTTGCGGACCTATACAAAGCAATGCCAGTGTCGGGTTTTAATAGGTTGTATAGCAGTGGATCCCCAAAGACTCGATACAGGCTTCCGGCCATCCTTTCAGCCTTTTAGGAGGCCGCTGCTCAACCAGCCCCGGAGACCGTAAATTTGGCCCGGTCCAAACCAGCCTGGCAGTGTGCCGTGGCCATAAAGGTTGTTCCGAATCACAGCCTCGTATGTGCCCGAAAAGACCTCGTTCAGACTAAAAGAGCCGCCCCATCTCAAGGCCTCTTCCCCTTTCCCCATTAGTGGGGGAAATAAAACTCACGGCCTTCATTAATCAGCGCGGAGCGACAGGGTGAACAAGAAGAGGACTGCTGACGCGAGGCCGGCACGCACAGATTTTTAAGTGTTTCTTTTCTGCAAGAGCTACGGCTGGCATGTTGACTTTACGAAAATTATGAGAGCGAACCAGAGCCCGCCATTGGTATCCACTATAGCACGCCAATAAACACCGAGGTAAAAAATGTGTTTTTTTTTATAAAAAGGGGGGTATCACGTCGTACGCAACTTTGGAATAGGCAACACTTTTACTACACAATTGTAGGTAAAAATACTAGAGGAACCTAAAAAAACGTAAAGGAACAAGTGCAACACGTATTGAAAATAACCTCAACCATACACAAAAAAAAATTGGCAGCATATCCACGGAGTGAATGATGGTGAGTGGGGCAAAGCATTCGTCCGTCCATTCGTTCTTGCTTCCGTCCCTCCATGCGTCCGTCTGTGTGACCGTCCATGCGTCCCTCCGCCCGTCCGTGCGTGCGTCTGTTCGTGCGTCCGTCCCTGCGTTCGTCCATGCATCCGCCCCTGCGTCCGTTCATGCGTCCATCTATGCATCTGTCTGTGTGTCCGTTCGTTCATCTATTCAACACTCCAAGTACCACCATCTCGCATCTTTTCATCATATATTCCCCATATAGAAGCACCGCCATCCAGCGCACATTCCAAGGACTAAACGAGAGGAGGCACACGCACACTTTCTTACGGCTTGTGCTTCGGGTCTACTTCCCACCTTTAACCACCTCGAGTTCATGGTATATACTAGTTCACTGAATTCATAGCACTGCGGCCCAATGCTCGCTAAACCTTTCTAAAACCAAGGAGGTTACGCCCAGCGAGTATAACGCAGCAACCTTTTCCTGTCAGATAGTGCTCAATGTACATGCCAATGGCTGCTAATGGGAAATGAGAGACAGGAGAATTCGGCTTTTACTTTCTTACGGCTTGCGCTTCGTATCTACTTCCCACCTT
Source organism: Rhipicephalus microplus (assembly GCF_043290135.1). Taxonomy (NCBI): domain Eukaryota; kingdom Metazoa; phylum Arthropoda; class Arachnida; order Ixodida; family Ixodidae; genus Rhipicephalus; species Rhipicephalus microplus. Next base: position 259,560,594 of record NC_134701.1, read on the forward strand.
TAACTACCTCGAGTTCATGGTATATACTAGTTCATTGTATTTATGGCACTGCGGCTCAACGCTCACTAAACCTTTCTAAAGCTAAGGAGGTTACACCCAGCGAGTATAACGTAGCAACCCTTTCTTGTCAGATAGTCCTCAATGTACATGCCAATGGCTGCTAATGGGAAATGAGAGACAGGAGCATTCGGCTTTTAGTTAACGCGCACGCTGCGAATTTTTTATTGTTCAACAACGCACAGAATAAATCTCTCACCGGCACCACCTTGGAGGCCAAAATGTAACACTTGTTACACACTACGACTACGACTACGTGGGACAAACAGGTGCCGCTTTAAGGAGCTGAGTTGGTTTCTCGTGCGGCGTTAGGACAGCAGCGTTCCCAGGGAGGTTTTGCTCTCCCTTCGGTATCAATACGCTGCCGGCTATTGGCCCTGCGCTTCTTGTTGCGCCTCGTACAAGGAGAGGAATCCCACACGCGAACTCTGGCTTATTATTTTCCAGGCACTCACCTTCGGTATTTATTGCCTAATGTGCGCCTTAATTGGGGCCCACAATCATTAGTACTTCCTTCGTTTTATGCAACAGCTGTCGCGTTTTTTTTCGTCATATCCAGTTGACTTGCCCTGATTTAGATGTGTTAGACAATTCTATCGTTGACACAACAGCCGCGTTGTTGCTCCCGTTAGTTCCTCCGGCACGCCGCACCCGCTCTAGTTGTGTGTCTTGGAGCTAGCTGACGGCATCATTTCTACCTGGCCACCTCCGGGACTTCATGTGGCAGCTTGGGTGGGGCATTCTTCCTACCCTTGACCGCCTAGAAAGGTGGAGAATGGTCCAGTCGTCAACATGTCCGAACTGCTCCCTACGGGAAACAAATCAGCATGTGTGAAGGCAATGTGTCGTTGCTCGTGTTTTCTGGAGGGCTGTGCATGCAGAATTTCGTGGCCTCGGAGTAAACCGCTTTGTTTCTTCTGGACGTTGTTCTCGAGGCCGCTTTGCCTGCCTTCTTATTCTTGCTGGTGCCTACTGTCTTTGGCGTAACCGTTGTGAAGCTGTTGCAGCAGGTCGTCGCCGCCGTGCTCTCCTCCCGATTTTGGAGCGACTGTACAAAAAAATACTATCTGTGTTGTCGGAGGAACTCTTCTTTCTGGGTGAGGAGGAATTCCTTCGACACTGGTCCTGCCGTTTTGTGTTCGTCTGTGAGAGAAGTGTAAGGCTTGTTTTCAGGCCTGCCTGGTATTGGTAGGTTAATCTTTGTTTAGTACTCATACAAATACCTTGTAAATACTATGTAAATATCTGACATATAGATCTCTACATTTCATTTGTGTGTTCTTCGTTTACCATGTATTGTGCATACGTAGACATTGTTTTTGTAACAATTCCTGTGTAGTTGGGTAAGTTGTGTATGTTGTTCTCCGTTTACATATGTACACATATCTTTTTGTAACAACTTTTGGTGTGTCTGTGGATGTTGTGTTCTGTCGCAATGTTCTGTTGGATTGTAATTGATTTTCACTGTCTGTGAGAATAAATTTCTCTAAACAAAACACGCAAACTTAATCGAAGCGAAATGCAACAGAAGTGTGATAGCTCAGGGCCCTTTATAATGAAGCAGTATGTTGTGTAGAGAGAGAGAGAGAGAGAGAATAAGATTGAGTGAAAGTCAGGAAGGTGTGGTGTATAAAAAGATGCAATAGTTCCAGGGAAAAAAGGAGGGATGGTTGGCGCTGCTAACTAGGTGTTCTATTTAGGATTTGAAGAACGAGCGGGACTAGATATTATTCAGAAAGCTGTAGGAAAGCAAAACCACATGGACCCTATTTAAAAGAGAGAGAGAGAGAGAGTGAGGAAATGCAGAAATGAAGTAGCCTGAGGTAACATAGCGTGACCGTCCTCCGATGTGTGGGACGTGCAAAGCCACATTTCCCTCGCTAAACGATTGCAGAACATGAACCAGGATGGATGGGTGAGTATACATGTTTACCAAGAACGGTTGACTCACAGCGGAGGAGACTAAAATTCACCAGTAAGCATAAAATGAAAGCGTTCAGAAAACTGCAAACAATCATGCTTTTATTATTATTATTATTATTATTATTATTATTATTATTATTATTATTATTATTATTATTATTATTATTATTATTGTTGTTGATGTTGTTGTTGTTGTTGTTGTTGTTGTTGTTGTTGTTGTTGTTGTTGTTGTTGTTGTTGTTGTTGTTGTTGTTGTTGTTGCATGCAATAAAACCTGTTTGCTTAGATCTCAAACAACGTGGACGCTGTTCTAAATCGAGATCACTGAAGCAATGTGGCGGCGCCTCGCAATGCACGTGCACTGCCAACCGCACTGCAACCTAACTTCTCTGCCACCCTTTCTGCTGAGACGCTTTGCGCCACCTATAGGCGCCGCTGCAGAGACAAGCATCTGAGGGCGTGACTTTGATCAAATTCTTTGAATAAATACGTGAGAAATGCAGGCCAGTCATGATCCGGTACGAGCTCACTTTGTTCTCTTCAACTTCTGCTTCGCTCCTACAACATGTGCGCTGATATGTCTGGCGTGGAGTACTGTAGCTATGATGGGCGAGTCTGTCATGGTACCCAAATCACGCAAGATCAAGTAAAAAAATCACAGCATATTCACAGAGTGATTGATGATAAGTGGGGCGAAGCTTCCATGCGTCCGCTAGTCTGTCCGTGCGTCCATCTGTGCCTCTATTCATCCATGTGTCTGTCCGTCTGTATGTCTGTCCACCCATCCGTCCATCTGCCAACTATACGAAAACCACTAACGCCATCTAGTGATATTTCAAGGACATATACACAGAACGCCATCTGTTGTATGATAAGGGAGGCGCTACTGGGTACGCCGGAGGTACGAGGGATTGCCCTATACCATAAAAAGCTAGGCCCCAAAACTACTTATGCGACAGAACTGCGTAACATCTCGTGAAGAATAGCTCACTAAAATCACTTAACATTTTAAACAATTCATAATCAAGCTCTTTTAGAAAAAGAAAGAAAGAAAGAAAGAAAGAAAGAAAGATGCAAAGCTTCGGTTGACCCACCCCCCTTACCCGAGAAAAGAAGAGTTCCTGCATTTTTTTCTCTCACAAAATTAACATGCTGTGGAGTTATTACGTTTCATTAATTGCTATTTAACCATTGCCTGCACAAACGAATTTCAGCGCTTAACTGTCACGTGCTGCGCATAAAGACCCGTCGCTTTCGATGCTTGCTCAGTCTCCGCTTGCTTCCTGTCCATCGAGCACGGTTCGCCGCTTGTCATGACTGTCCCGTGCTCATCGGCGACATCAAAAACATGTAGTGGCCCTGGCGCGTCAATATGGCACACGCTCGCTACGCCGAAGCACGACGATCACATTAGTGTTGTGTACACATACACGAGACAGAACCTTCTTAGTGAGCATTGCAGAAGATTAATGAGCTTTCGGTTTTTTTTCCTAGGCTCGACAATCTACAGTTGAAATAGAAAGCGCGCGGATGTCACAAACATGGCGCTGCGCAAGCACACGTGCTTATCTCGAAGAGCATGTGGAAAATCGTCGTCGTCTTTGACATTGCAATCACCACCGGTGTAGTCGAAGGTTCAGAGATGGAGGGACGCGGTTATACATAGAACGCCTACTCAGTAGCTGCGCATATACATTTCTAGCGTTGTCTTTCGTGGTGATCATTCTTTGTCCAAGCCTTCTTCGTCCATGGGCGTCGTGCGTGCTTCGTGGTGTTTTTATTCTGTCCCGTAGAAAAAAACCAATCTCCTCAATCTATACACGTGTTTGTACCGACCATTGAAAGTGTATAGTGGCTATAAATGGGTCGCACATTTGATTTTCGTAAAATACGTGGGCGTTGGGATTGTGTGATTACCGTGAAAACATAAACAAATGAGAAACCTTCCACTATAGTGAAAATCAAAGGTGGCGAAGCTCCGATTATCATGGGTCTGATTTATTTATTTATTTATAGCGAATCTTAGCATCATCGTCATTTACCACATTGACCTAAATTATAAATTTATTTATTTATTTATTTGGCAATTCTATCAATTCTCATGCGAGAGTTCTGGCAGACAGGGTAACATAATAAAGTAATAAAGTAGAAAAATATTATTAGCAAATACACAAATACAGGTTAGATCAATATCAAACGCTACAGGCTACACTTGTACAGATAGTCATCCAAGGTCTGTTCAAATTTCGAGAAATTGTTCTGGTCAACAACACTCACCGGCAATTCATTAACACATTTCAATTGTGTTAAGAAAAATGATTAATTGATTCTATCCGTCTGAGTCTTGTACGCTTGAATGGCCCTGTTGTGGTTGTTTCTTGAGCTCTGTTTACCTGGCGGCAGTAAGTAGACTTGTTTGCTAATATTTATTTGGCCATTCAGAACTTGAAATAATAGTTTCAGACGATTTTTCTGCCTGCGCGTTTCTAACAAATGGAGGCCAGAAGAATGGAGCATTTCTGTAACTGATTCCGTCCTTCGATAACGGGAGTATAGAAATCACACCGCGTGCCTTTGAAATTTTCTATTTGTTTCTTTAAATAATATTCATGAGTGTTCCACACCAGTGACCCATGCTCAAGAAAAGGACACACACTCTGAGATTCCTGCGTTTGTCTTGCGTGCAGTGCATATTATCTCATCAACGGCGGCCAGTAGTGGTCCCAAAATGGAATCCTTTTGTATGCCAGAAATCCTATTGTTTCGAAAATACAGTGATACCACGATATTTCTGTTGTTATGCGAATGGTCTCGTCTTTTTGGCCTGTGAGTGTACTAGCATTTGCCAACCGGACGTTGTCCATTTCCATTGTATAGGCGCCAAGCCAAGAAGGTGGCCGATTTGAGAACACTGGGAAATGTGAGTGCTTGGCCAGAATGAAACTTCTGGCTCGGTCGTGCATTGTGGGTGCATGTGCTCTAGGGGCACAATAACTCTTACGAGCACGCTGGTCACCCTAGGTAACCACCTTTCCTGCTTTTTTTTTTCTTCTTGAAACATGTAGGTGAACCCCGCGCAACGGATTCTAAATGGCGCATGCTCTAAAGTAATATTAGAGAAATAACGCTACTTCATTTGGGCTGTAATGTGGCATGTGACGTTTGCTTTTTTTTTTCTGGCTGCCGTCGTCTTCGCGCTAGACAGTGGACCTTATATATTTTTGTATATATATATAAGTATATGCTCTTTTTACAATGTTCATTGTGCGAGAGAGCATGCTTTATGAGTAGCAGCTGACGCTAAGGATTATAGAAATAAAAAGCTGTACTTTCACAGAAAATGACCTGTAGACCCTAACTACATGGCAGTGGCTTCAGGTGACCACCTCATATTCATCGTAAAATAATTGCTAATTTTGTGTTTCTTGTGAAAAAAAAATCATTTTCTGCAAAAGATTTCGCCATTTCTTTATATAAAACTTTGTTTTCCGCCAAAAATAGATTTCAGGGCATGAAAGAGTTATTAATTCTTTCATGCACAGAACATATTAAAATCGCGTAATGTGCATCCCTTGAACTCGCCATTTCAAAATTATTTCATGCCCACATTCTTGTAACCTCCCGCCGCGGCATTAGCTCATACCTCTAGCTGTAAGTCTCGCTTTAGCCTTCCCGGCCGCTCACAGAAGAGAAGATCCTGGGACCTTGGCCGACGATTGCCCATACGCGCAAAGCCACGAAAGCCCTCTTGCACTTCTTTAGGACCACCAGACTTCAAGACGACTTGTGACAACAGTGTGAGACCGCTCTGTGTAGTCTCGAGCTGAACCTTCATCCTTCTGATTCTTACTCCTCTTCTTTTCTATCTCTTTCCTTTATATTATTCTCCCTTTCCCCCACCCCAAGTGTAGGGTAGCCAACCAAGCCAAGCTTGGTTAACCTCCCTGCTTTTTCTGTCTATCTCTCTCTCTCTCTCTCTCTCTTGCTTTAGCCTTAGATCTGGTCGTAACTTGACCATTCACCATTGCCGGAGTTGATGGGACATAACCGCGGCACAAAGCTTCTTCCTCGCTTGTGTATGTCTGTGTACGAACGTGACTGCACGTGTTGTGTGTATTGCGATGAAGAACAACGACACCGGTGTTCGGGCGCGTGGGCAGTTGGGGCGAGGAGGATGAAGGACAGAATGAAAACAGCCGGTCCACCCAACGCCGACTAAATTTGAAGGCCGAAAGGCTGCCGCGGTGACTTCAGAGGTTGGAGGCCCAGTTGCCCAACTGAGCATGCTCAGTCAGACTTTTTTTTTCCACATCTTTTATTCGGCCCAATCAAGCCGCAGCCGCTGCGAGAGCGGGAGCGTTGGTCTCCTAAAACGTGAACAAAACGCAGGCTTTCCGCCGCGTTCGCGGCGTAACTGGGCCCCCACCCTCTGACGTCACTGCGGCAGCCTTTCGGCCTTCAAATTTAGTCGGCGTTGGTCCAACTCACGCACGTTCTCTTGCCTCGCAGCAAGACGGCATAAAGGAGGAAACGAGCAATACGGCTAAATATATGCTCCACAATTCACCTGCTGCGTACAGAGCAAACAGCCCACAAATGATGTTCCAGTCGAGATGTATAAAAACTGTAGCATATAGGTTAACGTAGAACGTAAAACAGATGGTCACCTGTTTGTTATAGTAAAAACGTGATGTTTAAAATGAAGACAATTGTGGTCAATGTTGACTGAAGATAAGATGCAGTGAATAGATCAAAAAGTTTGCCTGCACATGCGACGAGTTCGGCTGACCCAAAACATGGGCTAATTAGACATTCCTGTACGAGGTCTCAGTCCTGGACAGCGATGTTAACGAGGTTATAACGTTTATGACTTCGAGTTGCTTAACCTGACCTAAGACCACCGCGAATGGCTGCGTTTCTCAAGGCCTCATGCCTTCTTTATCTTGTCCTTTCTTTTGTTCCTTTCAATTCAGTTTACCCTTGTCGATACGGTTATTCTTCTGGCACAAAAGTGCCGAAGCTTGTGCTATTGCGTCCAAGAGTGAAACAATAAAGTCAGCGGTGACCTTGCTGGTTTACTTTTCCCCAGCTCTGCATCGTCTGCGGCAGATACATTCTCGCTTCATTCCTCAGTGCACAGTACTAGCTAGATACGAATTATATAGAAAACCTGATGAAATAATTGCTTTTTCAGTAAACATTCCTCTCTATCTCTCTCTTCTATAGAGGCGAGTGAAGGCCCGCATCATCTGCGAGCAGTGAAACCCGTCCAGACTGAGCGCAAACACAAGACTCTGCGCAAAAAAACAAACAAACAAAAACATGCGTCTGTGTATTTGCAGGTTCGCACACTCCAACGGAGCTAATTGGACTGAGCGCTTCGACAGCCACAGCTTCAAACAAGTTTGACCGCCGTTTACATCGCAAGCCGGCCGTGCACGACAAAACGCTAACATGGTGAACATCGCAGGTAAATGCTCTACCGCTCTCTGGCACCCTGTTCATTTCACGTTCCTACAATGTGCCGTGTGATGTCACATCTTAGAAGCATTTGCACTATCTATTCGCAGCATTGTGTGATATGAGGAATCAAGCCGATAGAGAGTTCTCAGGTGTTCCACGCTGCCGAATATCTTTAAGTAAGGCTGAATGTTCGCCATCGTTAAACTATATTTTACCTGGGAGTAAACGTGCATCCGATTGTTTGAGAGAAAGAGAGAGAAGAGGGACAAAGAAAAGGCCGGTGGGTTAACCAGGATGTACCCGGTTTGCTACCCATCAATTCTCTTAACTTCCAAGCAACTGAATATGGTGGTGACTGTTTTTGCTCAAATTCTAGGCAAATTTAGTGTGTATAAGACTGTATATCAATGCTTGCTCATCATCATCATCATCATCATCATCATCAGCAGCAGCAGCAGCAGCAGCAGTAGCAGCAGCAGCAGCAGCAGCAGCAGCAGCAGCAGCAGCAGCCTAACTGCGCCCATTGCAGGTCGAAGGCCTCTCCCACGTTCCGTCTGCCAACAGGGTTCTGTTCTTTCTGCTGCCATGTTACACCTGCACACTTCTTATTCTCATATGGCCACCTGATTTTCTGTCTCCCTCTTACGCGCTTGCCTTCTTTTAAAATCTAATCAGTTGCTCTTAATGACCACCGGCTATCCTGCCAACGCGCCATCTGTACGACTGATAGAAACTCTCGTGAGAGCGCAATTAAACACAACACACAAGAAGGAACAGACGAGAAAAGGCGCAAACTACCAACAGTTGGTATTTTGCGCCTGACCTCGTACGTTTCTTCTTGTGTGTAGTGTTTATAGTTGCGCTCTCACGATGGTTTCTATGTCGAAGCATCAACTCACCCAACAGTCAACTCTTTTTAAAACCCGGCCCATGTCCATTTCTTCTTGATTTCAACTATGAAATTCTTGATCCCAGTTTGCTCCCTGACACACTCTGCTCTCTTCCTGTCTTTTAAGGTTACACCTATCATTTTCCTTTCCATCGCTTGCTGCATCGTCCTCAATTTAAGTTGAAACCTTTTTGTAACCCTCCAGGTTTATGCTCCGTAGGTACGTACCGGTAAATGCAGTTATGATATACCTTCATCTTGAGGGATAGTGGTGGACTGTACCATTCATGTTTTTAGAATGCTTGCCGAGTGTGCTATACCCCATTCTTATTCTTCTAGCTATAGTTCACTCTTACGCTTTGGCTCCCCGGTTACTACCTGTTCTAAACAGACATATTCCTTTACAACTTCCAGCGTTCCTCCACCTATCGCAAAGTGCTGTTTTCTGCCGAGGCTTTTGTACATTATTCAAGTTTTATAGATATTATTTTCTGCTTTTCCGGTTCAGTTCAGTGATCATGAGCTGTAATTTGGCGCCTGAATTACTTATCAATGCACTGTCATCAACGAATCGCAGGTTATTAAGGTACTCTCCATTAACTCTTATCCCTAACTCTTCCCGATCTAGGGCCCTGAAAACCTCTAAACACTCAGTGTATGGCAGTGGAGAGGTCGTGTCTCTTTCCTTTAGACCTTTCTTTATTGGGCTTCTATCACTTTAGTCATGGAGGACTATGGTTGCTGTAGATATTCTGTAAATTTCCTCCAGTATGTTTACATAGACTTCGTCAACGCTCTGATTCCGCAGTGTTTGCGTGACTGCTGATATTTCTCGACCGAAGCAAATGCCTTCTCGTAATATACGAAGAGAGAGAGAGAGAGAGAGAGATAAAGATGCAAAGAAAGGCAGGGAGGTTAACCAGACGCACAAGCGGTTTGCTACCCTGCACTGGGGAAGGGATGAAGGGGAGAAAAGAGGTTGCAGAGAGATGAGAAGGTACACACAATCACGAGCACACTCGGGGAGCACACACAGTCTACAGGCGGTCGCTCAGGTTTGTTCACTTTAGGTAAAGTAGCAGTGCTTTAGTCGCTTTCTGCGCAACTGAGGCAGGTGCCCAAGGTCCTAGCATCTTCTGCACACAAAATGGTCCGGGGTCAAGTTGATTTAAAACCATCCGGAGCTGGCATCGCTGTGTGTCGTAGCAAGCGCAGCTGCACAGGACGTGTTCGATGGTCTCTTCAGCTCCGCAGTAGTCGCATGTAGGAGTGTCTGCCATACCAATGCGAAAGGAGTACACCTTTGTAAATGCAACACCCAACCAAAGGCGGCATAACAGTGTCGCATCGGAGCGGGAAAGTCGTGATGGTAGCTTTAGCTTGAGCGAAGGATCCAGTTCATAAAATTGACACCTTTGGAAGCTGGTAGACAACCAGAACGTGCTTGTGAGATTTCGAGCCAGCAGGTAAAGTTGTCTTGCTGCATCATTCCTTGGTAGAGGAATGGGAACTACACGGGTTCCTTCATGGCATGAGAGGGCTGCATCCTCGGCTAAATGATTTGCGGTAATACCGATATGTCCAGGCAGCCATTGATATATAATATCATGCCCTCGTTCTAGAGCTTCATGATGGCAATGTCTTATTTCTTGTATCAATTGTTCATGACTCCTCCTACGCATGGCAGACTGCAAACTCTGAAGCGCTGCCTGTAATATACGAAGGTACGTACATTCACGCTATGAATCAGGTGACTCAGAAATGTGCAAAATACAACCAGACCCTACATATTGCCACGTACCTTCGTAATATACGAAGGTACGTGGCAATATATAGGGGCTGGTTGTATTCCGCACATTTACGAAGGTACGGGGCAATATGTAGGGGCTGGTTGTATTCCGCACATTTCTGAGTCACCTGATTCATAGCTTGAATGTGGTCTGTTCAGATTGTTTAGTAACCTGCACGAAATCCTGCTTGGTCCTTTGGTTGATTGAAGTCAAGTGTCGTATTAATTCTATTAGCTATTATTTTTGTGAGTAGCTTGTAGACGACGGACAGTAAGCTGATCGGCCCTTTTTATAGATTAGTATGATGTTGGCATTCTTCCACAATTTTTGTACCCACCCCGTCAAGAGACACTTCGTATGCAGGGTAGCACATTTTTCTAACACAATCTCTCAACCATCTTTCAACAGGTCTCATGTTAACATGTCTTTACCAGCGGCTTTGCATCTTTGCATTCAGTGAAGGACTTTTTTTTTACCTACGCGGTCATTACTGGTGGGATGTCGGATACCTCATGTCTACTACTGCTTTTCACGATATCGTCCTGGCTGTATCGGCTGCTGAACAGATCTCTATAGAACTGCTGCGCTACCTTAACTATCCTATCCATATTGCTTGTGACTTTGCATTCCTTGTCTCTTAATACATACATCTGATTTTTGCCTTTATGTAAAGTTTTGCTTTCACAGGTTTAAGGCTCCCGCTTTTTACAGCATGTTCAATTCTCTCAGTGTTATACGTTTTTATCTTGGCTACCTTGCACCTGTTGATTAACTTCGAGCAGTGCTTGCTACAGTGTGTTTTTTTTTTTTGAGCTTCGTGTAACCTGTACACTATTCAACAATGTCATTCAATAGTACTGCATTCGTCGTAGAATTCGGCTTGTAAAACTGATAAATAATGGTAGTCGAGGTTTTACATCTCAAAACCACGATATGGCTACAATAAAAAGCCGTAAAGAATGGCTCCGGAAATTTAGACAATCAGGGTTTCTTTAACGCGTGCCTCAATCTAAGCACACGGGCTTCTAGCATTTTTGTGTAAAACCGAGGTAAGGGTTACTTGCTGGCTCGGGAGATCTGTATAGCTCATCTTGGTCATACTCGCACACAATAATTCAGAGGCATCAATTTGACCCAGAAGAGGGTAGCTGGTACACACAGCGGCACGACGTAAAGGGGCGCGAGTCTGCGAAGCGGCGTTCGAGGCGCATCATGGCTGGAATAGCGCAGCGCCACGTTGAGGAGCATCTTCGAGTGCTTACTGCTCTTCGCGTATACATCACTCGGAGCGGCGGGTGCTGCTTCTGCAAGCGAAGAGGCGCTGAAGAGCGGCGCGGCTGCTTGCGATGCCACAGAAAGCACACGGAGGCGTATGTCCGCTCGAAAATAATCAGCTTAGCGTGTGCCGATGGCCCGTTGCAGTGTCGGCAGCCGTTGCGGCCATTTTTCTCGGGCGCCGGATTAGAAGGATCCAAGGGGTACTTTTTCGACTGGGCCGGATTAAAAACCGAGCAGACGGCGCGCCGAATTCTAAGAGCGGGATTTCCTCGGTCGCAGCGTCGGCGCAGAACGCGCTTTACACACCACGCTGGGGGAGAAATGAAAAATCTGGCCGATCAGCGTGGCCTGCAGCCGGGGTCGGTCGGGTCGGTAGGAGCACTGTTGTTTCCTTTTTTGCCCCGTGCACCGCTTCTTTCGTTTTTTGTATTGTTTTGTTGTGCGCACGCTGTTTTCTCTGTAAAGAGAGGCAGAGAGATGAGACTCTCGGTGCTATCCTCCCAATTTCTCTCTCTGCTCGTTTCCTATTTTTACTGCACCGCGGTCCGCATCTTGGTGTACGTGCACGTTCGCCTTCAATAGCAACGGAGCCGGCCCGGGGTCGAGCTCGCCCGGAGAGGACGGACGCTTTTGTGTGCGCCGGACAATGCATCTCCCGCGAAGCAGCTCCCTCCCAGCATCCCATTGGACTGCTGGCTCAGTAACTGCATTTGCCAGTCGGTGTGTGCGTATGTGCGCGCGCGTGCCACGGAAATCCACGGCGTGCCGTCACTGACAAACGTAAACCTGCGCGGATAATTTGATTTCCTGAACGGGTCGCGAAGGAATAGCGCCGTATACAGCGTACGCTCGCAGTCGAGCGGGATTCGAGCGCCGCGCGATGGGCCAATCTCGAGAGAGGAGGAGCAGGGTTGACGGGCCGAGTATCGGTCCGAACGAGACGCTCGGCGAGATGCCGGTGAACTGCGCCGCCTCCTCCGCCGGCAAACGACGATATCCACGCGTTTTTCCACGAGTTCTATACACCATGCACGCAGAAGCAGCTCATAGTACAACAGCGTGACGGTGGTCGAGCGTCGAAGTGTTTTTTAAAGACGATAGTCTTTCTTGGGGACCTTCGACGCAAAAATTTTAGTCTGTCCGTCTGTCTGTCTGTCTGTCTGTCTGTCTGTCTGTCTGTCTGTCTGTCTGTCTGTGTACATTTGTCTGTTTGTCTACCCTTAACGGCATCGGGTACTTGAAACTGCCGACCCCATCCGCAGCACCCACCTATGTCGCTCAAGGTTGAGCGTTCATGCTTGTGCAATTGTCAATCAAAAAGCAATTATTGCGCATGTCTGGGGCACCATAACAACACGTATATATTCTGCATGTGCGTCTCTTACTAGAAAAGGCATGCATAAGTAATTTTAAGGACCGTAGCGCTTATCACGCTGCGCTGACCATACAACGCTTGCACGGAAAGGCGAGTGTTTCCAACGCTTTGCTAAAACGAAACGGTGGTGGCACTTACCCGTCCGTCACCTTGCGTTCTACACGTTATCACCTCTGAGATGGGTGCGCACACCTACCTCAGAGCCACGCGCTTTGTTTTCCAAGACAACTGCCAGATGGCGCTTATGTCTCATGTGTGACGTGACTTGATGCACTCGTTCGCCTCCGTTGCATGCTCGAGGCACTCTAACGTAGCGCCTCCAGAATACCATTCACCGATTTTCTTGCGCACAACATCAAATAAATGTCTTGTTCACTCTCTTCACACGCAAGACTATCGTCTTTCGACGACATTTGTAGATTAACATGCAGGTACAGGGCCAATTTTTTTTCTTCGAATGCGCGGCTTTTTCAGTGTGATAGCGCGCGCACGCGTGGACAAGCTGTGGCCTCTCGCGGCTATCTCAGTAACTTGATTTTTCGGTCACAGACGCACAGACGATTTTTCGCTCACAACCAATGGGGCCGGCTGCGGGTTTTCTGCGACACGAGCTCTTTAAGGCCGCGTTCACACTGAGCATTCCGGCCGCCGAAAGTGCTCCGAATCCGGTTCGGCGGCGCCGAGATCCGCCGAAAGGGCCCTCTCCGCGCCGATCGCTCTCGGACCGATTTTTCGGATCGCTCTCGGATCGCTCTCGGACTCTAACGTAGCGCCTCCAGAATACCATTCACCGATTTTCTTGCGCACAACATCAAATAAATGTCTTGTTCACTCTCTCCACACGCAAGACTATCGTCTTTCGACGACATTTGCAGATTGCATGCAGATAAGGGGCCATTTTTTTTCTTGTTTTGCTTTGTCTGTTTCTTTTCGGTGATGACTTAATCGGGTCACGAACGGAAACATAGCCTCACTTCTTTTTGCTCAACGGCCATTCATACATTCGGCATGGGCGTGCCAACCGCGTGCAGCCGTTGCGAGGACGTCATACTAACACTCGTGTCATTTGTCGCACCTCGAATGGTGTGACCGCGTCTCGGTACCTGCGAAGCTACTGTGCCTGTAAGCCAGCGAATTTCCATCGCCCCACAGTGAAAAAATACACTGACAAGGGACAAAACAGTCCGCCTCAGTGTTACAGCCGATGTCGTGCTCAACTGCTGACTCGATGGCCATATAGGTTCGATTCCAGCCGCGGCGGGTCACATTTTGATGCAGGTGTAATGCTGGCCGTCCTCGCACTAGCCGAACTTTCCGAAGTTGTCCCCCCCCCCCCTCTCCTCCCCGAATTTTTTTTTTTGCCACGGCATATAGAGCGAAAAATGACCATTTCAAGGCGTCGCCTTCCCCAAAATCAAAAAGATGCCCCCCCCCCCCCCAACCCCGGAAAAAATTTCTGGCTGAGCGCCTGTTCACTACGGTGTGCCTCATAATGATATGATTTTGGCACGTAATACTCCAGATATTTATTTATTTATTCATTCACAATACATTACAAGCTCCTTATCGGAGCATTGTGTGAGGGGGGCGATACATGGTAAAACATGGCATGTGATAAATATAGAAAAAGATGAAATCAAAACGATACAATCTGGAAAGTGCACTGTGATGTAAACGACTGCCAGAAACGCAAGCGTAACACCCCAGTAGAAAAACTAAACAAATCAAGAGCGTGCACGAAACACGAACTTAATTAACATGAACAGTCAGTGGTTGAAAAATGAAGAAAGTTTGGCAGCGTTTACAATACTACAATGTGAAATAATACAATTATTAATAATTTTATTATTATTATTATTATTATTATTATTATTATTATTATTATTATTATTATTATTATTATTATTATTATTATTATTATTATTATTATTATTATTATTATTATTATTACATACTGAGAAATCATCAGTTGAAATGAGTGATTCCCTCGTATTGCGTGAAACAGTGAAAGAATCCTCACATCGGACACCGCGATCATTAAAAAATCAACTTGTCACTCTTTCATGCCCTCAGTAATACTTATCATGATGCCTGGACGAGACGCAAATGTACTGACATTAATTCCTAGAGTCAATCTATGAGTCTAAATTCTCGCACAAATTTCCGAGAGCCAAGGCTGCCCGATATATCGCATCGATCGACGCTTCCTGCTCTCCTATACAGCGTTTTTTTTTTTCGCGGCCTTTTATCCGGACATTACGAAAAGACACTTTTTTCTGTCCTTTTCGATTCCACAATCACTTTTCCCCCGCCCCCTTTCCTTCTGAAAACAGATAAATCAAAATGGCATACACGTCAAAGAAGAGCACGTCGCAGAGAGTCAGTCGCTCTGATGCTTTCTCATCGCATACTTTATAAAACAAAGCGCCGACAAACAGTCACGTGGCCTACTTGACCTAATCGTGCGCACATGCACACAGTGGTGTTGCATCGTACAGATTTTTTTCCTAATTTCTTTTCTTTTCCCTACAGCTTTCCTATTAGTATTGGGCCACACTCAACGACTGAAACGCGATGCTCGTATCCGTGGCTCTCTTTGCGCCAACTGAGAGCGCTGGCTGATCGTTGGGGGACTGTATTTGGTCACAAGGCGTCCAAAACTCGCTTTCATCGCTCTATACAAAGCGACTCGCTCGCTGGATTTCGTGCCGACCGGTTGTGCCCCCACGATCTGCGACCACAGCGCAGCTCTGGCCGACTGGGCTCCCCCTACGCCGTCTCCTGACGCCGACAAGAACTCTCGCTGAGTGGTGCCCCGTCCTCGGACTCCTGCGACCGTGTTCATCTTTCCTATCTCCTCTTTACTTCCGTCTCTCACTCTCCCTGCACCTCTCTCTCTCCTTCCTCTCTCTATTTCCCTTTTAATCCTATCATTTTAATCCCTCCTTACCCGTATCCCTCGTGAGCTACTGTTGAGGTGTCGCACTCTGATGCAGACAGTTATGGGACTCGCTTTTCTCTTCTTTTCTCTTTAAAAACCACATAAGAAATACACAGCACTGCTTGGTGTTAGTGCAACCGGCCCCTAGCAGTGGTGCAAAAAACACCAACAATCATGCCCATCGAGTATCTCGTTTCAGTCGCTCAGCTCTCTACCCCTTCTTCTAAGCCACTAACAATAATCGTTTTATCTCTTCCCGTTTTTCTTTTATTACTTGCTTGTGCCATCAATGCTGTAAATGTCCATTGCGTCTATCGCATGCTAAACAGATAGTTTTTTTTTTTGCTTACTGGGAGAATATCCTCATTTCCACTTACGATGCGCTGAGCCATTTCCAAGCTTTTCCTTCCTCTGCTGCTTATATTCGGAGTGGAATAGTCTGCCCGCGTTTCTTTGTGAGGCAGACAATTTTGATGAAGCCCTTCAACCACATCTGTGTTGTTGAATATTGAATCGCTTAGCCTGTTATATTATTGTATTGTATTGGTGCTGTGTTTCATTTCTTTGTTTGAAAATCACTTTATAGCAAAACTGATGTATTGCACGGAGAGCTAGTACTGTTATCAAGTATTTCTGTATTGTTCTCCTTGATTTTGTAAGCCCACTCCTGCCTAGACTATGCTGGCGTGCAGTAGCGTGAAATAATTAAAATAAAACAAAATAAATATTTGCCCTCATTTAATCGTCTCAGAGCGCAGGCGGCAAAGCATTGTACATATCTTAAGTGCGCAGCACTATAGAGGCCCGGCTTTGGTCAATTTTTAGATGATGTGACGGGATCTCGCTTATTTATTTATTTATTTATTTATTTATTTGATTTGCATACAAGGATACACATGCAAGGAACAAAGAGGGAGAGATCAAGCTGGCAACTAACGCTTACGATCAAGCAGTTAATACAGGCCTTAAACAAGGCTATCAATACCCAAAATGTGGCTTAAAAGGAATAAATAAGCTCTAAAATAATGTAATTAGCAGAATAAATCAAGACGTAATTGCAAAAATTCACTTAAAATTGCTAAAAACGCCTTAGAAACACGTGGCTATCACCCACGCCGCGCTAGAGAAGGGGTCATTACCTCGCCAGGCACGCAAATGCTCCTCCCATGGGAATTTCCTCGGTGCCTTCGTAGCTACGCCTGAAGGGGAAAACAACCTGATGAAACTCGACACAGGTGGCAGTTAAGGTATATGACAAGTATACCTCAACTGTAATAACACGCAGTAAGTCGACAGAGCGCTGCAAAAAGTAGCATGCATGTGGCGTACCATTACAGTGAACTAGGATATATTCTAGTTCACTATACACACCATGGAGGAAAGAAAAAGAAAGGAGGGAGCATGGCGTCTTGCAGCCAGCCGTGGCAAGCCAAGCCGTTTGGAAGCCAGCACTGTCGACCCAACACACGGAGGAAGGATGGGCCAGCACATGGAGGAAATCGCGAAACGTTTATCTGCTTCTCCGCTAGAAGGTAGTGCGGGTGTTCGCGATGCGGCGGCTACACGAATATGACGTCATGGCTTTTCCTACATTTTTTCCTTTCTCCATGGGCCAACAAGTCACCTTTTGCGCAAGATCACGCCAATAACGAGACTTGCCGAGACTTCGGATCGTGACGTCCGGTAGCTTTTAATCGAAACGCGCTTGTTCGACGCAGACCGGCCGGCTCACGCGGAGATTTGAAAGCGGCACTCCACCGAGAGTACTAAAACCTACCGCACGCTCTCACGTTTCAATCACGTGTTGGGCCGACATGGTGGGCTATACTCGTGTGACGTAATGCTCCTTTCTTTCTTTTCTTTCTTTTTTTCCTCCATGTGGCACACCCTGTTTGCGGATCTCCCTAATAAGATTCTTGTTCCGGGACAACCATACATGCTTGCCTAGAACCCTGACGCTATCGACGGTTTGCTGCTCGGAGCAGTGGGAACTCCACGAATGCGAATCGCCGCACACCTCTGCTACAACGACTTCCACACGTTCACTGATAGAGCTGCATTTAAGGCAGGATTTAAAATTATACTCCAATTCCTACACTAGCTTGTTACGATCGCTCAGTCACCAAATGCGATGTGGTGAACCAACTAAGACAACAGACCGTTTTCAGCGAAAAATTATCCTGGGACCACGGCCCCATGCGTCTCGGGCCAGCAAAACGAAGCGAGCCTGGCTGCCGTTTTGAAGAGGCCTCTAGAATGCTGTGATTTCAAAGAGATAGTTGTTTTTCTCTCACCTTCCAAACCCTAACAGGCGCTCTCTTTTCCACGTTTTCTTACCTCCTAATTTCCGTAATTATATTTGTCAATTTGCGTATTGCTTGTTTGTGTCTTTATTAACATCTGTTCTTAGCATTACCTGTTGATATCACTTTTAGTTTCGTCCCTACGGGTTATCCACGCACACCGTAATTTACCCCATACTTCGTTGTGAACTTTTCTAAAGAAGCGCAGCAGCGTAGTTTCGTACGGGTGGATAGACGAGTGGTGACATAAGTGTTCTTGTATTTTCTAACTGTACACTATTATCGTTCGCTCGTTAAAATAGCCTCGGATAAAGATTACCAAGCGTTTACCCCGTAGTACGTCTGTGTAGAACAGCTTGAAGATTCGAACCAATGTGAGGAGTGGTCAATCGCACGTGGGAGACGTCCATTCGCCATGGTACGATGGTCGTGTCCGACGAAGCTAGCGTTGCCTTGTTCTCGGGTTTCCTGGCCAGATGTTCGTGGGTACCCCTATCGTATGAACATATGCACGCGCAAGCTTCCCGTTAGAGGGGAGAGGGGGACAGAACCTAATGAATATGAACTGATAACTTGCTTTTTTATAAAGCCATGTCATTGGTCCTTGGCTTTCCGCGGTAGAGATAGGAAGTAAACAGTTCCTTGAATGCAACGTCAGGGTTGCTTGGTCGCCATTATTGTGAAAAATATGCGTTGCTATAATCCTGTGCATTAAAAACAGCTACGTGAAATGTCTAAGATGTACGGGGCAGAATTGGCGCCTCCATTTAGACCATGGTGGGGGGGGGGGGGAGCATTGCACTTTGCGGCAATAATAACGTTGCCCTGCGATGCCATTGCGTGAGCACGCCTGTGAATCCGAACGTACTTCGACACGGCGTGCGATGCGTATCGAGCTCTTTTTCATAGCAACGGCGGGTAAATTAAAAAGTGGTTAGCCCTCACACTTGACTCGACATAGCTCGGCGGCTCCTTTTTTTTCTGAAGCGGGACCGCAGTGCCGGGTCGCTCGCTCCACCACACCGCGGGCGACGGCTGTTGCCGCGTTCCACGTCGCGTCTCTGTGCCTTCTGGGCTTCACTGGTGATGGGACAAATATTGACACGGTGCTTTTGCTCTCCGACGAAACTGTTTGCGTTCCGCCGCCGCCGCCAGTACCGATGCTGCTGCTGCTGTTGCTGTCCTGGCCGCCTGATCGCGGTGGCAGTGCCCCGCGGCCACGTATACGGGCGGCTGGTCTATTTCCGCGCGGATTGTGTGCTTTTACGGCTGCATGCGCTTTTACAAAGACGTACAGGCACTCGCGGTTTCATTATGTCTATCTCTCTCTTTCTTCAGAGCTGCGCCCTGAAAGCAAAAGTGAGTCGACGTATTTAGATTCTGATCCTTGCTCTTCTTTCGTCTGTTTGCGGCCGCCGTGTTTACGTCGTACCTCAACGACCCCTCACTCTCATATCTCTATTATCCTTGCCCCCACCACCGTGCAACGCAGCTATCTCTCAATTCGGCTGTCGCCGACGTGTTTTGTTTCGTTCCTCGCTGGTCGAAGAAGTCCGAACGTGCGCCTTGCGTGTTTTGTGTGTGCGTGTGAGGCTGCACAAAAAGCTTGCGAGCCCGCACTGCCGGCTCAAACGGCAGCAACGTGTGTCATCCCCCTCGCCCCCCTGGAAAGCAGTTTTACTCAACAGGCTTGGCTTCTCTTCAAGAGTGATGACCTCAGAACAAGAGGGGGGAAAGAAAAGCGAAGCTCCTCTTTCCTTCATCGCCTGGCATCATCCTGACTTTTCTGCGCTGCCGACCATGTGTGTCTATGGCTGTTACTCTGTTTGTTTCGATTCTTTGTGTAAGCGTATATAGAGCTTTGTCACGGAGCGCGCGCACTGCCGTGTGTACACGCACCTGCTGCGAAGGGATGGATGATAGACGACACTCGCGTCCGCACCATCATTCCGCGCCAGGGAAGCGATGAGCGTTGCAATTTTTTTTCTTTTTTTTCTATTTGTGCTTTTCGGCCTTTTGATGGGGACTCGTCTCCCATCCCCCGCACGTAACTCATTTCAATGTTCTTTTCTTCGTTTCATTCTATTTCCTTGAATTCTTTGCACGAAATTAATGCACGACGATTTGAATATTTAAAAAGACCCTAAACTACCCCAGGTGCAAAGACGACAGAATGGTTTCTTTCTCGCTTACACTACCATTCCTAAAGGGGCTGTATCCTTCTGGACACTGCGGTTGCTGACGCGCCGGTCGTGAGATAAAATCCCCGCTGCGGCGGCTGCATTTTCGGTGGAGGCGAAAATTCTGTTGGCCCGTGTGCTCAGATTTGGGTGCACGTTAAAGAACCTTAGGTGGTCGCAATTCCCTGAGCCCTCCACTACAGTATCTCTCATAAATCGTATGGTGGTTTTTGTACGCTGACCCCCACATATCAATCAATCAATCAATCAATCAATCAATCAATCCTGAACACTTATTTTGTAACAAAACGCCTGCACATGTCTGTGCTGAGCGTTAAGTCTATCGGAATACCGCGTTTTCAGGCTATTCGCTGTTATCTTCGGTTGCGCAGTTGAACCCCCCCCCCCCCCAAAAAAAAAATGACGGGAAATCAATTGATCGTGCGCTACAGTCGTGCGAGACAAGGCAGAAATAATGTGGACTGCATGTCAGCTTAAAATACAATTATAACAAGTTGCATATCTGCTATATAGACTATTAATGACGTCACATAAACAGGCTGCTTGCGTCACGAATTGTGCCAGAGGAAGAAAGTTTAAGCGGAAAAACAGGGAGGTTAGACAGTTCTTAGACCGGCTCGCTACCCTGTGCTGGGGAAAGGGGTGAGGGGAATGAAAGATCTTAAAAAGAAATGTTGCGAAGAGAGAGAGAGACGGGAAACACCGGGGGAGAAGGACGCGCTCGTTGTTCGTATTTTCTGAGGTCGGTTATGTGTCCTCCAGGACACTTGTGCAGTGTTTTACGTTTGTACTGCGCCTCACCTATGCCATGTAGTAGTAACCAATTGTTTCGTCGTGCGCTTTAACTCATAGTTAAACCGATTGTTTATTCTCGAGGATACCGGCCAAATAAGGGTGGGAAATCACTGCTTGTATCTTTTTATGGATTATGCGTTGTTATGAATTTGCTCTGTCACGATGGTAGCGGTGGCGAAGAGCGGCAGGCCGTCGAGCGGACTTCGCTGAAGCCTTAGCCCGAAGGCGAAACAGGGAGTCAATCCATTTTGAAAACAGCAACAAAAGTAGCGTTTACTGTAGCAGGTTGTCGTTTGTACAGAGCCGGCCAGCACGACAACGTCGGCTGGGGCAAAATCCTCCTAACATGGGGCCGGCATGGCCTTAAATAGCGTTTTGGGACTCTTCTGCGAGACCAGCTCCCCGGAACGGCACAGTGGCTCGGCTGAGGAGACGCAGCCATACCCGGAACTGCAAGGTGGTTCGGCCGAGGAAGCGACGTTATCCCCGGAACTGCACGGTTATTCTGCACGGAAGGTGGCGCTGGGAGGGGGGGACACAGTTTGTCGGAACAGGACTCCATCTCGTGAGACGTGCTCCCGAACGAGCAACATGTCTGAGGGCACAACAGCGTGCACCTAAACGGTAGATATATATTGATGGGATGGGAGCATAAGGAACACGAAGAAGGTAATCAGTGAGAATTGGCGAACATGTACGTACATGTCTGACCATGTAGGCTTCATGCAAAGAACTCAGTGAAACCCATTTATATGGAACTCAGGTAAATCGAATTATGCTCTATGTCAACCTACATTCGAACGCGACAACGCATCAGTACCTCTGAAGATCTCTCTGAAGATATACGGCTACATCCAACAAAACATTACGCGTGGCTTTAAATGGCGCCACGTCGTAAACACAACTGTACAGGGGCTGTGTAGCCGGCTTCAGTGACTTAACGTCGCGAAGGTTAATGACGTCATCTCTAACGTCACGCCTGGCGTGCCTTCTCCCACGCCGCAGTATAGCCCTGTAACCAGCGCCGTTGGCACTTCTCCTCGTTTGACCACCTGCATGTCTAAACCTCGTGCTCTTGCCGTTTCACAAGCTGCCTCCTTTCTTTCGTCCTCACGTTCACTTGCCTTTCGTACCCCTTTTTTATATTATATTATACATCGCTATGCTTTACACTCTCGTTGCCTCCTTTCCCCGCCCTCCTCTTATTTTTTTCTCACCATCACTTCACAATGCCGACCCGTCGCTATGCTATATTAAACAAGGCTACGCCATACTAGGAGCTGTTTGGCACATACCCGCTAGACTAGCTGCGTACGACACGGACGAGGAAGGTTCAAGCCAGCATGTAACAGCTCGGCTGTAAACAATCGGGAACACTTCGTACGCCGGGCTGCCCGAAACACCCCAGGAAGTTGGCTTCTTAGGGGCTCTCCCACGTGTATTTGAGAGTGCGGCTGGTGCCTCACGGAGTGCTCAGAAACTTGCCATCACGTGCTCCTTCTCGCGACTCCTCGTCGCCGCGCCTGTCGTCCCGTCAGGTGGCGTAGCCGTTCACTTAGCCCCGTTCGTTGGCGTGACCGCTCATGTGAATCCTGATGTTACTTGCAAATATGGCAATTATCAACATAGTCGAACGTGTATCAAAGAATTACGACGTCGCCAATGCGTACAAAAGCAAAAAAAAATCATGCTGATAGAGTAGCATATCGGAAAACAAGACAGAGGCTAGAGGCTTCCGGTTGCTCGACAATATGTACAGCTTCGCACTAAAATGTCGAGGTGCTATTTGAATAAAAACCCTATTTTTTCATGTATTAGCTGGCTTCACATTCAAATCAAACCTTTAACTGCTAACTACCTAAAAATTTTAAAAAATAAGAAAGATGCGTACGCTGGCAAAGTCGTTTTTCTCGCTATAGCGAAGTAGTACCATGAAGCTAACCTGCGCAATAATGTTCGCTTCAAAAATATGAAAACTCTTTACAAGTATACATACAATTACAGCGGAACATCCATATATCAACATCGTAGCAAGAATCAGTTGGATCTATCGTATAGTTTGATCTAAAACATTTGCCATTATTTCAATACAGATATGATTGTGAAAGTTGGCTTCACAGCACTGCCTTATATCATTGCAAAAAGCCGACTTTAAAACACTACGCGGGTACTTTTTTGTAGTTTTTGTTTTTTCGTGGTACATATTGCCGCATTCAACCTGCAGAGGAGAGCTCGCCCAGCCAGAGAAGAAGACGAAGCTCTTGCCCGGTCCTCTTTACGAGCGCCTTTCATTTTAATTAAAGTGAGCTCTTCTATATCGGACTCCTGCTGTGTCTGCGTCGTGACACTGGTGGAGGAGCTGGGTACATGTCCAGGACGCCTTCCAACAGCCCGGGATCTAGTCCACAAAGACTTCCGCTCGTCGAAACACCCGTTCACCGCGCCAGCCGCCGCCTGTTAGGCCTGAGCCCAGAGTTCGGTCCTTGGACGGAAAACATGACCGCGCCGGGAAGCAGTTGCCCCACCATGACGAGCCCAAGCATGACACAGGTGACTGTTTTCACCCCTAAAACTCCTGTGGACTTCCATGGCAACACATATGAGGACGCAGATGACTGGCTTGAGGAGTTCGAGCACACAGCCAACGTTAACGGGTGGAACGCCGCACAGAAGTTGGGGTACGTGTATTTACCTCTTCAAGACGGGGCTCGCACATGGTTCACGAATCGCGTGTGGTCAACGTCGGACGAGTTCCAGCGGAAGTTCCTGGACACCTTCGCAAACACCGAAAGGCGGGAGCATGCACAACGACTCCTCGAATCACGGATTCAAAAGCCCAACGAGTCTGTTGCTATGTTTGTTGAGGACATGGCTCGTCTCTTTCATCGAGCCGATCCCGACATGTCCGAGAACAGAAAGATCAGCCCCCTCATGCGTGGTGTTAAAGAGCAGCTGTTTGCTGTCTCGTACGGAACCCACCTTCAAGCGTCGACGAATTTTCGAAGGAGGCGACCGCCATCGAACGCGCACTACAGCTACGGTACCGCCAGTACGACCGTCCAAGCAACAGCGGACAAATCAGCGCAACCGCCGTGACCACTGTGACACCAGACGAGCGTTCTTTGCGTGACCTGATACGCGAAATTGTGCAAGAAGAGGTGAGGAAGCTCGCCGCCACACCGAATGACTGCGCGATTGCGTCGGTCACAGAAGTTGTTCGCCAAGAAATAAGGCAAGCGCTTTCACTTCCCGAGCCGAACACTGAAATAGTTAGGCCAACATATGCAGATATTCTCCGTCGACAGCCTAGATCTAACGTGCCGCCACCTCAGCAGTACAACCAGCAACAGCCGCCGACAGTGCCTTGGTACTACAGGGAAACGTCGACGCCGATGCGACCCCCACTCCGCAAAACCGACATATGGCGTACCCCTGACTACAGGCCCCTGTGCTTCCATTGTGGGGAAGCAGGCCACATCGTGCGTTATTGTCCTCATCGCATTGCCGGGTATCAAGGATTTCCGTCCACTACCCCTCGGCGCTATTTTGACGGAAGACGCAACGTTGAAACGAGCACGACGATCCCGCGAGACGTTTCTCCTGGGTTCCGGTCACGCTCGCCCTTCCCAGGTCATTTTCCCCAATCTAATAGAGGTAGCACCACGGACATGGCGAGAGGAAGATCTCCCAGTCCACACCGGGGAAACTAAACACAGCGACCTTAGGGAGGAAGGTTGTGAATTGCCGAAGATTTGAAAATCCCCCATTACTGCCGCACGAAGCGCCGCACATTTCGAATGAACCGACGAAAGACGAGATTGTCACCGCCGACATTACACTTTCAATTGACGGTCACGACGTGACCGCACTGGTCGACACTGGTGCAGACTTTTCAATAGTGAGTGCGAATCTGGCCGACAAACTCAAGAAGGTAAAAATGGAATGGACGGGGCCGTGAATTAGAGGTGCCGGAGGCCAGCTGCTGACGCCTACCGGAAAGTGCACCGCACGAATCAAGATCGAGGATTGATCATTCGTGGCAACCTTCGTTATTCTTTCTGAGTGTTGTAAACAGGCCATCTTGGATATGGATTTCTTGCGGGAGTACGGTGCCATCATAAATATACCGGACGGTGTACTGACCTTCTCAGCGGACCATAGCGCAGCGCTGCAGCGCAAGCCCATGCGCGTGATTGACGACGTGACCATGCCACCGTTTTCATGCCGCCTCGTCTCTGTCACGTGTAACACGCAGCATATTGGAGAAGGTGTCGTGGAACAAATATCGACGCTTTTACTCTCTCGAGGAATCCCTATTGCCAGAAGTCTCGTCAGTGTAGTGTCTGGACAAGCAGAGGTCCTGTTGACAAACTTCAGCAACGAGCGTCGACACAAGAGGGTATCACAGTTGTATACTTCGAAGAAATTGTAGAATTCCGCGAGTGCTTCGCAGTACAACACTCAGAGACGCCAGCCGCTTCAACACCACTGCCTGTCGACGTGAGCACAGATTTATCGCCAGCGCAGAGGCAGAGTCTTCTAGGTATTCTCGGCCTGCCCCGCCGCGGTGGTCTAGTGGCTAAGGTACTCGGCTGCTGACCCGCAGGGCGCGGGTTCAAATCCCGGCTGCGGCGGCTGCATTTCCGATGGAGGCGGAAATGTTGTAGGCCCGTGTGCTCAGATTTGGGTGCACGTTAAAGAACCCCAGGTGGTCTAAATTTCCGGAGCCCTCCACTACGGCGTCTCTCATAATCATATGGTGGTTTTGGGACGTTAAACCCCACATATCAATCAATATTCTTGGCCAGTTTGAAGATTGTTTTTCGTCGACCTCGAGGGCAAATCAAACGCCACTGACAAAGCACCGAATTATAACGGAAGAGACGGCAAGATCAATTCGACAAAACCCATACCACGTGGCACCGAAAGAACGCGAAGCAATCCAAGAACAAGTCCAGAAAAGGCTCAATAATGACATCATTCAGCCGTCAAAAAGCCCTTGGGCATCACCGGTAGTGCTAGTTAAGAAGAAAGACGGCAGCTTACGCTTCTGTGTGGACTACCGCAAGCTGAACCGCGTGACAAAGAAAGACGTATACGCACTGCCGCGGATTGACGATTCACTTGACAGGCTGAGGCATGCACGCTTCTTCTCGTCGATGGACCTGAAAAGCGGTTATTGGCAAATCGATGCCGATGAGCGGGACAGAGAAAAGACTGCTTTTGTTACGCCTGACGGGCTTTACGGGTTTAAAGTCTTGCCCTTCGGATTGTGCTCAGCCCCAGCAACATTTCAGAGACTGATGGATACCGTCCTATCAGGCCTTAAGTGGCAGACGTGTCTGGTATACCTCGACGACGTCATTGTTGTCTCACCAACATTCGAGGAACATCTAAGACGGCTGATATTGGTATTTCGAGCAATACGGTCCGCTGGCTTAACGCTGAAACCTGAGAAATGTCATTTCGGTTTCAAGGAGCTCCGATTTTTAGTACATGTGGTGAGCCATGAAGGTGTTCGTCCGGACCCCGACAAGATCGACGCCGTCCGAAAATTTTGGTGCCAACAGAAAAGAAGGCCGTAAGACGTTTTCTTGGCCTTTGCGCCTACTACCACAGGTTTATCGCCGATTTCTCGCACATAGCGTCGACCTTAACACGCATAACGAGAGACGATGTTCCATTTTTATGGGGCGAAGAGCAACAAGCAGCATTTGACGGTCTACGACAGCGCCTGCAGACACCACCTGTGCTTGCTCACTTTGACGAGGACGCTCCAACCATGCTCCACACTGATGCTAGCAACGTAGGTTTAGGCGCTGTACTCGTCCAGTGGCAAGACTCAGCCGAGAGAGTGATTG
Organism: Rhipicephalus microplus; assembly: GCF_043290135.1. Lineage (NCBI taxonomy): Eukaryota > Metazoa > Arthropoda > Arachnida > Ixodida > Ixodidae > Rhipicephalus > Rhipicephalus microplus. The sequence goes on from NC_134701.1 coordinate 259,587,470, forward strand.
CATATGCAAGTAGGACGCTTTCCCGTGCTGAGTCCCATTATTCCACAACGAAAAAGGAATGTCTTGCTGTAGTATCGGCAGTTCTGAAGTTTCGCCCATACCTCTACGGCCGTCTCTTCCACGTAGTCAGCGACCACCACTCCCTTTGCTGGCTGACCAACTTGAAGGACCCATCCGGTCGGCTAGCGCGCTGGAGCTTACGCCTACAAGAATTCATTATGACGGTCGTCTATAAGTCGGGACGGCAGCACTCTGATGCTGGTTGCTTATCCAGGTCGCCTATAAAGCAAGACGATGTCTCAGAAGATGATGACATGGCATATTTAGGAGTGGTCGACACCGTCACCATTTCGTCTAAGCAGAAAGAAGACAGTGAGTTGCTCCCGCTTATTAATTTTCTTAACGGCCAGTCTACAAACGTTCCCAAGATATTTGCAAGGAGCCTGCCGTCATTCTGCTTGCGCAGTGGTGTCCTATACAAGAAGAACTTTGCCCCCAGCGGAAATGCGCACTTACTTGTCGTCCCGACATCAATTCGCGATGAGTTCTTGAGCGCTTGCCACGATGAGCCAACCTCCGGCCACCTCAGATATACGCGCACACTGGCCCGAATCCAACAGAAGTACTACTGGCCGAAACTTCCAGGCACTGTAAAGCATTACGTCCGCACGTGCCTCGATTGTCAACGACGAAAATTGCTACCTTTAAAACCAGCCGGATTGTTGCAACCAGTTCAAGTGCCCACCATGCCTTTTGCACAAATCGGAATGGATCTCCTTGGACTATTTCCGACTTCGCATATTGGAAACAAGTAAGTAATTGTCGCTACGGACTATCTTACTCGCTACGCAGAAACAAAGGCTTTATCAAGTGGAACCGCAGTAGAAGCGGCACGACTTTTCATTGAAAATATCGTTCTGAGGCATGGTGCTCCTAGAATTATAATAACAGACAGAGGTACCGCTTTCACGGCCATGCTCCTTGAGTCAGTGCTTGAGTTGAGTGGAACAGCGCATCGAAAAACTACCTCCTACCACCCACAAACCAACGGCTTAACAGAACGCCTCAACAAGACAATTGCTGATATGCTCAGTATGTACATCGACGTGGATCATAAAATTTGGGACGGCGTTCTACGTACCATACGTGGCGTTTGCCTATAATACGGCGCAGCAGGAAACTACACGGAGCACGCCATTTAGTTGCCCCGCCGCGGTGGTCTAGTGGCTAAGGTACTCGGCTGCTGACCCGCAGGTCGCGGGTTCGATTCCCGGCTGCGGCGGCTGCATTTACGATCGAGGCGGAAATGTTGTAGGCCCGTGTGCTCAGATTTGGGTGCACGTTAAAGAACCCCAGGTGGTCAAAATTTCCGGAGCCCTCCACTGCGGCGTCTCTCATAATGAAATGGTGGTTTTGGGACGTTAAACACCACAAATCAATCAATCAATCAACGCCATTTAGTCTTCTTTATGGCCGTGAAGTGACGACAATGATTGATGCCATGCTGCTGCACGACTGCGACGATACAGACACGAATGTTCAAGCCTTTACCCAACGAGCTGAAGAGGCACGGCAGCTAGCACGTGTGTGAATCGCCCGACAGCAGAGTTACGACGCACAACGTTATAACCTGCGACACCGATACGTCACTTATCAACCAGGTGATAAAGTGTGGGTCTGGAGCCCTATTCGCCGACGCGGCCTTTCTGAAAAGTTACTGAAGAAGTACTTTGGTTTCTACAATGTTGTACGGCGCCTAAGTGACGTGAATTATGAGGTCATCCCTGACAGTTCCTCGCGAGCTCAAAGATCTGAAATCGTACACGTTGTGCGGATGAAGCCATATTGCAGTGAGCCAGTTGCGTAATATACGTCAACTACATACACCGCGTATTCTGTAGCCGAGCATCGGGTCGATGCTCTTCCTGGAGGGAGGCAAATGCCACATTCAACCTGCAGAGGAGAGCTCGCGCAGCCAGAGAGGAAGACGAAGCTCTTGCCCGGTCCTCTTTACAAGCGCCTTCCATTTTAATTAAAGTGAGCTCTTCTATATCGGACTCCTGCTGTCTCTGCGTCGTGACAATAGGGCTGAGGGTTATATGAATGAACTAGTTAGACGTGAGAAAACATGGTATTAATGTAAACTGCGCCTTAGTACTTTCATATGTTTTTGTGCGTACTCGTCAGACATCGGAAGCCCTCTAGTTCGCCCTGACCCTAACATCGGCCTCGTTCTTCAATGTCGCTCTCAGCGTTCTTTTTATAATTCTGTTCGTAGCAGTGACGTCAAATTACATTTTCTACACATTTCATTGTTTGGATCACCTTCAGCTTTGTGGGGCTCCTTCCGTTTCACGGCAGTCACTGCGTTGGCAAAGAGGGTGGAGAATGACGCATATGTGAACGGCGAGCGTACGCGTTGGTTCTACTGGCGCGACGGCACGGAATCATGCGAGAAGGCCCGTGATGTCTATCGGTGGTTTCTACACGCACGGCGCCCTCCTAGTAACACCTATCGTGCTACCGTGTGCCTAATTTCGGTGCACGTTAAACAACTCTAGGTTGTCGAAATTTCCCGAGCCATCCAGTACGGCGTCTTTCGTAATCATATCGTGGTTTTGGAACGCTAAATTCACGATATTATTATCCATTCGCAATAAATAGCGTACCACTTGTGAGGGAAAACCAACCTTATTTCGAGATGTGTCAGTATACTTTAGCTCTTGGGCGATCTGTTGCATGATGGCCCGCCGTGGTGGTCTTGTGGCCAAGGTACTCGGGTGCTGACCCGCAGGTCGCGGGATCGAATCCCGGCTGCGGCGGCTGCATTTCCGATGGAGGCGAAAATGCTGTTGGCCTGCGTGCTCAGATTTGGGTGCAGGTTAAAGAACCCCAGGTGGTCGAAATTTCCGGAGCTCTCTACTACGGCGTCTTTCACAATGATACGGTGGTTTTGGGACGTTAAACCCCACATATCAATCAAATCTCTTGCACGATGAACTCGATTGAAAGCAGGGACCAGCCAAATCAAAGAACGTGCACACAAGAAGCAGGCGTTATAGACACGTGCGAACACTGCCCTTTCAAGTAAGCTTTATTGCATTGCCACCAAACCACCAAACTTGTTATTCTGCTTAGCAGGCATGCTCTTCCGACGTCAGATAGGGACGTATCGCTTCAGACATACTTCACGTATCACGCTGGCACGTTTCACAATGTGAGAGAGAGAGAAATAAACGTTTATTTAGAAAACAGTGTTTCGAGCGAGGCCAGGTGTCACCCTAAGGTGGGAGGGTTCCCTAGTCCAGGAACTCTCTGGCTTCGGCTGCCCTCTTGGCCCTGGCGACGAATTGTCGCTGGTCTTCCAGGTCCTCGAGGATGAGCTTGGCCTCCCCCGTGAGAGAAAACTAACCAACCTCTTTCGTGTTTCACAATGTAAAACGCGAAAAAATAATCATTGTTCTAGCTAGAAATTTATTTCAATGGTGGCATGGGTCTGAGCTGTCACCCCCTGGCTATGCCACTGAAAGGAGCGTGCCTCTTTTGCAGAAATGCAAGCTTTGTGTTTCACTTGTCGTCGGAACTTAAGGCAACGCGCATGCGGGTAAATTCTTGTACGGCAGTGCTATAAAACACAGTTTAAAGTCCAGCTTTCATCCGTGATTAACGCCTTCTTCTTGGTTGATATGTGGGGTTTAACGTCCCAAAACCACCATATATGATTATGAGAGACGCCGTAGTGGACGGCTCCGTAAATTTCGACCCCCTGGGGTTCTTTATCGTGCACCCAATTCTGAGCACACGGGCCTACAACATTTCCACCTCCATCGCTAATGTGGCCGCCACAGCCGGGCTTCGATCCCACGGGTCAGCAGCCGAGTACCTTAGCCACTAAACCACCACGGCGGGGCTAACACCTTCTTCTTACGCACGTGTTCTGTGTATTTCCTGGTACCCGCGCCTTCACGTTCTTTTGGATGTTTTGTGCTCGATCAAGCTTTACAGCGATGGATCAAGTTTCCATTGATAAAGTTTTGACATTAGATAGTTTACAACATTAGACAGCTTTGGAATAGTGTATGCAGGGTCAGCGTTGGTTGGGTAAGATGTGCGCTACTTAACTTGTGGTGAATTCTTTCCACGTCTAATGCAGCCACTGTCGGGCTGATGACGGCGTCGTGTTGTTTCATGCATGTTCAGGACTACGGGTCACCAATCGTTTATATGAGCGGGGAACGCAGAAAAGAAACGTTCTGCTGAGAGTCTTGATACCAACTAACTTTATTGTTCATTTAACTCGGTCGACTTTGGGAATATTTCCACCCTCCTATCCCTCTCCACAACTTTGTTGCGGAGAGGGATAGGAGGTTGGAACATCAAACAAGAAATATGACCATCAAACAAGGAATATGACCGTCGGTGGCTACCGTTCCGCAGCATGGGAGACGAGGGATGCAAAAAAAAAAAGGCAGATCCCACGTACAGTGGGAATCGATGATATGCGAAGCACGATTGAGGAAGGCTGATATGTCACTCTAAAATCAGCACAGTGTCACGAGGTGGAGGTAAATGATGCCGCACATGATTGACGTGTCTTGATTATTATGTTTCGATGTGTCGTTTACCTTCGTCATCTATTCACGTCACGTGATACCAAATTTAGTATATGTAGAGCTACGAAAACGGCATCGAGCACGCTATGAACGTGGTATGTTGTCATTTTGTTAAGCGACACGCTTGTCAGCATTATCATGTTTGCACCAGTTATCCATTGACGTCACGTACGTAACACGAAACTTGGCATATATTGTCGCAGTGCAACGCGAACAAAAGATGACAGCAGCTTACGGCAACGAAAAGGGCGTATTCAGGATCAGCTGTACAGCAAGATGCCTGCTTCGTTGTCGTCCCGGAAAACCTTCCGACCCACTAGCTAGAAGCTACAAAACATTCCTATCATCGTGCTTTTTCTTATAAACACGTGTCACTTGCCCCTCCTTATAAGAGCATCGCCCCGATGCTGATTCAGACGCACAGTATTTTTTTAACGTGATGTCAGTCACTCACATACGGCTTCATACGCACTACATGAACAAGTTCAGGCTGGTGCTGGCGACGCCTCGGGCATTGGGGACTCTCGGAGACAACCTCGTAGGTGACGTCCCTTAGCTGGCGCGATACTCGGTATGGCCCGAAATATCGCCTCAGCAGCTTCTCGGACAGTCCACGTTTTCGTACGGGTGTCCAAACCCACACTCTGACACCAATTTTGTACGTTACAGTTCTACGGCGAGCATTGTAGCGGCCTGCGTCGTAGTCTTGTCGCTGGTGGATCCGTAAGCGGGCGAGCTGCCTAGCTTCTTCCGCGCGTTCAGTGAACACGTCAGCGCCTGTGTCGGTAGCGTCCCATTCATGTGGCAACATCGCATCCAGCATAGTCCGTACCTCCCGTCCGTGAACCAAGCTGAATGGAGTCATGCGAGTCGCCTCTTGTTTAGCCGTATTGTATGCGAACGTGATATAGGGTAAAATTTCGTCCCAATTCTTATGTTGGACATCCACGTACATCGACAGCATGTCTTCAATCGTCTTGTTGAGGCGCTTCGTTAGTCCATTTGTTTGCGGGTGGTACGCAGTGGTCTTACGGTGAGTCGTTCCACTAAGCATCAGGACGTGGTCTAAAAGAGCTGCCGTAAATGCTTTTCTGCGGTCTGTGACCACGATAGTCGGGGCACCGTGGCGTAGCACAATATTTTCTATGAAAAATCTCGCCACTTCCACTGCGGTGCTTTTTTGGACAGCTTTTGTTTCAGCATACCTGGTTAGGTAGTCTGTTGCGACTATAACCTAGCGATTCTCTGCAGTAGAAGTAGGAAGGGGTCCCAAAATATCCATTCCTATCTGTTCAAAAGGTGTACGTGGAACCTGAACTGGTTGCAGCTGACCGGCGGGTCTCTTTGGAGGTGACTTGCGTCGCTGGCAATCGATGCAAGTCTGAATGTGGTGCTTGACGGCTGTTGTGAGTCGTGGCCAGTAGTATCCCTGCTGTACTCTTGCCAATGTGCGAGTGTAGCCTAAATGGCCGGACGTCGGCTCATTGTGACACGCTTGGAGCACTTCAGTTCGAAGGGGTGCAGGAATAACGAGCAAATAGGGAGCTCCGATGGATGAAAAGTTTCTTTTATAGAGGACGCCATTGCGTAAGCAAAACGACGATAATGTCCTTGCAAAGACTCTAGGTGCCCTCGAAGAACGTCCGTCCACGTAATTACTCTAATCAAGCAATTCAGGGTCACTTCGTTGTTGTTGGGCAATCGTGGACGCGTCGAGAACACCAAGGAAGGCCATATCATCGTCGTCAGAAAGAGAAGCTGACTGTACTGGGGATCGAGACAGGCAGTCGGCGTCCGTATGGCGCTTCCCAGACTTGTGTATGACCGTCATATCAAACTCTTGTAACTTCAGACTCCACCGTGCTAATCGGCTGGTTGGATCTCTTAAATTAGTCAACCAACAGAGGGAACGATGGTCACTTATAACTTTGAAAGGGCGGCCATACAAATACGGGCGAAATTTCATAACTGCCCAGACCACGGCGAGGCATTCTTTCTCAGTTGTTGAATAATTGGCCTCAGCGCGTGTTAGCGTCCTGCTTGCGTAGGCGATCACTCGTTCCGTGTTTTCTTGCCACTGCACAAGCACAGCTCCGAGGCCTACATTGCTTGCGTCAGTGTGAAGCATACTTGGCGCTTGTTCATCGAAGTGAGCAAGCACTGGAGGTCTTTGAAGACGTTGGCGGAGGTCATTAAACGCTGCTTGCTGTTCGTGATTCCACTCAAAGGTGGCGTCGTCTCTAGTGAGGCGAGTTAACGGCGACGCAATCCATGCGAAGTCGGCGATGAACCGGCGATAGTAGGCGCATAGGCCCAGAAAGCGCCTGACAGCTTTCTTATCGGTCGGTACTGGGAACTGTGCCATGGCCGCAAGTTTTTCGGGATCAGGCCGAACGCCGGTACAGCTGACGACATGACCAAGAAACAGCAGTTCTTCAAAACAAAAGTGGCATATCTCTGGTTTCAATGTGAGGCCTGCGGAGCGTATGGCTCGTAAAACAACTTCTAGCCTCTTGAGATGCTCGTCAAAAGTTGGGGAAAACACTATGACGTCGTCTAGATAAACTAAACAGGTCTTCCATTTTAACCCTGAAAGTACAGTGTCCACGAGCCTTTGAAAATTAGCGGGTGCTGAGCACAGACCGAAGGGTAGAACTTTAAATTCATATGAACCATCCGGCGTTACAAAAGCGGTTTTTTCCCGATCTCTTGGGTCTACCTCAATCTGCCAATATCCACTTCTGAGGTCCATTGAAGAAAAGTAGCGAGCGTTTCGAAGCCTATCGAGGGAGTCATCAATACGTGGAAGCGGATACACATCTTTCTTAGTTACTTGATTCAGCTTCCTGTACTCCACGCAAAAACGCAGGGTACCGTCCTTTTTCTTAACTAATACTACAGGCGATGCCCACGGGCTCTGTGATGGCTGAATAACATCATCTTCAAGCATTTTAGCGACTTGTTGCTGTATCACTTCCCGTTCCTTTGGAGCCACACGATAAGGATTCTGGTGTATAGGCCTTGCTGCGTCGTGGGTAATTATTCGATGCATTGTTAGCGGCGTTCGACCGACCCGTGATGTCGATGAAAAGCAGTCCTGGAATTCAGCTAGCAGCTCAAGAAGTCTCGTTCGTTCGTCCCTTGACAACGTAGTACCAACGTCAAGATTAAGTACGGATTCTTCTTGAGGTGCTTCGTCTAGGGCCGATAAACTGCCTTGGATTTCTGCAGTAGTGTCAAAGTAAGCGACGGCTGTACCCTTCGGGAGATGTCGGCGCTCAGTGCTGAAGTTAGTGAGCAGCAAGTTTGTGCGTCCAGCAGTGACAGTGACAAGACCTCGAGCAACTGAAATACCATGGCTGAATATCAGTGAGCTTATTTGGTCAGCAATGCCGTCGCCGTGAAACGGCTCATCCCCTGCCACCGAAACAAGCGTACACGATTGTGGCGGGACGACCACATCGTCATCCGTCAGACGCAAAGGCTCTGAACAAGACGTATGTCTCGGCTCTGAACAATCGACTAAAGTAAGCCCTGGGCTGTTGTTGCGAAGTGTAATGACACTGTCAGGGATGTTGATGACGGCGCCATGTTCTCTCAGGAAATCCTTTCCGATAATCAGGTCTTTACAGCATGAAGCGAGAACGATGAACGTCGCCACGAAAGTAGAGCCACCGATGTCGAGCCTTGCTGTGCACATTCCGACAGGCATGAGTAATTGGCCGCCTGCCGTCCTTAAGTGAGGTCCCGTCCACGCTGTCTTTACTTTCTTGAGGCGCACGGCAAGGTCATCACTGATAATAGAGAAGTCAGCCCCGGTGTCGACTAAAGCTTTGACTTGCTGTCCATCCACAAGAACGGTAAGGCCTGGGGTCACAGTTTCGTCGGTATTACGTCTTGTCGGCTTTACAGCGTCCTGAGGTGGGAGTAATGGGGGCTTTTTTTTCTTCGTCTTGACAGCCTGCAACCTTACCCCCTGAGGTCACCATCTTCCGTTTCCCCGGTGTGGGCTGGGTGACCTCGCTCCTCTGGTGTTGGCAAAAGTGCGGCGCTGCAACGAAGGTGACTGGGCAGGAGAAGGAGAGCGTGGTCGATGTCGGAAGACCGGCTCGTAATCAGTTGTAGTCTCGTCATCATTGTTACGGCGGCCATCGAATGGGTGTCGAGGTACCGAAGGTCCTTGAGAACCGACATCGCCACGGCGGGATACGTACTCGTTGGCATGTCGAATGTCAAACCGTGGCCTGAGAGGGCGAGACGGATCGGCACGGTGCCAGCAATAGCGGGCTATGTTGCCTACACCTCCGCAGTTGAAACAGAGTGGACGCCTGCCTGTCGGCAGTGCGCCAGGTGTCTGTTCGGCGAAGCTGTGGTTGCCGTGATGACTCCTCACGCGACGAAGGCCATGGCAGGCCAGAAGACGACTGGTCGTATGGGGGCTGGATGGGTGGGCGCCACGATGTCTCCCCCTGTGGTGGTGACCAAGGAACAGTTGCAGGTGGCGGGTAGTATGAAGGCGGAGCGGGTGGGGAGCTTCGAAGGGCGGCGGCCTACGTCATGGGACGTTGTTCAGGGGCAGGATCAGCTGTCGAGAATGCTTGGCGTATTTCGTCACGGACGACTTGAGCGACAGATGTCATGGGTGTATCCACTACCGGAGTCCGCCGCCTTTGCAATTCTTCACGAACGATCTCTCTAATCATGTCACGTAAGGAGCTATGACTGTCAAACGTCACAGCGGCGGCCTAAATTTGGGGGCTGCTGCACAAGCGGTCATATTGTCAGCAGCGTTGGTGAAGGGCCCGCTCTATAGCCGACGCTTCTTTGATGAAGTTCTCTGCAGTGCTTGGCGGGTTGCGCAGAAGTCCGGTGAACAGCTGCTCTTTCACGCCACGCATGAGGTAGCGCAACTTCCTATCTTCAGTCATCTGCGGGTCAGCCCTCCGAAATAAAGTGTCATGTCTTCGGTGAACATGGCGACCGTTTCATTGGGTTTTTGGACCCTTAGCTCTAGTAGTTGGTGGGCGCGGTCACGTCTGTCGACATTGGCAAAAGTTTCAACCATCTTCTGGTGAAAGACGGTCCATGTGGACAGGTTGCCTTCTCTGTTCTCGTACCAAGTACGAGCGCTGTCGTCGAGATAGAAGTAGGCCCGGCTGAGCTTTTCCTGAGCAGACCAGTGGTTGATCTTCGCAACACGGTCATAGTGGTCTAACCAGTCTTCTACATCTTCGTGTGCGCCACCACCAAAGCGTTTAGGCTCCAGCGATTGAAAAAACGTTACCTGGGATGGAGCGGGAGGACTGATGCCGAGAAGTACAGGCTGGGGGCTGGTGTTAGCCATTTCTAGATGTGTGGTAGAGGTTTTCTGCGAGGGGTTGCAGTCTGGAGGAATACCTCGTAGCCGACGACTGAATCGATGGACAGGGGTTGCAGTAGGCACGTCCGGGCTGGATGAACGGCTCCCACTAGGAGTGTGAAGCATCGGGCAGCGTCGCGGCCCAGCTCCTCCACCACTGTCGCAGTGCAACGCGAACAAAAGATGACAGCGGCTTACGGCAGCGAAAAGAGCGTATTCAGGATCAGCTGTACAGCAAGATGCCTGCTTTGTTGTCGTCTCGGAAAACCATCTGACCCACTAGCTGGAATCTACAAAACATTTCTATCATCGTTCTTTTTCTTATAAACACGCGTCAATATATATATATATATATATATATATATATATATATATATATATATATATATATATATATATATATATATGTGTGTGTGTGTGTGTGTGTGTGTGTGTGTGTGTGTGTGTGTGTGTGTGTGTGTGTGTGTGTGTGTGTGTGTGTGTGTGTGTGTGTGTGTGTGTGTGTGTGTGTGTGTGTGTGTGTGTGTGTGTGTGTGTGTGTGTGTGTGTGTGTGTGTGTGACGTATGAAGTGATGGTTGGTAGAAGTAGAGGAGGAAGAAGTGAGAATAGAATAAACATGGGGTATGAGCCAGGCCACGTCTGCCATTCATCATAGCGTCACACAAGTCGACAGGATGGAGACCTGCCTGCCCTTTCATCAGTCGCTCAGCATCGACGCAGTTCTACGCAAGACACCCTCACCACACATGGACAACCGTGCAAGCGCCTAGCATTACGCATCGACCAGCATCATGTCAGAAGCATCTACTGACCTTCCCATCCCCAAGTACACCGGAGCAGCGGACGATAGACCCGTGCAGGACTAGTTCTACCTGTTCGAGCTCCACGCTACCGCTGCATCATGGTCGTAACGGGAGATGATCATAAACTTCACTGACTACATCTCAGGTGAGGCATTCAAATTTTACCTCACCCACATCTTTGAGAACGATGAGTCTTGGAAAAAGATCAAAGAAGAAATGATCATTCGTTTCAAAGAAAACGATGAAGACCTGTTCATACCTTATCAGCGGAAGGCTTTTCAACTGACCCATCACAGTTACGCGAAGTCTTCCCGCAGTAAGCCCATTTTCCAAACGAGATCTCAGAGAAAATATACCACCATTGTACCATCATATGACTCTTCCGAAAAAAACGTCACGCATTCTAACACCGACTGGTAACTTGCACGTCGCAACAGCCAAGGTAAAGCCTCCGTATTTCGAAAGGAATCTAGATCATTTCGCCAAAAGAATGAACCTAAAGCCGGTTTTCCCAAGAGCAATGAAATCTGCATTCTCAACGTGTTCAATGCACCACAACACTTCAGATGTTACTGAAGCATCCGTATCCCTTGATGCTTCGCGTCGCACGCAAGGCCCAGACCGTTTCGAACGTGTAACAGCATTTACGCGTGACGAGCTGGTGAATCCTCATAATACCAGTCCACACCCTGATACCAGCCCATACCCTGACGTTCCAGACCAGGGTCGTTCGACAGACATTCTCAGCCTTATCACGCTGCAAAAAGAAAAACATACGCCATCAGGACCATCTGAAGCCATGTCTGTTGTGCTCTCATCGTCAAGTGACAACACACATGTGAGTCAAAGCACTGCAGGAATTTCGAATCCACCAACACCGGCGCATTGTCAACTGACAGAAGCGTTTACAATCAAGGATGACTCACAACCACCTTGGGAACTTTCTCATCAGCCTGTCACGCTGCTTTCATCGCAGGACAAGCCTAGCAGTACAGTGTCGACTACCGACAATCTACTGATCACATCACCATCTAAAGAAAAGCAGACTCATGTTCCTGAAAGAGCCCCATCTGACGAACTTTCACAAGAAGACGAACAATTTCAACAAAGGCGACTCCACGAACTCCAAGAACTGCAACGGCTACTCGAACAAGAACAACGATCAAGTGAAACCTCCTCACGAGTACACTTGTGGCTGAAAAATCATCAGAGACAACATCAATTAAAGAAGCAAAGACGAAGTCGATGTCTAAGCCATCTTCGCAGAAAGCAACGTCGACAAAGTTTCCTGCACCAGTCCTCAACGCCGTGTCTACGATTCAGCAAACTGAGAGAAGACCACAGAAAGCTACGAAAGAGACGTGCAGCTACCACGTGTACAATGAAGGAACAAAGGCATCATACCATCAGCTTCGGTTCTCGCACATGCAGGCTGCAAGCACTCGTTCTGTCTCAGCCACGACAAAGAAAGCAGCGTCTACGACGGAGAACTTCGTGCCTACGACATCTGACTCTCAAATGCTACAAGTACTTCGACCCTTGTTCATTAATGACAAGAATCGCTGTGTCATCAGTAATTTCTAAGTTCAAGGCGTGCTTCTGTTGGCCAGAACGCAATAGTCAACCTCGCCCACCAGAGTTGTCATAAAATTCATCGGACTGCTCAGTCGGCCTTGAAGATTTAGTGAGATTGTGGAACTCCGTCTAGACGTGAAACTGTGAATTTGGGCATTGTTTTGTTCATTCATTTCATTAATTTGGTATAGTTTATAACCAGTGCCATCTTTCAGGAGGAGGGGGAATCGTGTGACGTAAGAAGTGATGGTTGGTAGAAGTAGAGGAGGAAGAAGTGAGAATAGAATAAACATGGGGTATGAGCCAGGCCACGTCTGCCATTCATCATAGCGTCACACAAACACAAACACACACACACACACACACACACACACACACACACACACACACACACACACACACACACACACACACACACACACACACACACACACACACATATATATATATATATATATATATATATGGTAGGGTGAAATTCAATGGATAAGGTGGAAAATGTGGTAGAAAAAGAGGTCGACAAACGTGCGAAAAAACACTAGTTTTACTAACGTTTCGGCAGGTGGGCCTGCCACGAAGGCAGGCCCACCTGCCGAAACGTTAGTAAAACTAGTGTTTTTTCGCACGTTTGTCGACCTCTTTTTCCACCGTATATATATATATATATATATATATAAAGACAGGGTTCCCGTCGAAACGTCGGCACAATAAACAGTTGTTATGTGAAAGCGCATCTACTTCAATATTTATAACCTTGCGGCAACCGAAGTTATTCTCCTGCATATAAGCCTTATATATATATACGTATATATATATATATATATATATATATATATATATATATATATATATATATACATATATATATATATATATATATATATATATATATATATATATATATATATATATATATATATATATATATATATATATATGTGTGTGTGTGTGTGTGTGTGTGTGTGTGTGTGTGTGTGTGTGTGTGTGTGTGTGTGTGTGTGTGTGTGTGTGTGTGTGTGTGTGTGTGTGTGTGTGTGTGTGTGTGTGTGTGTGTGTGTGTGTGTGTGTGTGTGTGTGTGTGGAGAGTTAGCAAAACAGCTGCGAACGCATCATGAAGGGCCCAATATACTTCACTGTAGCGTTGACGCGCGCGCACGCTGAGCACAGCAACGCTACGTGAGCAAAACGCGAGCACTCTATAGTCTGACACCAGGCGCGACCAGCGTCCATCGGCGCGGCCCGACTGCAACCGGCGCGACATGCTGCATTTCGCACCGATGCGTTACCCAGACAACACTGCGTCTCCCTCTTTTCGTGACAGAATTACGCCGGACGTGCTGTTACGCGTACGCGTCAAAGAAATGCAGCGCGGCGCGCGCCTGCATGCGAGTATATGGCTGGACCGGCGTCTGGCGTGGCAACGCTGGCGTGACGCGACGAAATGAACGCCGGTGAGCACGCGCACGGCGTCACGTCAAAATGTATTGGCACCTTGACTGTGACATGTAGTCATGTTCTCACATGACACGCATCTCATGATTATCATGTTTGCACCGGTCACATATACCTTCGTCATCCATTGACGCCACGTAATACATAATTTGGCATATGTGAAGCTAGCGGAATGGCTGCGAGCGCATCATGAGTGTGGCGTATAGGCATGTTCTTACATGACACACATGCCATGATTATCATGTTTAGATGTGTCATTTGCCTATGTCGTCCGTTGGCGTCGCGTATTACCGAGTTTGGTACATGTGAAGCTAGCGAAATTGCCGCGAGCACATCATGAGCGTGGCATGTAGTCATGTTGTTACATGACACGCATCTCTTGAGTATCACGTTTGCACCAGTCACATAGCTTCGTCACCCATTTACGTACCGTAATAGTACCAAATTTGGCCATATAGTCATGATATGTCCTGTGCCGTTTCTTTCAATCACCGACAATCTTATTCCTCCAAAAAATACTTCCTGTCTGATTCTGAAATTACAGCAGCTAATTTATGTAACTACCTCGGTATCACTCTAACTTCAGATCTCATCTGGTCATCCCACATAATGAACATCACTTATGACTCAAACCGCGTTCTTGGCTATCTCCTAAGAAACTTACGTCTAGCCCCACCTTCTGTTAAACTTTTAACCTATCTAACACTATAGTTCGCCCGAAGCTAGAATACGCATGTGCCATCTGGGATCCCCATGAAATCACCCTTATGAAAACACTTGAATCCATCCGAAATCGCGCAGCAAGATTTATTTATTCAGACTACTCCTATCACAGTTGCGTCACCGAGCTGAAATCTCGTGCTAACATGGTTAACTTAGCTTCGCGCCGCAAAGTTTCAAGACTGTGTTTGTATCATAAATTTTATCGTGCATTGCACCTAAACGTTGTTGTCGTTCCAGCTCATCGTCTTTCATGTCGTATCATCCATGCGAAAGCGGTTTATCCACCCCGTGTGCATACCACTGCCCATATTCTTCATTTTTTGTGCAAACATCAATAGAATGGAACGATCTTCCTGCTGACGTCGTGCTCCACTGCAGCACCACCCATTTCAAAGAAGCCATCGAACAAATCATCTGTTTGTGAACTGTCTGCCACCTCGTGTAACACCCCTTCAATGGGCCATTGAGGTATTATAAATAAATAAATAAATAAATAAATAAATAAATAAATAAATAAATAAATAAATAAATAAATAAATAAATAAATAAGTAAATAAATAAATAAATAAATAAATAAATAAATATGTGATGCTATACCGAAACGCCGGCGAGCGCATCATGAGCTTAGCATGTATACTGTTACATGACACGCATGTCATGATTTTCATGTTAGGGTCAGTCGCTCGTGTTCGGCATGCAATGATGTGCTACCATACTAGTATTGCAACATGTCATGTGAACGAAACCACCGCAAGAGCTGCAGGACCATGAAATGTAATGATTGATAAGTGGGGTTTAACGTCCCAAAACCACCATATGATTATGAGAGATGCCGTAGTAGATGACTCCGGAAATTTCAACCACCTGGGGTTCTTTGACGTGCACCCGAATCTGAGCACACAGGCCTACAACATTTCCGGCTGCATTTCCGCCATCGGAAATGCAGCCGCCGCAGCCGGGATTCGATCCCGCGACCTGCGAGTCAGCAGCCGAGTACCTTAGCCACTAGACCCACGGATAGTTCTTGCTCCGTGACTAGACCACTGCGGCGGGGCGACCATGAAATGTAAATCATGGCATTCATGACATATATGTCATGATTTTCATGTTATGACTAGTCAAATATGTTCTTCATATAGTCATGTTATGCCAAGTTTGGTATTCATACCATTATCGAAACGGCCAGGAGAGCTAAAACTCGTAGGCGGATAGATAGATAGATAGATAGATAGATAGATAGATAGATAGATAGATAGATAGATAGATAGATAGATAGATAGATAGATAGATAGATAGATAGATAGATAGATAGATAGATAGATAGATAGATAGATAGATAGACAGACAGACAGACAGACAGACAGACAGACAGACAGACAGACAGACAGACAGACAGACAGACAGATAGATAGATAGATAGATAGATAGATAGATAGATAGATAGATAGATAGATAGATAGATAGATAGATAGATAGATAGATAGATAGATAGATAGATAGATAGATAGACAGACAGACAGACAGACAGACAGACAGACAGACAGACAGACAGACAGACAGATAGACAGATAGATAGATAGATAGATAGATAGATAGATAGATAGATAGATAGATAGATAGATAGATAGATAGATAGATAGATAGATAGATAGATAGATAGATAGATAGATAGATAGATAGATAGATAGATAGATAGATAGATACGCTCTAAGTCGCCGAAGTTCACTAAGAAATGTTTCACGAATTGGTTACATGAAGTAAGTCCCGATTCTCATGCAAGCCCTGCAGAATTACTATTTTTTCCACAGAGCTCTAACAGATTAAATTCAAGAAAAAGTGGTGTCCTTATTCTTTGATTTATTCAAAATAAGCTGTCATTTCTGGATTACTACCCAGCATTTGGGAAAGGAGGCGAGAACAAACTAACATGCAAAAGGCCACCAAAAACAAAACACAATCAGGCAGATTTCATGAAATCAACAGCACTCAATTTGGAAGCGCGTCACTTCGAAATGATGCCCATATATTGCAAAACGATGCACGACAAACGAAGAAAGCGCGGCGACTGAGAAGAAATGGGGGAAGGGGGGACGTGATTTTAAAAGAAAAGAAGAGAAAAGTGAGCTCCGTAACTGTCTATCAGGGGGAGGACACCTCTACAGTAGCTCATGAGGAAGGGGGGTAGAGAAGGGAATAAAAAGATAGGATTAAGAAGGAAGGTAGAGAGATAGAGAGAGAGGAAGGAGAGAGTGAGGCGGTGGGACAGGGAGTGACGGAAGTAGGGAGAAGACAGGAAAGAAGGACATGGTTGCAGAAGCCCGAGGACGGGGCACCAATGGCGGGAACTCTTGTCGGCGACAGGAGATGGCGTAAGGCCTGGTAGGTGTTCTGTGGTAAGGCTAATCCAGTCGGCCAGAGCTACGCTGTCGTCGTCGCAGGGGACCGGTGGCATAAGGTGGCGTTGGACCAACCCAATCGATCAGAGCTGCGCTGTCGTCGGAGATCGCGAGAGCACAACCGGTCGGCACGGAATCCAGCGAACGAGTCCCCGAGTGCGAACGAGTCTGAAAACTGTTTTTGTAGATGAGTGTTCTTTTTAAATGCGAAGCATTTCTTGGCAAACTTCGGCGACTTTGAGCGTATTTATCTATCTATCTAGCCGCCTACGACTTTTAGCTTTCCTGGCCGTTTGGATAATGGCATCAATGCCAAACTTGGTATGATATAACATTACTGTATTGCGAACATAACTGACTAGTCATAAAATGAAAATCATGATATGTATGTGATAAATATTATGACTTACGTGTCATGGTTTTGCTGCTCTTGCGGTGGTTTCATTCGCGTGATGCTGCAAAACTGGTATGGTATCACATGACTGCAGGGCGAACACAAGCGACAGACACTAACATCGAAATCATGACATGCGTGTCATGTAACAACATGGCTACATGCCATGGTCATGATGCGCTGGCGGCCGTTTCGCTAGCTTCTCATGAACCAAATTCGGTATTACGGGACGTGAATGAATGACGAAGGTATGTGACTGGTGCAAACATGATAATCATGAGATGCGTGTCATGTAAAAACATGAATACATGCCACGCTCATGACGTGCTCGAGGTTGTTTCGCTAGCTTCACATCTACCACATTCGAAATTACGTGACGCGAACGTACGACATATGACACGTCCAAACACGAGGATCATGACATGCGTGTCATATAACAACACGACTAGGTCCCACACTCATGAAGCGCTCACGGCCGTTTCACTACCTTCACATATAGGCACCCGACAGTGAACCAGAGGGCGCAACGAAGCTCTTCGCATCTATGCTCTTCGGGCCGCCTCAGCATTGTTGGTACCCACCGCCAGGGATACTAAGAAAATGGAGTGCTCGCTGAACACAGTGACACGCTGAAGTGTCATTGCCCTTTTTGGAACGTTTGCAAAGAACGCTTCCTGGGCGCTTACACCATCAGCCGTGACCGCTTGCTCACAACTAAAAAAGAAAACGGTATGCACGTGCAAGTTTGGTTTTGCTGCGTCTACTCGCTAGGCTGCGCATTGGAAGACTCGGTTTTGCTGCGCCTTCCCGCTGGGCTGTGTGTTCTGGCGCTACCATCACATCTCGTAAATGGCATTGCCGGGTGCCTATACCGAAATTTGGTATTACCTGACGGGAATGGATGACGAAGGCATGTGACTG
The DNA here is from genome assembly GCF_043290135.1 of Rhipicephalus microplus. Classification (NCBI taxonomy): domain Eukaryota; kingdom Metazoa; phylum Arthropoda; class Arachnida; order Ixodida; family Ixodidae; genus Rhipicephalus; species Rhipicephalus microplus. Next base: position 259,605,707 of record NC_134701.1, read on the forward strand.
GTGCAAACATGATACTCGTGAGATGCGTTTCATGTAAGAACATTAATACATGCCACACTCAAGGTGCCAATACACTTCGACGTGAGCCGGCGCGCGTGCGAGCCGGTGTTCGTTTTATCGCGTCACGCTGTCGATTCCACGCCATGGAGGCGACCATATGCCCCTAGTAGAGATCAGTGGATCTGCCCGCTGACCTTCATTGTGGATCTGCATGCCGTATACTCGCAGGCGCGCGCCGCGCTGCCTTGCTTTGACGCATGCGCGTTTGAGCGCGCACGGCGTCCCTCTGTCACGAAGAGAGGCAGACGCGGGGCATCGTCTGCGTGAAATGCAGCATGTCACATTTTGCGCCGGTTGCCACCGGGCCGCGCCGACGGACGCTGGTCGCGCCTGGCGTCACTCTATAGAGTGCTCGCGTTTTGCTAGCATGGTGTCACCGCTCCCAGCATACCCGTGCGTCAACGTTACGTCGGAGTAAATTGGGCCTTTCATAATGCGCTCGCCACCGTTGCGCTAGCTCCACATGTACCAAATTTGGTATCACGGGAAGTGAATAGACGACGAAGGTAAATGACACGTCCAAACCTGATAATCATAATATGCGTTTTATGTAAAACATGACTACATAGCGTTCTCGCGCCTTATTGATTGACTGATTGATTGATATGTCGAGTTTAACGTCCCAAAACCACCATATGATTATGAGAGATGCCGTAGTGGAGGGCTCCGGAAATTTCAACCACCTGGGGTTCTTTAACGTGCACTCAAATCTGAGCACAGGGGCCTACAGCATTTCCACCTCCATCGGAAATGCAGCCGCCGCAGCCGGGATTCGATCCCGCGACCTGCGGGTCAGCAGCCGAGTACCTTAGCCACTAGACCACCGCGGCGGGTTCTCGCGCCTGTCTCACTAGTTCCACATATACCAAATTTGGTATTACGTGACGTGAATGGACGATGGATGTATATGACACGTTCAAAAATGATAATCATGCTATAAATTTATGTAAAAAGATGACTACATGCTACGCTCATAACACGTTCGCGGCCGTTTCGCTAGCTCCGCATATACCAAAGTTGGTATCAGGTGACGTTAATAGATGACGAAGGTAAATGAGACGTATAAAGATGATAATCATGACATGGAAGTCATGTATGGCATAATTTACCTGGTTTTAAAGTGACCTATCACCCTTCCTCATTCTTGCTTCGCGTATCATCGGTTCCCAGTGTACGTGGGATCTGCCATTTTCATTGTTGACCTTCTCCTGTGGCTCATGCCCTCTGTGGGGGAGGATTGACCAATATTTGAGCGGCCTTATAAAATTTTAATAAATATTAGAGCAGTCGAGGTCATAAAATGAAAACGTTACAAATTTTTGAACGAAATTTTATTGCTCAAGAAAATGAACTAACTATAGGTATTTTTATGAGTATTAGATAATAAATTACATAGAAAACCTAACTTAAAAATAAAAATAAATAAATAATAACACCGAGTGTCTCACATACTGTGTTAAACACCCACCTTTTTTTTTTCTTCTTTGACTGCGCTAAACGGCCACTCTTGACTAGAGCTTCGAACAATATAATATGAATGCCTTGTACTGGCTGCAAAAAGAAAAGTGAAACGAGAACACCTATCATAGAGGCTTTCATCCTGTGGTGGTGGAATAAAAGCTCTCTCGAGGACAAGATGCCTAACCAACCTGGAGGATTCCTGACAATATTTTTGTTCACAAAATTTAATGCCAGACTTGTGTTTCGGAGGCCGCGCGATGCCGCAAGAAAAGCCGAAGCATGGACGTTCTCCTTTCAGTGTGCACCTGCCTCGCATTGCACTCGCATACAACGCTGTTTTTAAATGCGAATGCATTGCTTAGTCGGGCTATGTCAGGCATGCAGCGTTGTCCGCGCGTCGGCAGGTGTTATCTATCCTCCGCCATAGCAACAGCTGTGGGCGCGCGCGCTTATCCTCGCCCCTAGCAGTCGGAGCGTGTGATGCGAGAGAGTGTAGGAGAGGGTAGGGGCAGTGCTTCGCTGCTCCTTCTCTCCAGGCACATCGCCGTGCTCCCAACCGGGCCTGCAGAAATTAGGCGCCTTCTTTTTCTTCTAACCACTGCCACGTTGTTGCTTCGCCTGCGTACTGGCAGCGTCTGGCCTGCGGCACGCATGTATTCCGCGGGTCGCTCTTCATCGCCAGCGTGCCGAAGGTGCGGTGATGACGAAACGCTGCAGCATATTGTTTGCTCCTGCCCTGACCTGGCCACTGAGCGTTGCGCACTGGTAAGCCGCTATCGTCTGCTTGGACTACCTGCCGAAACAATGGAAGACATACTTTTTCCCGCGCGCTCGAAGACGAAAGCCCTTCGAGCCTTCCTCGAGTTCTGTGCTTGCGCGGACCTCGCCGCCTTATAGACGGACTCTTTTCACTCGCACTACTGACTGTACTGACAAGACGTTCTCTTGCCATGACATTCACTTTTTCTTTCCTTCCTCTCTTCTTCCTATCATCTTTACTTCCCCTTCCCCGATCCCTAAAGGCGCTGAGCCGTGCCCCCGCGACGGGAGGCAGAAAATAGCGTCCTTTTTGTCTCTTCCTCTTTCATTAATCTCTCTCTCTCTCTGCCACCAACACCTTCTCTCGCCATTCGCTCTCTCTCCTCCATGCACCCCACTTTCCCGTCCGCTCTCTCTACCGTTCGCTGGCTGGGTGCCTCTCAGGAACATCCGCAAACGTGTGCTCGAGACGCCGCTGTGAAACGCCAACGCCGAGCCGAGAACGCTGTTTGTTTTGTTCACTTGATAGTATCTTTTAACCAGTGCAAAAGCATATCGCATTTCTCGCGACAGAAAAACGCCCCGTGCGGTGAACGGCATTATTGGCTGCACGGTGTAAGAAAACAAAATTGGCCCCGTATCTTCATGTTTCACTGAAAATGTCATCGAAAGACGATAGTCTTGCGTCTGGAGACAGTGAACAAAACATTTATTTATGTTCTTCGCGAGGAAATCGGTGAATTGTATTCTGGAAGCACTGCGCTAAAGAGTCTCGATCAGTGCAGCGAAGGCGAACGAGCGCATCGAGGCACATTAGACACGAGTGCTATCTGGCAGCTATCTTCGAAAACGAAGGAAGGCGTGCGTGCCCACGGAGAAAGATGCGTGCCTGTTTTGGAGGTGATAAGGTGTAGAACGCAATGCGATGGGCAGGTGCCATCACCGTGTTATCTTAGCAAAGCGTTGGAAACACTTGCCTTCTTGAGCATCGCGTTGCACTGTCGGCGCAGAGTGATAAACGCTACGGTCTTTTGTGTGCCTTCTCTATTGTATAAAGCTACACATGGAAAATATCGACGTGTTGTTTTGGTGCCTCGGATATGCGCAATAATTGCTTTTTAATTTACAATCGTACAAGTATGAAGGCTGAAACTTAAGCAGTATTGATGGGTGCTGCGGATGGGGTTGGCCGTTTGACTAATTATTGGAACTTGGGTATAGGGTAATGACTTAAATACGTTTAAAATATCGTTAGCGCAGACAAACAGACAAATGTACAGACAAATGTACAGACACCCCAGAAAGACTACCGTCTTTAAAGAAAACATTATTCTTCTAACGCTGGGTTCTCGCGTGCGAAACACCGTTATCGGTGCTACGCATTGCATTTGCATTTCCTCACGATTACCTTCGTAAAGGCGGCGGCATTTTTCCGCTCACAGCCAAAGGCGCCAACGCCACGGAAATTTCTACGAAACGCGCTCTTCCACAATATCGCGTCAGTAAAAAGACTCGAGATAGCGAAACAGCGCGTGCATCGCATGCGCAATGCGTTCTTGTCGTTTTCCAGAATCCGCGGGAACTGGTGGATGATAAGCAGGCAGTCTGGCTACACTGAATCGAATTTCCAGCATTTTCAGCTGTGTTCACCGCAAGCTGCAGGAGAATATTTGTGATAGAGCGAGTGAATTCTCCCCTCCAGCCCAGAAATGTGTGGCCCTCTCTGAAACGCCGAGTTTCCAGGAAGTTGTGTTCTTGGTACGTATGTCCATGCCGTGGCACCCGTTGCTTACCAGTTATAGTATAGCGTTGAGGTTTCTTACCGGCCGCGTTCAGCCTAAACTGTTGATAGCTCACGTAGTACGTTTGTTATTTTCCTTTGCTACGCCTGTTAAGACTGAAAATAAGTGGAAACGTCAACGCAGGGAACTGTTGAGGCGCTCATTTTTCCTCGCAGTGTGCACTTAACAGCTGCAGGTTCGTACGGGAAATCGAATCTTGAGGACCAGCGTCCACTCTCCAGACCTACTTACCTGCCGCAAAATGGGCGACGAAAACAGGGAAGGTCCGACCTCCGCAACACCACGCGGGTTTTCAGAAGTCATTGTGAGTATGACCTCTGCTGATGACGGCTCCGTTACTAGCACACGAGCCCTCGTTGCATTTGCGAGTGATCCCGCGTCTGCAAACTTCGTTACAGAACCACATGTCCATCCACAAGATCGAAAGCTTGCTGTGGTTCACCCGCATGTGTTCGGTGGTGTTCACAATCCTCTACATCATTCCACTGCTCGAGTAAGTATGCCTTCACGCGCCTTACTGCCCCCTACATTTAGCGGTGAATCCAGCTTAACAGTGTTTTAATTGACAGCATCGTATACTTTTTTTTCCCCGTTCTAGTGCTAACTCCTACACCTGCTACCAGCGAGCTTTGATAAGCAGTGCTGCCACGAGTGCGCTTCGGTTACACCAGCGCATGCCGAGCATTCAGCTCTCTCGAATGTTCTTGAGCCAACTCCTGATCGAGGACAGCTGCCACTACCTTTTCTACTCCCTCATCTTCTTGTTCGCCCAGCCCATGACGTGTATCCTTGGAATGGTTTGTGTTCCTTGAAACAAAAAGGTGTTCGAAACTACGCGGCATGCCAGCGTTTTGGAGCAACCGGCATAACTGAGTCTCATAGGCAAAACTGAGTCTCATAGACAGGTCAAAAACGGGCATGGTCGTAGTGTAGGTTTAAGAAAACCGGATTTGTAGCAGCTAATGTGGTTAAATAGGCTGCATCATCGCCTGATTGGCACAAGGCTCATTCTAGTTAAACACCCGGTGCTAGCAGTGTTTAGCCCGGGAACCGAGAAGCAAGGTGGACCCCTGGCAAGCGGCAACCAAAAGAACTTTATTCCTTCTCCCCAAATCCCATATATACACTCGATTGACAGCAGTGCCTCCTTGTGGCCACATGCTACAAGGAACACTGGCAGTGCCCTCTACAAGCAGCTTGCTCCGACTCTTCTAGATTTATCATACACGTGAGTGGCATTCCGTGAAACTAGAAAAAGTGACCGTACATACTGCTTTACATGTATGACTTTCCAATGTTAGAATGAGCACGTCTGAAAACTAAAGTCCTATATGATTTATATCTTTGGTAGTAATGACAGCATTAAGGCTTAACATCTATGTGTGTACATTTGTGTGTATTATGGTCTTGCAATATATTGCCACAGAATTTTAAACGAGACGCTGTATGCAGCTTTTGACCATGCCCCCTGTGTATGCAGCTTTGTCTGCCGAAGGCATGATCAGTGAGGCACCGGCGTTACCGACCACTTGCCCAGAAAATCAGTCGATATCTTCTGCTTATGACACTATTACAGAATTAATTTTTTTTAAAGAGAATGTTAAAGATGGACATAGCCCAGCCATGCTCTGTTCGTGTTTTGTCTTCTTCAAATGTTCTCTGCTTCACTTTACCATCATATTTCAATGTGTATTAAAGCTGTATGGTACAGCTTGGTGAACAGTATTGAAAGGTTTCTTGCCAGGTTCTGGTACCGCATACTGGCAACTATAGCATGACATGGTAGGTCATCACATGGTGGAGATTTTGTCTCCAAGGTACCAAGTAGTCGCACGGCAGAGAATAGGTAGAAGTTTACAGTAGAAGTTGATGCACACTGTCGTCCTCTATGGAAGGGAACACGTGAACGCGTGGCCTGCGCTCTGCGGCGGCTGTCTACAGCACCTTCAACCGACAGCAAAATGAAACACGTTCACTTTCAGCGTCATCTGTTGCCGAAATAAAATAATGAGTTATGGCCGGTAGACAAGCGCTGCTAGATTGCGCTCTCTTTCTGCTCACGCCTGCAGTGCATAGTCCAATGCCAGCACATCAAACGTTGTTCGCGACCACAGTGCAAGATGCAGTAATCGCCTGATATGGCTCGCCGCGCGAGCGATCAAAGTAATCTAGTACGCTTGTCTACCGGCCATAACTCGTTATCTTGCTTGGTCATAGATGACTCGAAAAGCAAACGTGCTTTCTTCATTTGTCGGCTGATGGTGCTGTAGGCAGCCGCCGCAGAGCGCAGGCCACGTGTTCACGTGTTCTCTTTCATAAAGAACGACAGTGTACGCCTTTCTCTTCGATAGTCTAACTGCCAGTGAGATAGTCAGTTGCATGGCATGAGTGCCCGGCTAAAACGCACTGCCTGTGTGGTCACTTATGGCATGGGACCTTGGAAAAATTTCTGTACAGAAATGCACTATCTCACCCCGTGGGAGTGTGTCACATAGTGACAATAGTAAGAGCAGTTATGCACGTTAAAGAACCCCAGGTGGTCGAAATTTTCGGAGCCCTCCACTACGGCATCTCTTATAATCATATGGTGGTTTTGGGACGTTAAACCCCACATATCAATCAATCACAAGCTAAAGTTATGGTATTGGAGAAGGCAGGGAAGAAAAGCTGCTGAGGTGATTGGTGCTGAAGCGCGCCTGCTACCAATATGGTGTTGCAGCATTTCACTTTCTTCATTCTTCCCTAGTAGTCGGCAAGTCTGAGAAATCTTGCAGCAAGGTGCTCCTGGGACGTCCGACCCGGCAGATTCTAGCGTGTGGCCGAAGTTTTCAATGGAGCCTGGTGAGGACAGGCTTCGAAAAATATGTTTGGTGTGACCACTTACCTAACCATCTCTTTCAGTTTTCAGTATATTGTATTCTTAGCAGTTGGCTTGCATAGCCATGCCCTTCTTGCCCTTTATGTACGATTGGTGTCGGGTAAAACACAAACTGCTACAGTGGCAGCCATTCACATTGATATAGCACGCGCACTCCAGTTAATATTGTGCACAGGCGAGTAAATGCTCGCAATGCTGCCAAACTGAATCTGCCTGCCTGTTCCTTGTAATAACTGGAAGGCAAGCGCTATACCACTGCGAATGCTTGCCGCCGTTTTTCATTTGACGCCAGTAATTTGTGACACGTGCTCAAGTTTTTGAGATTATTGTTGGATCCTTGACTTATCGCTGCAGTGGTGCTGCTGCCTGTGTTTCTCTTCTCTCTGCTTCACTCCGCAAGCTTTTCACTGACCTTGCTGGACGTAAGTACACTTAATCAAAGGGTCACTAAAGTGAAAGAAAGTCACTTTAGACTGCTTCAAATCAATAAACATTTTGTGAACTATTGGTATTAGGTTTGCCATTGTAGTCCCGTTGTTAAAAGAGACATTGCTGGTCAAATTTTCATTGTGAACGTTCCCTCTGGAATGACACCTGAATATCAAGTGTCAAATAAAGGGGTAGTGAAAAAATGGGAAAAGTTTCCCAAAAATTTTGAATGAAGTTGTATATTCAGTATTACAGCCTTCTATTAAGTAAGACACTTTTAATTTCTTTCGTCGTCTGGGCTGATCTAATAGCATTGGAGGCACCATTTCACTTTCCCTGCATGCAGTCCCCATGACTATACAGCTCACATTGTACTAAGCAGCGTTCTTGCGGTACACAGATCATGTAGGGCAAAGATGACGATGAGTCTTGCGTACACTTGCAGGTGCTCTGTAGTTCCGCATTTTTTGATAAGCAAAGCGTCCATGCAGGTCTATTCTGCTAGTCTGACGTCACCTAGCTGCTGCGTATGGCTGCGGCGGTTCCATGTGTCACTTTTGGAGAGATCTTTTCACAATCTTTTTAACCCATCTCAAGCGAGTTGTTGGTTATTCATTAAGACAAATGTATTGCACTCTTTGTTAAGATAGGTAGATTGTGCGTCGTGTTCTATTGATCTGTCTTTGTGGAGTGTAGCATTATTTATCCTGTGATGATAGTGCACGAGAAAAATTGTTTTGTCTTTAGTGTCCCACATTATATATGCATTGTCAATGCTTCACATTGTCCATGCAGAAGATGGGTGGCCGTTCTGGTCTTCTTGGCACCTGGCTGGTAAATCTGCTGGACCACCAAGGCAGGAACATCCTTCGCCTTGTGGCATTCACTGAAATCTTCCTCATGCCACTGACAGTGTTCAGTGTTCTGTCGTACGTATTGAGGTTTCTTTATTGTGTTAAATGGATATTGGTTCGTCTCGAGGGCAAAGAGAGATCGAGTGGGGTTACATTGGCGCATGCAATTAATTCATGCTGAGCAGCAGCAGCACGACCTTCAGTGGCAATTTTCTATGCAGCAACATCGTGTACTGCCATGTGGAAATCTAGTTCTGGAATAAGTTCTGCTGGAACAGTGCTGTGTTTGTGAGCTCTACAAACTATTGTGACCGTGCATATTTCTGTTTTAAAATTTGTTGATTTGATTGCACCACATATGCAAGGCATTTACCAAGCCATCACTTTTTCAAAAAACTGCAGTTGTTTAAATGAATGATGTTCTAGCAATCATCTCCCCTTTATAAGCGCATTATAGAAAGCCAAATTTAAAACATACATTGGCATTAGAATTGAAATAATATGTTGGCACTGTACAGGATTGTTTTATAACAGACCAAACCATTGATTTTTCGAACAGTGGGGTCGTTAAAAGGAATGGTGTTATAGCAGACATCTCTCCTTTATAAGGACATTATACAAAGCTACATTTAGAACTTCCACTGGCATTCAGAGTGAAATAAATTTTTAGCACTGTATAGAAATGTATTTCATTGGCTGTTGTCTCGGTTTATTTGCTTATGTTTGCCTCCGAGAGGTATGCGTCAATACATGGTATGTTTGGGTTTGCAGTGGACGGAGCAGCTTGCTGACTCCCTTTGTCTACTACCGCTTCGTTAGCCTGCGTTACGCTTCTCGTCGCAATCCCTACACAAGGTGCGTACAGTCTCGTATGTCGCTGACCACTTCTTTCTCAAATACATCTGTGGCTTGAGAGCCTGTTCATGTGTAGTACAATATACAGAGCCTACAGATGTGCAAGCTCATCTGATAACAGCAGCACTGAAAAAAAGCACGTCCCTCTTTGAAACATGCCCATTAGAAGCAGTAGATCAAATTTTCCTTGGAGAGCATGAAATAGCTTGCAGAGGGAGTTCAACGCAGCACAGTGCATAAGAAAAGAAAGTAAAGCCTACATATCGCCAATCAAGTCAACTTGCTATAGCTGTTCTTTACACTCAAAAGTAAAAGCTAAGTGTAAAAAACTGTTATTATAATTTGAACCGATTAGAAATTTGTAGCCTTTTCACTTTTATTTTTGATAAACTATGCTGCATTGATTTCAAAACAGACCAGATAATCTGTTAACAGCAGACTTGGTGTATCACTGCCCCGCCGCGGTGGCCTAGTGGCTAGGGTACTCTGCTGCTGACCCGCAGGTCGCGGGATCAAATCCTGGCTGCGGCGGCTGCATTTTCGATGGAGGCGGAAATGTTGTAGGCCCGTGTGCTCAGATTTGGGTGCACTTCAAATAACTCCAGGTGGTCGAAATTTCCGGAGCCCCCACTACGGCATCTCTCATATTCATATGGTGGTTTTGGAATGTTAAACCCCACATACCATATCATCATTGGTGTATCAATCTGTTTTGAGTGATTGTATATGCTGCCTACACCAATGTTATCTGCTAGTGTATTGCGAGAAAGCCTGGCACTCATTCGATTCGTTTCGATGTATCCATGTTTAAGCTTTGTGTATTCTTATGTGAGGGCCATTTTTGTCGGCTATGGGCGTAGGTTTCTGATGTACTGATCGTACAGGGTCTGTCCACAGATTAATGAAACCGAGTCTGGTGGAAAAAGCTATTGTTCCGAATGGTACACGCTGTTTAAATTCTTTGAAATAGGCTCCATGGGCATTGATACACCGAGTACTGTACGATTTACCTGCTTTGAAGGTCCCTTGAAAGTCGGCTGCCATAACCTCATTCAAGACACTGCGACAGCCTGTTGGCTGGTGGTAGCACTGTCAAAGCAGTGACCTTGTTGGTTTCTATCTTGAGATTCAAAAACGGGCTGAACTCTCTCGTGCTCACATTAGGGCCAATGCAGCCCCGATACAGCCCTTATCTGAGCCTGGCTGACTCTCCTGCTCCCAAAGCTGAAAAGAAGCGTGAAAGGTCCCTATATCAACGGTGTTGCCAGGCCTTCACAGAGTCTTAGAGATCACGGCAGCCGACTTTCAAGAAGCCTTTGCAGCAAGGAGATATAACATTGTACAGTTAAATCTGGATATAATGAAATTAATAAATTCTCTGAAAAATTCGTTATGAAGAGGTTTTTATGATATGGAGGTTCGGTATGAAAATTCGGAAAATAAACGCGCAAATTAAACAAAAGGGGGACTGAAGGCAGAGCTAACCCCAAACACTCATTATAGAGTGAAAAACTGCATTGTTATCGCGGTAGCAATTATATGGACACTCTCAGCAGATTCTTGCTGTCCCCGCCATGTTCCGCAACAAGTCCAAATCGACAACATGCCCCACGCATTGTAACATTCACAAGCGGGTAAAAGCGCGCGAGCGCTACTGAAGCAGAGATCAAATGAGTCGGCCCATCTATATCGCCCGGAAAGTGCATAACATCACCCGCGTGTTAGAACTGCCATCGAATGCTCAAACAGAAATAAAACCACCCGTCTTAAACGAGCATGAAACAACGTGAGGAGGGGGGCGGGGCAGGCGTGCTTGCTATCTCGGCGAGTATCAGTGCGGTTTCGACGGTAAGGGACAGTCTGAAAGAGCAAACGCAATCGTTCCGGTCAAAGTCAAAGGCGCGTGATTCTCCCCACGCGCGCACAAGAATATAACCCCCCGTACTCCTTTTCGCATTTGCGGGGCAAAGTACAAGTAGGAGATAACATAAGAAAAAAAACCACCTGTGCTCGGCTCGTCATGATGTGACGAGCTGAGCACGGGCGGCTTTTTTTTTTATGTTCCCATTTATATAGGTACGTATACATATACTATACATATTGTGACGGGGCGAGGTCTAGATAGCGTCCACTGAGAATCAACAGCCGAACAAGATGTCTGTGTTGCCTCCCGCGCAAGCTCCTAACACACAGGCGTCTTTTTCATCTTCGCAAAGTGCCACGCTTGCTCCTGTCGATGATGCACCGTAACATCACTCCCCTGCGGCGGAAGCGCCGTCACGGCGCTTATTATGGCGGCGACGAACGAGGAGGGTGATACGGTTTGAGTCTGGCAACGTGTACAACGTCTGTCTGGAGTGAGGGGGTCAAAGAGGCATTGTTTAGGGGTGCGATCTCGTAGTTCACGTCACTAAGTTGTCGTAACACTTAGTAGGGGCCATGGTAGTGTGATAGTAGCTTTTCTGATAAGCCGACTTTGCGGTTTGGTGTCCAGAGAAGTACCAGAGACCCCGGCGAGAAGTGCACGCTTTGGTGGCAACTGTCATAGCAGTCTTTTTGGTGCGCTTGCGACAAGTGCAGCCGATCACAGGCAAGCCGACGGGCTGCATGGGCTCGAGAAACGACATTGCTGGCGTACTCAGTAGACAAGGGGGCAGCCGAAGGAAGGAGCGTGTCAAATAGCAACGCTGGATGTCGGCCAAATAGCAAATAAAACGGCGAATAACTAGCTGTGTCGTGCCGTGAAGAATTGTACGCGAACGTGACAAAGGGGAGTGCTTTGTCCCAGTCACGGTGATCTGGCGGAACGTACATTGACAGCATCTGCGTCAGCGTTCGGTTCAGACGCTCGGTCAATCCATTTGTCTGTGGATGATAAGGGGTGGTAAGCTTGTGCTCAGTGGAGCAGGCGCGGAGAATGTCATCCACAACACATGAAAAAAAGTACCTTCCTCGATTAGTAAGCAGCTGCCGCGGAGCACCGTGATGAAGAATGACTTCATACAAGAGAAAGTCAGCGACGTCAGTGGAACAGCTTGTCGGCAGTGCTTTAGTGATGGCAAAGCGTGTGGCGTAGTCTGTGGCAACTGCAACCCATTTATTTCCGGAAGTGGATGTAGGAAACGGGCCCAACAGGTCAAGGCCAACACGGAAGAATGGTTCCGTTGGTATGTCAATGGGCTGTAGCAGGCCAGACGGTAGCACAGAGGGGCGCTTGCGGCGTTGGCAGTGGTCGCAAGCAGTGACGTAGCGAACCACAGAACGATACAGTCCGGGCCAGAAAAAGCGATGTCGCACACGATCGTAGGTACGAGAGACGCCTAGGTGACCGGCTGTAGGTACGTCATGTAGTTGTTCTGAGAACGCTGGTACGCAGGTGATGAAGAAGCACGAGTAGTAATTCCGGGCCATGAGCGTTGAAGCTGCGACGGTACAGAATGTTGTCGTGCAGTTCGAACAGGCGAACGGAAGGGTCTGTTGGAGCAGAGGTCAGACGCTCGATGATGGATAGTAACGACGGGTTACGTCGTTGTTCAATGAAGATATCAGCCAAAGCGTGGATGGAGAGAACGCGGGGGTCTGAATCAAGGTCTGTCAAGTCGGGCGTTTCAACGGGATAACGTCACAAACAGTCTGCGTCTGTGTGCAGGCGTCCCGACTTGTAGTGGACCACGAACGAGTATTCTTGCAGACGGAGCGCCCAAGGACCGAGACGTCCAGATGAATCCTTTAGCGATGACAGCCAGCAAAGAGCGTGATGGTCCGTAACAACGGAAAAAGTTCGGCCATACAGGTAAGGCCTGAATTTCGCCACGGCCCACACTAAAGCTAGGCATTCACGCTCAGTGATGGAGAACTTCCGTTCGGCAGGTGAAAGAAGACGACTGGCGTAAGCAATCACGCGGTCCTTCCCGTGCTGTCGTTGGCCAAGGACCGCTCCAATTCTATGGCCACTGGCATCGGTCCGAAGCTCTGTAGGTGATGCAGGGTCGAAATGAGCCAGTATTGGTGGCGTAGTCAGCAGATGGATAAGAGCCAAAAAGGCGTCCGCTTGCTCTATGCCCCATGCGAAGGGAACGTCCATCTTTAAGAGATCAGTAAGCGGTCGAGCGATGTCTGCGAAGTTGCGGACAAATCGACGAAAATAGGAACATAGCCCTACAAGACTTCGGACGTCCTTGGTTGAGAGTGGTTCAGTAAATTGTTGTACTGCTCGCACCTTTTCGGGATCTGGTTGAACACCATCGGCACTGACAAGGTGGCCGAGTATGGTGATTTGGCGACGTCCGAAATGGCATATTGTAGAATTGAGCTGGAAAGCAGCTTTTCGAAAAACATCCAGAACGGCCGACAGACGTGTTATATGGCTGTCAAAGGTAGGTGAAAAGACGATGACATCGTCCAAGTAACATAAGCAGATGGACCACTTATATCCTCGGAGAAGGGAGTCCATGATGCGCTCAAAAGTTGCCGGCGCATTACACAGTCCAAACGGCATGACTTTGAACTGGTAGAGGCCGTCGGGCGTAACGAAAGCGTTTTTTTCACGATTCATGGGGTCGACGGAAATTTGCGAATAGCCAAACCGACAGTTGATAGACGAAAAGTATTGAGCACCATGGAGGCAATCGAGGGCGTCATCAATCCGAGGCAAAGGGTAGACATCTTTGTGGGTCACTTTGTGTAAATGGCGATAGTCCACGCAAAAGCGCCAGCTGCCATTCTTCTTCTCAACGAGCACGACTGGGGAGGCCCAGGGGCTGGATGATGGTTCTATTACGTCTTTAGTAATCATTTTGTCCCCTTCATTTTGAATTACTTGGCGTTCCTTGTGAGGTGCGCGATATGGACGCCGCCGTATAGGACTGGCATCACCAGTGTTGATCCGGTGAGTCACTGCAGTTGTTTGGCTGAGAGGGCGGTGGTCAAGGTCGAAAACGTCGCTATATGATGTTACCAGACTACGGAGGCTGGCAGCTTGCGCTGCAGTGAGGTCGGGAGCAATCATCTTGTTAATGTCATCTGCAGGCAGAGTGTAATTGCAGCCAAGACAGGGGGATGTAGTATCGGTGTCCAAACCAGTAACGTTGCAGCTGTCAAGTGGAGATAGGGTGGCCAAAGACATGTCTCGCAGAATAACTTGAGTCAAGAGACTCACGTTGTGTAGTGGTATAACCACTGTATTATTAGCGACGGCGACAACTGTGTGAGCAAGGGCGACGTCTCGGGCCATCAGTACGTCGACTATAGGAGTGACGAGGTAGTCACCATCGGGCACATGACGTGAGCACGACAAAGTGACATATGTAGCAGCTTGCAGAGGCAAGCGAACGTGGTGACGAGAGCATAAACGGGGAGTATAGTCAGCTGGAAAATCGGCAAATTGCGGCAGTTCAAGCTGAAGAGCACCAGTGGCACAATCAATGAGCGTAGAATGACGTGACAGGAAGTCCAAACCAAGTATTAGCCCATGAACACACATTTCAATGACGGCAAACTGAACTAATGTAGGATGACCGGCAATGGACACACGGGCCGTGCACATCCCTTGAACGTGAGGGGTCCTCCCATCAGCGACACGAAGTGTGCGGGAAGCGGCAGGCGTGAGCACTTTATGTAGGCGTCGGCAAAGGTTTGCGCTCATTACAGAAATGTGCACTCCAGTATCTATAAGGGCAGAAATAGCCACACCGTCAACGTCAACGTCTAACAAACTTTGTCTCGTCGGAAGCGTCAAGAGAGGATTTGTGGAGGGAGTCGAAAATGCAGCGTCACCTCCGGGCGCTGCACCATTCAGTTTTCCGGGTAGGCAGAAGCGGGGTTGAATGGGGACGACGGCCTGCGAGTCTGCGGTGAGCGAGATGACTGGCGACGTCCTGGAGGCGAACGCGACTGACGACCATGCGGTGACGGAGATCGGCTGTTTAACCTTCTGTAGTTTTTGGGTGGAGAAGGCTGCGTGGCAGATGCGAAGCGGGTGCTGTCCTGTCGGTAGTGAGGTTGAGATGAAGTCCGAGGTGGCGAGGACCAGCGGTAATTGCAGTAACGGACGACATGACCGATACGGTGGCAATGAAAACAAATTGGTCGATTGTAGATGGTTCTCCACGCACAGGGTCGCGAGATCGGGCCGTCAACTGCTGCTCGTGATAGGACGAGGGTGGTTGCCGTGGAGCTCGCTGCGGGCTGGGCAAAGCGCACACCGAGGGAATACCTATGCTGGCGAGTTCTTGGCGGACGATGACTTGAACCATGTTAGCTGTGAGTAGGGTCGTGTCACTTGTAGCGGTGTGAGCTGGAGCAGAGGCAATGGCTTCAAGTTCACGTCGTACAATTCGGGTCACCTGATCAGATGAATCTAGAGGTAGCGGCTGTGTTCTTGCGCGGTCTTCGCAAGACGACGTTGCAGCCGTATTCGGAAGGCGGGTAAACACGCTGTTAATCCGCCGGCTTTTCGCTTGCTCAAAGCGCCGACATTTTTTTATAATGGCGTCCACTGTAGAAAAATTTTTGCAGATGTGGAGGTTGAATGCGTCATCCGCAATCCCCTTAAGAATATGTCCAACCTTGTCAGCCTCCGGCATCTCGGCATTGGCTTTGCGACACAACGATAACACATCTTCTATATAGGCGACGTCAGACTCGGTCGAGGTCTGCGCCTGAGACGTGAGCATTTTGTTCGCAGCCATTTTTCTTCCAATCGGCTTTCCGAACAGGTCTAACATTTTCTCCCTGCACACTGCCCAACTCCCAAGTTCTGTTTCATGGTTCTCATACCGCGATTTTGCGGTTCCCCTAAGATAGAATAACAGGTTCGCCAGCATAAGAGTAAAGCCCCATCGGTATCGAGTACTCACACGTTCGTACTCTGCCAGCCAATCTTCAACGTCAACTTCATCTGGGTCGTCAGAACCGCTGAACGTGCCAGGATCCCGCGGGGGTTCGAGCACGAAGGTTGTGGTCGCAGAAGGAGATGTAGCTACCGCATCATCTCCGGCCGCAGGAACACCAGGAGCAGATGCAGACGTTGTACTTTTCGTCACCGTTGTGGAATGACCCTTCAAACGACGGCCGCTGCGAAGTTCCGTTGCGAGGCGGTTATCCAGCACCTCCACCAAATGTGACGGGGCGAGGTCTAGATAGCGTCCACCGAGAATCGGCAGCCGAACAAGATGTCTGCGTTGCCTCTCGCGCAAGTGCCTAACACACAGGCGTCTTCTTCATCTTCGCAAAGTGCCACGCTTGCTCCTGTCGATGATGCACCGTAACAATATATACAGTGAATGAAGGCGGCGGTGGCAAAAACCCAGCCGAAACTGCCCATATACATAACTGCTACTGCAATAAAAAAAAAATCGAAGCTGAATGTTGTCGGGGGACACACCATGCGTGCGCAGTGAAACTATGCACGCGCGCACGGCGTGGAAAACGAAGAGGGAACGACATGGACATAGACATGGTTACCGTGGAAACTATTGGGGGGGCACACCCCCCAATAGTTTCACAGGGGGCACACCCGCGCATTCGACTGCGGCGGCGAGAAAGGGGGCAACGCTGGCTCGTAGGGTGCAGGCCCGCCTCACGTGACCCACGTGCCCGCCGCCAAAGCGCAAAGCGGTGGCAGCGGCGGGGCAGCACCCGGAGATGCATGCTCGTACCAAAACACCGAAATGCGGTGCAAAATTATAAGATTGTCCGTGGGGAAAATTCGTTATATCAAGGTGTTCTCCCGCAGTTGCTTTGTTACATAGAGGTCGCAAATTTATGTGCTCCTATGGTGGGATGGCAGGGAATAGAAAAACTTCGTTATATCCAAGAATTTGTTATATGGAGGTTCGTTACAAGCAGGTTTAACTGTACTTGATGTATTTACACCCCAGGCAACTATATTGAAAAAATTGAAATAGTATGTACCAGTTGTCTTGATAAAGCGAACAGACCTTGTAAGAAAGTGAAATGCAAGCATAAACAACTAACAGTGAAAATCTATTCCCTTCCACTTGCGAAGGACCGTGTTTCACGAGTTGCGCCTGGTGACAGAGCACTACGCGTCGAGGCCCGGCTGCCCGATGTTGCTGAGGAACCTGCTGTTCAAGACCATAACTGTGCTTTCCCAGCTGGCACCTCCCGTCCCCCAGTGAAAGGAAGGCTGTCAGTCTGACTGGTGCCACCACCACTTTTGGACCACCAAATGGACAAGGTCGTGGCCTTAAAGAAGGCCATAGCCCTGTGCAAACAAGAGAACTGTGTGTGTGCAGTCTGGGAAGAGGGGGGCGTCATTGCAACTTTTCGTGGGTCTCTTTCCACCGTCTCTTTATTTGGTCTTGTGCACGTCGTATTCTTCAGCAGAGCTGCGGGAAGAGAATTCAAAAAAGTTAAAATCGGCGGCGTTAACTTCTGCCACACTTGTGCATGCAAGTCACGGTTGTGCGTGGTGGGATGAGTTTTTTTTTTTTTTTCTTCGAAGGCACGGGTGGCCTCAAGTCTATTTGTCAAGTGTTTTTTTTTTTTCCTCATGTGTGTTTATATTATTTGTTTGTTGCAAAATATAACTCGTAATCCCAGTAGGTGTGATTCCCACATGCCACATTTCTTGTGATGAAAAAAGAAATTAAGATAGCTGACAACGCTAAGTGTTGAAATGTTATTAGAAGGCAATGGTGTGTCGAGACTAATAGGCGCAGCTAGTCGAGCCGAGGCGTGAAGTTGTTGCAAGCTGTCAAACAAGCGTTAATGAACGAAAGGAGGGCACTAAAGATGCTCACTGCTGCCATCTTTTAAGGCCCCTGAGATATGTATTAAAGTGTGCAAGAGACTGGCATTGTTGACTTCATCCGAGCACTTTCACCAATAAACAAGCGTACAACTGCCTGTGAAGGGTTCTCGTGCTTTATCTCTCTCAAATACATTGCACTGCGTTGCTGCCTTCTTGTGCTGTATTGCATTCGTAGCTACAGGACAGTGTGTTGGCACATTATGATGCAGCAAAGCTTCAAAACAACGACAAGAATGTAGTTATTGTGCCCCCCACTTTATTGGATATCTGACACACTGTACCGCTTGCTACAACATCTCTGTCTGCCTCAGAACAGCAACACTGGTTGCCAGTCTTGCAATGTTGGATTTGGGAAGTTAAGCAGAGACCTATGCTATTTTCGCAGCCTCAAGGAAATCTTGTTTACTTCGGATACAATCCTACTTAAATTCTGCTGCAACAGTGTGTCATATTATTATTTACACTTTACTTGCTACACTGCTTGCTCAATTTTTGATTATAACTTGAAAAATGCATTAGATATGCAAGCAATGAACTGCCTGGTCACCTTTAAGCAACCTAACGATAAAATTCAGCTGAACCATCTTGTGTCGCTCGTGTTTCAATACTGCTTTGTGAACAACCCAAAGTGAGAAACTGCTTTAAATTTTCATGTTGGCCATGGTCCTGAGGAATTTTATGTCTGTACCAATTGTTGGATCCTTTTCTTTGCTCATACATGTATTTGTTATAGCTGCTAAGTTTTTGTTGGCCTAGTCTGTTGGCTTCACCATCTTGCGTCTAACCTAGAAACTGGCTCCCAATCCATTCCCCTTTCATTTTTTCACTGCAGATTAGGATATTTAATGTGATCGCAGTATTATAGGGCAAACAATGCAACAGTAAGGCTAGAACGTACCCTGCTTCAGAAGTGCGTGTTGTGTTATATTGTTACGAAATTCTCACATTTTATGTATTTTGATGTGCTCATTTCAACCATGTAATTATTGTTCTCATTCAATATGCAGTTTTGAAACTCTTAAATAGTTTCTGTATTGTGAGGAGCAAGATTTTTTTCGCAACTGGGAGCGTGAGAAAGCGAGTCAGCGTGTCACAATAACCTGCAATTAAAACTGTATGCAATGAAACAAAAATGGATGTTCTAAACCTATCTGAACAAAAGTTACGGATGGCACGTTGAACATTTGCAAGAGCGAGCGATGTCAAGCTGGGTCAAACTGGAATCAAGCTGGGAATGTGCAACATACCATAACTTTCGTTCAAATGGGCTTGCAACATCCATTCTTGCTTTACTGCATGCAGTATTCATTCCAGGTTATTGTGATATGCTGATTTGCTATACAACTCTCACAATTTATAAATTAATCTTGCTCCAAACAATATAAATATAAATATCTCATATTGTAAAAACAGCAAGTTGTACTCGGAAAATAATTGTATATTTGAAATAGGGACATGAAATTTCATAAGCTGCGAAAGTTTCATCAAAACCAATTAAATATATATATATATATATATATATATATATATATATATATATATATATATATATATATATATATATATATATATATATATATATATATATACCATGCATTTGAAGCAAGGTCTCCCTTTAAACAAAATACAGTATGCTAACTTCGAACTACTGATACACATGTCGCTGAATGAACATTTTTGAACAGAGATGTATGTAAAAAAGCTTGACATTTTGTTAACCTTTGCTTCACATGTATAAAATTAATTGTTAGCTTCTTGTTGCAGTATTTAAAATCAGTTGCACACAGTAAACATTGCTGCCCAATAATTATTTGTGATTTGATTTGAGCGTCTAATGTCTCCTGTTTTATATCTATCCACAGATTTTTTAATAAAACTTCCTGTAGAAGAAATTGCCCATGACAGAAAATGCAATTAATATGTGTTTGTTCGTCTTCTAAAGAGCTAATTGTTACTTCACAAAGTTTGCTCATTTCACTTCATTATCAAGTGCTTCAGGTTTAGCTGGAAGCTGAGCACAAGTCGAGTCCACTAACAGTAAGGCATTGCACAAGTTTTGAGAAAACTACCTGCAAGCTCTGTCAATTGTATCGTGGTCGCAGGTGATGAGCAAGGCTCTTTGTCCCCATTATGCCGTTGTAGCCTTCTACTTATAAAGGTGAGATAAATGTAGGATTTCAGGAGGTGCGAGGTTTTAGCAACTTCCTTGGGTACAGTACTTGAAGGTAAGTAGTATTGATTCAAAATTTTGAGGGCAAATAAGTGTTGCAGCACAAAGAAGAGAAACCCGCACCCCATGCGCTCCCTTAATAGTTCTCAGAAGTTTATTAGCGCTTAAAGAGATTTATATCAAAATGTGGCGCAAACTAACCCACCTAGCTATACTGTTACTCGAAAGTAACGTCCAAAATGCTTCCCACGTTATAAGAAATTCCAGTGCGTTTTGTCTCTATATATCTTGAATGTGTTACTGTAGAGCTGGGACTTTTGATTATATCGTATAAATTCATTGCTGCCCTGCTTAAATTTTGCAATTACAATATGCAATTTAGTGCAAATTTTCAGCTAGCTACCTGAACATAACACGTGTTCTGATTCACCTCAACTGATATATATATATATATATATATATATATATATATATATATATGGGTCATTTAGGTGTCTTCATGACATGGTGCTGGACCATCGCAGATTCTGCTGATAATGATTTACACGTATACACCATGGAGTACTGTGGCCAAACGTTTTTGCTCGAAAATATTTTTTGAGAACGTGAAGCCCCCTCAAAGTCCGCTTGCTTTTGCCGAAATGTGCACAATAGAAAAATAGTATATAAAATTGATATTTGCTTGCAGGAATTCGAAACAGCGCTTGAACTACTGAAGAGGTTTTGTGTAGTAGTGCTATCAAAGCAAACAAAAATTTTGGCGTTTGCCTAGCAGTTAGGCCTTTTCAAAAACCACGAAAAATTTCAAAGATTGCCATTTTTTTTTGCTATGTGAACTGGGACTCTCTTTAAGCAATATTAATAATATTGTGGTTTTCAGGAAAGCTTACTGTTGTACAAAAATGTTTTGGGGCAAATTAAACTTCGAATATTTCGGGCAAAAAATTTTAAAGTGGCAGAAATATGCGACGTGTCCCATATTTGAGCGTATTTTTTCTACTGATGTGGTCCAAGCAAAAATTCTCGCGATGCAGCGTTTGATAGACCATTCGATGATTAAGCAATGAAAAAAAAAGTCTAATCAAATTATTTTTTGTTTTAAGAAACAAAATAATTTTTGAAGTGTGCCTTCAGAATGAGCCCTACGTTCCTTTGTTACCACTTCACCGAAAAGCACGTGGCCACCCTTTCAGCTAACACTCATTGCAGGTAGCGACAAGGTGCGAGATGTATGGAAGGGGATGTGAGCTTGCATGGCGTGCCCATTGCGAAGTATAGAAGCCGTATACAGCAGCTTGCAGTATCATTGGCACATTGTGTTGCAGGACTGTCTCCACTACTAGTGCACAGAGACCGAGACAAATAAAGCACATTGTGCGCACTTTCTCTTACATACACTGGTTCTGCAGACAGCCCTGTAGCACAAAGTGCGAACGATACTGCAAGCTACTATACGGTTTGCATACTTCGCAATGAGGGAGCACGCCAAGCAAGCTCACATCGTAAAGCGAACTGAAAAATTGTTGCCTTGACATCGAAGCAACAAGATATATATATAAAATCTCACTGAGAGAGTGGTTGGTGAGTTTAAAAGTAAACACATTTGGGTGAAATACCTCTCCAAAATTTCTAAAGTCAAGATTCAAAAACTGTAAGCTGACCCGACATCTCGGCACCGATTCGGTCTCTTCGTCAGGGGTGACTATTCGGCCGGCTCTGAAACTAGCCTTCTTGGTGGTACCGACCTCTCTAACGTCCTTTTTTCCGTCTTGGTTGTCGCTAGAGTGTTTTTTCCACTTAGACTATAATTTGGCTGGTGATTTTATGCTATTCGTATGACAATTCAACTTTACTTGACTCTCTGGAAAAAATGAATAGGATATAATCAAATAAAAAGAACTAGGAAGTTTGTCATGTGCCACAGGGTGGTCCTGCATATGAGGTTTCGAAGGGCTTTTCGACGCTCCTCTACGGTGTCGGTTGGGACACCAAGAGGTAGTATTGTGAGGCGAGATTTATAAGAATCTTTGAAATAATAAGCGACATGCACACTAAGGGATATCTGTACATGTTGAAATGTTGGAAAAACTGTAGCACATAGGACACAATTACCTGGACGTATTTTGCGACCTCATCGAGAGTCCAATCGCGGCCGCCTTGGCTGTCTGCCTGGTCATCGACGCAGTCATAGACGCGATCCATTTTCTAGCATAAAGGAAATGGTCAAATAAAGTTAGAAACAGCTCATGGCCAGAGTTTTTTACAGCGTATGTAACCACACGCTACTTCAGTTGAAATTTGCTGACTTACTCTGCTGTCGTCATCACACAGCATGTCAAAAGTTTGAGCACTGATTTTGCCAAATCTGTACTGTCTCTGGAGGCACTCTGTCACAATGGCTTCTAGCTGCAAATGAAGTGTAGTTTCGTGAAGGCAGTTCTTAATTCACTAGAACCTCAGAGGCACCTTACTTCAATATCCATTCGGTCCCCAACGCACGTGATGGCGTCTTTTCTGTCTGCCACATTCTCATATTTACCTGAAAAAAAAAAGTTGCTTTTACTCGTAAACAGCACTATAACCAAACCTCAACAAAAATACTTTTATGTAGACTCAAAGCTTACATTTTATTTTAAATGTGTACTGCATGCCCTTGAATGATTTGGCACACAAGCACATGAGTAGTATAAGTCTCGGAGCATAGATTACAGCACCACCTTAGATGGGCTAGGCTAAAAACAGTTCCGCGTCTTACATTGTGTGCTTTATTCGATAAGCTCACCGTAACTGTATGTAGGTAAGAAATGCCCATAAATCAGCTGTTAATACTGAACCTTATAGTGAGGTACAAATCTTGTGGTTATGTTGAAAGGACACTAAAGACCAAAATGCTTTTTCGCGTATTAGTAAGGTACAATTTCACGACACCGAAAACACCACACTTCTCACGACATGAAACTTGTTAAGTTAGAAAATGCAGGAAAGGAAACTGCGGGTGGAGACGCCATCTTGAGATTCAAGCACCAGACACTGTGACGTCATAAATTTTAAAGGCGTCTGCTGGGTCCTACGTACCTTCTAATCGATGAAATTGAAGTACATTGTAATCTGTGGGCGCCATAGACTTAGCATATGAAGTCTCCGAAAATCTCATCGATGTCGCAAAAGTACGAAAACTAGATTGTAGAATTTTTTTACGTCAAGCACGGTGATTATGGTGCAAAATTTTAAAAATGAACCTTCAACCTTAATATTCTCTGCTAATAATGAAGTTATGAAAGTGAGCTTATCACATTAGAGTTCTCAGAGTGCAGTTTATTCATTTTAAGACAACTTATTTTTTCTCTATATTACCCCCTCAAGCATAGTGCATCACATTAAAAATAAGAAAAAAAATGCCCTTTATGAAATCTTGCATTGTTCAGTCTTACATCTTTTGCCTTGCACCAATTTTAACTGGTAGAAATGAACAATTATGTTTTCTGATGTGGCACACATAAGTCGGCGAACTCACTCATGAGTTGACTCACTCAGACTCTGATCGAGCTGTGAGTCGAAGTGAGTGTAGAGGAGTAATTATCTTGGTGAGCTTGTGTCGAGTGAGTCCGGTCAAATAAAGTTTTAATGAGTGTGAGGTTGAGCGAGTCCAGCCCAGGAAAATTTTGGGGAATCTGAGTCCGAGTGAGTCCGAAGCGCAAGATATATCTTCGCGCGAGTCTGAGCAAGTGCCGCTTTTTATGCCGACCTATGGTCCACGTGTAAATTACGTAGTGGGTGCCTTGACATTCTCCTGCTTTTCCGGAGAAGTTCCGGAGAGACATATTTTATGTTGCCATCTCTTTCAAGAAAAATGTCCTTACTAGTTTGCAGACCCTCATAACTCGTATTCCAAGGTACTCTAACAGAAGGCGCCAAAAATAGCACTGATGTTTTACTTGACATTGTTGTGTAAAAAAGCATCGACACCATGCTCAAACAAGCTAATTCTAGGTTAATGGACTCGTGAGTCGACTAAGCTGGACTCACTCAAACTGGGATCGAGACGTGAATCTGAGACAAAGTGAGTTCGGCTCATGAAAATTTTGATGAGTGAACCCTAAGCACGAAATATAATTCATGGGTGAGTCTGAGTGAGCTTCACAATTTTCGCCGACCTATGATGACACAGCATATGTGCTCTGTACGCAAATTTTAAGACAGCCTCCATATGTCGAGTTAATTCATTGTCAATTCATCGAGGATTGATTTATACCCTAACCATTAAAGTTATTGCATAACCACGTTGTCTCATTCAGATCAGTAAGTCTCCGTTTTGCGGGAGGGCACACTTCAGTAGTGTGCATGCTATGCCAGTGGGGCACTCCAAAGGAGTTGCTAAGTGCGCTTATTTCCACGTTTGAATGTTTATCTGCCTTATGACGAGAAATTGACTGCACGCTCTAGCAGATTTCGATGCAAAACGATAACTGCCTGGGCACACTCGCGGCTCTTTTACAAACACGAACGCATGTTGTATACTAACGACAAATGGTGGCCATAAGGTCGTCGAAGGGAAGTTCCTCGTCGCGTTGTTGACCGGCGGTCCTCAGGGCAACGACAGCGAGGATCAGCATCGCAAGAATCGACCTCATCTTGTCCGGAAATTTGTCGCTGTTCGTGGCCCCAGCTACCGCCTTTTTCTTGCTTGCTTCGCCGCCGAGAATGGATCATACCCACTACGCGAACTGCGGTGTTTAGTGGCAAGGCATTAACAAATTGCTTTTAACGAAGCTTAGTAGCGCAGGCAGCTAGCCAGAGCTCCATTTCTCACCCTTGCATCTGGGGCAATCACCAGTAAATTTTAGCTCGGTCTCTCGCTGGCCATGAATGTGAATTTACTTCCCAGTTTGACACAATTACAAATTTCAAAACGCGCGCTAATTTTCGAGCGTGTGGCTAATAAAATGCCAGTTTTGTGAGATTTAATAGTGTGATTAAAGCTACAATTTAACACTTTTACATTAAATTAATGCTTTTAAGCAACAAATAATTTCTAAGTAACTAAACTTTTTTTTATACAAAAAGCCTTATTTTGTTATTCTCGATGAAAGGTAGATATTACGCCAATAATAGGCACGCAAGCGGTAGGATTTACTCCTGGCGTCTAGTCGGCGTGTTTTAAGTAAACTGAAACGCCGCAGTTCGGCACTTTGTAAAGAACGCTGGATGATTTTAAGCAGTTTTTAAAACTTGACGGGTTCTAATGTGGTGAGCCTTAAAGATGCTGACGTCTAAGACTTTCGTGAAGAAAACTAAGAAAGGGAACGTGCTCAAGATCGTTAGAGAACACTACCTTCGTGATGACATTTGGTGTGGATCGAAACTCTGCAAGATATGCAAACACGAAAATCCCAACCTCGAATCGCTGCCACAAAGTTTTAGCGACCTTTTCCCATCGCCCCACTACGTTGTGCCAGACACTAACGTAGTTTTACATCAGGTATGTGGTCAAGTTTTCTTGGAAGTTTCTCAGCTATCCGATATTGAAGGATAACTACATTGAACGCTTGCTGCTCAAAATGTGTGTGTGTGTGTGTGTGTGTGTGTGTGTGCAAGTATCAGGCATCACTAATACAGTGCATTTTCGGTGACGCAGATAGACGTATTAAAGGACTCTGTCTTCAAGAACGTCATTATACTGCAGACAGTTCAGCAAGAACTAAGACATCGACATGCTCCCGGTTACAACGCCATCCGCGAGATTCTGGGGAACAAGGACCGACACTTCTTTGTTTTTACAAACGAGCACCACAAGTACGTAACTGCACGCAGTTACTTTCTTTACGATTGTGCGTTGGTCGCGGAATGACTCGAGTTTTCGTACATTAACCCAGGGAGACATACATAGAACGTGAAGCCGGTGAAAGTGCCAATGACCGCAACGATCGTGCTATCCGCACCAGCGTCAGTTGGTATTGCGAGCACCTATCAAATAGAGTGGACGTTGTGCTTCTCACCAATGATGAAGAGAATCGCACCAAGGCGCAGGCACAGGGCCTCAAAGCATGCACGTGTGAGTATTACGAATCGAATTAGTTCTTCGAACGCGTTGCGCTTGTCGTACATCTGTCGCATTTTGTCCCAATTTTTTGTCATTGCAGTTGCAGAATACGTTCGCAGCCTCAAGGACCATCCAGGTCTCCTGGACAAGCTTGCAAAACTCGAACTTGACGAAGCAGCTGTAAGATTCACCCCACTTAAATGTGCTTTTGATTTATGATTAATGACTTAGTAGTAAACGAATCTTAGTAATAAGCAAATCTGAGCTCAAGTTGGCCCCACATTAGTGATAATACGTAATTAGCTAATGTTGTTCTTGCCATTTCTTTTTTTTTTTTTTGAACAGAAAAAAGCTGATCGCCACTGCATCTATCCTGAACACTTGCCTCAGGCAGAACTGCACCTTGGCATCAAGAGTGGTCGTTTTGAACAGGGAAAGTTTCAGGCTAGCCGAGACAACTACTTGGAAGGAAATGTTGTATTGGGTGATGACGAAGAATCTCGTAGTGTGAGTTACCCTTTTCTCTTCCCTCTGTATGTGCGTCATGTCGGGCTGTACATTCTAATGTGATGTTTTGGCTTTGCTGTGTTGATTACTGTTGCTTGTTTGCCTAGAAGAAGGTGGCTAGTGGTATGCGAGAGTAGTTGAAAGACAGGTGTGTTGCTATCACATGCTATGCCTGATGAACAGTGCAACAAACTTTTGACAAATGTTATTGGTCATCTTTTATTTTGAAATTTATGTAGCAAGTTTCACCATAGGTTATCTTTGACTTAAAATTATAACATTTTGCACAAACTGTCATGATGATACCAACTATCACTCACAAGTTTCATCATGCTATGCATATTTTTTCAGATAAAGTGTTTGCAGTGGCAAAATATCGCTTTATGTGAAATCATTACCAGTGGGCTTGATTGTACCAAGAAGATATTAAAGAAAAAAGAATGTATCTGTGTTTTAAAGGTCTGTCTTCTTAGTAACAGTGTACATACAAGCCTGAATAATTGCAGTATATGCTAAAGTTGCTTATGCATAGGGCAGAAACACATTTGAGTTCAGCACACTTAACTATATACAATGAGAGAACTTGGGTTGGAGTTTTGGTTAACTGACGTGTAGTACAAAATGGCAGTTTCGGAGATGATTATAATGCGACCAGTGACCCTGGTGAAAGGAATAGAACAAGTTGTACGAATGCATCAGTTCGGATTGCAGAGCTATGACAGCGATCAAAGAGTTCATCAGATGGAATGTTGCATGCTGTTTTTTCTTCTCAAGCAAAGGACACAAGTTATGGTTGTTTTTCAACAGCTTATCTACATTTTTCAATCAAAATCTGATCAGATATGTTATCCCTTTACTCAAGACATATAAGTTCGCTTTAGGGGTGCCTATGCGAACTTCCTCTGTAAGACTTATGTGTATTGGCACCTTCAACACCCTTACCGAACTCGGGCAAGCACATATTATATGCATCACTGTATAACAGTCTTTCTGACACCGTGACAGGTTGATACATGCTACAAACTCTTTCTGTCACTCTTGCACCCATCACTAAGGCTAAGTTTATTATTCCACACTACATAACATGAGAACCTCTACATTCCCTCTCTTCCCAAAAACATGCATCCTGTGCACCACGAACAGCACAAGAAGCAGTGCGCAAAGGCCCTAAAGAAACAATTCTCCTCCTCAAATGATATTCTCTATGTTGATACTGCTGATTTCGGGAGCAGGAACCATTATGCAATATCAGTAATAAACTCACAGCCGAGTCGCTGTGGCTGACTCCATTCCTGCCTCTTCAGAGGGAGTGGAAGAGGGGGCTATAGCCTTGGCCCTGAATATATCTAATTTATCTACTATCGTGACTGATACCCTCGATCAAATTGTAGCACTAATCTGGACTCCCGTGCATGTGGGCCTTGCCGGAAATGAGGCGGTTCATGCCAGTGCCAGATTATTTATAGTCTGGGCACATGCATACGATGTGTTTCAACTCGCTTCGTAAGAAGCGCTGTTTACAGTATAAAATCGCCTTATTTCATTTCATGAGACTTGCACACGCTATCGATTGATCTTCCCACCACTGTTGCGCAGATCCCCGCGCGAGTGCGAAATTTTGCAGTGACAGCTGCAGACTCTCACCTTTTGTTCCCCTTACCCCCTACAGTGCATTCATCTGTCATGTTACCCTTCTCTCTATTGTACATTCTGAACCTTTTCCACAGCAGACTTAAACCACATTATACGGCACTGCCCTAAACACCCTCTTCCCCCTTTCGAGGCCTGACATTCGGGAAGGCATCCTGGAGTGGGCTGAGAGTGTAGAGGACAACTTTAAGCAGCTGCTTTCCTCCGCCCTCTGTCCTATTGCCCCCTTTCCTTTAACCAGAAATAAAGCTTTTAATTTATTCTTTTTTCTAACTGACAGTGTCAGGTCGTAGCCCTTCTGCATCATTGTGTTTGATCGTTAGTCCATTTGTAACTCAACTTTTCAAATTTTAACCACTGACTGATTGTCTGCTATGCCAGTGCACTAAAATCTCTCCTAGATTGGCTTCATGGGTTCATCGCATTTTCTCAACCTTTACTTTAATCTGATGCTGTCAATAAATCCATGTGCTCATTATCTTGGTTTTTCTCTCCTCAATAAAGATATTGATTCAAGGCAGAAGCAACTTGAACCGAGCTGTTCATGAGGACTTGGTGGTGGTGGAGATTTTTCCTGAAGACCAGTGGTCACTGCCATCTGGACTTGTACTTGTGGATGAAACGCAAGATGAAGAAGACAAAACCGTGAGATCTTGTCCAAAATTGGTTATATGTGTTTACGCTTAAGTATTTCTATACTAATTAATATCCACTGTAAATTATTGTTATAGTGGACAGCTCAGATAATATGGACAATATCGGCCGCTTGAATTTCAACAGACACAACTTTTCTATACATTAGCTGTGGGCTTGGTAATTTGTGGCTAACTCTTGTCTCATTTGCGACTGGAAATGTCATTCACATGATTAGTCTGCTCGCTCTAAAAAGCGTTGCTGTGCCAAAAATTTTACGTCATGTATAATTAAATCAAGATTGTTGTATGAAAACTGCACACATACTAGCCTACTGTGATGTGTATTTGTGAAAGTTACATTGCATCAAGCTGTGCTTTCTTAGTTTTAGCATTCTTGAGAATGCCTAAGAGAAAGAGTGTGGGAGTCGTCATAACAATGAATTGTATTAGATCAGCCTTCCTGAGCTCCGTTGCTGCCACAGATGTTTCACGTGCCACTGTGTGTTTTTCACAGCACTGTACCGTTCGTCAAGTATCTTTATAGTCTTACAACTAGCTCAGTAAAGGCAAACTGATATTGAGTGTTAAAAGCGTGCCTCTATTTCCATCAGGATGAAGAAGAGTCTGTGAAGCTGAAACCAGGCCCTGCCAAATCCAAACGCGTTCCAAGTGGTCGCATAGTGGGTATTTTGAGGCGAAAGTGGCGACCGTACTGTGGGATTCTTGCACCGTCTACGATCAAGGAGGTGTGTTGGCTTTACGCTGTTTTCTTATTAACTTTTATCTATTTAAGCAAGTTCATCTTTTTAGCAAAAAGTAACATATTAAGAGCGTGTTTTACGATAGTGTGAGATTGACCTAATTGATTGCATGCTTGTAGTGTCTGTCCAGTTTATGATGTTCTAGCCAAGATTGTGGAATAATCAAATACAGTCGAATGCCTATTGATTAGCTTTATTTCACCACCCGTAGGGATGGGAGCATGCCTTTATACTCCATCTCACAACTTCCTTGCAGCACTGCCTAAGCTATGCGAAGTACACAGGCAGTATCCTTGAGTAGCACATAATACAGTTTTGGATGTGACTGTTTCACTATCAACGAGATACCCGGGTTTTGAACGGGGGTTCCTGCATCACATGTTAAAGGGATACATAGTGCTTTAGGCCCTTCGCGCATGCACTTCACTTTTACTGAAGTATTGCGGCTATCACTGGCGGGTAACTGTAATAGCCACTCTAACTGTGATGCATTAAGCAACATAGCAGCCCACATAAAACCCAGACCATTTGCTTTCATCCGAATTCGTGCTTCTAACTTCGTCTTTGCCCAGAGAGGAAGAACTAGGCAGTATAATCTGTCATCACTTAGTCTCATCTAATGCTCAGGACAAACCATTAGGTATCTTTTTTTGCTATTATTTGGATAGCTCATTTGTTATGATTCTACTAGGACTGATTGATTGATATGTGGGGTTTAACGTCCCAAAATCGCCATATGATTATGAGAGGCGCCGTAGTGGAAGACCGGAAATTTCGACCACCTGGGGTTCTTTAACATGCACGAAAATCTGAGCACACAGGCCTACAACATTTCCGTCTCCATTGGAAATGCAGCTGCCGCAGCCGAGATTCGATCCCGCGACTTGCTGGTCCGCAGCCGAGTACCTTAGCCACTAGACCACCTTGGCTGGATGATTTCACTAGGACTACCAAGGCATTCCGAGCTGTAGAACTGAGCAGGCACCACAGCATTAGTGACAATAATGCATTGGCAATGTGAAACACCTTGTCTATATTGTTTTCTGTGTCAATAATTTGCTCTTGCACTGAAGAAGAATACGCGATGGCCTCTGATGAAAGTGCATCGACTGAATCTGCAGAACGCTGTTGGTCAAACAACCAGTATTTTCTGAAAAAAGCAAGGTTAATAGCACTAAATGCATTTGGGGCTGTCGAAAAAGAACCTGATGAAAGCACGAGTATAGAAGTTGTAACAGAAAGAACTCCATTTTTCACAAACACGGGCGAGCGCACCTTGAACGAGTGAGTTTCTGAACATGAAGGCATTCCCGAAAGGCATTTCCAAAAAGGTTTTGGCGTGTGATAGTAACTGCAGGGAGCGAGTATCGAGAGTAAGTAAGCCGACACCAAAGAGACAATGAGCAGACGATGGATGCGGATGAACACCTATTGAGGAGCTTTTGCTTTTCTATTGGCTAACAGCTCTGCAGCTTCCACAGTGCTGCAAGGCACTACTGAAGTGGAGTATCGGTATGAAATTGATGACTTGAGATGAAAATGAACTAATAAGCAATGTGGACAATCATGCATTGTTTCCATAAATTTAATCTTCATGACAAAAGCATAATGTCATAGGCATTATACAAAGTATTACTGTCACATATAGAGGAGATGTGCTAAGATGGGGATTCAAATGCATAAATTCACATACGTATTTAGCTTGTCTGTATCCTGCAACATAGGATTGTGTGTCTTAGCACATCATGCATGAAACTAACGTTTTCGCTACATGTGCTCAGGCTACCCGGCATTTATTTGTGCCGGCTGAACGAAGAATCCCCAAGATACGCATCGAGACACGGCAAGCCGAGACCTTGTGCCGACAACGCATTGTGGTTTCCATAGACAGCTGGCCGAGAGACTCTCGATACCCACTGGTGAGTGAAGATGCTTTGTTTTTTCTTTCAGTGGAATTACAGGTAAGTCCCCTACTTTGACGCTGTGGGTAGAGGTAGTTTGCTGGCTTTTATTCACTGGCTAAGGTTCTCTTGTGTTATTGGTGTTTGTTTTCCTTGAATTTAAAACAAAATTTCATAACGATGCAGCCTTCTTTTCATATTTGGTACTGAGATGACCTCCTGGCCTTTTAGTTTATGTGTTAACATTTATTTGGAAAAAGCAGGCACAATACTATGAAGTGTTACATGTACATACAAAGGTCTGTGCATGCAGTGGACTTAAACCTTTTTGGTTTAACTTATTCAGAAGAACTGCAGTCAGAAGAGGTGATTTTAGTGGGGGGACACTGAACAAGATATCGGTACTGGATATAATTTAGTGTTTCAATGGAAACTTGATTTAGGCTCTCTCTGTCAAGTCATAAAGATTAGTGTGACACTCTGCATTCAGCATCTCCCCAGTGAAATTTTTGCGATCGCTGCCACTGAGACATGGTGCGTGTGTTTGTTTTAATACATGTACTTTTTCAGGGCCATTTGGTACGCGCTCTTGGTGAAATCGGAGACAGGGCCACTGAGAATCAAGTCCTCCTGTTGGAGCACGACATTCCACACCAATGC
The DNA here is from genome assembly GCF_043290135.1 of Rhipicephalus microplus. Lineage (NCBI taxonomy): Eukaryota > Metazoa > Arthropoda > Arachnida > Ixodida > Ixodidae > Rhipicephalus > Rhipicephalus microplus. The sequence continues at coordinate 259,637,905 of NC_134701.1, forward strand.
TTTTCACGAGCTGTGCTGGACTGCCTTCCTTCAACACCTTGGACTATTGGACCTAAGGTATGTGTTGCCTTAAATATGAAGGTCTTGCCACTTCTGAGAAGGGTCACGTGGCAAAAGGCTTGCCTGTGGGACAAAAAGTCACAGGACCACCAGTACACTTCTTGGCTCCAGGTACTTTAGCTGTGCATTGAATCTGTCTTTGTGGTGTTCACATGGCTCAAAAATATTTAAAGATAGCGTAGTTTGTGTGACTCGGCTTAAAGCCACACCTGTCCGTGCCCCTAGTTCTCAGAATAAGCGGCGTCCATGTCGCATAAAGGGCACAGTAAAACCTGCACATCCCTACATGGTAGACACCCGGAGCGCGCTAGGTGCATCGTGTAGGACGTTTTCTCCTGTTCAAACCTGCATATCTTTTAACTGACAATGAGCTTGCACACCTTCCAGCTGGGGGTAAAGATTGGTGCTACTCAACGCATTTGTCTTAGACATTTGCTGCATGTCCCTCATTATACTCTGGTGTTTCAGCGGAATTTATTCATCGTGCTCGTTGTGTCTGGCTATTTAACATGTTTTAATGTTCAAATAATGTACTGTTTACTCTATGAGACTTGACATAATGGCAAAACGACGCATTTGTCATTGAAACTTGCTATGTTTTGGTATGCCACAATGCCTTACCAACTTGCAATACTTTCAAGATTATTGATTCCCATAGTGTGTGTGATGGAGAATCGGACTTCCTGAAATAAAACGAAACCAGTGATTAAGAATGACTGTATTACAACTAAATATTCAAAGGAAGCTTCCACCCCCAGCACACTTGAACCAGTTTATGCATAAATAAGCTATCTCAACCATGACCAAGTTGTACAACTAACAGTATATCGCCATAAAATTTGTCAAAGTGGTACAAACTGACAGTACTCAGCCATGATGCACAGCAGGTTACTAATGCAACGTGCACCAGCTATCTAGAAGCCCAAATCATTATCTGTCAAGAACACCAATACCTTCCTGGCACAGAGCTGCACGCAACAGGGATTCTAGCGACATCTGTGAAAAGAAGCATGCTGTTCAATAAATGCGCTGTTTTGGTGGTGTACCGAACTTCTTGGCATGAAGCAGCTTCTCCATTGGCATGAGGAATGTGCATAACTTCATTTTTCGGTTCTGTGACAGGAGGAGCAAGGACGCAAAGACCTTCGTCACCTGTGCATATGCAGCGTGGACCCTCCAGGCTGCACGGATATCGACGATGCCTTGCACTGCAGGGAGCTCCCCAGTGGTAATTACGAGGTAAGCTCGCTGATGAGCTCATTCATTTTGGACCATAAGCATACCTGCCCTGCCAGCGCTACGCTTGACTGGTTATTAGTAGAGCAGGCTACTTATCAATGTCAGCATACAGGCATTGATGTCACAAACGAAAACCGTGAGGCCTTTATGACGTTAACAAACGTACTGATACTGTATTAGGAGTTGCTAGCTCCAAACAGCAGAAAACTGGTTGAGCAGGATCGAAGTTAGTCTGAATGCATGTTCACGAAAGATCAAATGGATTTCCAAGCAAAATGAATGATACATTTTGATTACTGGCTCCTCCACAGTTCTTAAAATGTCATTATATTTAATTATTGTCCGTTTCTAGCCAGTTCTTGTTGTAGTATATAATGCTTTTGTCTCAACTAAGCAGTGATTTGTCAAGCTCTTGAATATATCAGCTCATGCCAGCTGTTTTTTTTTTTTTCAATATACTTAAATTACGAAAAACTCTGACTGAAATTCAGTGCTAGGTGCACTGTGTATTTTGCCAGAAAATTACTGGGCAGGGACTTGGTATGTGTCCTGTGAACCTTACTGCTGTAAATTTGTATTATCCTGAGCTGCTTGCTTTACTGTCATCTCACGTGTGAAGCAGCCTTGTCAACTTGAAGGAAACATGAAGTACTAAAAGATGAACTTTGAACCATAGTTGGCTTATTGTTGTCTTTTCTTGGCTAGTTTTAGTGGTATCTTCCGTGGCAGCAGGACAGTATTAAATTTTGTTTGAACATCAATCTATTGCAAGTTTGGCATGCGTTTAGAAGGATATCCTCGAAATATAGTGTGCTTGAACATGCCCTCCACACAACTTCTTTAGGTCGGTGTCCACATTGCTGATGTCTCCCATTTTGTACGGCCTAAGACTGCCTTGGACCAGGAAGCAGCCAACAGGGGTACTACTGTATACTTGGTGGACCAGGTTAGTCACCAGTAGCGCACGCATGAAGCATTGTCACACTTCAGCATGTTTATGCCTTACTTAGGGTGTCTCCCCCTGTTCTGCCTTTGCAGAGGATAGACATGGTTCCAGAATTGTTGAGCTCGGACCTGTGTTCTTTGAGAGGAGGAGAGGAGAGGCACGATGGCTCAGGCTGCTCTCACACTACTTTTTGCCATTGGAAAAATCAGTGTTTCTTATACTTTGTCTTTGCTGAGCTTGTCTTGTCAAAGATGGTATACAGTGTGCACTAAATTTAGTTAGGTGTCTCCTTTTGTGAAACTTGTGAACTACTCTCTAAAGGCTACCTATAATGCTTCAGGTGATCCACCGCAACATTAAACTTGATGGCTGTTGTATGTGTGGACTCGGGTAATCAAAGAGTGCCAGCCCAAATTTCTCAAGTTTGTTATATGTCAGTAATATTGTGCAAGGGGATTTATTTGTCTTTTGAAGAACGAACTTTACCATGAATAGTTTTCTACCATGTGCTGCGACTCCATTAGTAATGCAGGACTTGCATGGAAAATTCACTGGCATGCAAAATGATGAGTTTTCTTTCATTTTAACAGTTAATGTGTTCTTTGTTCATATGAGACACAGCTTGTCTTCGTTTACCCTACAGAAATTGATAGCTTTCTGCGTCATAGCCAGAGTACATATACACTCAAACCTCGTTATAATGAAGTTGAAGGGGAGTGACAATTATTTCGCTATATCCATTATTTTGTCATATCGATTATAAAAGTTTGTGGCAATGTATGCTCAGATGGGCGCACACCTATAAGCATGCAAAAAAGGAAACCGCCTCGCGGCCTGATGTACCGCTACGCGACCACCCGTGCGATGGAAAATAAGCACAGTCGAATCTCATTGATTCGAACACGCTTAATTCGAACTCATGCTGAGGTCCCTGTGAAAGCTATGTGTATTCCAATGGATGAAAACGCCCTGTAATTCAAACGCGCAAGCATTTGGGATGGTTAATTCAGACATACCGCTCTCCGAAAATGCTCTCAGCACCATGCCCAATCCCGCAGCGGCACCTCTCAATGCTGCGCGTGAAGAAGGAAAAGAAAAGGAAAGAAAAGACTGTGGCGGTTTGTTTGCTCTCTTTCAAATGCCAATCTGCGATGCGCCTGTGCCACGCTTCTCCCTTTTCCGTCTCTGCACGTGAAGACCCTTCTCCATTGAAGGCCGCATGCGGAGAGAGAGAAAAAAAAAGTGAAGCTGTCGCGGGGACTCCTCCTTTCTCAGTGCAGAGGGTAGCAGAGAAGACGCAGTCGTTGCCAAGTGAGAGAAAAATCGCTTTGCACCGCGGCGCTACTTCTTGGTCATGTTACCCGCTGAGCGCTTCCTCAATTCTCTCCGCTGGCTGTGTGAGGAGGATGGCTCTCTCAGTTGCATGGGGCATGGCTGTAAAGTCGGCGCGGGAGTTATGAAAGAGCCGCGTCGAACAAGCGTCGAACTCCGCAGAAAACAATGTACTTAACACACTACGGTCGTGTTTTTTTTTTCGATAGACTATTTGATAGACTAATTTAGTTCATTATATCGATTTACCGGTCAAATTTACTTCATTACAACGAAGTTTTAAATGCATGGTTCTCAATGGAGCTTTCAAGGAAAGTTTCATTTACTTCGTTATATCCATTATTCCATTATATCTCATTACATTATAAATCGGTTTGAGTGTAACACTGTTGCCTTGGTTTTTCTTAGGTTGGCCTTTTCTGTAGTCTGGGAGATGACACCAGAAGCCGAAGTTGTCCATACAGACTTCCACAAGTCTATCATAAAGTCCAGGGTAAGGGAACTGTTGGGCTAGTCTCCTTCTGTCTCAACTGCATGGGTATTTAATGAGCCACAAATATTCTAAACAAGTACCAAGTGTGAAAACTGATTAGTACATTTTAACACGAAAGTTTTTCATGCCGAGGTCCACCAAGACCTTGGTGATGTATCTTTGTTATGAGTATGACTGGTAAGGAGAATACTACTAAGTGGGAAAAAAAAAATTGTGAGAAAGAGTTCCCCACCAGGAAACGTACCTCCAAATCCTTAGCCCGCGACTATGAGCACCCCGGCACTGTGCCAATTGAGTTACCCTGGCAGATGCAAGGCACTCAGCAAACCTGCCTTATGTCTCTCACACATTCTGTCATGTACTGTGCTGTCTGTTCGCGAGACTGCGTGGTGCCAATAAGGAACGATTCGTCGGTGACACAGTTCAAGCATGGCGCCCAAGATTGTGTGCACAGTTTCAGAGGCCATAGTTAAAGCATCTTCAATGAAGCAAAACACACTGGTCGCACTAGCATTGGTAGTCTAGACGCAGTCATGTTCTTTGCCTTTTGCTTCATGTTTGCGTGTGATGGCTCATTGTCAGAGTTGTGCAGCTCCCACATGCATCAACAGTGTTTCACTGCTGACTACTTCGAATGGGATAGCACTGAATAGTAAAGCTGCTGCAGTAAGCACTGCAGAAATGAAATGATGTGGACGGGTGAATGTCGTGCTTTGGGGGAGCAAGACAGAGGCCAGTGGTACATGGAATGCTTGTGCGTGTTCGCGGCTCGAGCTACAAACCTCGCTCTGCTTTCCATGTTGCTATAGCACAGTTATGTAGTGTATGCATGAGCACAGGCGTAGGTTACCTTTTTACTCAGGAGCACACATCGTGCCATTTCTCTCATTAATTGACGATTTTAGAAGTGCCTATGGAGTACCAATGTTTAGTGTGTGCTTGTTGATATCATCTTTGCTTGGGATTTTTGACACGTTCTTTTCAGGTATACGTTGATTCAGTTGCCACAATAGTTAAATCATGATCATGGGTGTTAGTTGTCGTGATAAACATGTACCACTCAGCATCAGCCTGAGTGCATCCACACCAAATGGTGCTACTATAGCTGCCAAGCACGAATAGACATTGTACACACTTTCATAATCACAACATAATAAGGACTACTTCTCTGAAGGCGCTTCTCACTTTTGTGTTATACCAATTCCTATGACATAGCCATGTTTTTTTTCATAATCTGTGGCTTGCCTCTGCAGTATTTAGAACCCTTCATTGCCAATTCTTTCCACATCTTCCTCTTCAGGGCCTTGATTTTTTTAATATTACTGTTCCATAACAGTGTTTTTTTATTATTGGCTGCCATTCGGGTATCCACCACTCACAAATAATAGTGAGACAAGCACTGTGTCTTTGGCTGATATGTTTTCATGCCAGGGGATTTGAAATAATAGGCCTCAGTAGTCTTTATTGTTTTCTTTTCCCATTTTTAGACATCTTCATTTTAATGATGTATGCTCGCTGATCTCTGGTGAAGGTGCATGCTATATTTCATGCCGATTCTGTTCTTTCAAAACAGGCTGCGCTGACATACGCCGAGGCCCAAGCACGCATCGACGACAAAGCCAAAGCAGATGATTTGACTTTAGGGTTGCGGGGTCTCAATAAGCTTGCCAAACTTCTCAAGGCAAGACGAATTGCGAACGGGTAAGCTATGCTCTGTAATTCTGCGTATTCAGTGACAGCTTGAGGGTCTCAGGGTGAAAATTCTCATTCATTTTTTCTTTATAATTTGGCAAATACTCGAGATAAATATTAGGGTATTCGAATTAACTTCAGTTTTAACTTAAATTATTAGAAATTTTAAAGTGTTTGAAGTAAATAAATATGTGCTGCATTTAACCCCTGTAAATGTGGTTTCACTGCTGTAGAGGGTTGCTGTGCCATGAAAATACCTATCCAGGGGAAATTTGCACTGCTATGAAGCTTCACTTCAAGCAAAATGAACAACATTAGTACTCTGTCTACTGGCTTAATGCTCTAAGTGTATAAGCTTTAATACTTCACATATTTTACAGGTTATTACTAGCATTCTGCTTGTAATACTGCTACTATTCAAAGTTGCGTTCACTTCCGTTGAACCAAAAAGAACAACACTTACACAGGTCTTGTTTGAGCTTAAAAAAGTTTCATACAGATTAGTTAAGTGATAACAAATATCATTATTTTTTTATAATATGCCAATAGGCTATTTGAATTCAATGTAAAATTATTTGATATAATCACTATTCGAATTCATTTACAGTTTAAAGTTAACTGTTTGCCCAAGCGAGATTTTTATACTTAGTATACAAAGTGTTTAAAAAAAGAAACCATATGTGTATAGCTTCTTTTGGATCTTAGGACATGAATCCTTAATTGTTTTATACAGTACTCGATGTTTATGAAAATATGAAGTGCATTTAGCTTTGTCATATTAAAATATGCTATATTAATAATTTAAGTGTCAACTGTCAATACATATTCAACTACTTGTGGCTCACTGGTTATGGTGATGTGTTTCTTGCATAATGTTGATTGATTGATATGTGGGGTTTAACGTCCCAAAACCACTATATGATTATGAGAGACGCCGTAGTAGAGGGCTCCGGAAATTTAGACCACCTGGGGTTCTTTAACGTGCACCCAAATCTGAGCACACAGGCCTACAACATTTCCGCCTCCATCGGAAATGCAGCCGCCGCAGCCGGGATTCGATCTTGCATAATGTTGTGGACTTGATTTCTGCCTCTTACTACTTCTGCATTATGACTGAAAAGAAACGCAGAAAGGCTCTCACTCTAATCTATATGTTTGGGGTGATTTGTGGTACTGTGATGTATAGCAGTTAGATTATCTATGATAATAATTTGTTAGCCTATGTTAACCTTGTTGGTCTGAGACCATAAAATTTATAGACTTATTGATCAATTGATCAACTGACAGTCTCACAACTTATCAATCATTCAATTTGGTTCATGTTCATATGCCTTTGAGTGCTGGCTACTGGCTGTATAACTTATAATGCTCCAGTATAATTAGCTGCATGCATGCTCATTTTATCTACAGAACGGGCCTTCAACATAAGGCTAGCATAGCCCTTTGGTGCCACCTATTCAGTTATGATCAGGTTTTGCCCCATTATTAAAAGCTGTGGAAAGCCCATTATTGACTGCTACATTTTCTCATTGAATGCCTTATTACAGCTTCCTGGAATCAAGCTACACTGAAACCTCACTGTAACAAAGTTTAATCTCAACACGGAAATAAGTTTATTGCATCCGAAATTCGTTGTGAAGGTTTATTCCTAACACTATATCAAATGCAAAACTATTTTTCATTAATTTTATTATAATCAGTGTTTCGCTCTATACGGGTTTGTTATGTCGATGTGTGAGTATATTTGCCTTATACATTGTACATTTCCTATGTTAGGTTTCTTTGTTGCATGATGTGCACTAGTCTCTTGAACATATACAAGAAGGTGTTGAGGCATCCGTGCTATTATCAATGCTTCACCTGTAGGTATCATGATCATTTCTAATTCACTGCGCACCCCTGGACCACATCACATGTCATTGCTATAGTTTTATTGTCTGTACACAGCTTTTACGCTTGTTTAGAGTGAGTGATTCTAGCCCTCTATACAGCCAAAATACACTGCCATCGCAAACGTTAGTCATCGTCAACACCACATGAAAGACATGGCATTCTTTGGCCGCTTACGGCCCTTGCATCACGAAACCCTGCTAATCATTATCAACATATAATACAAGTGCACATGCAAAATCATGTTGCATGGTTAAGATAAGAGCTTATGGTGCCTGTTGTGTTTACTGACTTTCGAGTATTGCTTTGCCTTGTTCCATAAACACTGCCTTGTGACCTTGCCTTGAAAAATGTTTTAAAATCTTTTTTCAGTGCACTCACACTTGCCTCAACAGAGGTAAGGTTTCACGTGGATTCGGAGACTCATGATCCCATTGACGTCCAGACAAAACAGATCTTGTGAGTGTTCTTTTTTGATTTTTTTTACATATGCACTATTTTAAAACATCACTTGCTTGTTTCATGTGAACTCTCGTTTCTCGAAAAATCTCAATATAAAATTTCACTTTCCTGCAAAAGAAGTTAAGAAAACATTTATGTTCTTGTGTACTTTTTGAGGCACCTGCAGATACGAAAGATTGCATAATTAATGCATGGTTTGAATTGTAATTCTTAATTTGTTTGTATGTAAGAACCTGAATGCAGGTATCATTTTTTCTTATAATGAGTTAGAAAATTAACAAATAAGAAAAGGATACCTTTCTCTTGGTAATCATTCATTGATAGCTGCCTTGTAAATTTATGCCACTACAAGTTGTGGTCTATTAGGTGGAATAGAAATTGTACTGTCTTTACAAGTCTTTAGATTGAGCTTTAGTTGAGACTTGACTTTGTAAACTGTGTCATAATTCTTCATTGCTTCTGATGTTGGAGCTCCAGGAGAAGTATTCTGCAAGTCTCCAATGAGTGGACCACCTGTTTCAGTGTACGTTGATTGGACAGTTGCGTTAGTTCCATTTCATTGTAACATGATTCGGGAGTGCTCAAGAGAGTGCCCATCACAGTGGCCGCATTTATCCTTATCCAGTCAGCGTGTGCTGAAATTGATGGTTGACTTAGCACACTCTTGCAGAGTACCACTCTAGGGCCTTTCGTGAAGAAAATCCCCTTGCCTACCAACACAGCCGAGTAATAAGTGGCTGAAACATCCAGGGAGACCAACTCAATGGTGGAGGAATTCATGTTGCTGGCCAATGGCTCTGTGGCCAAGCACATCTTCCAGGAGTTCCCTGAGTGCGCTTTGCTCAGACGGCATCCGTCACCCGCACCGGCGAACCTGGAACCTCTTGTAAAGGCTGGCTTGTCTAAGGCAAGTCACTTCCCTGTTCTCAACGAAGTTTTCACATAACAAAGCGTTCTTACCCGTTATCATATCCTAGAGTTATACCACAAAAGTATTATTTTCTTAGATTTATTTTTTATTGCTATGTGGCTGGTACAGGCAGTCACGAATGCTTAGCCTAATGCGGGCTGGAGACGAGTTAGAGCGATGGAAAGGTAAATGGAATGTCTAGCAGGGATGGAGCATTAGCTGTCGGAGAAACGTATGATCCTTAATTACTTTCACTTAGTACCGCAACAGCCAACAGTATTGGTGCTTAATAAAAAAAAATAGCAACTTGCCCGTAGACTCGGAAAGAGCACACAATGAAGCATGATGCAGCGGTTTCCCACCTGCTTTCCTGTTGTATGCAATCGTTCATTCTTGACTTTTTGTGATGCATATATTAAAATGTTCTTTCCCAATTAAAAATGTTATCAGTCTCTAGTAGGTGCTCAGTCTTTCATTCTTTCCAAGTATTCACGCAAGTTGTTTTTTTCATTATGAACCTATACCAACACATCCAATTAATAGTTATTCTAAGCAATTAGTATTACTGTTGAACCTTTTCATGAGGGACACTGATGTAAGAGACACGTGGGTATAAGAGAAACCAGTGGGCCTGTATCGAAATGGGAAAGGGGCTTCTCAGTAGGAGGGAACATGGTACCCATCCTATGAGGGACACCTCATGTAGGGGATAACACCTGCGCTCCAGTCCTCGTCTCTTATAAATGAGTTTTACTGTACTATTATGCAAACAAATGCACAGGGGTGAAACAGCAGTGCTATTTGCGCCATTGTGGGCCAAACTGGTTTACCGGCGCCATCCCGCACTGAGCCACCCTGTTGTGCCAAGCTCTCGTATCAGCGCAATACTGCGCTACAGCAGCCCAATTCAGCTACAAGGTGCCCCCATTATGCTTTCAGTTTCACCAAAACAGTTTATAACCGGTTTCATCAAGACTGCGATCACTTGAGCAGCAGCTGTTAACTTTGATTGTAAATATCAAGATCGATGGCATGGGTGCTATCTCGACAGGCATCAGCGCGAATGGCTCGTAAACCCTTGTACGTGCTGCGCTCTCAGTGCAAAGAGACAGCTAGAATATCATTTGTCTAGCGATAGGTAGAGTTCTGCAATATCGGATCCAACTGAGTTATCTGCCAGTCTTACTTCATCAACTTAACAATTTGTTGCTATCACATTCATTGCTTTGCCTTTGCCAGTCTTACTTTGTCACTGAACAAGTTGTTGCTATTGCATTCATTGCTTTGCTTTTGCGGCAGATCTGATTTTTTTATACTTAATGGCAGTGTTCAGAAAAGGAAAAAGAAAGAATGACTGTAACGGTGTTCAAAAGAAGTGGGGGTGATGTCAGGCTTCCGGAGCAGCCTGGTAAAGAGAGGTGCACAAGACTGCTCATCAAGCGCACGCATGTATTGTTTAGTTTGCTGCTGTTGCGCTACATCATACAGCGCTTATAGATTAGGTGGTGCACACTTGCACATTTAGGTTTCTAAAAAAAATGTGCAGCCGGCTGTACAAAAACAAGACAAGTTCCAGCTGCACCATGAAGAATCAGCAACGATTGTAATAGCAACAAATTGTAATGTTATATGAAATAAGGCTGACATTTCGCTCTTTCAGATTCGATTTCACATAACTCTAGAAGATACTGGTGTAAGAGAACACGGCCATGCCAAGGAGAGAGAGAGAGAGAGAGCAACATTTGTCACGCAGTCTCTTTGCGATGAGAGCAGAGCACGTCGAAATGTACGAGAGCCGCGTGCTGATGAATGCCAAAATGAGACGCACACCAGCGATATGGCGCACGCACCCCCTTTTGCGTCTTTTCATACTCGGTCTAGGTGGGCGTGGCGTTCCCTCTGCTTCGACAGGAGGCTTCCCGAGTAAGGGGACATCATCGCACGCACTCTCGGGGGATGGTGATGGGCTGGCTCCTGCGTCAGCTGCATTCGTTACCCCGCTCACACGCTTTTACCCACGGGTAAAACACACAATGCGCGGGGGCATGTTATCAACTTTGACTTTACACGGGGCATTACAGCCAGGGCAATAACCTGTCGGTAGTATCCACATAATTTCTATCGCAATGATAAGGCTATTGCACAATTTAGCTTGGTGCGTAAAATGTGAGGCATTTCACAAGTGTTGCTTCACAAATGCTTCGCTATCAGTTATTTTTACTAATATACGCAGTTTTCTTTTAAAGCGAGACGTCATTTCTAATCTTGTTTCCTCGTCGAGCAGCAACATACTAGTTTTATCAGAAACATGGCTATACGGTGACATTAGCGACCATGAAGTTCTTACAGACCTTCCAAATTTTACAGTGTTTCGCAAGGACTGTATAGACAGGCGAGGCGGGGGCGTGGCTATTGCAATCAGCAAAGATATTTCTTGTAATGCGCTTAACATTCAGACTGACCTCGAAATTATATGGCTTCTTTGCCATGCCACTCCTGAAACTGTTTTAATTGGTGCCTGTTATAGACCTCCCCACAGCACTCCCGACTTTGCTAGTAAGCTTAACGACACGTTAAATGATTTAACTACTGCATACCCTAACGCCCGCATTCTTCTTTTTGGGGATTTCAATCATCCTCTCATTGACTGGGTAAACCAAGTTACTTTGACGTCAGGAGAACCCGAAGCGCACGACTTTCTTGATGTGTGCCTCAACTTTAACTTAACCCAACTTGTAACTGAACCAACTCGCGTAACTCAAACGTGCGCCAATACCCTTGACCTAATACTAACAAATCACCCTGACAGCCTTTCGTCCATTACATATCTTCCAGAAATTAGCGATCACAAGGTAGTTCATGCGGAGTTTACGTTCAAACCGGTGTCTCGTCAGAAAAGTAAAAAAAACTATACGTCTTTATGACAAAGGAAATCACACAGCTATCATTGATGAACTCCGCTCTTTCTTTCCATCTTTCGAATAATTTTTCCAAAATAGATCAGTGCAAGATAGCTGGAAATTATTTGCGGACAAAGTGGATTATCTTGTGAGAAAACATATACCCACATTCAATTTCCAGACCGACACTCAAAAGCCCTGGTTTACCAAAACATTAAAACGCCTAGAAAACAAAAAGAAACGCCTCTTTCGTTCAGCCAAACAGAAGGGAAGCCAATGCGCATGGGAAAAATACTATGTAGCTGAACATGACTACCTAGGAAAGATATGCGAAGCAAAACACTCTTTCTATAACTATAGCTTGCCGACCATTCTAAAAAGTGATCCACGCAAGTTTTTTGAAATAATTAACCCTCACCCCACGCAGTCTACTAACTTCACCAACGATGCCGGCAGACCTGTAAGTGACGTTGATTGTGCAAACATCTTTAATAGCGCATTTGGATCAGTGTTCACAAAAGAAACAGACATTTCATTTTACACGCCTACTTCCACTATCGAACTCTTGATGCCACCCATCACATTTTCCGTGTCTGGTATAATATCTATAATTAACAACCTAAAGCTGTCGTCCTCCGCGGGTGTAGACAATATTAACTCCAAGTTCCTCAAAAACACTGTAGATGTCTGTGCCGAATATTTATGTTTATTGTTTTCGCAGTTACTTGTCACAGGCCAACTGCCCGACGATTGGAAAAAAGGGAAGGTCATTCCAGTCTTCAAAGCTGGTAACAAAAATTCGCCTCTAAATTATCGTCCCATCTCATTAACTTCAGTGCCTTGCAAAATCATGGAACACGTCATATTCACTCACATTATCAGTTTTCTTGACAAGGTTAATTTTTTTCATCCTGCACAACATGGCTTCCGAAAAGGGTTTTCATGCGAAACTCAACTAGCACTTTTTGTTCATGACCTTCATTCCAATCTCGATAATAACCTTCAAACCGACGCCATATCTCTAGATTTCACCAAAGCATTTGATAAGGTACCTCACAAACGCCTGTTACTGAAACTCTCCCACTTAAACTTACATCCCGCTGTCTTAATCTGGATCCAAGAATTTTTACATAACCGTTCCCAATCTGTCCTTGTAAATGATCAGCTCTCCAACTTTATTCCAGTTACATCAGGTGTCCCTCAGGGTTCCGTCCTTGGCCCCTTGTTATTTCTAATATATATTAATGACCTACCAACGAACTTAACTTGTAACATATGCATGTTTGCTGATGACTGCGTTTTGTACCACACAGTAACGAATGTATCTGATCAAATTAGCCTCCAAAGTGACATTAACCAAGTGCAGCGTTGGTGTGAACGGTGGCAAATGGAACTTAATCCTAACAAATGTAAACTTGTGTCGTTTCAGCGTCGCCATAACCCGCTCACCACTTCCTACGTAATCTCTAACACTCCTGTTCAACTTGTGCAATCCTACAAATACCTTGACCTAACTTTGTGCAGTGACCTAACTTGGGCTGAGCACATCCGGACTATCATCGCAGCTGCTAATCGTACTCTCGGCTTCCTAAAACGTCATCTGCGCAACACACCCCGCCATGTAAAATTATTAGCATATCAGTCCCTCGTGAGGGGCAAGCTTGAATATGCATCGTCAATTTGGAGCCCACAACACACGTATCTCATTGCTGCACTCGAATCACTTCAAAACCGTGCTACTAGATTCATTCATTCCTCATATGCCTATCACATTAGCGTGTCATCTTTAAAAGAAGAAATTGGCCTGTCCCCTCTATCTTCCCGCCGACGCATTGCCACCCTTAGCTTGTTTCATAAACTTTTTCACAGTCCACTTGCAATCGAACCTTACATTTCCCCCCCATTTCGCAGGTCATATCGCATTGGCCATGTCTTTCAAGTTGCCCGTCAACGTTCCCGCACCGTTACTTTTGCTGCCTCATTTTTTCTTCGTGCAGCAAAAGACTGGAATGACCTCCCCCACCATATTGCAGCAATCACCTGTCCATCAACATTTATGCATAGCGTCACAAGCCATTTTTCAAACTAATTCATGGCTTTTTTTGTACGTTTTTTGTAACCCCACCCCTTATGTAATGTCCCCCTGGGGACCTTTAAGGTAATAAAATGAAATGAAATGAAATGAAACAAGTGACATGAAATAAGTTCACATCTTATCTGAACCTTCTCTCCGACTGCTCTAAGTCTGCTCCAAAATGTCTTTTTGTGAGCTCCAAGCTTGCTACAACAGACAATTTCGACGGATCCCAGGACCGCTCCCAAATGCACGTAACCTGTTCCACCCCCTCAATGCAGTAGGTACCAGTGCTGTAGTATTAGACAAATAAATACAGTAGACTAGCCACATGCAAATGGTTGGGTTCATGCAGGCCCGCACACTTTTTTTTTGCACTTGCCTCTCATAATAGTTTTGTACGAATTGTTACATGTTAGGAATTTTAAAGTTTGCTTTTGGAGCCTCTTAGTTTTTGTTGATTATCCATGCCCTATACAAGATAAAGTTGATAGGCAGTGTGCAGTCACATTCTTCCTTTTCATTAAGGGAGTTTTGTTAACTCAAAGGCGGTAATAATTGAAAACGTCTAAGAAGGAACTCTCTTTTTCTTTGTAATGAACTTCGCTGGGCTGACATTGGTGTTGACAAATGTGTTCTTTTGGCAGGGCTTTGAACTGAAAGTGGACAGCGGGCTTCACCTGGCCGAATCGTTAGACAAGGCCGTGCTGCCGGACAGTCCCTACTTCAACGTGATGCTGCGCATGGTGGCAACACGATGCATGGCACGGGCGCTCTACTTCTCCAGCGGCTGCGTGGCCCTGGAGGACTTCTTCCACTATGGTCTTGCACTGCCCTACTACACCCACTTCACATCACCCATTCGGAGGTGCAGTAAGAAAGGCAGCGTTGCTCTGGAATGCTCGCTGCTGCGAGAAGTAATTTTAGTAAAGCAATGAATGGCACTAGGTGGTGCTTGTTCTTGTTGAAATGTGCTCTGTATGCCAGTTACTGAAACCTGCTGTGGTGGTCTAGCTGTTGCGTTGCTTGGCTGCTGACCTGAAGGCCTTTAGGTCGAATCCTGGCTGTGGTGGCCGCGTTTCAGTGAAAGCAGACTGCTGGGGGCTCTTGTACTTAGATATAAGTGCACGTTAAAGAACCCAAGGGGGTGAAAATTTCTGGAGTCTCTCACTACACTGCCTCTAATAATTATGTCTCATCGATTTGGGATGCAAAGCCTCAGAAATTATTAATAAGATCTACTGGACTTAAGAATGACAGCGAAACGACAAGTGGCCATTGTACATGGCACCACTGGTAATTTCTCTGTCATTCTTTAGTCTAATAACTGTTTGTTATACTAAGCTCGTTTTAACATGAATGAGAAATGCCTTATTTGTATAGTTGTGTTTTGATTGTGATGGTATGACAGTGATCTTGGTAGGGCAGAAGCTGTATATGACACAGACAACTATCGAAGCTAACGGAAGCAGTTCCAGGCTTGATATACCTTCCTTACATTTTTAAAACTCAGCCTCAGAGGGCATTAAAGCTACATTAAAAAGAAATATTCGGCTAAACCTTCTTTATTAACAATATTTTTGTAGGATAGCCAAGGCACCACTTCGAAATTAGAAAGACTGTGTAAGCTTGAAAAAGATGGTCAAACAGAAAAGATAGCTACACCGTACTCTAGCTTTCACACAATTTCTTCATGATGCTGTGAACTGTATGCTTTTTTATTATTATTATTTTGACAGATATGCTGACCTAATGGTACATAGACTGCTTGCTGTTTGCGTTGGGGCAGAAGGAACTTATGCTGAGCTGGTTCACAAAGACAAGTGTCAGGTGAGAAACGGTTAAATGTTTGTAGAGCCAGGTTGTACGAGGCGGACACGTCTTTTCAGTAACAACGTCGACTTTATTCTGGCAACTGGAGACTCGAAAATAGAGCAAGTGCACGCAGTGCACCGGAAGTGGCAAGAGTGAAAGAGACAAAGGAAAAACAGAGAGGAGAGCAGCACGTTGCTTGGAATGCTGCTCTGCAAGTTTTTATGACTGCAGGGTGCGCGGTGGCGGCCGCGTCGCTACATGTTCATTCAAATCTTGAGAAGGCGCTTTGTTCAGGGGTGTATACTAGTAGCTTAAACAGCAACACATGGCCTTCATTTGCCCCTGATTCAAATATAGAACTCAACACTTTTCCTGCTTTGCCAGAAAGAAACGATGTGCATGGCAAATAATGCCGATATATACTGACAACTGTTCAGTAGTCTGTGTTCTCAATAAAAACCGCTACCAATATTTGGATTGTTAGGGAAAGATGTTCGCCTCAAAAATGACCCTCTATAAGACCCAACAGTAATATTAGCCTCTTACACCTGTGTCACACAGGCACATTTGAAAAGCCATCCACTCGGCGGCCATCTAAATGCCACATCTCTATCGACTCTATGGAGTTGTCGCGCTGCTACACAGCATTTTTGGACAGCAGTTAAATGGTTCAGGTGCTTGCCACAAGAATCGTGTGGCACTGCATGTCTTTATTTTCGTATTCATTTCACGTAAAGTTAAATACTATAAATTCACTTAAAGCTCAAATATGTCTGTTGATCTTGTTTAAACTATTCTATAAATTGTTTATTTGTAGTTAATAATACATATTTACTTTTGTTGTTGAGAAGCAAAACTGTGGCGTAGCGACACAGGGTAATATAGCTCGCTGCTGTTGCTGAGAGCATATAGAGTTCCCACATTTCAAGTGGGAAAAATACTCTGTAAAATTTATAACACTCACGTGTACTGTTTTTAAAGCATACTGGTTATACTATTTCTTTTCTTTAAAGGACTGTATACGTACGCACTGTGACTGGAAGGGCACTTAAGTGCTGTTTTCACTTCCGACACTCAATGGATGTAGAAGTTTCGATAGAGTTGTGGGCTTCTCCATTGACTCCGTAAACTATTGATTCGGCAGCCTTCGAAGCATTCCTTGTAGCAGCCCGCGCTAGGCTGTCGACCGGATGGCCTTCCAAAGTCCTGTGTGAAACAAGTAATTATATAATTATTAGATGATTTTATTTGAGCCTTTGCACTAGTGCATAAGGTATACGTGTTTTTCAACTGTTGTATGTTTTCGTTTGGCCGCCTTGTTTGCAGGAGCTGTGCAATAATCTCAACTATCGTCACAATATGGCACAGTATGCTGGCCGAGCGTCAGTGGCCCTTTACACCCAGGCATGTACCCCTTGCATTTTGCACCTTCATTATAATGCTTTTCTCTTTCAATTAAAGTCTCTCATCATTGCTCTCGTCATGGGCTCATAGATATAGGACGAGAAAACATAAAATTCACAAAACCTCCAGAACATACACAAAAGGTTAGCAGAGCTATCGCACAAATTCGGCTTATTTCTCTAAACACGACCGTAATGAAATGGACTAATTCAAGATGAAGTTCATTTAAGCAGTATTATTGACATTATTGCACTTGAAAGTAACATTCAATTAGATTTTGTCGGCATTATGGGCCTCCAGCTATACTGCCTGTCAGACACATTAATGAAGCGGACATCACACCTTTGTGGATTCACACCTGTTGTTTATTTTACATCACTTGCGAGACATTGTGTGCCTGAGGCTTTTAGACCTATTGATTGATTTGTGGGGTTTAACATCCCAAAACCAACATATGATTATGAGAGACGCCGTAGTGGAAGGCTCCGAAAATTTCGACCACCTGGGGTTCTTTAACGTGCACCCAAATCTGAGCACACGGGCCTACAACATTTCCGCCTCCATCGGAAATGCAGCCGCCGCAGCCGGGATTCGAACCTGCGACCTGCGGTCAGCAGCCGAGTACCTTAGCCACTAGACCACCACGGCAGGGCGCTTTTAGACCTATCTTGTATGGGTTTGCCCATTGGCATTGAATGCAAGAATTCAAAGATAGAAGGAGGCTACTAAAAACATGTTTTGTAACAGAATTAGACTATGCTTGCTGTGTGCTCCAAGAAATGAGTATGTACTAGTATTTTAAACTATAGTAACTAAGTACTTTCACGTAGGTAGTGGGTACCACAGCAACCTGTGTATTGCTGTCAAGCAATAATTAGATATTTGAATGTCACAGGGCTGTATCCTCTAAATAATTACCATTAATATGTAAAATTTGCTTTCTTCAACTCGCCTTTTTCAAACTATGTGTTCTAGTAGGCTTTTGTTAATCTTGCATCATCGATCTTTTTCTTTCACAGGCGTTCTTCCAAGACAAAGTGGTTGATGAGGAAGGATATGTGTTGTTTGTTCGGGAGAATGCTGTGCAAGTTTTGATGCCTCGTTTTGGCCTGGAAACCACATTGTTCCTTAAAGAAGAGGGCTGGAAATATGATGAAGAGGTGGGTGATAACAATGCTAACGATGTAAAGGTGCACAAAAACACATTCTTTTTTTATTCCTCAAGTGCAGCTTAATTGCACTTTGCATAGCACCACTTTAGATGTAGCAGTAAAGCCTAATTCAACATGGAAACATTCAGCATCTAGAGTGGCACAGGAAGCGATTTGATGAGGGTGAATTTCACTAAAGAGGTCCTCCTAGTGTCGTTCATTTCCAGGCTCAGTTCTTTGGCCACACTCACTGGAACCTCACTGCACCAATCATAACTTGAACCAGTGAGAAAGTGATGTCTTGTTGCACTCTGTAAATGACTCCGAGGCACATTTGATATCGGGCAGCTGTTAACTGATTCTGTGAAAAGTTGCAAGGTTCTGTCTGATGACAACCATATCAGGCACAAATGTTATACCTAGAAAAGCAAACTTGCACAAGAAAATGAAAGCATGCATTTAAACTGAAACCGGGTGTGGAAAGCTGAACAAAATGTGCAGAGCGGGCTACTAACTCATATACACGATTGTGGGTTGATCTAAAGTCAAAAGCTAGTTTTGGTTGGTAATTTTCTCTTAAAATGATCCCTGCGTATTTCTGCAAAGCTAACTTTTCCACTGCCGTCAAGCCACCTTGACACACCAGAATTCGACTTCGTTTCTTTTGCAGACATCATAAATAAAATTTTTTTTAAATGTGCGTTTTTTGTCGTGCTATTAGAGGGGGTCGACCTACATTCAAGTCGTGTAAATACAGTACAGTTAAACCTGCTTATAACAAATTTCTTGATGTAACAAAGTTTCTCTATTCTTCATCGTTACTCCATAGAAGCACATGTATTTGCAACCTCTGTGTAACAAGGTAACAGCGGGAAACATCCTTGGTATAACGAATTTTTGCCACGTAGAATCCAGGATATTTGCCACAGATTTTGTCATTTTGGCATGAGCATGCATCTTCCGCGGTTGCCCGGCAGCCGATGAAGCTGTGCCAGGGCTGCACTCATAGACCCAGCGACTCGCAGGCGAGAGCGAGCGTGGGTGGGCGCGAGGTGGGCAGGCCGGCCTGCGCCCCACGAGTTGGCACTGCCTCTGAAGGAGCATGCACGGATGTGCCCTCCCCCTCCCTCTAACGGAAACAGAAAAATTTGGCAGTGCCACACTCTGAGTTAAGGTCACAAATGTGGGGTCGCTCTGCATATGGAAGCTCTTTACCGGATAGCTTTCCACGGTAGCCGTGCTGCTTGCTCTTCATTTTTGACGCTGTGTGCACGTGCATGGTTTCACTGCACGCATGGAATGACCCCCGACGATGTTCAGCTTTGCTTATCTTTCTGTTTCATTAAATGTGAACAATCGTGTCATCACTACTGAGTAGATGTCAGATTAGGCACATATGGAAACTCTCCGAGACCATGGTGACAATGACGAATTTTCGGAGGTCAACTCATGGTGCGCTTTGCCGTCTTGCACCGCTCCGCGAGTTTGCAGGATTGCAGCCTTTCACAGTTAGCCAATTAGCTCTGGCAACAACACAACGACGCATTGAATTGCAATACAGTGAATGCGATAGCAACAAATTATAATGTTGTACGAAGTAAGGCTAGAAGCGAGCTCTTATGGATCCGATATTGCAGAAATCCTGCAAAACGCTTGTAAGCAAATATGACTTCTCAAGGGAGAAGTGCTCTTTTCGCACAGCCTCTTCGCATTGAAAGCGGACTGATGCTTGCCAAGATAGCAAGCGATCGCGACAGCGCCCTTAAACTCAAAGTTCATTGTTGCTACTCGAGCTACCCCCCCCCCCCCCCCCTCACATTTTTTCATGCTTGTTCAAGACGGGTGGTTTATTTCTGTTTGAGCATGTGACGGCAGTTCTAAAACATGGGGGGATGTATGTGTTCTCCCTCCTGGTGATGGGGATGGGCCGGCTCATTTGATTTCTGCTTCAGCAGCGCCCGCGTGCTTTTACCCAACTCGTAAAAGTTACAGTGCACAAGGGCACATTCTCAATTTGGATTTGTTACGGTACATGGCGCCAACGGCCGAAACGCCCCAACAAGGTCCACATAATTGCCAGCGCAGTAATGCAGTTTTTAACCACTAAATAAGTGTATTGGGCTAGTTCTGCCTTTAGCACCCCTTTTGCTTAATTTATGTATTTATTTCTGGATTTTTTTTCTACCGAACCTTCATATAACAAAATCCTCTTTATAAGAAAATTTTCAGGAATTTGTCAGTTTTGTTATATTCAGGTTTATAAACTGTATGTGTAGTCCTGTAAGTCGATGCATTGTTGGCACATTGTGGTGTACTAGTAAAGTATTGTGCATTTTCTTTGTTCTCCAAATGGTTCTCAAGCCTGGATCGCCCCTTGTGTGGCAGTTATGCAGACTTCGAGCATGTCCTGTGGGGCTGTGCCTTTGCCAGTCCCCCTTTCCACCAAGAGAAAATTAACAAGCCGATTAAGGTCCAGGGCCACACCTCTCAAATTCTGGCCGTCCAGAGGGCCCGCGGGAGGGCAGTCAGGCTTAACCTGACTGTCCCCTAGTGAGACTAGCCAGGTGACGCTGAGTTAACTCGCGTATATTGTGGACCTAATAAAGTAGTTTCACTCTCTCTCACAAATTTAAAGAGCTGACAGCAGCTTTAGCATATTGGAGAACTGTCTAAGTGGATGACTTAGCAATTTGGTAGTTGGAGAATTTACACTGTACCAAGTGCTCGTAGTTCCATCGAAAGTGAATCATAAATGAGCCAATGCTAGCTGTACCATGTGTTCTCATTAGTATTTTAGTATATGTGTTGAGAATACCTTATGTAGAGTGATGCTTCTGATATTGCATGTGGACACCTTGAATGGTATGGTGCACTTAAAAGGAAAACTTGAGACATGCGGCAGCACTGCTCACTATAAGAGGAGCTTTTTCTCATTTTCAGGCATGCACACAGTCATTTGGGGACATCACATTGCACCAATTTGATCGACTCATTGTTCAAGTCTCAGTGGACAGCCGTAACATCCAACACCAGAAGGTGGTCATCAAGATTGTGGAACCTAAGGCAAGTCCTCGGTTTTCTTGTATTTTTCCTCTAAACATACAACGATACATTATTGCCCATGTTTAATGAACTTTTGAGACAGCACTTAGCCACTCTCCTACAGTTCCGGGTAAGTTAAAAAAAAAATAGGTATGGCATAAAAATGATGCGGTCTAAGTGAAGAATTGAATTGGCAACTACAAGCATCTTCTCGTTGGGGGTGGGGAAAGACACTGGTCCGGTGGGACATCCCTGGCTATGCCACTGGTTCGAGTGGAAATCAGCTAGCATGACTTTGTTACTAGTGACTAGTGAAGGTCAGAAGCACCATTTTTTTTTTTTTTTTTTTTTCAGATTGTAACCGAGTGTAAAGAACCACAAGAACTCCCCTGTCTTTGAGGAGTGTGTAGCGCCCAGCCTTGTCTGTGCAACTTCTCGGCTGCGATGACAATAATGCTCATTGGGGAGAGACGAAAAGCTTTTTTTGAAATGACATCAAAGCAAATCCTCAGTGGTTTTTCGTATTCCGCTGATCGCTCCATAGTTCTCTAAAACCGTGCAGAAATTATTGATAAAGAGCTGGCTATCTGCCTAAATTGCACTGGACCACGGGTGTAACCAAATGTTTTTTCAGGCATGCTCTACCATCAATTACATGTGTTCAGGTGTGTGTTTCTATGAGTGCAAATGAGGTGCAGTGGGGCAGGCACCAGTTCCATTCCGTACGTTTTCTCGGTCAGACCTTTAATGTTGTCTTTGATGCTCGGAATTTCGGCTGTGAATGCTTTTTGACGACAGCGGCCATAGCTGTGAAAAGGAACCCCATCAGGAAGTGGCAAAGTTTTATTGCAGTGCCACCCCTCTTCTTCCTTGGTTAGCTCTAAATTATGATTCACAATGTATGAAAAAAAGCAAGGCAGTGAAGTAATGATGTGCTTCTCACAATGGCCTGCCTTTGGCCCCTGGCTTTGCAGAAGTAAAATGGAAAGTAAACAGTTCCTGGAATGCAAAATCAAGGAAGTGCAGAGCTGGGCAGCCTTCTTTGTTTCTCTTTGATTTTTCCTTTTTTCCCTTCTCTCTGACTTTGTTTTTTTCTTTTCTAGTTTTTTTGCATGTTTTTCTCTGTTTACTTTATTTCTAACATCATCAAGGCAATAGAAGAACTAAACAAAGAATACTTCATTTCCACAAGCACACACTCAGTATGCTGAAGGTGGCCATTGTATATGGTTTTGCCTACGTTCGAAGGTGCTCGAAGAACAAGAGGAAGAAGACTTCTCTTCGGCGCAACGTGCAGTTAAATGGCTACGCTATATGTGGTTGTGACTGCATTAGGCCAAGCTAAGACAGCATTTGACAGCATACAATAACATATGACAGCCTGGTCATCTAATGTGCTTCGCGCCTATAGCCGTACGCGTTTTAAGTAAACATACAGTTGACCGTGCACACCCTTCCGTGGTGATAGAGGGGTACCGCTCCTCCGCCAGCTCCCTCATGTGCACGCCTGTGTGTGTGCACGTGCATGTACATCTGTGTGTCTAATATATATATACCAGGTGTACCAGCTATCTTTAGCCAAGGGTTAAAAAATACAATATTAGAAATACCCAAGTGAAATCAATCGCATATTGCTGACAGCCACCTTGCACACAACAGGCAATGTTCATGTTGTAATTAATTCATTAATTACAATTAGTTAACTAATTTGACAACTATTGACTTCAGGCAACTAATGAGATTTGCAAAGTTTGAGAGTGTCCTCAAAAACCCTCATTGCATTATTTGCCATTATTTACAAGAAAGTTTCACGTATACCTTTTCTTTTTCAAGCTGCAAAGAAAGCCCACGACATACAGAACAAAAAAAAGTCACAGCTTTGCCGCAAAGGCAAAGCAATGAATGTGAAGCAACAAATTGGAAGGGCACATGCAGAATGGAAAGCAGATTGAAACTTGCCCCGCGTTTCTCACGCACAAATGATGCACGAAACATACTCACAGGTACAGATGCACGAGAATGTCTCAGTTGTTACTTCACTGTGTCTGAAAAGCGCGCGCATTTCGCCAACCGCTACTGCAATGATTGAAGTGACCTTTGTGCCCTCGATAACTACAACAGAATCGCCCCGCCGCGGTGGTCTAGTGGCTAAGGTACTCGGCTGCTGACCCGCAGGTCGCGGGTTCGAATCCCGGCTGCGGCGGCTGCATTTCCGATGGAGGCGGAAATGTCGAGGCCCGTGTGCTCAGATTTGGGTGCACGTTAAAGAACCCCAGGTGGTCAAAATTTCCGGAGCCCTCCACTACGGCGTCTCTCATAATCATATAGTGGTTTTGGGACGTTAAACCCCACAAATCAATCAACTACAACAGAATCGTTCCAGGTAAAGCCCAAGGTCAGCCAAGACATACGATTCTCTCCACCGTGAGATAAGGGCGCGCGAGGGGGCATTACCTCCTTCCTCTAAGCGTGGCAAAGTACGCGTGGAGGATGAGAGCGCGCGCCGTTCAGCGCCATATGGCGACGTGCGTTCATTGCGCCATCTTGCTGGTAATGCCAAAACGCTGTTATTCCCCCCCCCCCCCCCCCCAGATGGCTGTCAGCAGCGGTAAGTAGTAGATAAATAGCTTGCCATTTGAACGTTGAAAGACGCGCTCCTCGGTGGCTCAGTGATTAACGCCTCGCACTCACGATGCAGAAAACCCAAGTTTGATTCCGTGCGCCGTAGTCTTTTTTTGTATTTTTTTCTTTCTTGCATCTTTATATATATAGCTACGTATACATATACGGTGAGTGACGCCGACGGGGTGGAAAAATCCAGCCGAGAGTGTCCATATAATCGCTATCGCAATAAAAACAAAAAGAAACGTGGCTAGCACATTCGAGCGCCACGAACGTGCTTCTCCCAGACGGGGATTGAGCGAACGAAACCAGCAACAGCTGCCTCTGGGTGGATCCTCTGCAGCAGTAGGCTGTCAAGGTGGCGGTTGTTTGCTGGCCCACGTGACGGTGGAACTTGTCGTAAGTGCGGGCCAGCAAACCACCGCCAACTGTGTGTGTGTGTGTGCGCGTGCGTGCGTGTGTTTGTGTGTGTGTGTGTTTGTGAGAGAGAGAGAGAGAGTGAGTGAGTGGTGCATTAATAAGGTGATTGTAGGTGAAGCCGAGGAAGAAGAAATGCTTGTGGATTAGAATAAACGCATGGCATCTGAACCACGACGTCTCCATTTTGTAGCGTCACACAAGTCGACAGGATTGACCAAATCAACCTGCCATGGCTAGGCCGAAGGCTTAAAGCCTCCGCTCAACACATAGAAGTTCAAGGGAACGTCAGAAGACGTCCTCATCAACAAGTGGCTTCTTCTTTTCGACATGAAGGCGGCCGAGGCATCATGGACTCGCAGCGATCAGGTCAGTCACTTTAGCGAATACCTTGAAGGGGGAGCGTTCAAGTGGTACCCGAAAAAGATTTTCGGCAACGACAAGACAACTTGGGACGATATCAAGCGTGATATGCAAGCCCGCTTTACTACGACTGACGGAAAGGCCTTTCGTCTCTTCTCATCCACTACCGACTGAAAGGAGGGCAGACCATCAAGGACTACTACAATGAGAAAAAGCGACTGGGTTAGTTTGCTGACCTGAAAAAGTGCCACATCATTTCTGGACTGACTGATGAGTTTCCTCCTGATGTGGAACTGGCGCTTGCCGGGCTGTCTTTCAACTCGTCATTAGAGTGGCTCACCGCTGCTCAACGGCTCGAGACATCTTTAAAACGGGTGAGAGGAGTTTTCTTTACTCGTAACGCTAGTACTGCATCAAGAGCTTTACGTCTCTTCACAAGACAGCAGCAACCAATATTCACTCCTTGACCACCTGCCCCACAAAACGAATGTAGATGCTGTTCAGCTGCTGGTTTCCCACGACAGTTTCATGGACACAACGAATATCCACGCCGCTGAAATGTGTCTGCTATTGAGACTGGACGGGGAAACAAGGAGGGCCACTCAGAGTTTCATTAATACACTTCAGTGCTCTCATCAACGGAAAGCCAGCAACTGCCATTCTCGATACAGGAGCAACAATTGCTTGTATCAGCGAAGATATTTACAAACAGCCAAAACTTCAGTTGATGAGAGTCTCCAGCATCATGGTCCAGTAAGTTGCTTCAAACATTCGAACTTTGGGTAACGTAAACATTCAGTTACAAATTGGGAACGCCACAAAAAAAGTTTCAGTACACGTTCCTGCGAGGCATGAGAACGCAATTAATTCTTGGCCTTGACAGCGCTTCATACTTCAATCTTTCTGTAAATCTGGAAAGTATGTCAGTGACACAAGCACGTGAGAATTGGAACCTTCCACATCTCAATGAAAAGAAAACCACTCAAGCCCCGCTGATGCGAACCCTGACTTCAGAAAACTTGTCAGAGCTTGAGTCTGCGGCGCTAGGCTCTCTTTTAAGCAAGTATGACAAGATCTTTTCAAAATCTCAGACAGATATTGGGTGCATCACTACTGAAAAACATAAAATCGTACTTACGAATGCTGTCCCTATTCATCGAGCACCATACCGATGTTCACAGGCAGACAAAGCGGAGAATAACAAACAAGTTCACGCCCTCATTAAGCAACGTGTTGCGAAGCTTTCATTGTCGCCCTACGCTGCACCTGTCATTTTAGCGAAAAAGAAAGGTGAAGGACGTACTCATCTATGTATTGACTACCGGAAACTCAACGCCATAATGGTACCCGACTTTCAACGAATTCCACGTATAGATGGTATTCTTCACCACTAGGGAAATGCAAAGTTTTTCACTACGCTGGAAACGAAAATGCATTTGTCACGCCTGATGTTCATTTTGAGTGGTTGGTAATGCCATTTGGATTGAAGAATGCTCCGGTTACATTTGAAAGAGCCATGAATTCAATAATAGCGAAACATCAGCTCACCAATGTTAGTAATTACTTTGACGATGTGGTCGTATACTCAGAGACATTTGATGATCACATACGACACCTCGAGGCGCTATTGAAAGCTCTCAAAAGCAAAAACTTAAAACTCAAACGAAAAAAATGCCAGTTCACATGCTGCAGCATTGAATACCTGGGGCATGAAAATTTTGCAAGGCACAGTGACACCTAAGCAAAGTAATCTGGCTACCATACTCAAATTTAAAACGCCCATACGAGAAAAAGATCTCCAGCGTTTTCTGTGCACTGTAAATACCTACCGTAAGTACATCCCTCATTTCAGCGACATCGCTCTCCCACTCATGAAACTACTCCACAAAGGCAGCAAGGGGCTGTGGACAGAAGCATGCGAGCAAGCCTTTCGGAAACTGAAGGAGCGGATAACTGAAGAACCAGTGCTTCGCATAAGCGACTCTGAAACCATGTACTGTGTACTGTGACGCATCTGGCTAAGGCATCGGTGCAGTGCTGAAACAACCTGATGACAAAGGCAAAAAACATCCTGTTGCCTATTATTCCCGCAAACTACTTAAGGATGAGGCGAACTATGCTACTACAGAAGGAGAGTGTCTTTGTAGATGACATTGAAAAATAGCATTTCTACCTTCATGGAAAGCCATTCACTGTTGTAACAGATCACTCTGCTCTCCAGTGGCTGAAGAATGTTGAAAATCTTCAAGGTCGTCTCTTACGGTGGTCTTTGAAACTGTCAATGTATGATGTGCACATCAAACATCAAAAGGGCGAAAGTAACGTCGAAGCAGATGCGCTCTCAAGAGCCCCAATAAATCTTCTGTCACACGACGAACTTCAACAATGCAACAATGAATGCACAAAAGGAACACATTCATTGGAAAACAACATCAACATTGTCAAAAGAAAAGGACTACGGAAGATGTACGTGCCCCATGAACTACGCCCAACAATTCTTAAAAATGCACATCAACATTTTGGTCATGTCGGAGTGAAGAAGACGCTATCACTCCTGCCTCCGCAATATTATTGGCTGGATATGGTAACCGATGTTTCCACCTACATTCGGCATTGTGATACATGCCTGAGATGCAAGAAAATGAAAACAAAAAAGTTTGGGACACTTGAATCACTGCCTTCAGCTGAAGAGCCCTTTGATTTCTTCGCAATGGACACCATTGGAGGATTTTCTGGATGCGGCTCATCAAAAAGGTTCTATTTATTTGGTGATTATTCATGCGACCTGCTCGGTATGGGCGTTTTTCTCGTATAAATGAGAACAGCGACACACATATCTCGTGCTTAAAAACAGTTGTTTCTTCTGGAAAACCACCGAAGTTCCTTTCAGATCGTGGAACAGGATTCACTGTGGGAAAATTTAAGCAGTTTTTAAAACATAATCGTATACACCAACTATTCACCTCATTTCATCATCCGCAATGCAAAGGCATGAACGAGCGGACAAACCAGACCATCATAACGAGACTTAAATGTATGATTAATGACGAATCACGGAAATCTTGGACTAAGATGCTTCTGGAGGTAATCGACGAGTACAACAGATCTTTCCATGAAATGACTGGCTACACACCTTCCTTTCTGATGTATTGAATTTCATCTTATCAGGCTCTACTGAAACGACAAGAAGAAACTGTTGAAAAAGCGCGACAAACTGCAGTTACGAATTCTATCACCTACCACAATAATAACAAGGTCACCTATGATAGAAAATTTCTTCCAATTGAGTTCCAAGTCGGTGACTTCGTCCTTTGCGAGACACCGTGGCATCCCAACAACGGCAAACTGAGTTCCGTCATGGAAGGTCCTTTCAAAATTCTACGCAAGGTCTCAACAGTGAACTATGAGATCAACCCCTCCGTGCTATCCTTAGGCAGAAACTTTGACATTGTGCATGTTAGCAAGCTGCGGCGTTATTTTGTACCTTCTGAACTGAGACTTTCTCGAGGGGAGGGGGAAGTGTGATGCATCAACAAGGTGGCTGTAGGAAAAGCCGAGAAAGGAGCCGCGTGGATTGGAATAAACGCATGGCATCTGGACCGCGACGTTTCTCCATTTCCATTTTGTAGCGTCATATATATATATATATATATATATATATATATATATATATATATATATATATATATTAAGAGAGACGAGTTCCCAATTTCGGAAAAACTTCTTCAGTATATATATACTGAAGAAGTTTTTCCAATGGGCCGAACGTAATTGGGAACTCATCTCTCCCTCTGTCTTTATATGTATATATATATATATATATATATTTATGCATACACATACTATTAGGAGAGGAATGGGGATTTTAAATCAACCTCCATCATGTATGATGAGGTGGTCGTAACGAGGTTTATTTGGCTGTGAACTTGGTAGCGAACAAGCGCCACGGATCCGGAGATGCAGCGCACATCCAAAAACCATGATAACTGTCTGCCAAAACAGTTGATGATGAATGACTGCTGGCATAAAAAGATGCTTCATAATGTGTGTGTGTATGTGTGTGTGTGTCTGTATGTGTGTGCGCGCATGCGCGCAAGCACGTGCGTATGCGAGGGTGATAGCAAACGGCAAGTCGTCTGCTACGGTACTTCCGGTTCGAGGCCTATCCTTTCGCTGCTTCAAGGTGCCTGCTGCGCAGTGTAATCTGGGTGGAAACACATGCAATTTTGTGATGCTTTAGCTGCTGCTTGTTCAATGATTGTGTTCTTCAAATCTTTTTTGTGAATGGATTGATGATATTACGTGCATTTCAAGGAATGAAGCAAGACGTGGACATGGGCAAAAACGAGGAACATTGAGAGATGGTTTTCGAGCACAGCGTGCGGTTATGCTTTGAAACACGGCGTAATATTTTACAGAATCATCTCGATTTAGTATTTTCGAGTGCATACACTTACTGAGAACACCTCAAAATCACTCACACATATGTTCACACGCTGTCATATGTCAGTATACGTACGATGTCTACTTATGTATGCATACTTTACGCGATCAAGTATGCCGGTATAGTATATTTCTATTGATTAATCTACACAGCTAACTGTCTGTCAAATTGATTGAAACCGGTTAGTGCGTAAAAAGCCCACAGAAGAAAATGGCCACTCAAATAAGGGTATCGTGCGACGTGAAACGATCGTAATCACTTTTGAAGCAACGAGTAGCATGGTATGGCATCCCTGTTATGTCATACTTGCAAGCGTGAAGTGCCGATGGTTCATGTTACACTACAACTCATAGCCCTAAAGGCGATCTTGCACAACTGTACGCTGAGTGCGGATAATTTTGCATGCATTCAAAAACATTGTTCGAGCGTGTAAGGGACGACACTTTGTTTAAAGAGATATTTAGATGCGTAAAAAAAAACAGAGAACTACTAGCATGCTTCATTTATAGCACTTGAAACACATTACTACGACCATTCGCTATATCGAGCCCCAATTGGTATCTTTGCAACCAAAAATTTGATAAATCATTTTGCGGGTACGTGTGCAACATGAAAACAAGTGAATGGATATTTCGTGGTCCCATGATGGGCAGAAAACTTTTGTATGTGACAAAAACATGTTCGATTTAAAAGAAGATGCGGGTCGAAAAACGCGACTTTTTTTTCAAAATTACCGATTTTTAATTTTTGCCTGTTTTACTAAGATTAGTACCTCTACTATTATGAAAAAAAAATACAGGTCGAGACTTAACTAAAAATGCTTTAAAGTTGCATCTAAAGAGCACAAGGTGCCTGTTAAAAGGTCCAAAGTGAGCAGTCTTCGAGCAGCTTGCCACCGATAATGCGCCGCCGCTCGCCATTGTTTATCACATTAGCTGAAGAGTCGAGCCTCACTCTTTAAGCAACAACAGTTTTCCTCGCTGATGCGGCGGAAGAAATTATAAAAAGGAGCACGCTTCTGCGTGTTTTTCGAGCGCCGCGACTGGCTTATCACGTGGTACGGATCGGGGACCGCCATTGACCGCTGCGCCCCTTTATGTGCTGTGAAGCCTATTTGCGGGGTCCATGTCTTGTCGAGCAGGACTGCTGAACATTGCTTTTCTCGTGTAATTATCTCCGTTATGAAAGAAAAAAACATTGCTCTCAAGTGAAAGCCGTTGTGTGGCTTTCACTTGCCACCAATGCATAAAAATTGAACCATCTTGCGATCAATGCCGAATTTGTGATCAATGCATCAAAATTAAAACCAATGCATCAAAAGTCGTTCACACCCGTCAGCCGGAAAGTTTGTGATGCGGCAATGGATCACGTCAGCACTAATCTTGCGAGGTTGAAAGAGCTCGCAGTGAGAGAACTTAGCAGGGACGACATTGCCAATATGTACGATGGTATGTGGCACAAACATGGCCGCAAAATGGCATGACACTGGAGTTAGTTTGGATTTCGCAGTCCTGTCGAACTTCTTAGGTTGCAGTTGGCACAAGGCTCTGCCAGATGGAGCGGAAGTTTGGCAAGCGTTTCATGGCCCTGACTGTGAGCGAAATGTCTGTGAGGTGGTGGTGGTGGTGGTGAAACATTTAATAACCATTAAATGGTTACAGAGAGGTGATTGGGTTGGGGCCTTATTGGCCTCCTACCCATGTCTGTGAGGAGTCGGCTCGAAAAAGCCGAGAGGGACAAACTCATGGGGCTGGCATATTTTAGTCGCAGTGGCCACTAAAAGAAGGGTTGTTCTTTTTGGTGTGCAAGTTTCATCAGATATAATGATATGTTTCATAAATAAAAACTCAATTTTAACTTTAAAACACGTTTTTTTTTTCAGAACACAAATTTTGTCATTTTTTTCAATGTGCCCCTCCTTTTTCGGGCACTTCTAGTGCTTGGATCTGCATGAAATTTTGCCCAATTTTTTTCCAAAGTATAGCGAATGCAATTACATAGTTCAAATTTCAATATTTTATTGTATAATAAAAAAATTCCACTGTCTTATCGAAATGTGTACCTTCTTTCTTGAAGGGCCTAAAGGATGTCGTGTATAAAGATGTATAGTTTATATTTTGCTTATTCTATGTCCTCAAGAGCAGAGTGCTTCGGCTATTTCTTGTCATTCATTGTTATGTATATTAGAAGTTGTATAGGGAGTACCTATTTTTTTTGTATGTATATTGGTTTTTTTCCACCCCTGTTATAGCCCAAATGGGGCTGACAGTATAATAAAATGAAATGAAAATGAAATCTTTACTAGTGTAGGTGAAATATGGACATTTTACATCTATTATTTTTCACGCCTATTACATATTTTGTATGTGCTTCCTAATTAGTTATTTGCATTCTACACTTTATTTGAGAGATTATGAACTATAAATGGTAAAAAATTACGGAAGTTCAGGAACGAGAAAGAGGGGGGGCAAAAGGGTTAAGGTTTTCACTTTGTCATTTTGCAGAGATAAAAATAAGCAACTTGCAAGAAAACTAATTATATATTTGTAATCAACATAAAACGTTCCATAGACAGCTCAAGTTTCATTTCTCTGGCGTGAATATTAAAAAAGAGAAGTGTCTTCGAGTATAATCTTCCCTTAACCTTCGCTGCAAAGTAACAAGCCTATGTCCGAAGGTGCAGGCCACTTTAATGAAAAAATTACCACTCGCATGATTATAACTATCTTACAGTGATTGCATTTGTTATTCAATCATGCTGCATAGCACTCCAAAGTATTACGCAGCAATTTGTAAGAAAATGGCACCACGAGTGCAAGGTGGAACACGCAAAAAACACCGCCTCTGACGAGAATGCCCACACGGCATCATGGCGCCTCGAACCGAAAGTCGGTGCAGACCACGTGTGCAGACGCACGCCGTGGCCCACAATTCATTGCGTGAGCCATGATTTTGCTATCCACCCATTGAAATTGGGTGGAAGGGCAGGGTGGAGTGCTTCCCTCAAAGCCAACTCCCCCGCCAGTGTGCAGCGCACAGAAGGCCAGCATTTCAATCTCCGTCGCGTGCACTTCGCACACGTTGAATTTGGCGCCGAATTCGTGCCGCAACGTTGTCGTGTTATTCCATTGCTAACAGGTGGCGCAACCATAGCGCGGCTGCTCTCTTCAGGTCTTCTCGATTTGGCCAAACTGGTAGGTGTTCTGTGATTTGGCTGCGCAGGCGGGTAAACGGGATCAGCACCTTCTTCCTAGACGTGCTGGTGCCGCGTGCGCGTCTCCCTAGCTGGACGATAGTTATAGCGCAAGAGCAAAAATAACTATCGTCATGCCATACCAACTAGCCCAAGCTGCCACTCTCCCTAGTTGGGTCGAGGTGCAAGCGTAGTGCTGCCCGAGTGCTCTGCCGGCCTGGTGGAGAGAGGCGCATGCAGCATGGCGTGCGCCCCTTCCTTTCTTCAAACTTGGAGCAGACGACGCTGCACGTCCTTGTTCAGGGCGAATGGTGCATACAGGTTTTTGATCGAAAGCAAGAGTTGCATGGCCTCCAAGATACACGCCGCGCGCTCGTTATCTGGGAGGCCATAAAAAGTCTCGCAATGCCTCACAAATGGCAGCACAATATGTAGCGTTTGTTGTTTGCTTGATCAACGCCTCTGGAAAGGCATATGTTTTCCTCTAGATGGACATAGTTTTCAATTTTTAGGGCTGTTTTAAACTTCCTGTGTGTTTTTAGGGGTGATAACTTCGCTATCCCGGCTTTTTTCGGCGTAGTTTGATGGCCTCCCAAATGCCCCTACAGATCGCCGAATGGATTCGTTTTCGTCGTGACACCTGTCGAACAAAATGCGTTAAGGAGACTGCTTCCACTACATAGCATTTATGTAGTGTTTTTTTTTTTTTTTCGAGGCAGCTGCAAGGAACATCGTGGCTTTGTGGTAGGACACCTGCTTGCCACTCGAACGGCCCGGGATCGATCCTCAATGGGACCGAAAATTTTATTCTTAATTTTATTTGCTTCATTCCCGATTTTTCGCTCGCGGACGATTTTTTACTCACAAACAACAGTGCCGACGCCGACGGCGGAATTTCTGCGACATGAGCTCTCTAACGCTATTGTCTTAAAAAAAGAAGTAATAAAGACCTAGCTCGAAGCGCAAGCTGCAAGCTCATTTCGTCTTTGCGAAATCGTGAAACACTTGCGCGCGCCTTGATTGAGGAAACAATTAATATAGCAATTTTATGTTACTACAGCTGTAGGCGCATTAACATATGATGATTGATTGATTGATTGATATGTGTGGTTTAACGTTTCAAAACCACCATATGATTATGAGAGACTCCGTAGGTGTGTGGTCCGGGAATTTTTACCACCTAGGGTTCTTTAACGTGTGGCCAAGTGTGAGCACACGGGCCTACAGCATTTTCTCCTCCATCGAAAACGAAGCCGCCGAAGCCGGGATTCGATCCCGCGAGCTGCGGGTCAGCAGCCGAGTACCTTAGCCACTCAACCATGGTGGCGGGGCATATTAGCATATGAGTGTTGCTTTTTTTTTTTTTTTTTCTAAGGGCGAAGCTCCTTAAGGCGTGGGCTGAGCGTCCCGTCGTAATCGTATGTAGGCACCTCTCGTCAGTTCTTGAACCGGCCGTAGAGGGCGGTACTTGAACGTATAACGAAATGCGTATACGCCGAAAAATGCAAATGTTACGATACTAGAGGACGTTACTTGTAGTATGATAAATAATAAAAATCACAGCATATCCATGAGTGAAGTGTCCGTCAGTCCGTCCGCGCTGGAGTGAATGATGATGAGTGGGGCGAAGCACCCGTAAGTCCGTCCGCGCTTCCGTCCGTCTGTTCGTTCTGGCTTCCGTCCATCCGTGCGTCCGTCCGTCCGTCCGTCCTCGTGCTTCCATCCGTGCGTCCGGCCGTCCGTCCCCGCGTTCGTCCATGCGTCCGTCCGTGCGGTCAGCGAGGCTAACGAACTGCGCTTCGTCTTGTGACTGGCGCTATGCCAGTGTTTCAACGAGGTCTTTAGACGACGGACGGACGCGGCCAGCGGATGATTTACGGTTTGCCGATAAAACCCTCCGAAGCTTAGGCCTATTCATCACCATTCACTCCATGGATATGCTGTGACTTTTTGTGTCTGAATGGCGTCCCTGTAGTCTGGGATGAATTTAAAAAGGAAAATAAGAAAGAAGGAAGCGCATTTGCTGTAGCATAAGAAATGTGGGCAGTGGATGACGTTTTCAATAGCGCGCGAAATATTCTCGGAACCTGACGTCAAACCAGTTTTTCTGTACAGTTTGCGAGTTATGTTACGAAATCCATAACTCTAACAAAACAATGTGCAATAAAGCTTTCCTTTATTTTTTTCTGATAACGGAAAGTGTTTTCAACCGGAACAAAAATGTAGACGGGTGATGTTCAAACGTTATCGCGCAGACGCGTATTATGATAAATATAACTTTTGCGTGGTTTGAATTCCGGTGAGCGAGGCTAACGAACTGCGCTTCGACTAGTGACTGGCGCTATGCCAGCGTTTCAACGAGCTCTTTAAACGGAAATTCCTGAAATGGCTGCTCGGTCTTCTTTTTTTTTTCCATTGCAGCGGCAGTGGAGATGCAAAACGCCCGTTCATCTACATTTAGGTAAATGTTATGATAAAAATTGTTGGGGTTTAACGTCCCGAAACCACCATATAATTATGAAAGACGCAGTACGGAGGGCTCCGAAGTTCAACCACCCGGGGTTCTTTAACGTGCACCGAAACCTAAGCACAGGGGCCCCAAGCATTTTCGCCACCATCGGAAAGGAAATGTGGCCGCGTGGCCGGGATTCGATCCCGTGACCTGCGGGGCAGCAGCTGGATGCCTTAGCTACTACCACCGGGGCGGGTTTGAGGTGCATGTTAAAAAAGAAAGAAAGCTTAGTGGATCATAATCAATCCGAAGACCATCCCACTCCACCACGGCGTGCCTCGTAATGATAGTTTGTCGGTTTGGCGCGTAAGATACCCAGAATTACATTTTCTTCGTCGACTCGATCCAGGTGTATTGTTTTTTTTTTTTGCGCGTACGCTTTCGACAGTCGTGTGTGGTGCCAGGGGTCCCTGCTGTTGTAGCTAACTTAGGGAGCTTATACATGACCAGGCTCTCTAAGCTAACTAGCAAACCGTCTATGCATTCTGGATGGTCTCGTGCAGAGTCGCCTCCTTAACTTGACATTGACCGAAATCGGCGTAAGAGGGCATGACGAACATCTGTTGTCTAGTTATAAGAAAAATAGTGTGAAAAATTTTGTTGTGTACGTCATGAAACGCCTTCTTCCAGTCGCGTGTGGCACATGCGTGTATACAACGGGCCGCGGCTTTGCGGGTACGTGCCACAGGTGGTTGACAAGTTATGCCTACTCAGCAACGGCGAGCACGTGCATCGGTCGCATAAACGCGAGAGCGTCTAAAAATGCGCCGTCAGTCGCGTTGACCCGACGTAGGCCAAGAATGAAAATAAGGATCCCAGCGCGATCCAACTGAGGCATTCAGTGCGGTCATCGAGTACTCTACCACAGAGGCACGCCACGTCTTGAAAGTGCTTTAGAAGAAGACTCTGCATGTGCAAGAGTGGTGTCGGCGACAACGTCTATTGTTGTTGCGCTGCTGGCTATATCTTATTCTGTAAGAACGTAATAAGCATTACGTGTGTGCTCCTGCGATACGGGCGTCATATCGGCCTAAGGTCAACTCAGGTTCCAGCGTTGGCTTCGTTTTTATAACAGTCGAATATAGGCGTACATATGTACTCATATGGCTCAGCGAAAAATATTCAAGCGTTGCTCGATCCCGGAGCAGTACACCGACGAAGGATAGCGGGTTTAGCCAAAACAGTGCAAAATGACCGATGACTTAAAAAAAAAAGTGATATTCAGTGGCAACAACGATTGCTTCATATATGGTGTTCACAGCGTCACACCGTAGCGCGCGATCATATGATTATGATCGCATTCATTGATGTATTGGGGGAGCATTCATTGGAGTATTGCTCCGGGGTCGAGCAACGCGAAGTGCGAATCGCACTGTTGCATGCGCTTGCTTTCAATAAAGCTGACGTCTCTGCTATAATACGAGTCAGACCGTAAGTTACCCTCTTAAACGCCAGTGCAGGAAACGTGCCGAGTGGCACGGATGCTTAGAAACTACGCGTCGGAGAATTAATCGTGCATGCTACGGTCATGATGCATTGCTGTACGCACTTTACCAAGATCGCTGAAGGAGAGTGGTAGATACAAAACGTGTATTTTTTTAGCCTACAAAGTACGTGATCGTGGCGCAGTGGGATAGCGTGTGGTCATGGATTCGACTGCCGTTGATGGAACTTTTTCTCTTCGTCTTCTGGTCTTGCGAACTTTTTGACGTCATTTTCCGTGACGGAAATACGTCACCAAAGATTTAGTGACCCCGGCATAAAACACTTTCATGTTAAAAAAACATGTCGATCCACCTCGTAATGTTTGACTCCATGCAAACGAAACGCAGCATAGACAGCTACTGGCTGCTTCGTACGAAACCGATTCCCCCAATGCGTGGGATCTGCCGATTTTTTTTTTACTTCCCATATTTAGTCCTGCAGGGGTCAAAGGCAGGCCGATTTCAGGAGCACGGATATATTCATTGGTTCATTGAAATTTTTTTGCCATTGTTAAACACGCTGTCTTGGGGGCGAGGGAGTGATAAATATCTGCTATACCCTCCCCCTCTTTGATGGGGTACCACGCGCACACCTATGTGCAGGTCAAAACAATCGTCGGTGTGTCATTATTATTATTGAGCCCGATCTTTTCGGCGAAGTTCAGTTGGGTGCCAGGTACTAACGATTTTCTGTCATGATCAAAAGTTGGGAGCGTGATGAGATTGGTATAGCAGCACGAAACGGCGCAGCTTTCCTCCACACTTTCATTCACGATCACGAAAGGTTGGGCTACTATGGGCGATGATTGCCTCGGTCTTTCTTCTTTTATACTGTGAGATTATATCCCATTACCAGTGTCTCTACAGTATTCATTAATTAATTCTTATGTCACCACGTTGCAAGGAAAAAAAAAAAAACCTACGTGATCGTCTTTATCGAGAGGCTGCTGTTTGTCGTTTTGTTCAGAGCTTAATCGGTCATTGCATAATCAGCCGATCGGGACAAAGACCTCTCCAATTAATTTTTGATCTGCCTTTTCCCGTGCGCGCGGATTTCGCTTTGTGCCTGTGTACTTTTTAGTTTCGTCGTCCTCGTTAACCCTCTGACTTCATCAGCTACGTTTTCCATCTCTTCACGTTCATTCCGTCGCTCTAACTGCCCATCTGCTATTTTATCATTTGCATCGTGCGACTTGCTCAAGTCCA
This sequence comes from Rhipicephalus microplus, assembly GCF_043290135.1. Lineage (NCBI taxonomy): Eukaryota > Metazoa > Arthropoda > Arachnida > Ixodida > Ixodidae > Rhipicephalus > Rhipicephalus microplus. The sequence goes on from NC_134701.1 coordinate 259,675,556, forward strand.
CCCTTTCTTTTCTTAATGTCTGCCAGAATGTCGGCAACACCTGTTTGTTCAATTAGGCCTTCCCGATTCTTTAGCGTAACGTTTTCGCGAGTCCCCGCCGCCATTAATCGTCACGCTTGCGTGTGGTCGGGTTGTTGCCCAATTAAGGGCAGTTGTAGTGGCACCATCCAGGTCTCAGCTTTGGACGTCGCCGCGCACTGCGTTGGTCGTGAACAGAGAGCCCCGGGGCTCTGTTGTAGCGGGCAAGACAGCGGGCATCTCAAGCCAGCAGGAAAAGGGGGGCAACTGGAACGCATAGGCGGCAATTATCGCTGTCTGAATGAAAGAAAGCCTCAGCACACAGTGTAGAGTGAGTCGGATTATAGGGAGAGACCTTCGCCCTGCAGTGAACATAAATAGGCTGCAAATGGTGTTGATGATGAAGGGTGGAACGAAAGGAAAGGGGCGAGCCTCCCCGTTCCCGTAAACCAGAAAGCGAGAGGCCCGCTTTCTCTGAGGCTTTACGGACGTCGACATTTTCTGCTATGTGTGCTCTTTAACGCTACCTCGTTATAAGGTGCGAGGATGTAGCAGAAAAGGGAAATGGGACGTTGGCGTTTTTAGTACGGGGAAGGCACAGGGACATGCAGTACCTATACAGCTGACTGTTCGGCTCGACGGGACCACTATGGCCCAAACAACGAAACGTTCCTTTCCTTTGACCGCGTCCTCTCCTAACGTGAGGCTTCCTTACAACCAAGTACCGACGGAGGAAGCAAGCGTACTCTGAAAGCTCCCTTAACCCGTCCTCGCGAGAGGAATGGTTGCCGCGCTCCTGCGTTCGAGATTATCGAATATAAGCTTTGCTCACAAGCGTTTATTCTGTAAAAAAAAGTTGGGTCACCACATCACTTCCAAATTGAAGTGTTAATATAGAGACGCGTGTACACTTTCTTCAAACTACGATTACTGAATGTCAAAAGCCACCGTAGTTGAGCGCAAAACGTGGTGCATTGTAGCAACACTGAAACGCCCCACGGAGGAAGGAAAAAGGTTTCCTTTCCTTCCTCCGTGGTGCAGTGCACGCACGCTCGCCGCTCGCGTCTCCCAACAGGGGTGGGGTGAGAGGGTTGCCTCGAAAACGAAAACATCACTTGGGCTAGCTGTGAGGCGAAGCGCTCGTTCAGGGCAAGGAGCGGACCTAAGGGCGCACGAAGGTAGCCCCAAAGCAACCTTAAGCTGAGGAAGCGCCAAGGAAGCCTTCACCGAGGGCTCCTTAGTGAGGAAGCTTTCAGAGTGACATAAGGTGGCCTCACAAAAATGAAGGCTTCCTTACTGAGGAAAGGAGCGTTTCGTTGTTTGGCCCTATGTATAACGCAGGACCGCGTTGGAGACTTGGCTGGACTGAGCAGCGAGGAAGAGCGGGTCCGTCAGAGTTGCAGTTGGGAGTCATTGGTGGCGCAAATGTGGCGGTCATGTCTGCTCGCTGTGGGTGGGGTACAGTGTACGCTACAGTTCGGGCGCGTATCCAGAAATCGTTTTCGTAGAGGCGGTGGGCTGTTTAATTACCACTTACGTATGTTTCGAGATTTGCTCCGATGTTTCTTCAGACCCCATTCGATTATGAGGTATACCTCGAGGAAGGCCCAACATCTTCCCGCGAAGTCCTCGAAAACCGAGGATCTGTAGTAGAACGACGAAAAATACGGCCGTACAGATGCGGATCTTGTCGGAGAACAGGCGAGAGGTTGGCGTCGAGTGCGAACCGACGCGTGCCCTAAACTATACGCACAGAAAACATCGCGAAGTCCCACAATGTATACGCGCACGCCTGTCCGTGGGGTGGAAAACGTCCAACTCTCGCCAATATGGATCGCGAACGCAGAACATGGTAGCTATAGCAGAGATCGGCACAGCCCAGCGCGCCGCGAACGCCAGTGGAGCCTTAGACCGAGGACCTCACCCACATGCCCAGTAACCTTTTATTCAGTAGCCCCGCCGCGGTGCGGTCTAGTGCCTGAGATACTCGGCAGCTGATCCGCAGGTCGCGGGATCAAATCCCGGCTGCGGCGGCTGCGTTTCCGATGGAGGCGGATTGCTGTAGGCCCGTGTGCTCAGATTTGGGTGCGCCACGACGTCTCTCGTAATCATATGGTGGTTTTGGGACGTTAAACCCCGCATATCAATCAAATCAACCTTTTTTTTTTCAATATATTTCTCGCTACTATACCTTTCTCACCACCCCCTCCCCCCGCCCCCTTTGGTGGCGAAAAAGTGCGGGAGTGTGTCGTGTAGTGACGGAGATTCGTCTTCGATAGCTTTGTTTCTCATGTTGGGGAGTGTGAGATGACCTGTTGATTTTACAGTATTTTGTTGTTTTTTCCAATGCGACTGAAGACAACCCTTTATCGAGCTGAACAAAGGACGCTTTTAGGCATGTAGGGGTCAACGGAGTTCTGGACTGCGCCGTCACGTGTTGAAAGCGCGTGAAGCAATTTCCGCGTAGAGTGCTACCTTTAGGTACCTGAAGGTATCATATGCAGTAACTCTAGTTCCACGATTGATTGATTGATTGATTGATTGATATGTGGGGTTTAACGTCCCAAAACCACCATATGATTATGAGAGACGTCGGGGTGGAGGGCTCCGAAAATTTCTACTACCTGGGGTTCTTTAACGTGCACCCAAATCTGAGCACACGGGCCTACAATATTTCCGCCTCCATCGGAAATGCAGCCGCCGCAGCCGAGATTCGAACCCGCGACCTGCGGGTCAGCAGCCGAGTACCTTAGCCACTAGACCACCACGGCGGGGCGAGTTCCACAAAGCTGAGCTGTTGTTTATTGTTTAAAACGTTTGCGCGCTCCTGGTATCTCCCGAAGCGGGGGCGTACAGAGTTTATTTATTTATTTATTTAGAAATACTGTCAACCCTTTGTTGAGGGTCATTGCAGGGAAGGTACGACACACTGTACAAACAAATTGGGGATGTAACTATACATCTCCCAATAACAAACCAGGTATACATATATACAATCCGTGAAAGCTCTTCATTTCAAACGAAAAACACACTCTGATTCGCAATGCAACAAATAACAATCGCAATAATATTTACAATAAATCACATAAATGTAAATCAAGTAAATGCACAAATTCATTAACATCACCCGCATTGACTATGTTACTCGGTAACCCATTCCAATCTTCAATGACATTGGGGAAAAAGTATGACGGTACGCCTTCGTTCGTGCAAAATAAGCTGCACCTTGGAGTCGGCGTGGTCGATTCTTCATCAAGACCTGCGGCGTGTAACTGTGGCGCTAGTGTGTACGGAAGCTTAGAGTTACTGCGTATATGCTCCCTACGGGAATAGCTGTACGGAATCTGCAGGCGTGGCGCTTTAGTAAGCGTCGGCATGATGTCATGGGGCTTAAGTTCGTCCTCCTTCCGTACAGAGACGGCAAAGTTGCTCTTAAATGGTAGTTAACTTACATTACTAATTACTTTATCTAAAGGAGAGTAGTGCCATTACATTAGTATTACATTTCAGACTTAATGATTTTACTTTAATTTCAGCTTTACGTCACGAAAAGTTCATCATTCATGCGCTGACTTGATATACACTCCAGAGTTTCGTCGGTCGCGGCAGCGTTATACTGAAAGCTTCGAGTGCGGATGCTTGGCCACCTTTTCCTTGAGCCTGCCTCGTTCCCACGATCGATGTTTGGCACTCGTGTTAACTCGTCTTAAGCAGCCGCCTGCCTGTTAAGGAGCCCCATGTTGTCCGAATTATCCGGAGCCCTCCACTGTATACGGCGCCTCCCGTAGCATGGCGCCTCCCGTAACTAACTTGAATTGTTATTTTTTGTTCCTTCTTTTTGTCGATTTCGTTTATCTGCGATGAAACTTACACAAACGCCAACCCGCCTCTCGGTGTCTTTCAAACGAACGTTTACTCGAGTAAACGCTACACCGCGAGTCTCGCTTCAAAGCGTTCTTCCAGCACCCGCGTCAACGTCCGTTTCAACCGAATTGACGTCGTGCGCACTGCTGATGCGTCGCATTCCATCAGGGTTCCCTTCCGGGAGATGGTTTATAATGTCTTTTTTTTTTTCGCGTCATGACCAACATTTCCGCAAATTCTATAAGTTGAATAAAAAAAATGCCAAACGTGCGCGAGATGTGCAGCACGGTCACAGCGAAAGCATGAAAAGCGGCCTTTAAGAGCGACTTCTAAACACTTTTTTTGGGGTAAATGCTAGAAGCCCACTTGCTCGGTATTCGCTGCGCCATTAATAATCATAATTTCTGTGTAGTACTCCGGCATTCACCATGCATGCTATCATTCGTCATTCTTCGGGGGAAGCGGGGTATCCGCTAAACATCTTAAACGAATAATAGCGCGACCAAAACAGGGACGCAAAGGAAAAGACAAACTGCAGCGCTGTAGTTTTTTTCTTTTTTGTCCCTGTTGTGGTCGCGCTATTAATCGTTTAAGATGGAAGTGCACCAATTCGCCCAATTGTCCCCTCTGATGAAACACATTTCTTTTACCGTGGGCTCTTTTACGTGTCATAATTTTAAATACGAAGCATTTCTTGGCGAACTTTGGTGACCTTGAGCTAGATATATCTAGCCGCTTACGTTTGGGTGCTCTCGTGGTCATCCCCTTAACTTGGCGTGAACCAAAATTAGCATGGGAGGGTAAGATGGTTTGAGGAATATGATGCGCTGGTCAAGACATGAATAATATCAGAAACCCGTCGCGTACGTCGTCAAACACTTCCCACCAGACAGTGGCACATACTCACGGGCGGGTATGTGCCGCTGGTAAGCGGGTATGTGCCACAGGTGGCTGACACTTGGTATGTACCCAGGAATGACGAGACCACACACGGGCAATTTTAACGCGTGATCGTTAAGCCACACCCGACATCGATAGCGTCGACCCAACGAAGGCATAGAATAAATGTCAGTGTTAAGAAAAACCTGACATAAGCAGCGTTGGCACGCGACGAATGCAAATAATAAATTACAGGGTCCCAGCAGGAATCGAACCCAAGCATTCTGCGTGGCATTCAAGCATTCTACCACAGAGCTACGCCAGGTCTCGGAACTACTTTTCAAATAAACGCTTATCTTCGTGAAACGTCAATAGTGGTTGCAGTGCTGCCTGCCCAATTTTACAAACATTACGTATGTACTCCTTTCATACAGCTGTCACGTCGGGTTAACGTCAATTGTAGTGAGGTGCCATGCGCTGAGATCGATTTATGTAGCAATGTCAAGGGCGAGCATCTTCGCGAGCATCAGCGCTTCATTTCAGGCGGAAATGTTGTAGGCCCGTGGGCTCAGATTTGGGTGCACGTTAAAGAACCCCGGGTGGTCTAAATTTCCGGATCCCTCCACTACGGCGTCTCTCATAATCATATAGTGGTTTTGGGACGTTAAACCCCACATATCAGTCAATCAGCGCTATCAGCGCTTCATTTCAGCGTCTGGTGTTGCTGAAGCACATTTCCAGCTGACATCGTTGTGCAAGTGGAAAACTGGTTATACAAACATCCGCAACTCTTCAACACACACGTTCTCTTCGACATATGTCTCTGCGTGCAACATTTCTTCACATATTTAGCGTCATTGCATGACGTGTCGCTCAATAAAAAAAAATGCAACACGGTTGCCTTCTTTCCGCGTGCTTCGCATTAAGTTGATTCCCAGGTATGTGGGATCTGCTGATTTTTTGTTCCCTACGTAACAGCGCTGTAGTTTGTCTTTTCTTTCCCGTCCCTGTTTTCGTCGCGCTATTATTCGTTTAATGTGAAAGTGCACAAACTTGCCCAATGGTCCCCTTCTGATGAAACCGCCAAACACTTGTAACGAATTTCGTTTTTCATTCAGTGGCTGACGACATTGAATAATTACTTAATGGGTATACGCGCCACATTTAATAGATGCCGAAGCTTTTGTAATTTGTTGGATCATCGGACGACCCACTCTATATACGAAATTCGCATTGTGTGACGCCTGTTGGTCGTTTGCTGTTCTAAAACACTGCATTACCCACATTAACGCGATTCCTTTCCCGACGTCAAGCGGGCCCATAAGGCAAGTTTGCGAACGAGTCCCGAGCACTGGTGTGGCTCAGCGGTAGAATACCGGCCTGGCACGCAGTAGACCTGTGTCGGAATCCCGCTATGTCCTTGGTGTTTTTTTTATTAGATGTTTCTTATTTCTTGCAATAGTGCGTCACGGACTGCGGCAGCGACGGCGGTAGACAGCTATGGCGCAGTGCGTGACCCGTGTTGTGATCTCATAACGGCTTTCGCTGTAAAACGTGGTTGTCTATTGCCTTTCAATATTTATATCTCGTTTTACCTTTTGTCTTTCAAGCCTTGTGCGCGAACGAAGTATTTATTTGTTACAACCGATATCGCGGCGGGTCTCGTATCAGTGCTCCTATAAAAAGGGAATGAACGTCACTGAAATGAAACGTGGCCAACCAAGGTTCCACTTAACTCGCTATAGCCACCCGCCGCTGTGGTCTAGTGGTCATGGTGTTTGATTGCTGACCCGCAGGTCTCGGGATCGAATCCAGGCCGCTCCGCGGCCGCATTTAGATCGAGTCGAAATGCTGGAGGGCCGTTTGCTTAAGATTAGGAGCACGTTAAAGAACCACGGGATGTCGAAATGTCTGAAGTCCTACACCGTGTTCTTCGCAAACTTTTCGTGGCTTTGGAACGTCAAAACATAAAAAGAAACATTTCGCTCGCAATAACCGATAATTCGCTATATCTGTACTCGCTATAACGAGGTTCGGCTGTGCCGTGTCTGAGTTCTCGACCTCGCTCTGCTAGCCGCTCCGGTGGTGCGCGGCCCGCGGCGAAGCCGAGGCAGACCGGCGGGCCTGACCAGCCAACGTTGCCTCGGCCGCCACTCTCTCGGCCTCGGAGTATATGAATCATGCGAGCCGTCGTGGCAGCCTTGGCCTTCGCCGGGCTCAATGCCGTCGCCTCGTTGCGGGCGCGGAGTCGTTCGCTCCGGCCGCCGCTGCGGCTGCCATTGATAGCCGTTCGTTCACCGCGGCTTCGCCATCAACTGCTCTGCTGGCTGCGCAGTCTTCTCAAGACCGGCGAAGGGCGTTCGTTGTCCTTCGAGCTCGTCGTCGTCGCTGCAGCAGCGACGTGCGCGCTATTTAGAGCGTATTTACGAGGCCTCGTAACGTTTCATCGGCCGGAGCGGGCGAATCAGTGCGGCCTGGCTGCAGCAGTATCGATTTTCAGTTTGTGGACCTGGCTTGCGCGAGGGTGGGGGACAAACAGAAAGTGGGCACGCGCATGTTACTGTCCTGCGCCGTCAGTTTCGTCTCTCCCCACTCTGCCTTTCTCGTCGAGTGAGCCTTTTTTTTTTCTTTTTATGGACGCTCGAATTCGTACGGATGCTTTGGACGGACAGCGACAGGGCCGGGGGTATACACCGAAGTGCGTTTTGTAATCGCCCGGGGGCCCTGCTGTTTGTGTGTCGCGCTTTTTGCGAGCATGTATGTTGTGTACACGCGGACGCGGGCTCACCGCGGCGATCCGGTCTTTCCCTCGCAACTCTTCCCCTCGGCGCGTTCGTCGGCACAGAGACAAAAGAAGCGATAAGGAGAGGGGATGTCGCGCGATGGAATTTCAATTCGCGTTAGCGATGCTTTTATCTTCAGCGCTGGGCAGCACGCGCGCTGCTCGCTGTTTTGTCTCGATGCGCCCAGCTTTTTTTGTTGGTCGGTCTCCGCGTGCGCGACGGATTCTCCTCTAATCCGATTACGAAACGCAGGTGGACTCGGTGGCCGCCCGTTTGCAAATCGATAACTGAACTGTGTGTCTGTTCGTGCTTCATGGCGTCTCGTTGCCTTCTCTCTCGCAGATCCCGGGAGTGAGCGTCGATCCTGCTGCGGCGAGCTGCGACGGTTCCGCCAAGAGCGCCGACGATCCGCCCTGCAAGAAGTCCAAGGTTTGCGTCGCCTGATGTCAATAAAAAAAAAATGAGTGTTTGTTCTTTTTAAGCCGCAGCGTTGCCGTCCATTGTGTCTCTGTTTGCGGATTGGTTCGCTTTGAACGGCGCTTTCGTTCTTGTTTCAGCAAACAACATCTGAGAAAGGGAACGTAAGGAGGCAAAAATAAAATAACAATAACAAAGAGCACCGTGTACGCCCTACAAGAAAGGTCGGGAAAAAGTGGTCGTGGGATACTCTGCCGTGCGCGCGTTGCTAAAAAAAAAGTGGTCGTGGGATACTCTGCCGTGCGCGCGTTGCTAAAAAAAAAAAGTGGTCGTGGGATACTCTGCCGTGCGCGCGTTGCTATTGCTGCCACCGGCCACAAATTCATTCGCTCGGAGGATTTCAAGCTGGACGGTTGTGCGCTCGCGATCTCCGACTTCAGCGTAGCTCCCGCCGACTGGTTCGCCCTCCGCGGTCTCCTGATGCCGTGCAGCTCTCGCATTGTGGCACCCCGCCCTTGGACTGCTTCGACCGGATCCCCACTTTCCTATCTCCTTCTTTTTTCCTCTCGTTGGCTGGCGGCTTCTTATCCGTCTATTTTCCTTCTATTCTTTTTATCCCTCCTTCCTTCTCCCTATATCTTTTATTCCCCATATCCCATTCCTCTGCTGACCTGTTGAGGTGTCCTCGTAAGGAGAGACAGTTACGGGTCGGCACCTTTCTTTTCTTTTCTTCTGATATAACCACAATCTCACCGGCCACCGCAAGGCATCCTCGCTGGCCTTGTGAGCACGGGAAAGAAAGGGTTGTTTTGCACCCGCATTAGAACCCCTCGTCTCTATGTACTCCTGGTGCTCCTTTTCTCGCCTCATTGTGTCGTCATAAATTGCAACGAGATCCCCGTAAAGGAACACAGAAGGGCAATCGGCCAAAGCAGAACGCATACATCGGAGTTTAAAGGGCCCCTTAACCACTCCCGAGTTTTTTTTTTTTACATTACAAGTAAACACGCACGTCGAGTACGGAATGGCGTCACAATCGACATTTTCAAACAGGGCGGCGCTATGAGCCGTGGGTGCCACAACAAAACAATCCAGTGCACCTCGCTGGTCCTTGCGGTATTCGCGGCGTTGCTAGTGACGTCATCACCCTGATTTAATCATGTCAACAACAAAAACCTGTTTGCTCGAACGTACATGCGCTCCCTGCTCTTTTTCTTTTTTACGCGATAGCGTTAAAGAGCTCGTGTCGCAGAAAACCCGCCGCCAGCCCCATTGGTAGAGAGCGAAAAATCGTCTGTGCGTCAGTGACCGAAAAATCAAGTTACTGAGATAGCCGCGAGAGGCCGCAGCTTGTCCACGCGTGCGTGCGCTATCACACTGAAAAAGCCGCGCATTCGAAGAAAAAAGAAATGGCCATGTAACTGCATGTTAATCTGCAAATGTCGTCGAAAGACGATAGTCTTGCGTGTGAAGAGAGTGAACAAAACATTTATTTGATGTTCTGCGCAAAAAAATCGGTTAATGATATTCTGGAGGCGCTGCGTTAGAGTGCCTCGAGCGTGCAGCGGAGGCGAACGAACGCATCAAGTCACGTCACACGTGAGACATGAGCGCCATCTGGCAGTTTTCTTGGAAAACAAAGCACGTGGCTTTGAGACGAGTGTGCGTGCCCGTCTCAGAGGTGATAAGGTGTAGAACGCAAGGCGACGGGTAGGTGCCACCACCGTCTCGTCTTTGCAAAGCGTGGGAAACACTCGCCTTTTCGTGCAAGCGTTGCATAATTAATAGTTGCTTTTTAATGGACAATCGTACAAGTATGAACGCTAAACCTTGAGCAACACTGGTGGGCGCTGTGGATGTTGAAAAGCGTTTCAAGTACCCGGTGGTGTTAAGAGTGGACCAACAGACAAATGTACAGACAGACAGACCAAAATTTTCTTTTGCATCGAAGGTCCCCAAGAAAAACTATCGTCTTTAAATAAGTGCTCAAGGTCACGACGTGCGATAGTTTCTTTGCCCTGCCACCCCTCCCTGCTTAGCTTCCAGCGCTTTCGTCGGGACTAGAGAAGAGATAATGCAATTGCAGCATGCGACAAACCTTTGTAACTCCACTCGCACTAGACGGACTCTTAAAAAAATTTTTGCGGCGGTGATTTCGTAAGGCAATAAGCTCTTCTAGTGAATTCATTCCATGCCCCGCCGCGGTGGTCTAGTGGCTAAGGTACTCGGCTGCTGACCCGCAGGTCGCGGGTTCGAATCCCGGCTGCGGCGGCTGCATTTCCGATGGAGGCGAAAATGTTGTAGGCCCGTGTGCTCAGATTTGGGTGCACGTTAAAGAACCCCAGGTGGTCGAAATTTCCGGAGCCCTCCACTACGGCGTCTCTCATAATCATATGGTGGTTTTGGGACGTTAAACCACACATAACAACAACAACCATTCATTCCATGGTTACTTGAAAAAGTGTTTTATGGCCCCTTTAACGCATTTTGTTCGACAGGTTTCACGACGAAAATGAGCCCATTCGGCAATAATAGCGCGTGCTGGTTCATTCTACTGTGTGCGTGTTTCCATGCGTGCGTGCGTATGTAACAAAACGTATAAATAAGTACGCACTGAGCGGTTGAAGGATGGACTAGGGGCCGGATTTCGCTATCGCGTTCAACTCTTGAAACTTAAAGGTCCCCCCCCCCCTTTTTTTTTTTTTACGGTGAGGAGCTCTCAACAGGGAGGGGAGACGAACCGACAAATGGACAGTCACGGAAGAGCGAATGGAGCAAGGTCTACTTTTGGATCATGAAATGCGCGTAACTCCGTTGTTACGGCACTGTTTGAAAAAGAATTCTGCCTAATAATAATTGTTCATGTGTAACATCTTAAAAGCACCACACGAATATGAGATTCTCAGTATTTATAGTGGGGGGCTCCAGAAGTTCCGCCACCTGTGGTTATTTAAAGCGCACCTGAGTCTTATCTCTGGAGCGCTCCGACTACCTTCGGTTGGTTCTTCCAGAGCGTGAGCTTGCGACTCCGAGCGTTCACGACCGCTCTGACTTCGAACTGAAAGCGTGGCGCGATCATGCCGGGAAGGACGGATGACGCGACGCAAGCCGGCAAATCGCGTGGCTGCCGGCTGCAGGTGAACCACGTGAACAGCGCCAATAGCGCGAGCGCACACTTCGGAAGGGGACATGGTCGGGCGCGCAATTTTCTGCACGTGCGCTGTTAGTGGCGTTTCTGAACGTGATTGTAGCAAATTGACATCTACGAAGCCATAAATGCACCATGCTATACAATAAGGAGGCGGCGGCTAGCGAAGGTGGAAGAAATGCCAATGCTGTCGTTACTGCGGCTCGCAGACAGTCACGTGATTTGCATGTATATATATGTCGGAGATGTTCACTGAACTCATCGACGCTATTTGTCGATGCGGCGCAGGTTTAAGCTGTCTGACCATCTGGCGACACCGAGCCAGAGGACCTGTCAACTGAGTACGCCATAAGTACACGTGCCTCTAGCATTTCCGCTTCCGGAAAGTGCGGCCGGCGCAATCGGGATTCGATCCCGCGACCTATGGGGCAGCCTTCGAGTACTATAACCACTATAGACTTCCGCGCGCGGCGAGTCGAGAAAATTCTGCCTGCTGCATGTTTGTTGATTGCTTGATTGATTGATTGATCGATTGATTGATTGATATATGGGGTTTAACGTCCCAAAACCACCATTTGATTATGAGAGACGCCGTAGTGAAGGGCTCCGGAAATTTCGACCACCTGGGGTTCTTTAACGTGCACCCAAATCTGAGCACACGGGCCTACAACATTTCCGCCTCCATCGGAAATGCAGCCATCGCAGCCGGGATTTGAACCCGCGACCTGCGGGTCAGCAGCCGAGTACCTTAGCCACTAGAGCTGCATGTTTGTTGCACACTCTCGTGAACCGTAACGAAAGAAGTAAATATTGACCTCGGGGTGGTTCCTTTGAGGCGTGTCGGCACGAAGGCTACATGGCCTTCGATTTTCGTTGCTTCCGAAAGCATATCGGTTCCCCATACTTTTGCGCGCGAACGCTCGAACGCGCCAAGTCCATATATAAATTTTCTTGCATGCCGTCATCAAAAGCAAGAATCGAACATCGGCAGCGTCAACCGGAGTTATGCAAAAAATCCGTGCGGGGTGCGACGTTTCGTCGACGAGTGTACCTGTCTCCTTCAAAGCCGTATTTGAGTGTCGAAACGTTGCGTTGGCTCTAGCGACACCCCGTGTTCACAAATTCTCCATCTATTCAAGCTTACACCTTCGTCTGAACGTCTGCATTTGTTTTTTTTTTGGGGGGGGGGGGAAATCACCAATATCCCTGATGTCACATGCCATTCTCCCCTAAAGGTATAGGCTGACCCCGGAGCAAAACCATGAATGAACAAACCGCGCTTAGAGCTTGCGGATTGCGTACTGCGAATTGCGTAGATGGTAGTCAGCATTTCTGAAATCACCGGAGAGGTGTACACGCTGTCGCCGTTGGACTACGCGTGACCATAAGGAGATTGCCGAACAGGCTCTGATTGATTGATTGATATGTGGGGTTTAACGTCCCAAAAGCACGATATGATTGTGAGAGACGCCGTAGTGGATGACTCCGGTAATTTCGACCACAATGAGGTTCTTTAATGCGCACCTAAAACTGAGTACATGGGCCTACAGCATTTTCGCCTCCATCGGAAAAGCAGCCGCCGCATCTGGAATTCGATCCCGTGACCTGCGGGTCTGCAGCCGAGTACCTTACTATACTCTGTAAACAAAAACATACCCAGCTGGGAGGAATCGGGGAATGATGACCCCGCTCTGCTCTGGTTGGGGGGGGGGGGGGGGGCGTATTCCTAAATGAAAAGAAGATAAAAGTGAGCACCGTAACTATCTCTTAGGTGGCGCACACCTCAACAGTAGCTCATGAGGGATGGGGGTAAGGAGGGATTAAAAGGATAGGGAAGAATTAAAGGTATAGAGATAGAGGAGCAGAAAGAGAGCGAGGCGCAGGGACACTCACATACGGAAGGAAAGAGAAGATAGGAAAGATGGACACGGTCGCAGGAGTCCGAGGACGGGGCACCACTCAGCGAGAGCTCTTGTCGGCGTCATGAGATGGCGCAGGGCGAGCCAGTCGGCCAGAGCTGCGCTGTCGTTGGAGATCGCGGGGGCACAACCGGTCGGCACGAAATCCAGCGAGCGAGTCCTCCGGTGGCCTCACTAAAACCGGATTGTACCGGAGCAAATACATCGTTTTCCACCGTTTCCCTCTCCCGGGCACCGGACGAAGGAAACCAGAGGAAAACTGAGCCAATCCTCTGATTATGCTCACGTGGCTGCTCCGCCACATTGCTTTTAACCTATCTGGTTAAATTATATTCTTGGTCTTGTCGGTACACATAAACGGTAACATTTGTCCACTTTTCATATCAATAAACACCACGTCGAGGTCTACCACTGCATAAAAGTTATTTTGATAGAATATGTATAAGCTGAACTAATAAAGCTTGAACAACTGAAATCAGTGTCAATTCTTTATAAATGTGGTGAATTGAGGTAGGGCAATGTGTTTGGCACATATGTTAAGAACGCATGGCGCATCCAAAAGAAGATACAGCGGTGCCTCGACAAATTCAATTTGTCGAGGCACCGTTGTATCTTCTTTTCTTCCATCGTTGGGTGTCTCAGACACCCAACGATGGAACAAATTTTGTGCGTCGCTAGATCCTCATAAACCACTGTCTCAGATATGGAGAATTGTGCGAGGCCTACGTTCTGTTCCAGAGCAGCGCTTTCCCTTCAAAGCCCTTGCACTTTTTCATCGCCGGCACGAAATTGAGGTAGCAGAAGATTTCTGCGCCATGACCGTGGGCCAGACAACGTACACAAGCCTACATACAGTGAATCATGTTCCTCACTCACGGGACCCGCGCATGGATCTACCGTTTACATCACAGGAGCTCGATGCGGTGCTCGTCTTATGTAATAAGTCGTCGTCGACTGGCTCGGATGACATTTCATACAGGATGCTGTGCAACCTTGGTAAACGGGCACGAAAAGCACTCCTTAACATCTTTAACGATTCCTGGCAAGCTGGCGTCGTTCCGCAAGATTGGAAGATTAGCCGCTTGGTACCGATTCTTAAGCCTGGCCAATCTCCCCTGAACATTGCCTATTACCGACCGATTGCACTTTCAAGTTGCGTAGAAAACGTAATGGAGAGAATGATCTTGGCCAGGCTTGAATGGTACCTGGAATACTATGAGATATATCCGAACGCCATGGCTGGTTTTCGCCGTCACCGATGTTCGATCGACAATGTTATAGATCTCGTCACATATGTCGTGCATCAAAAGGCATGTAAACGACTATCTGCTGCCATGTTCCTTGACGTAAAAGGAGCATACGACAACGTTCTTCATGACGCCATTCTCGAAGCCATTCAGTCAGTGGGCCTAGGTGGGCAACTGTATTGTTGGACACGCAGTTATTTACAAGGGCGGACCTTATTTGTGAACACTGCAGATGGTCCAACATCCCAACATCCAACGCATCGTGGAGTTCCGCAAGGTGGCGTCTTGTGTCCAACCCTCTTCAACCTCGCGTTCTCATTGGTCTTGTAGAACGACTACCAAGTGTGGTCAAGTTATCCATGTACGCTGACGACATCTGCGTCTGGGCATCTGGCGTGACAAGACCTCAGGTACGCGCAAGAATTCAGAAAGCTGTGACGTTGGTATCAGTGTACCTCAAGGAACAGGGTCTGAAAATCTCGCCAGCGAAATGCGCATTGATTGCTTTTAGTCGAAAGCCAATGAGACCATACGCTATATCTATCGACGGCCAAGTCATGCCATATGTCAGGACGCACAGATTTCTAGGCGTATTCATTGATAGAGACCTCTGCTGGGGCCCACATGTGGCCCCAGCAGAGGTCTCTATCACAATCGAGATTGCAATCACAATCTAGCACAATAGAGATCGCTAATGACTTGACTACCCGCTCAAGACGCATATCATAATGGAAGTGCTCAGAGCACACGTGAGGCATCTTACTCGCGCCCCTGTCCATCATCTAGCTTCACTGCCAGAAGACCAACCTCGTGCCTCATTTTGCCAGACAGTCTTGTAATATGGCACACGCATTCCTACGCGAGATACAACTCCATCCATAATTTCAACTCCCCCATGGAGTATGACTTATGCACATGTTGAACTCACGGTTGAAGGCATAGGGTCAAAAGCCCGGCTCTCGTCTCCAGCGCTAAAGCAGCTTTCTCTTCTCTTGTTATATGAGAAGTACAGTGAGCATACGCATCTATATACTGACGCTTCAGCTGAAGTGGATGGATCTGCAGGGTCGGTGATCTTTCCTGCAACAGCGACAACGGTGAATTATCGGTTATACCACCAGACATCATCGACAGCTGCGGAACTTGCTGCTGTACGTAGTGCAGTTAAAGTCATTAAACACCAAGAAGCCAAGAAATGGAGCGTGTTCACAGACTCTAAGGCAGCACTACAGTGTTTGATATTCGCCTAACGTCGGGGACCCCATGAAAAACTAGTGCTAGAAATTAGAGAGCTGCTTCACCACCTCTTCGACGAAGGACACAGAATCACGTTTCAGTGGCTTCCAAGTCACTGCGGCATATTGGGCAACGAACATGCCATGCCGATGCAGCTGCTCGATCAGCACACGAAGATGGTGAAGAAGAATCTATACCATTTTCAAGGACTGATGCTGCAATGACAATCCGAAAAATCGCTAATGCAGAATTAAAATCCCCGTGGAACGCCGAGTGCTTATGGCACACGAGACTGCATAGACTGGACACGTCTCGTCGACTCCGGTCTCCGTCTGGACTCTCTCGACTCGAGACAACGGTTTTTTGCCGACTATGCCTTGGTGTCGCTTCACCAAAGCTTTCGCCTTCCGAATTGGCATGGAAGACAGTGCTGCTTGCAGTCATTGCGGCAGCGATGAAACTATAGAGCACGTTCTCTGTCACTGCCCTTGTTACAGCGTGCAAAGACGGCAACTAGCTGCTGCGTTAGCTCGCCTTGACGACAGACTTTTGTCTGAACAATCAGTGCTTCAAAGGCGACATGATTTGTGTGCTCACGAAAAATCAGTGAAGGCCTTACTGAACTTTTTGCGTGGCAGTGGCCTATTGTATAGACTATATCATCCCAGCCCCCCCCCCCGCCTTTTTTTGGCGCGTCTATTATTTCCCTCTTCGCTTTCTTTGCCACCTTTCTTCCCCATTCCCCCTTCCCCTAGTGCAGGGTAGCAAACAGGATGCTCCATTTTCTGGTTAACCTCCCTGCCTTTCCCTCATTTTATTCTCTCTCTCTTAAGAACGCATACACACACTCATAGTGATAAAAAAGTGATTTCGCTTGGATAAGTGGTATCTGAGATATTAATCTAAATATATATATATATATATATATATATATATATATATATATATATATATATATATATATATATATATATATATATATATATATATATATACTGGACACTTCGGGGGACGTGGCGCTTTCAGAAAAAGAAAGAGAGGGGCGAAAAAAACTGACATTACTGAGGACGAGGACTGCAAAAAAAAATAGGAGTTGTTTAGCAGGACGAGTCGTGCGGCACTCGACGTTTCTGTGGAAGGGGGGGGGGTAGTGAAGTTAACTCATATGTCAGCCTGACTCAACATTCCAAGATGCAGGGGACATTGTAGTGAAAGAAAGAGATAAGGGAGAAGGTATCTTTTCGAAAAAAAACTAGCCGTATTTTTTGTGTGTTGATGATGGGAGAGATTACTATCCTGCTGCTACATTTTTCTGTTTTCAGCCGTCTTGCCGTGGCTGTGAACGCAGTTTTTTTTTCTTGCAGAAGACTGGAGTGCAAACAGTGCTGAGACGTAATTTTGACCTGGGAAATGGAACAACACTGGCCTGTGAGCAGAAAACGGGAAAAGAAAATTTCGAGGAGGAGGCTCTGGCACGTCGTGACACTACCACGTGCATCGCCTTCTGTGGCCTCTAAACGTGCGTATGGATTTTTGAGGGGAGTAAACTGGTCGGCCTTCCCTTATTTCTGTGAAAATATAGTTGGCTTAGGTGGCGTAATGTTTGCGCCTTTTATTCCTTACTTATTTTGTTACGTTGTAGTGAACTTTTTCTTATTTTGGGCTTGGATTGAAATACATGCTCATACAATAACTACTTTGAAAAATGTTCACAACGACGAGTATCGAAACAGAGCTGGCAGTGAAAATAAAAAAAAAAATGCCAACTTAAGCTCGAAAACTATTTTCCTAAGGATATGAAGTAGGCAAAAGACAGGATGCAACCATGCAAAGTGTAAGGGTCCACTTTGCTAGAAGTATGACCATGAACACGCACTAAAATGCGACTGTAATAATCAGATTTATTATTTGATAAAATTAGGAAATCATCGGGAGGAACATTCCTGATACCATCTACGAGAGTACCAAAATAAGATTATTTTAGTCGAAAATCGCTTTTGAATGTTTCAGCAAAGGTAGAGCTATCGATTTAGAAGTATATAGAAAACTTTGGCCAGTTTCGAACTTTGTTCGTCAGAAGCATACTGGATTACATCGGATGTACTTCTTGATAATGAAAGCTCGTCTTGTGTATGTGCGCGCGCGTGTGTGTGTGTGTGCGTGCGTGCGTGCGTGTGTGTGCGTGTGTGTGTGCGTGCGCGCGTGTGTGTGCGTGCGTGCGTGTGTGCGCGCGCGCGTGTGTGTGGGTGCGTGCGCGTGTGTGTGTGCGTGTGTGTGTGTGCGCGTGTGCGTGTATGTGTGTGTGGGTGCGTGCGTGTGCGTGTGTGTGTGCGTGCGTGTGTGTGTGCGCGTGTGAGTGTGTGTGTGTGTGTGTGTGTGTGTGTGTGTGTGTGTGTGTGTGTGTGTGTGTGTGTGTGTGGTCAGGACAAGACACACAGGCTGTATAGGATTTATTGAGTGTCCGTTGCTTCAGTGTTGTCAGTTTCCGTGCTCTCGCATGGTGTGCAGTTCACATGTATACTTTTTTTCCTAAATTATGCAAGAAGCAATCAACTCAACCCTTCCGTCGTCAAACAATCTATGGATGGTCCTTCGAGGATGGGGAAGATTTCCTCTCGGTGGCCGCGCTTTCTTCGTTTGTTGTGCATCGTTTTGCAACACGATGGGCTTCATTTTGAAGTGCTGCGCTTCAAAATTGAGTGCTGTTGTCATCATAGAATCTGTCTTATTGTGTTTTGTTTTTTGGTGCTTTTGCGTGTTTGTTTTATTCTTGTCTCTTTTTGTCCAAACGCTGGGTAATCATTCAAAAATGGCAGCTTATTTTGAATAAATCAAAAAATAGGAGCTCAAGTGTTTTCTTGAATATCATGTGCTAGAGCTCTGTGCAATAGAATACATAGTACATCTGCAGAGCTTGCATGAGAATTGGGACTTCCTTCATCTAACCAATGCGTGAAACGTTCCGCATACAATACATAAACAGCGGAGCAAACACTTCAAAAACTACTGATCCACCTTCCTAAAATTCTGTCCGGACGAAGTAAGTACTTTCGTAAAATACTCCGGAGGTACCACACAAAAGCTCCGGATAGCCGGAGTGAAAAACCCGCGAAAAACGCTCCAGAGGTACCATGTAATCACTCCGGCCAGCCGGAGGGAAATTCAAGTAAAAGGTACTCCGGCGGCGCCACGCAATTGATCCGCAGTGAAGTGTCTGTCTGAATTGAGCCGCAGTGAAGTGTCTGCTAAAGTACTTTGGGTGTGCCACGCAATTCCTCCGGCGAGCCGGAGCAAAAATTGCTCCGAATAAGGAGGGACGCTTGAAGACAAGCGTTTCACTCCGACCTCGGAGTATATATATATATATATATATATATATATATATATATATATATATATATATATATATATATATATATATATATATATATATATATATATATATATATATATATATATATATATATATATATATATATATATATATATATATATATATATATATATATATAAAAGTGGATGAAAAAATAACCAGCCGTGAGCAGTTCCTGCTCATGGCTGGTTATTTTTTCATCCACTTTTCTTTCTTCTTATTTACATTCAATTGGTTCTAATAACTTCCTTCGTACATTCCTTGGCATTACTGTCTGTTGGATCTCATTATTATTGTGTTAGGAGACGGAAAAACGAGCCTTTAGATATACACTTCTTTCCCATATATATATATATATATATATATATATATATATATATATATATATATATATATATATATATATATATATATATATATATATATATATATATATATATATATATATATATATATATATATATATATTTACAGTGTAGCCACGAGACCACTACGGCAGGGCTGCCAAACAAGCTCCTCAAAGAAATCTGTCATCAGTGTGGTCAAGTTTTCGAATTGTATTCACCCATATAGTTTACCCTGGGACAAAATGTAGTTGGTAATTAGAGTTGTTAGCGAAGTACCATTGGCGCCTCTCGCGCAGATGGAATCTGGCTGCGATATCCAACACCGAGGCATCGGTCTCACTGCTTTCGCTCTCAATTCAACGTGAGCGAAGCTTGTATAACTCACGGATTTTGGTGGCGGCGTTTTAAACGCGAAAAACTTGGCGCCAGCTATAGCGTATACAAGATTGCGGTCCTCGAAGGCGCGCTGGTCACACGCATGTTTATGTGGGCGCCGTTTCAAAATAGTCGATGCTCTCTAGATCGCGAGCTTTCCGGGGATGAGGCCTTGGCTGATGCGCGTTTTATTGAGCTGACTTGTCGTTTCATGTTGCCACACTTCATTTTCGCCTGGATTTCGGCGCTTCAGCATCGTTTCAGTGAAGTGTTGCGCCACTATAGGCAAGTCCGATCCGTGGCACGGAGAAAGGAAATTGGAGGTATCGTTTTACAATGCGGCAGTAAGAGATGTAGTATGTCAGTAAGGCGCTAAGCTTCGCTTGCTCCAACACGGCTCCTGAATTTTTGTTGATATACCGTATTCATGGTCGTTAAAGCGCGTGGTTGGTATTATTACTGTTGTCGATAGCGCATCGGGTTAATGTGCACACATTTTCTCTGTGAAGAAGAGTCTGGAATCTGTGGCACACACCTACGTTGGGGGATTGGCCAAGAACCGGGCAGTTCTATCGAAATACTTTTATTTTGTTAGCTTATACGTCTTTCAGAATATTCAGTGGATGGGAATGAATGAATGAATAAACTTTATTTAAAGTCCGGTAGTATTCACCGGACGAGGTGGCGGAAGGGAAGATTGAAGCAGATAATTTAAGCAACAACAATAAATGAATGAGTAAATAGAGGTAACAAGTGATTTAGAAGTAATAATTGGTTCTAAAGCCTGAATTTCTTTGATCTTCAATGAATTCCTGCAATGCATCGGCAACTCGCTGGATTTCGTGCCGACCGGTTGTGCTCTCGCGATCTCCGACGTCAGCGTAGCTCTGGCCGACTGGACTCGCCTATTCACCTTTTCATAAACGCCTCCCTGGGCGCCACCATAGCCCTCCTTGGACTGTGCAAATTGGCGCGTCCCCTCGAAAATGCACTGACAACGCGGCGCCCTTAGCCTTTGTACTCCCGCGCACAGCCCATCATGGCGGTGTTTTTTTTTTCTTCCTGTGAAAAGGTGTACACGCCATCTCCTGACGCCGACAAGAGCTCCCGCCAGGGGTGCCCCGTCCTCGGACTCCTGCGACCATCTTCGTCTTTCCTATCTTCTCCTTACTTCCGTCGTTCGTTGTCCCTGCGCCTCGCTGTCTCCTTCCTATCTCTCTCTACCTCTCTACCTTTTAATCCTATCCTTTTAATTCCTTCTTTACCCCCATCCCTCGTGAGCTACTGTTGAAGGGTCCTCCCCCTGAGAGACAGTTACGGGGCTCACTTTCTATTTTTTTTTTCATTTAAAATCACTCCCCCCCCCCCGGCAACTTTCCTGTCACTGAATCCTAGGGACAAAGCCCCCCCCCCCCCCCGCCCCGAGAAGTACATTTGGAGTGTTGGAACTCCAATCTTACCGTGAAACGCGTCGATGTCATTAAGCTTGCTTCTTAATCATCATCATAATTATTATTATCATTAATATTATTATCAATATCATTGCTGTTGTTAAAAAACTGCCTCAATGTCCTACTGCGCTCGTGTGTTTGCAGTTCAGCGCAAGACATTTTCATCTGCCAGCTGAGCCGCACGTTACCGTGTGTATAGTGAATAGCAGTTGCGCCGACGCACTTGGCTTTCACTTGTTTTCGCCTAACTCCGTATCAGTGGCGAGAGAGGGTGGTGCACGTGATGGTTATAATTTGTATTTCGCCGCTAGCCCGACTTCGATATCTCGCATAGCTGCCAGATAACACGGACGCGCTCTGTTTCCGCTATGCTAGAACAAAAGAGCGTGAGCTGTCCAGGTTGTGGTGCACATCGGCTGATAAAGCGAGAGAGAGAGAGAGAGAGAGAGGGAAGCTCGGTGTCGCGTAGCAGCTAACTCTGTCATGCTAGTTATAAAGGACCGTATGCGGTCGGTGTTATTTCGGCGTCAATTGTGCAGAGATGAAGATGCAAGCTGCTTGTCTAATGAAAAAAACAAATGAAAAACACGAATGAAAGGACGTTTGGCGCGTTGTTTGAAAGTAGGCGCCGATATTGGTCTGAAGGGGAAGATATAAGTGGTGCGGAGGAGGAAGACGCGTCGTTTAACTACAGACTTTTCAAACACTGGTGTAACAAAGGCTTTGAAAAGGGTGATAAGGAAGCGATTTATGACTTCGCGAAGGCGGGCTGTCCTCAGTCTGCCATCCACGTTCTGCCTGCACGGTGCGTATGAAGGACACTTGCACGATTCGACGTCGTCTCAAGTCCGTATAGACATGTTGATATATCCCTGCGCTTGCATTTTCGGCTTCGCACAGCGCGATAACGCGTGCCTCTGGTCTGACGTGCCAGCCGTTCATCGATCGCTTATCTTTTGCCAGGTTCACATTTTTTTATATGTATATATATATCGTGTCCTTCTCCCTCTCCGCCATTTTCGTTTACCTTTATGCGCGATTTACACCTCAGCAGTGTCACTATTTACGAAAGAAAAATTTACTGAAAACAATCTTTTTTAAAGAAATTAGGGCGCGTGTGCTGAGCGTTGCGCCCGGCTTCTTGGCGAGCGGCTCGGAGCAGGTGTAGATTGTAAGACTGCCCGGGTGGAGAGGAGGAGGGCATTGATTATCGGCATCCTCGATACCGTAAACAATGGCGACCGCAGTGGCCGGCGAAAACAGCAGCGGCAGCAGAAACAAGGGACCTCGCTTATCGGCCGCCGTCGGCAAAGCAACCACAGTCGGCACGCGCTATGTGCGGAGCTGCGCGGGACCGGCCGCCGGCCATGCGGAGTCGTTGTTTCTAGCCGTCAACATGGAACTGAGCGAACGCACCGAGAGCTGCCGGCTCGTGGTGCCGGACGAGACGAGCCCGCTGCTCGCGTTCCCGGCGGTGTGCCGGCCGCGACGCTGCTCGTCCCTGGGAAGCCGCGACGACGCAGCCGAGGCGGACGCCGAAGTCGTCGACGAGGAGAAGCCGCCGGTGCCGCCCAGACAGTTGTGGCTCAACCGCGTCAAGACCGGCGTGCTCAGTCTCGTCGTCGTGTTCGCGGTGGTGAGTCTTACGGTCTTGTGTGCACGCATGCGTGCATGCAGGCACAACCTCGCTTCGAGAATGAGGAAGAGGGGGCGGGGCTCTGTCTGACACGCTTATGAAACACGTGTGCAACTAAACTAATCAGTCGCGGGTTTTGCTGGTTCGACCACGCCCGCAGGGTTGCGTTTAAGCGAAGATGAAATTGATGAGTGCTTTTGTGAAATCGTTGATCGACACACAAAATGAAGAAATGCTGTTGACAGAGTGGGCGCTATCCTGTCAACAACGTTTCTTCCTGTTTTGTGCGTTGCGTCACTCGGCGACTTCACAATGATGCGTCAACTGGTCCAGCAGCGGACGCTTCTGGATTTCAAGAACGCTTGGTTGCTTAACTGCGTGTTTATTCTAGGTGGTCGAAATCTACTGGTTCTCTTGCTCCGCGGTGTGCTTATTGATAATAGATCGTGGTTTTGACGCCTTGAAATCTTAGGATTACATCTTCAGTGCAACCAGGCCAGGACCACACAGGCGGCTGCAAAACGTCCTGAGAACCGTTGAACATAACAGTAATTTGCTGAACGTTGGGCTGAGTTTCGTTTTCTTGAGCTAAAGAAACAGTGTTGCCTCGCTAAGAAAAAAAAAGAAAAGCAGGACAGAAGTTGTCTTGCGTGTCTTGTGCATCAAGTGACGACTTCATTTTTATGCACTGTACATGCAGATGAATAATTTAATTTAACTAGTGCTCTTAGCGTAATTGTATGTATTGTCTCGACTATAGAAGCTTTCGCAGACGCTGACCGAAGGCATGCATGGTCCACTTTCTCGGACGCATGGCACAAAACGTCGCGCAGCCATAACGCGCTCCGAATTGACGCTTGAACTCATGGATACCGGCGTGTCTTACGTCATCACTCATCGGATACTATAAGTGATCACCGGGGTCGCGATGTGTTTAAAGGCTGTCTCTTTTCTCGCATGCCACACAGCAACGCTTCGGTGGGTCAAGGGCGAAATGGCATCGGCAACCGTGTGCTTTGGTTGTCGTATTTAATTTAGTAACTGCTGAGTGACTTCGCCGTTTCACCGAATCCACCGTTCAAAAGTGCGTTCTTATTGCTTCACGCGTCGTGACAACTACGCGACGTTTGTGTTCCGAGTTTCACGGTTCGCAGCCCCGATGGAGTCAGGTATTATTGAACCGTTGGTCCTTCCGCCCACTACTTGAATCGCTCGAGCAGAAATATGGCTAACGATGATCCCAATCATTTCCGAGATAGAAGTCAAGGCAGCATCCATCATTCAATGGAACGCCAGAGGACTAACACCACGTCTTTCGGACTTTCGTCAGTTAATGCGCGTCAACATGTTCCCAATCATCAGCATTTGTGAGCCCAACGCGTGTGCGTGCTCTACTCTTGTTCCCTCTCTCCATCTTTCAAACTCCCTCATTCCTATCCCCAGTTTTGGGGTAGCATATACCAGTCGTTCTAGACAGGTTAACATCCGTGCCTTTCCTTTCCCTCCTGTTCTTCTCTGAACCGCTGGTAGTCGAATTTATTGCAGAGTGGCGTCTTGTATACTACCGTGTGCTACTTCAGAACGTTGAACGTGCGAGTCGATCGTTGAATTGTTTTTTCTTGCATGCACTGAAAACGCAAGCGCTCGTCATGCATAGGAACCAAACGGCGCAATAGAAGCGCAAGGATTCGGATGCTGTTTCATTCATGATGTCTATGCACTGTTGGTGTACAAGCTATGGCCCAGCCCGCCTTTTTTCACCGACCGAGTGCTTTGCCCCTTAAAAAAAAAATAGTCGTGTTCCTAAACAGCGCACCGAAAGTAACGACCAGTTCCCGGAGGTCGCGGGTTCGTTCCCGGCCACGACAGTCGCATTTAGATGAAGGCAAAATGGTGGATGTCTGTGTACTGGGTGATGTCAGTGCACGTCAAGCAACACCACGTGGCCAAAATTAATTAGCGAAGTGCTCCGCTACGTGGAGCTTTGTAATCATAGCATTATTTTGTGACGTTAAACGCCCCGATAATATTACAAGAGCAACGTTTGGGGACCCCGACTTCGATCTTTGCACGTCATCAGTACTAATCTTTGCCAGGCATATATGTCCAGTCGAGATAACCTCGCTTTTTTTTTCCTTGTCATTGGCATCGACCCACTTGTAGAAGCTCCTATATATAGCAACAGTGATGAACAATATTTAATTGCGAACGTTTGTTCGCTTAAAACTCGTGGCTATTAAAACCACGAAAATTGTTGGGGGTTTCAAGACCCGAAACAGCGATATTGTGACGGGGGACGCCGTGTATTGGCGGAAGGCTCCGGAAACTTTGACCACCTGATGTTCTTTAACGTGCATCTAACTCTGTGATCGCCCCGCCGCGGTGGTCTAGTGGCTAAGGTGTTCGGCTGCTGACCCGCAGGTCGCGGGTTCAAATCCCGGCTGCGGCGGCTGCATTTCTGATGGAGGCGGAAATGTCGAGGCCCGTGTGCTCAGATTTGGGTGCACGTTAAAGAACCCCAGGTGGTCAAAATTTCCGGAGCCCTCCACTACGGCGTCTCTCATAATCATATAGTGGTTTTGGGACGTTAAACCCCACAAATCAATCAACTCTGTGATCATGTGAAGACGGTGCGCACAGAGGGAAGCAATAGACACACACGCACACGTACACGCACAGACACGCACATAAAGGACGCAAACACAATGTGTGTGTCTTATGTGTGTATGTTTGTGTTTCCTTCTGTGCGCTGTTTCATCAAAGGATCATGGCTAACCAACTAGCCCATGAGTATATTATGAGCACCTAAATCAAGCCCCGCCGCGGTGGTCTAGTGGCTAAGGTACTCGGCTGCTGATCCGCAGGTCGCGGGATCAAATCCCGGCTGCTGCGGCTGAATTTTTGATGGAGGCGGGATTGTAGGCCCGTGTGCTCACATTTGGGTGCACGTTAAAGAACCCCAGCTGGTCGAAATTTCCGGAGCCCTCCACTACGGCGTCTCTCATAATCATATGGTGGTTTTGGGACGTTAAACCCCACATATCAATCAATCAAGCTCCTAAATGCAAAGTGCAAGGGCCCCTAGCATTTCATCTTCATCTAGAGGCGGCAAGGACTCCGTGCCGTGACCTTCAAGTCTCGTCGCTGCATTTTACGTGCACCCATGCATAGTCTGGTAATGGTCAGTTAGGGACCATCTCTATCGTCAGGTGATTATAAGGGTGGGGCGTACCTCGTACATTATAGATTGGTCGATTGATTGATTTTTCTTCCGAATATAGCAGCATTGAAAAATTATATCAAAATATCAACGCACCTTTCAACCATCATATTGATCCAACACCTCGCAGGTTTGCGCGGATTTTGACTTGCGCTGTTCACTACGATTTAAAAAAAAATAGAGAGGATAAAACGTGACAAGGCATGTCAACTGGCGTAGCCAAGGAGGGGGGAGGGATGGGTGGGTGAATTAATACTGCTGTACTTTTTTTTTCAATTTCGCACAGTTATATGGAATGGAAGGAAAATAAGTTTATTTTGGTCCTGCGGAACGTGACTGAATCACGCACCCGGCACAGTCCTACGTCCGGCAAGCAGAGCCTGCCAGCCACATTGTTGGCCCGTTGGACAGCCGTGAGCTGATCAGTAAGAGCGGGCCCGGGCTGCGTAGAAGCATGTCCCACTCCTCCAGGGTGAAGCTTGAGTCCATGTCTTGGCACGTGCTGAGTGTATGCTCTAATGTGGCTGTCTCAACACATGACGAGCAAAGATACACACACACACACACGCATAAACATGCACAAAGCATAGCCAAACCCCTTCACCAGAAAAATTTCTGGCTACGCTCGTGCTCTGCAACTAAAGACGGCAACGTCTCGTCTTCGGGATACCCCACTGACCCAGATCACTGTGTGACATGCCTCACTGTGCCTGCGAAAAACGCATGATGTATCTTTCTGTCTTAGCAGCAC
This sequence comes from Rhipicephalus microplus, assembly GCF_043290135.1. Classification (NCBI taxonomy): domain Eukaryota; kingdom Metazoa; phylum Arthropoda; class Arachnida; order Ixodida; family Ixodidae; genus Rhipicephalus; species Rhipicephalus microplus. The sequence continues at coordinate 259,702,220 of NC_134701.1, forward strand.
TTGTCGTCGTTATCGTTTGCGGCTGCTATCTTCCAAAGTGCCTTGAAGGGGCAAACAAAAATGAAAAGCGTTGTCACGCCGTCTTTTCGTCTCTGCTCCATTCACTAAATGATTAATCGCGCGATACTGCGAGGTGATGATTGCTGTATACATACTGCATGATGTCGTTCTGTAAGTGTGCATCGTCTCAGCGGCGGTGGTTTACGCAGCTGCAGACAATTACCACTCAACGCTTTACGCGGGACAGTTTCTTTCAGGTCAGCTGCACTAATCGCATTCTCTCGCTGCACTCGCACTTAGCGCAGCTGAAAGGTTCCTATATGTAAACGCTCCTGCTCGGCTTCTAACGATGCTAAACCTTTTCGATAATTGGAAATAGGCAGTTAGTGCCTGTCGGGCTACCAGCCCGACAGGCACTAACGCTCGGTGCCATCGAAGGAACTTTGTGATCGTATAATGCAACCGGGCCATGGTCTCGCATTCAGGTATAGGACGCATATACTAGGAGTTTCTGAATGAACCAGTCGGGTTGTGTTTTCAGCACTCGGTTTGGACCGTATTAGTGTAAGGCTCGCCGCCAGGACGTAGTGCTCAAGAGCTGCAGTTGAATGTGTCCGGTTTGAGGTAATGTTAGGTGACTTTCATTAAAAAAAAGACGCCAGGCCTGTGCGGTATATATAGGCGCAGCACAGTCACAGCGAAAGCTAGAAGAGCGGCCTTTCAGAGTCTTTTCAAAACCCTCATTGGGTAAGTAATGCAAGCACACTTACCCAATGGTACCCAATGGTACCCACTAGGGCATTGATAATAAACTTTTGGATAGTAGGCCAGCATTCGCTATGCTATTTTCGTCATTTTTCTGAGAAGCGTGGTATCCGCTAAACACTTGCAAGAAATTTTGTGCCAATTGCCCATGCAGTAGCTGACGACGATGAGGAATTCTGGCTGTAGTGGGTATGCGCCACAGTTAATAGGGAAGCAAGAACAAGCTTTTGTTACAGTGTGTAGAAATATACTGGCTAGTGTGCTGAGCGCGCGCATTCCGTACGAGAGAGGGTGGCCGCGCATGTGATGACTGCACTCAGATGCCACAAGCGGCGCTGCGTGTCGAGAGGGCGCCGAGGGGGGTTCAGCTACTTGTACATGAAGGATGTCGATACAAAATGGTGGAAGCGAACCAGGAAATTGACTGGTAAATACTTAGAAAACAGCAGGTGGCCAAACCAAAAAGAAATATCGGTTAAGAAGAAAGTGAGGGAAACGGAGACTGACATGTGGAGAATGGGCATGATTAAGAAGTCCGCACTAGAGATGTATCGAACTTTTAAGCAGGAAATTGCCAAGGAAAGGATCTATGATAATACTCGGGGTAGTTCTCTACTGTTTGAGGCAAGGACGGGAGTACTGCGAACCAAGACATATCGGGCCAAATACGAAGGGGTAGACACAGTATGCAGTGTGTGTGGAGAAGAAACTGCCGAACACTTGATAATGTTCTGTAAAGGGCTTCACCCTATAGTTCAGGATGATGGCGCAGAGTTTTTCAAAGCACTGGGGTTTAGGGACCGGGAGGGCAAAATAGACTTTAAGCGGGTAGACTTAACTAGAAGGAGGTTATCTGATTGGTGGCTAAAGTCAAGGCACGAGTGAAAATTAAGCCCTTCACTGCAAAGTACCCGTCCAACTTTACTATGTAAAGAAAAAAAGATAAATCTAGTGGTTAGTTCACTAGGTATTATGGCTAGGTGGCGTTAGCCGCCGCCCTATCTAAAGGGTACAGCCACATCCATTCATCCATCCATCCATCCATCCATGAACGCGTTAAATTCCTCTCGTCCTGTTGCTGCCGGGGCCTCGCCACGTTTAAAATCAATGTGTGACAGCTGCCATCTGATTTGCTGAGAAGTTCGACGGCGTCATATGTACACTGCAACGCCCTGAGATACTAAAAGCTAAGCGGCAATGCAAAGAAAGGGCGTGTATTGTGCCGCTGTGTCAAAAAAAGTTTTCGGTCGAACAAGGAAAAGATGTCTTGTTCCACGCACTAACGAATCCAGCATGGTTTCCTGAATGAAAAAGTAGGATCAAGAGGGCAGACAGAAGGCTCAATCCGAAGGCTGTCGTGTGACAAAAGCATTCTGAGAGTGACTCCACCGAACTATCTTTTCGGATTAGGGTGAACGGTGTCGGGAATGAAATCGCTGTTTAGGCAAAATTTCAAATATTAATATTTATCTAAAAAATCGAAAATACCCTTTCGAATTTCATTCACACAGTTTTTCTCCCATGTCAACGTCGGACTCCCTTCCCAACAATGTTTTGAGTATCATGTGCGGCGAGTGTCAGATTATTCACTGGCATCATATCATTCTTCGTCTTCACTCGAATCCTAATGGAATTCAGGCTAAGAGCTAAAGGTCTTAGGAACTTCTGTGATAATTCTTGCTCTCAAGAACAAAGCGCACTTTAAAACATAACTCTGGTGGTTATACTTTCAATGGTTTTTAAAATTAATTTCTTTGCGTACTGCAATAACGTTGAGCATCTATCTATCTATCTATCTATCTATCTATCTATCTATCTATCTATCTATCTATCTATCTATCTATCTATCTATCTATCTATCTATCTATCTATCTATCTATCTATCTATCTATCTATCTATCTATCTATCTATCTATCTATCTATCTATTTATCTATCTATCTATCTATCTATCTATCTATCTATCTATCTATCTATCTATCTATCTATCTATCTATCTATCTATCTATCTATCTATCTGTCTGTCTGTCTGTGTGTCTGTCCATCCGTCTGTCTGTCTGTCCATCCGTCTGTCCGTCCGTCTGTCTGTCCATGCGTCCGTTCATCCGTCTGTCTGTCCATCTATCCGTCCGTCCGTCCGTCTGTCTGTCCGTCCCTCCGTCTATCTATCTATCTATCTATCTATCTATCTATCTATCTATCTATCTATCTATCTATCTATCTATCTATCTATCTATCTATCTATCTATCTACCGAATCGCCTACGTCTGGGTGCCCTCATGATCACCCCCTTAACTTAGGGTCTTCGAAGTACTTTGCAAGAAGAGCCATATGTCCGTGAAATGACAATGCTCGTTCCATTGTTGACTATCCAATTTCTTGCATATATTTAGCGCCACTACATAATGTTTCATTTAATAAAAAATTACAACAGAGCCACCTTGCATAGCATTGATTCCCAAGTTACGTAGGATCTGCGTCTTTTTTTTTTTTTTTTTGCGGGCAGTAGCGGATCGCGAAATGTATGCCACAAATGATCTTTATTTGGTATTGCAAAGCGCCAGTACTGTGAAAGCAATCGAGTAGTTCATATACAATAAAGCATTATGTAAAAAAACACTGAGAAAATGCCGAAAAATAATAGTTGGCCTCGCGCGGCTCGGCCTCCTGCAGGCTTCGAGCGCTTGCGGAACGCAAGGATTGAACGCAAATGCACCCACTCGGACAGCAGCGCACCATGCGGGTGCTGCCGGCAGTCATCAGCTGCGGGGCTATCTCCTAGCCAGCACACTAGGCAGTATATTTCTAGACACTGTACTTTTGTAATAAGTTGGAGCATTGGACGGCCCACTTGTTACGCTAATCGCAGTGTGCGACGGCTGGTTGTTCTTTCTCTGCATTAAAACGCTTTATAAGTCGTATTAACGGGATTGCTTTCCCGACATTAAGCCTGCCTAAGGCAAGTTTGACAAAATCGCAAGCGCCGGTGTAGCTCAGTGATAGAATACTGGGCTGGCACCCAGCGGACTTGGGTTCGAGCCCCACTGCGCCGTTAGTGCTAGGTCATGCCTGCCTAAGGCAAGGGGGGGAGATGATTTAGACGTCAACCAAAAGTTTCATATCCAACTAGACGGACTTCGAATGTTTACTTTCTGCCTAAGGCAAGTTTGACAAGTTACAAGCACTGGTGTAACTCAGTGGTAGAATATTGGGCTGGCACCCAGCGGACACGGGTTCAAGCCCCACTGTGTCATTGGTGCAACCCTCACGCGTTGGGAGCAGACGCTATAACCACATCGACACCACTGGAATGGATACACAGGGACAATGGAAAGAAGCGCCTGCATCGTCCATCAGATAGCTAAGTTAGATCTCCTGAGCACACTGCAATACTATGCCAGTTTGTGAACGTATAAGAAAACTTATCACTGCTTCTACTTTGATATATAGGCTCCAAAAACTTGGAGGACGCTTGAGCTATGCGTTCGAAAATTTAACGCTGCAGCGTCCTAGTTCGTATCAACCTTGCCTGACCTCACACCTCAACCTTGCCACGACAAGGGAAACACCAAGCGATTTTTGCGAAATACCCGCGCCAAAGAGAAAATACCCTACTTTACCCTACACATCTTTCTATTACCTTACGTTTCACCCTGCACTTAAGAATAGCGCCATGTAACTATCCCCCGCGTATTCTAGAACGTCTCTTCACTCAACGCTTCACCTTCACTTGAGAAAGCCGATGAAAGCGCCGTCTCTAGGCACTGTAAGTCACTGCATATGAGCGATAATCCGCTGCGGTGCTTGAATAGCGCAGCGTCATTTCCAGCCGAGCGGTGGCGCAGTGCTCAACTCTGTCAAGTGAAGGGTTAAAGTCGAGTCGTGGAGCAGGCAGGCAGGCAAAGAACTTTATTAATATCCGGAGGCGGTGCTCGATCCCCCTTAGGGGGCGACACCGGTGGGCCACTCCCACGACGGGACGATAATGTTAAACTCCACGGCTATGTCGTGGACCCTCTGAATGGCCCTAAGCTGGTCTCCTTTGTCGTGGCTTGTGAGGAGACAGGTCCAGTCCGCCTCCGTAGAGGGAGACTCGCTGCTCTCGCACCAACGCAGGGCATTGCCACAGCATGTGTTGGAGGGTACATTTGGGATGACCACAGCACGGGCATCTCGGATCTATGCCATCTATGTATTTAGAGCAAGTTATAGGCGATGCATACGCCTCCGTCTGTAAGAGTCGTAGAGTTATGGACTGAGGTCTTGTCAAGTGTGGGTGTGGGAGTGGGTATTTCCGGCGCTCCAACTGGTAGTGTTTGCAAATTTCATTAAAATTTAGCAACGGGTCCCTGAAGAAACAAGTGACGTCCTCAGCCTTCGAGTGATTCTCCCCGGCGTGGAATGTCGAGGAGTGTTTGTGAATATGGCGGTATATGCATGGGCAGTGTGGTGCACACGCCGTATAGACTGCACTGTACGGCGTACGCTGATGCTGGAGTCGGTAGCGACTTTAGTGGTCTGAAAATTATTCTCGAAAAGATAGCAGATGGGAGGAAAACTGTTCCGGTATTTGTGTGAAAAGAGCGTTGACTAAATGTTGACAGAAGGATAGGATCGAGACCCATTTGCAAGTGCACGTCTTGCAGTGTAAGCGACATGGTAACAAGGAGCGTTTAAGCAATACGTCATAAATGCGGAAGAAGAAAAAAAAACTGAATAGCAGGGGTGGAAAGAAAACCGTCTCTCGTCTCTGTTTACTGATAACTACAGTTAGGGTAAAGAGGAAGTAAGCAAGAATACATTTTACGATAATTCAATCGGGGTAGCGCTTTGCTGTTTGTAGGGAGGTCGGGTTGACTTAGAACGCGTAGTAGGCGTAAGGTTAAGGAGATACTAATCACTTCTTCACTGCATGTGCGCGGGAAAGGAGGAAAAAACAGATCATGATTTAACTGAATGTGGAAATACACACTCGTGTGTATCCTAGGGCGCTTACGTATACATGGACCCTTGTGTTCTAGGGACAGCACAGGAAAGATCAGTTGGTCGACGATAAAGTATTAAAAGACGGCTGCATAATTTTTGGACACTTCGTTTTGAATGAAGACATGACGGGTCGCAGCGCAGTCCAGATGTTCGGGCTCGAAGAGCGGACGCAGCACAGCAGCGCCGACAAGCGGAATACGGCCTCGCGAACCTGCGGCAAAACAGCAGCGCCGGCAAGCCGACACGCAGCAGATGGCTCGCGAAGCTGCAGCTTTGTTTCTTTGTTTGTAGCCTGGAATACATGGCACGTACCCAATCTTGGTGATTCGCTCGCTAGATTTCGTGCCGACCGGTTGTGCCCCCTCGATCTCCGACTACAGTGCAGCTCTAGCCGACTGGCTCGCCCTACGCCATCTCCTGACGCCGACAAGAGCTCTCGCTGAGTGGTGCCCCGTGTTCGGACTCCTGCGACTTGTCCATATTTCCTATCTTCTCTTTACTTCCGTATGTCGGTTCTCTCTGTCCCTGCCCCCCTCTCTCTCCCTATACGTTTTAATCCTCCCGGTCCTTATAATTCCTCCTTACCCCTATCCCTCTTGAGCTACAGTTGAGGTGTCGCACTATTATGCAGACAGTTACGGGGCTCACTTTTTTCTTTTTTCTCTCTTTTAAGAATCACTTCCCCAAGAAAACGTATAGTATCCTATGGACGGTACTTGAACTATTGCTTACAAAAAAAAACGATGTTCATGAAAGAAGACATAAAAAAATCCAGAGAGTGAACAATTAAAAACAAATGAGCAAGAAAATAATCACTATTATAATACCAATATCCTGATTTTTGGAGCCAACCAGACAGCTGAGTTTGTCAAACCCGATTAATTTGGGATGTATATCTCATGTTTATTCACATTTTAGAAATTACTTTCAGACCATTTTTTTCGAGTATTCGTTAACTTTTGCATAATACGATGAAATTTGTTTAGTGTATTGAATGAAATTACACACCGCGTTGAATACATCTTTGTGGCAACATTCCAAAACGGAGGCACCGAAATTGAGGAGTTTTTATGGTAAACCTTAAACCTAGATTCGCAAACGAAATAGCTATAGTAGTCTTTTCCTAATTACTGCGCGCAGTTTAGACATGATATAAAGTAATGCTCAATAGTTTCCGATTCTTCGCAGAACGGACAAAGGGGAGAAAGCGTCAGACCAGCTCTGCGTAAATATAAGTTTATTTGGGGGACGCGGCACCAGAATCTGGAAATAATAACTCCAAGTTTTTCCGACTCACTTCACTGAGGTTTTCGTGGAAATTTGAGCTGCTTCAGCAACACAGGAACGTCGTCTTCTCAAGTTTCAGGTTGGATCCTGAATGAGAACCCTTAACTTTACATTTCACCGATCATAAGGCTGTCATAATAGAAGGAAAACGCCGGCCACATCTCAAAATTATATCGGCATTGTGATTAATAAACAATTTACTATATACTATACACATGCGTTGTTACGTCCACAGCAGGTGGGAGCTTCTACGGGATGCACTCTCAACATGAAAGGACGGTGCTGAAAGTCTACCTGGAGCGGCCGTGTTCTCTTACACTAGTGTTTTGTGGAGTTACGTGAGAGAGGATCTAAATGAGTTGACTGCCAGCCTCATTTCGTATATCAATGCCGTTACTACGCACGAGTTTTGTCGTGGGCATTTACTGTGGCCGCACCGCAGGAAACTTGGTTACTTAGCAAACGCATGTTAACTACAATTAGAATTTCTCCCGAAAATGTCAGCCTTAATTGCTTCGTAAAACATTCGAATACGTTGCTATCGCAATCATTGCTTCGCCTTTTTGACGGAACTGTGACTTTTTATATTAACTAATTAGTTAATGTATTTGGGTGTGAGTAGGGTATGCTAGAGCAATCGAATGCGTGCTCCCGTCGTCATTATTACATGGACACTATAATAGAAGCTAAAAGCATGCAGAAATCTGAATTCTTTTTGCAGCTTCCGTTGACTACAAGTTAAGACGTGGCGAAACTATCCGTAAACACACAAACGAAGTTTGCTAAGGCACATTGCGTCAGGTCACCGTCTGAAGTGTCGTCCCTGGCTGATAGATAGGTACACAGAGGGACTGGTTCATATGGAAATTCAGTTACACCTTCACAACGACGTGCTTGCTCCTTCTCTTCGCTTGGCTTTGGTACAAGTATGTCCGCACAGACATGAACGCTCCAATCTGGTTAAGGAGGGAAAATGTAAAACGAGTAACCAAAGTGAGACGTCCGCATAAATCAGAGAACGGTGGTGTTCTTACCGAGTCTCACACAAAGGTCTGCAGATATCAAGTACTCGGTACACTCCTGGGCTGATCAAATTTTTGGTAAGCTTCGAATAACCAACCTGTTTGTGCAGCTCAGCAGCTTTCACCTGTCGTGTGGTGACGTATGGACATCTCTCGACTGAACATACCTAAAGACACGAATGCAGACGCACGCACTTCTGATGCCAGGCACGTAAGAGGTAAAGAAATCAGAATTCAATTTCGGGGATATGAGCGCGCCTCTGAACCTCTCTTTTGCTTTCCCGGTCATGGCTGCTGATCTGTCCGCGAAGGCCAGCGCATAGATAGATGTCCCGCGCCCTACCTTTTCAATACCACGCGGCAGGTGCAAAAGCAGGGCAATCTGATACATCTAGTGACTTCTGCGCGTCTATAGTCTTAAAGGCCACGTTATCTAAATGCCTCAGAGACGCATTGCGCTTGCTAGGCTCCTTTTGGCGGGGTGCATTCCTTGCACGTTATGGCAGTGAGCGTTTGCTGTGTATACAGCGAGAACTGTTCCTGTTTGCGTGTGCATACACCGCGCATTCTAATTGACACCTGCTTACTAAAACTATAAAATTTAATGAGTGAATGACTGTTGTGGCTCGTATATACGACCTGCGAGAGTTCTAGCTGTTCTCTGCATTATCGCTTTGAGCCTTCGGTGTTGAACAGTGACACTTATTATGACATCAATTGATCCCAGCGGAGATTGCTACAAAATGTATCTAACAACTAAATCAAGTATGTATACCATGAAAAGGTGTTGCATACGTGTTGTGCTTCTAAGTTTTTCTCTTCTTTTAGGCACTTCATAAGTGTGAAGTTTGGCTGACGAAATGTACTCTCTGCCTAGGTGGTGATGAGCTTCATTCCGGAGCTGAACGAGACGTGGATGAGCGTGGCGATCACCGGGAACGAGTCATACTGTATCCTTACCGAAGCTGTGCTATTTAGAAAAGTATCGCGGTCTTCAAAGTGCGGGTTTATTTCTCAACTGATAGTTAGGCAAGATAAAAGCATGTATTGGCTGCTTCAATAGATTTCATTACGGCAAACCTTGTCAGCTTCGTGTTCTTTCGCCCAGATGAAAATATTCAGCGATACGCTCGGCATTGCAAACAACCATGTGTCAGTGAGAGGATTAAAAATTTCTTTTCTGCGTGTACGTTCGGGTTCAGACTGACCATAATGATCACAAGAACATTGCTATTGTTTTTTTCAAGCTGATGGTAACTAACTTGTGCAGCTCGATTGCACTCTCAAGTTTTATTTGCCCTTTTTTTTTGTCAATCCTGCAATATGTGATTTTAATTATAGGATAAGCCTAAACTTGAATTTTTAACTACTTCATTGGCTGAATTTCTATTTTGTTGATTTGTTAATGTACAGATTAAAAAAAGTGGTGCCTCGTATCTTAAAATTTTTTAAATAGTTATTTGAGCTCGTAGTTGCTTCTGCGCGTGTTGTAAAAGCTCTTTTCTTAACATTGTTTCTGCGCTGTAATGGCGGAGACATTCAAATACACACTTTGACTTCTAAGAAGTCGTCAGATATCTGAATAAACAAAGACAAGAAACTAGTGAACACTGGTGTTTATATGTCACGTGTAACGCCTCTGTTTTGCACGTTTTCAGAAGCAGTGCGTGCTGGAATCAGATTTTACCGGATCATTCGTCCGGAAGTTTGGCTCCAGTGTACCTGTCCACGCTGCTGCCCTTATTAGACATTTGCCTCCTAAATTGGCCTCGTTGGTGCTTCATAATACTTCTTTGCGCAACGGACATGTTTCTTCCTAATGAAGAGCCCTGCTCCTGATCTGTTCTTCCCTGTCCTTCTCTCTGTCTCCGTTTTTGCGACTTGCGTGTCGTCTTCATTATCTGTAATCCTCGCTTCCCTTGAGCTGTAATTGGGAGCACTGGTGGGCGCGACTTGGGCTCACTTAGACGAGAGCTTCATGGCGTACCGGCTACATTCAGGTGTGTCCGAGGGGAGGATTGCTTCAGTTTCAAAGTATCGCAGCCGGGAGAGAAAACAACAAAAAGATAAGGCTTTATTCACAGCGGAGGCAGGATCGGCGCGAGCTAGTACATTCTTATATGATGAATGAGTTCTTAATAATCTTTTCTAGCCGCGCCGCAGTGGTCTAGTGGCTAAGGTACTCGACTTCTGACCCGCAGGTCGCGGGATCGAATCCCGGCTGCGGCGGCTGCATTTCCGATGGAGACAGAAATGTTGTAGGCCCATGTGCTCAGATGTGGGTGCACGTTAAAGAACCCCAGGTGGTCAAAATTTCCAGAGCCCTCCACTACGGCGTCTCTCATAATCATATCGAGGTTTTTGGGATGTTAAACTCCACAAGACAATCAAATCAATCATCAATACTCTTTTCTTGGGAAGTGGTGGAATCGTTGCCAGGGATAACACCGATACCGGTGAGACTTGGTACACTGGGGGACAAACTCTTCACTCGTGTTCTACGTATGGGGCATTAGAGCGTTAAAAAAAGAAATCATGCGTCACACTTCGCCCCACCCTTCGTCATTCGATGAATACGGGAGGGTAATACCATATTTCTTTGGGAATTATTATTCCTTAAAAAGAAACAAATACTAACCTGCTTAGCCCAGTTGGTAAACTGACAGATCAATGGCAGAAAGGTGTTGGTCCCGAGTTGTGTCTCCGGACCGGGATAAATGTTTCGTCGTCTTTGAAGCGTTATTTATGAGAAATCTATACGGAGTTTCTTGGAGACTTGTGCTACACACTGCTGGTTGTCAATTTTTCGTTTCATAAACTACTAGCTGAAATTAAGTATCCGCCAAAGCGGACAGAGATAGTTCCTTCTGTCTGTTTTGTAATAGTGGCAGAGTCCATTGATTGTGAAGAGAAAGGGGAAAGAAACAAGGCCCCGTACAACGCGAAATCTCAATGAAACGTTTTATTCAAACAAGCTTTGGTAGAGTTATGTTCAATCTAACCAAACGCCCGCCTTTGGGCGAGGCATTCATATCATTTTAAGTGCAGAACACTTCACACACCCGTGCTGTTGTCGCTTGGTGCAACGCAGATAAAACCACGTATACGGAATAGCCATCTGCATAGTCTTCTTTATTTTCTTCTTTATTTCATGCTTTGAGTGCCTGATGATGATGATGACGATGACGACGACGACGACGACGAAGATGATGATGATGATGATGATGATGATGATGATGATGATGATGATGATGATGATGATGATGATGATGTCGTTTGATGGAACGCATCCAAAACAATGCATAAAGGTTGAGAAAAAAGTGAGAAAGAGAGAAATAAAAGGGGGGAAACAGGAAGAAAATAGAAATATATAGAAACAGAGAAAAAACGGGAAAAGATAAACAGTAGGGGAAAACAGAAAAGAATCAAAGATGGGTGCCCAGCCCTGCGCGTCCTTCAGGCCCGGCTTAGAAGCTGCCTTATTCGCTTTTTGTTAATTTCACGCTTAGCATCTATTAGTAGACGTGTCCGTTTTGTCCTATAGCTCCTCGCTCACGATACGTTCAATTTAGGGAAGCAAACAACTTAGGTGCGTGAGAGCGCCCCTTAGTTCCAATGGTCGTTGTATACATAGCTAGCATTGGCTGTCATTGTCTTTTTTTGCGTTCTGCAACTATAGTTGTTGAGTAAACAAGTGCTCGCTGCCGAAAAACAAGTTGTTCTCGTCAATCACGCGGTGCGCAGATCACCGGCACCCCTGTTTACACAGCTCTGAAAAAGCGAGCCGACTGGCGGCTGATTAGCGGCATACGTCTTCATTTAAGGCAAGCTGTACATGAGGATCGCATCATGTCAGCTCATATGTTTTTGATACGAAGTACAGAAACAATGACTGATAACCGTATATGCTTCGGTGCGCCGATATAGCATGCTTTGTTTCTCGACCGGTTTGTATATGGTCCACTTTACGTGATGTGTTTGTGGACCACCATGTTGTGCTGCTAAACGTTGTCGAAATGTGCTACACTCGTTAGGAGGGAGGGAGGGGGAAGGATGACCGCTTTCTATACTAGCGCCTCTCTGCCCTTTCCCCTTTTGGTCTAATCCTAAAGTCCTTCTTTACAAAGGATAAAAAAAATTAAGATGAAGGGATGACGCACTGCTCCGAAGTTTCTGCCCTCAATCTTTGGCTTTTCGAAAGGAAAGAGGGAAAACGGACGCTTCTTAGAATTCAACATCCGGGACTTCGGCCGCCATTATTGTAAAGAAAAAAAAAACGCCTGCGTCGCCATTACCCTGATCTTTAGACAATGACGGAGTAGTTTCGACCGAGTAAACGTATAGGAAAAACTCCCCTCCCCCCTTACCCAGGTAAATAAAAAAGGCATCCCCCCCCCCTTCCGTGTGCATGCTTATGATAAACGTATATGTACGTATGCCCCTCGCGCCTCATTACTTCGTTAATTTTAGGTCATTACTCGTGAGATACAAAACTGATGAATCATTCGTATAAAACCTTCGAGATGGTGGCCGTCGCACACTAATAAATATAAGACATTGTATGAAATGAAGAACAAAAAAAATTATATCATCGATTTCAATAACCCGTGATTCAAACGATCTAAGAGCTTGCTTTCACTCCAGGCACTCATCATTGAATTATTGTCCCCGATCGCTGCCAACGTTTTTATGCGCGTGATTTATCTGAACTCTGCGCGGCTGCGGCACCACTTTCCACGCCCTAGCCCTGTACTCGATGAACTAAATAGATAGCACATCTGTATTTAGCTTCACTGGTTAAATGTATACACAGTACGTGCACTTCATCTACGCTTATCTTCGTCGCCTCGTTCTGGTTTTCAGACGGGAAAACATCGATCTGGTCTGAATGCGTCGCGAAGCAGCGTCAGTGCTGCACCAAACCAACAGTGTGGGTTTTAGTCGACCTCTCCGCATTTATCCTTTGTTTGTGGTAAAGAAAATATTTTTGGCTCTTGATGTGCAGCCTGTGGTCAGGGTTAGATTCGCGTAAAGCATGCTTTTTTTCGCAGTGAAACGCAGGACATCATCACCTTTAATTCAGATATAGTGTGCATATTCGTACAGAAGCATATCGTGCGGGCGTGTGTGCATTTGCTTGTTTGTGGTTTAGGGGGAAGGGCTCACCCTCTTTTGGAGTCACCTCCCCCCCCCCCCCATGACTCCCCGAAGACAGTATAATGATGTGCAAAAGATTTATGTGCAGTGTTGGGACTCAGGGTCCATTATTGGTAGCTGGCCCCCGTCGTACCATCCAGCGTCCAACAGTTCAGAAAGATTGGTATGTGAGGTGTAACGTCCCAAAACCACCATATGATTATGAGAGACGCCGTAGTGGAGGGCTCCGGAAATTTCAACCACCTGGGGTTCTTTAACGTGCACCCAAATCTGGGCACACGGGCCTACAGCGTTTCCGCCTCCGTCGGAAATGCTGCCGCCGCAGCCGGGATTCAATCCCGCGACCTGCGGATCAGCAGCCGAGTACCTTAGCCACTAAATAGACCACCGTGGCGGGGCTAACAGTCCAGAGAGAAGATGCGCTCGTACGAAGGACAGAAATTTATTTGCAATGTAGGAAAGTGAGAAGTCGACAAGAAGTGAGCAAGCGAAGTGATGCGATGGAAAATACAAAACAGCTTCGGCTTTTATATCGCCGCTTTTGACAACCTTGGGCGCATTGTCCGCATCTTCAGCGAATACGGTGTCTCGTGGTCTCGGCGCTCCGCAAGAAGAGAAAGACCCCATACAATACTCGTGAAGATAGCAGTTTTCTGGCCTTGATGGTTCCAACAACAACAAGTTCTAAAGTGTCCGCGGAAATAGTAAGATGGCTGTGCTAAACATTAACGCCTCATCCACACCTTCAGCTGGCGACCGAAAAGTGAGTATACATAGGCTAGCAACGTTCACACCTGTGGGCGGCTTATACCCGTCTTCAAGCAGAATTCAAGTCTACTCACACTGCTATTGCTCCACAGGATCAATTGACGCCCCGTTTCTGGGCATTTCTTTTTCGAGTTGCGTGATTGGTTCAGAGGTTTGCCACTGTAACTCGAGTACCGCGCGTACTGAGCCAAAGCAATCCCTTTGCGACCAAAATGGACATTTGCAAGTAACTTGGTCTGCGACCATTACATAGTCGCTGGTGTGGACGATCCTTAAGAACAGTGCCATTCGTTTTGAGGTTTTTATTGCTCACTTGAAAAATTAGAACTATCATCAGCGCGCAGATTTCGGTAAGTCTTCACTATTGAAAGCCATGTTTGTGCCTTGACTCTGCGCGCGGCGCACAACCTGAGCCTGCTGTTGGAGCCGGGCCACCCCGTGGTTCGGGTTCGCGCTAAAGGCCCGTTCATCTCCGAGGAACTTGGCAACCTGTCCGGCCTCTGGACTGTCTTCACGTTGGAAGGCAGCGCAGAGCCTCCGGTCCGAGTTCCCACGGCACCACCGCCTTTGCAGCCCACGCCGGTGCAGTGGGAACACCTGTTCCCTCTTCCCAGGGACTCCGTGGCTCAGCAGCAATCCCTGTGAGTATATACAGTGTTATTAATGGTTCCAATTACTTTGGAATGCTAACTGCGCAAGCAAAGCTATAATGTGACGGATATACTGTCCCTGTCGATTCAATTGGGACAGGTATGAACGAGGGCATTTAGTTTGAATTGGATGTGCAATGCATCGCACCGATATGACGGAGAGAGAGAGAAAGAGTACAGCTTTCTTGCTGGCGCTGAAATTGCCCCACGCCACTTGGCTACTCCCACGTGGGGATCGGCCGGTCTAGCCTAACCAGCCTTTCGTGGGCGCACCAAACGGCCAGGAGTTTGGTGCTGAACGTTTGGGCTGCGCAGAAGCGCGTCCACTCGGCCTTGCTGTGTGTCGCGCTGAACGACATATGTTAACGCCATTTCTTGGCAGCTAATACAGGTACACTTGCAAAGTGCCCACCGCGCCATAAATCATAACTTATTTCTAAACTGTGGAAGCTTCCGCTAGAGGACGCTTCCATACTTTAACATAAGGTATGATTTATGGCGTGGTGAGTCTCTTATTCGTCAGTCTTTCGAGAAGTGTGGTACCCGCGACACACCTGTAAGACATCAATGTTTACTTTGTTGATGTTTTCCGATGACAGTGAGGGATTATGGACGAGCCTTTTGTAGTGGACTGAAAGCATTCAACGACCCACTCTGTATCCTATCCACATTGTGTGATGCCTCGTTATTACTTTACGTTTATGAAATGGTTCAATACACATGTTAACATGACTCCTTCCCCGACATGAAGCCTGCGCAGGGTCTGTTTGCAAACTAGTTACAAGCACCGGCGTCGTTTTGAGGTAGAATAGCCACATTAGGGTCCGGGTTCGAACCCCGTTCCATCCTGAACGTCTTTATTTATACCGTTTCATCCATACATTGCGTGATAGCGTTGACGGACACCGGCGGTGGACAACTATGGCTCGACAACTATGGCTCCAAAGATGGCTTGTTGTTGCGAGCTCGCAACAGTTTCGGTGGTAAACTTTGTGCCTGCTCTTTAAACAATGGCGGAACATGTCCAAGCGTAAAAGTGTGGGGCAAGCTTTGCGCCCGCCCCTTAAGGGAGTAGGGCATAGGGCGGAAGCAGATGTGCTCCTACCCCCTCCCCCTCCCTTTCGCACAGCTATGATTACATAATATCACCATTGATTAGCCTCTGAATAACGACCAGTTTCGAATTTCATTCTGGCTCAGTGATGCGGACGTCGGAACAATAAAATTTTCCGGGCACACATCGATTTTTTTTTCATTTCTGAAACGAAGATGAAGTATTTCATCTATGCAGCATACTTGTACTGTTCGATGTTAATGACATAAGCTTTATGTAGCCCCAGCGGTAGCTGTAAAAGCGAAGTGGTAGATATCCGCTTGCTGTGCGAGGTCAGAGCACGTTAAACAACACCAGATGGCCGAAATCGCCGGAGCCCTCCATCGCGGCGTCTCCCACATATCGTGGCTTTGGGACGTGCAACCCCAGATTCTCAATAATAATAATAATAATAATAATAATAATAATAATAATAATAATAATAATAATAATAATAATAATAATAATAATAATAATAATAATAATAATAATGTCATTTGAGACCTCTTGTGATGGTTAAACATTCATGGACGGCTTCACATTCGCCGTCGTCACTATAGTGGCGCCACGTCTGCGCAAGAGGAGTCCAGGATCTCAAGGGTGCTCCTTGGACAAAATGAGCACCCTTTGTATCCCGAGTGTCGGTTCGTTTGTGAAGCCGCAGAAATGAATTGTCACCGATCGCGATCAAAGGCGGACGCCGCAGAAAAAAGAAAAATTAGTGCGGTCGTAAATCGTCGGGGCCTTTGAAAATACCGCAGCTTGTCGCTTTGTTTCGCCGACTATAGTTAACACCGTTTTCTTTTTTTCCCCTCTGGGTTGCTTTTTGCGATGTGCCGACAAAAAAAAAGTTTTGTGTAGCTAGCGATTACGTATCTGTCGGAAGCCGTTTCTTTCTTTAGGGCTGAGCGTAGCATCTCATTCCCTTTCCGTTTCGATGCACCGGGTATTGTTTCGCAACGCCGTACAGAAAGCGATCCGTTGTTTGTCCCATGCAGCCTCGGTCGTTAAACATGATCTCCGTCTTGTGTAACTTATTCGCCAGTTCATCTCTCCTCCACTTTTCATTGCACGCTGGCGGGCTGTACCATTGCTATAGTTCTGTATAGGAGTGAGAGGACAATGCGGAGGAGGAAGAGAACAAAAAAAGTTGGTGCGGTTGGAAGGAGACACATGTGAAACGTTGGGTGTGTTCTCGTGTTGCATAAAGTTTGGAGAAAGGGCTTATCGGTATAAATTCAAGGAAGCCATCTTTTTCTCTTTCCTCTCTCTTCTTTACTTTTTCTCCGGTCGTCTCAGCGTCTTTGCAGATTGCTTACGGAGATTGAGGATGCTTGTGATTATGATCGTGAGGCGAAACTGAAAACTACCCCTGCCAAACAGGACGATTCAGTCTCCAACTTTTTTTTATATCTTTTTGTGCGTAGGAATTCAGCAGAACGTATAGAAAACTCTAGACGTGCGCGGCTTCTGTCAGGAGTAATTGCGCGGCCACCTTCGAGACGACGCTTGCATTTATCAATGGGCGACTAATTTTTCCGGCAACTTGCCACTGAATATGGACAAACATGTCTTCTTTTTAAATGCGAAGCATTTCTTAGCGAACTTCGGCGACTTTCAGCGCATCTATCTATCTATCTATCTATCTATCTATCTATCTATCTATCTATCTATCTATCTATCTATCTATCTATCTATCTATCTATCTATCTATCTATCTATCTATCTATCTATCTATCTATCTATCTATCTGTCTGTCTGTCTGTCTGTCTGTCTGTCTGTCTGTCTGTCTGTCTGTCTGTCTGTCTGTCTGTCTGTCTGTCTGTCTGTCTATCTATCTATCTATCTATCTATCTATCTATCTATCTATCTATCTATCTATCTATCTATCTATCTATTTATCTATCTATTTATCTATCTATTTATCTATCTACCTATCTATCTACCTGTCTGTCTGTCTGTCTGTCTGTCTGTCTGTCTGTCTGTCTGTCTGTCTATCTGTCTATCTATCTATCTATCTATCTATCTATCTATCTATCTATCTATCTATCTATCTATCTATCTATCTATCTATCTATCTATCTGTCTGTCTATCTATCTATCTATCTATCTATCTATCTATCTATCTATCTATCTATCTATCTATCTATCTATCTATCTATCTATCTATCTATCTATCTATCTATCTATCTATCTATCTATCTATCTATCTATCTATCTATCTATCTATCTATCTATCTATCTATCTATCTATCTATCTATCTATCTATCTGTCTGTCTGTCTGTCTGTCTGTCTGTCTGTCTGTCTGTCTATCTATCTATCTATCTATCTATCTATCTGTCTGTCTGTCTGTCTGTCTGTCTGTCTGTCTGTCTGTCTGTCTGTCTGTCTGTCTGTCTGTCTGTCTGTCTGTCTGTCTGTCTGTCTGTCTGTCTGTCTGTCTGTCTGTCTGTCTGTCTGTCTGTCTGTCTGTCTGTCTGTCTGTCTGTCTGTCTGTCTGTCTGTCTGTCTGTCTGTCTGTCTATCTATCTATCTATCTATCTATCTACCTACTCCCCGCCGCAATGGTCTAGTGGCTAAGGTACTCGGCTGCTGACCCGCAGGTCGCGGGATCAAATCCCGGCTGTGGCGGCTGCTTTTCCGATGGAGGCGGAAATGTTGTAGGCCCGTGTACTCAGATTTGGTTGCACGTTAAAGAACCCCAGGTGTTCGAAATTTCGGAGCCCTCCACTACGGCGTCTCTCATAATCATATGGTGGTTTTGGGACGTTAAACCCCACAACTCAATCAATCAAGCATTTCTTAGCGAACTTCGGCGACTTTCAGCGCATCTATCTATCTATCTATCTATCTATCTATCTATCTATCTATCTATCTATCTATCTATCTATCTATCTATCTATCTATCTATCTATCTATCTATCTATCTATCTATCTATCTATCTATCTATCTATCTATTTATCTATCTAGCCAACCACCTACGATATTTAGCTTTCCTGGCCGTTTTGATGATGGTATCGATATCGAACTTGGTATGGCATAACATGACTGTATGGAGAACATTTTTGGCAGGTCATAACATGAAAATCATGACATGTATGTCATGACTGTCATGATTTATATTTCATGGCCCTGCAGCTCTTGCGGTGGTTTCGTTCACATGATATGTTGCAAAACTGGTATGGTATGACATGATTGCATGGCGAAAACAAGCGACAGACCCTAACATGAAAATCATGACATGCGTGTCATGTAACAACATGACTACATGCCACGCTCATGATGCGCTCGCGGCTGTTTTGCTAGCGTCGCATATACCGAATTTGGTATTACGGTACGTGAATGGATGACGAAGGTATGTGACTTGTGCAAACTGATAATCATGAGATGCCGTGTCATGTAACAACATGACTACATGCCATGCTCATGATGTGCTGGCGGCTGTTCCGCTACCTTCACTTATGCCAAATTTGGTATTACGGGACGTGAATGGATGACGAAGGTATGATACTGGTGCAAACATGATAAACATGAGATGCATGTCATGTGACAACATGACTACATGCTATGCTCATGATGTGCTCGCTGCCGTTTCGCTATAGCTTCACATGTACCAAACTCGGTATTACGCGACGCGAATGGAGGGCATAAGTAAATGACACATTCAAACCCTATAATCACGACATGCGCGTCATGTAACAACTACATGCCACACTCGTGATGCTCTCGCGGCCGTTTGGCTAGCTTCACATATGCCAAATTGGGTATTACGTGACGTAAATAGATGACGAAGGTATGTGACTGGTGCAAACATGATAATCATGAGATGCGTGTCATCTGAGAACATGACTACATGCCACAGTAAAGACGCCAATACATTTCGACGTGACGCGGTGCGCGTGCTCGCCGGCGTTCATTTCGTTGCGTCACGCCGGCGTTGCCCCGCCAGGCGTGCCGGTCCTGCCATATATTCGCAGGCGCGCGCTGCGCTGCGTTGCTTTGACGCATGCGCGTTTCAGCGCGTCCGGCGTCCCTCCGTCACGTAAAGAGGGATCCACAGCGTTGTCTGGATAACGCATCGGCGCAAAATTCAGCATGTCGCATTTCACGCCGGTTGCCGTCGGGCCGCGCTGACGGACGCTGGTCGCGCCTGTGGCGTCAGACAATAGAGTGCTCGCGTTTTGCTAACGTAGTGTTGCTGTGCCCAGCGTGCGCGCGCGTCAACGCTACATTGGGGTATGTTAGGCCCTTCATGATGCGCTCGTGGCCGTTTTGCTAGCTCCACATATACCGAATTCGGTGTTACGTGACGTCAGTGGATGATGAAATATATGACTGGTGCAAACATGATAATCCTGACACGCGTGCCATGTAAGAATATGGCAACATACCTCGCTCATAGCGTGCTCGCGGCCGTTTCGCTAGCACCACATATACTGAATTTGGTATCACGTGACGTGAATAGATGACGAAGGTAAACGACACATCTAATCATGATAATCATGACATGGAAGTCATGTACGGCATCATTTACCTCCACCTCGTAACATTGTGTTGATTTTAAAGTGGCACATCAACCTTTCTCATTCGTGTTTCGCATATCGTCGATTCCCACTGTACGTGGGATCTGCCAATTTTTTTTTCTTTCCAGGTTTCGTGTTAGCCTGTCTAAAGTGTATGCACGTCTTGCGACACAGTAAGAGCTGCTAACTCTACGTCTGTTAATTTTAAAAAATCCCGAAATTCTGCCGTGTTCTGAGGTCTCGACCAGCAAGCACATGCATCGTTTATTGCATACAAATCTCGTCGATTCGTTCACATGTGACCGCGACCCGGTCAATCCGGACTCTTCTCGGAGAACGCTGCGAGCGAAGCGTTCAAAATGTGCGCTGCAAAAGAACGAGAACAGCGTTCGAGTTAAACCTAAATGAGGCGTCACTGTCCTTATCGCTATCTGAATGTCAGTGACCATAGTTTTGTCTATGTGTGAATCCAGTACCCTTCAGCCTCGTTTTAACTTGATGCCACGAGTGTTGAAGATTGGGCGAGTTGGTTCGTCGTACTTGAACTGGTATAGCGCATTACGGGGAAGAAGAAACGGCCGAGCAGACCGACACAAGAGGACAGAGCGCTATGTCCTCTTGTGTCGGTCTGCTCGGCCGTTTCTTCTTCCCCGTAATACGCTATACCAGTTCAAGTTTAACTTGATGCAATGTACGTGCAACGTCGAAAAGGACAATTGTATGCAATGTGCGTGCAGGTTCCCTTTTTGAAGTGCTCTACAGTATACTAATTCAAACAAGTGACAAGCAGTGGAAGGACATGCATTATTCTCTGCCTAAAAGCCCGCTGAGAACTCAGGCTCACTTGCCATGCAGGGATGGTGAGGCAAACGCAGGCTTTCTACTACCTTGTGGTTGCTCAAATCGATTTTTTTTCTCCTTTAAAAACTACTATTTTAAAATTTTCTGCATGTCATATAATGAACCATATTATGCAACAATGTATAAGCCACAGTATTACCTAGATTACTACATTCCGAAAACTATATAGCAGTACGAGTCAAAATGCTATTTTTTTTCAACTTTGTCACAATGTTCTGAGAATATGCTTTTTTACTTTCAAAAAAGGCTAAACATGCAACGTATTGCAATTTTTGCCACGGCAAGAAATAAAGAGAGTTCAAACAAAAAGGAATAAACTATGTTAGTCATGAAAAAGTAGCGCCATCACAATAAGAAAAAAAATCACAGTAATTGCCGGAACCAGTAATATTATATTAATTATTTAGTGCGTCAGTTTCCTTTGGGTGCCACAAGTATGAAGCACCCTACAAACAACACAAAATGTTTCTTTTTAGCATGATTCGAGATGGTGTCGCAAATTAACTAGTACACTTCGTATGAAATTATAAATTATATATATATATATATATATATATATATATATATATATATATATATATATATATATATATATATATATATATATATATATATATATATATACTGCCATTCAGAAAACATATGCGCTGGTTGTTTACAACTGTACAACTGGCACGGTATTGTGTCGGCCACATGCTAGATTTCTCATCAAGGTGTTTGCTCGTTCCGCGCACGCACGCGCACACACACACACACACACACACACACACACACACACACACACACACACACACACACACACACACACACACACACACTGTTCATGAGCTGCATGTCACTATTAAAGTGAATACGACCTGCTCCATCATGGTGCACATTAATATTTCTCATAGTTAGTAAGTGAAAGGGCATTCATGATTCTGGTCTGGAGTGTTCGTAACAAATTTTCAAGCGAACGCCGTGCAAGATTATCAAGAGCTGAAACACTGTTCTTTATGTGAATAGCTTTGCACAGTTTTTCCACCTTTTGAACTTACTCATGGCGAATACATTTTTTTTCCTAATCTGCAGAAGGTCATTGTCTCGCATGTGCCACCCGTGGAATTGAAGCACGTAGTATGAAATGTAAGATAACAACAACAAACAAAAAAGGAGGGAAATGCAGCGGACCCGGGTTCAAGCTCCACTGTGTCCTTGGTACTAGGTTTTATTCTCATTTCGTAACATAGTGGTTACGGACACCGGCGGCGGACGACTACGGCACCATGCGTGGCCCGTGTTGTGATCTCATTACAGCTTTCGCTGTAAAATAGAAATCTATGGGATACAGCTTGGGGAGTGGTGGAGAGCCGCGCTGATCAGCTCAGATCGGACAGATCAAATATGGGCCATCCAGCGAGCACGGGAGGCGGCTGAGAGACAGGGTGTCTCCACCATCCCTGGTGCGGCTTAGGCCCACGCCTCAATCCGCTGGTTAAATAAAGTTTGCTCACTCACTTAGTGTAAGCACTGTAGGCTACACAAAACTTCGAGGTAGACCTTTTTTTGTTGAAATCTTCTGAATAATTATTTCCCTATGGTTAATTCATTGACAAGTCATGAAGATACGTCTGATTTGTCAATGGCGTAATAACTGCTAATGACCGCACTAATGGTGTTCAGTCGGATATTTAGTTTAATCGATGCCTCAATTGTCGAATGGCACTTCTTCAGTGTGTGAGCAATAATTATTTTTAAAATAAAGTGTAAGGTTTGCGGAAGGGCTGTGGGTGATGATGTATTCGAATATCGAACGGTTTCAAAAATCTTCGAAAAGAAAAAGGTGTTCTCATTGATGTTCGCATCATATATTACACTTACAGTGTTAAATAGATACTAACGAGAAAAAAAGCATTATATCGATTGATAAACTGCACCCTGAGAACTTTAGTGCCACAAGCTTCATTATCATAAATCCATTATTAGCGGAGAAAATCGAGGTTCAAGTTTCAGTTTTATAGTTCGCGCCGAAAACTCCGCGCGTGACGTGAGAAATTCCGAAATGTATTTCGCGGATTTTCGCGACATTGTCTCGATGAAATTTTTTGAAACATTTTTATGCTAGCTTTGTGGTAGCCACAGATGACGATGTACTTGGATTATCTTGATTAGAAGCTACGCAGGACCGCGGCCGGACTGGAGTAGGCCAGTCGCGTACTCCAGTCCGGCCGTGGTAGGACCCAGTAGAAACCTTCGAAGTTTATGACGTCACGCTGTTTGATGCGGGAACTTCAAGGTGGCCTCCCCACTCGCATTTTCTTTTGGCGCGTTTTCTCCTGTACCAAGCGTCATCTCGTGGTATGAGTGGTATTTTTGGGATTGTGAAATTGTGGTTTACTAACACAGAAAAAATTGTTTTTCTCATCAGTGTCCCCTGAACAAATCATTTGTCTTCTTAAAAATCCTTAATCATTGTCAGCATCACCTCTATCTCTCTTTCTAGCTCTCACACATCTCCCCCACTTCTCATCACATTGTATGCAAATTGAAGCTCTCGAATTATACATCATCGTACATAGAGGCGCCGACGAAGCATATATAAAGATCCTGGAACACATCTACAGAGGATCAACTGCCACGATGGTGCTCCATGAAGAAAATGACAGAATACCAAAACAAAAAACAAGGGTGTAAGACAAAGAGATTGCACCTCCCCAATGCTGTTTGCCGCGTGCTTACAGGAGTCTTGGAGGCCTAGAATGGGAAGAGTTAGGGGTAAGAGTTGATTGAGAGTACCTTAATAACCAGCGTTTTGCCGTTGACATTGCACTGCTGAGTAACTCAGGCGACGAATCGCAATTAATGATAACAAAATATACAAGGAGATCAGAAAGGTACGTCTTAAAGTTAATCTGCAGAAAACGAGAATAATATAAAAAAAAACTCGAAAAATAACAGCGCTTCGAGATGGGTAGCAGCGCACTTGAAGTTGTTGAAGAGTATACGTCTACCCAAGACAGGTATTAACCGCGTAGCCGAACCACGACATTGAAGTAACAAGAATGATAAGAATGGGGTGAACACATTCGGCAAGCATTCTCAAATCATGACAGCTATATTGTCACTATCCCTCAAGAGGAAAGTATATACCCGCTGCATCTTACCGGCACTTACTGGAGGAACAGAAACCTGAAGACTCACAAAAAGGGTTCAGCTTAAATTGAGGACGACGCAGTGAGCGATGGAAGGAATATGGTAGGTGTAAGCTTCCTCATGGCCCCCTTCTTGCCTCTTTGACAAGAAGGGTGCAGAGTGGCTCAGGGAACAAACTGGGGTTAAGGATATCTTAGTTACAGACCGGGGTTATCTTAGAACAAACCGGGGTTGACGATATCAAGAAGTGCACGCGGGCCGGGCACGTAGCGCGTGGGCAGGATAACCGCTGGTCACTAAGGGTAACTGACTGAATTCCCAGAGAAGGCAAGTGGGTGAGGGGGAGACAGAAGGTTAGGGGGGCAGTTGAGATTAGGAAGTTTGCGGGTATAAACTGGCAGCAGGAAGTACAGGACCGAGTTGAGGGGTGGTACATGTGAGAGGCCTTTGTCCTGCAGTGGTTGTAGTCAGGCTGAAGAGGGTGATGATGATGATGATGATGATGAGTTATACATACTAGCGGCTGAGGCTGTTGTGTTATGGTAAGTACATCGACCACTTTAAAATTTATGCGGACTGGTTGGTCACGAGAGTTTCCTTCTTCTTTCATACTGAGAGCCACCACACATGATTCATTGTCGTCCCTCCTCTTCAGTGAGCAATCGTTGGTGGTTTAGTCAGAAAAGTCTGGCTCCCTTTTGCGACATCTTAGACGTGTTCCACAGTGTGGCTTCCAACTTTGGTCTCTGCTTACAATGGCCACTGTGATAATATTCATTCTATTGACCCACAGGTCGCGGGATCGAATCCCGGCTGCGACGGCTGCATTTTTGATGGAGGCAAAAATGCTGTATGCCCGTGTGCTCAGATTTGGGTACACGTTAAAGAACCCCAGGTGGTCGAAAATTCCGGAGCCCTTCATTGCGGCGTCTCTCATATTCATATGGTGGTATTGGGATGTTAAACCTCACATATCAGTCAATCATATCAATCAAGAATAATTTCTTGATTGATATGGCAATTTAACGTATTCGAAAGCTATTCAAAAGCACAATGCTACTCTTAACTGCAACTCGTAACTACTGAATTTCACAAGGAAGGCAGAAATGTACGTTAGAAAATTAGTATATGCAGAAAATTAAAGCAATGTGTGACAGTCAAGAAAAGAACGGGGCTTCGCGATAGGTAGCGAGGTACTGGAAGTTGAGACAGGTAGTAACCGCCGAGGTGAATCATCAGGCTGAAGTAGGGTAGGGTAGGGTAAAATGTGACAATAAATTTAAATTGTGAATATTTATTTTTATTTCATTCCTTACAATTAAACATCAATGCAGAAATTTTTGTTTGGGTACAAGGTATGTGCTACATAAATATTGCCGTGTTGCTACCGTTCAAAACATCATTTAAAAATTGTTTGAATGCACCTAAACCTGCTGGTTTCTTATAATGAAGTTTATTCCTCTTCCTCTTCCTCCTCCTCCAGATGTCTCATTTTGCCCCAACCTGCGGGACAAAACGAGACACTGTGTGGGTAAAACGAGGCAGTGTGACGAAAATTCACTCCTTCAGATTTCGCAGTAGAAAGACTTGAACTTTACTCTGTGGGCCCTTATGCAGTCTTAAGAAGCCCATTCTTTGGGACTCGACGCATTGAATATAGACAGAACGTGGTGTTGTGTGGCTCCGAAACTTCTTGCAGGTCAAACGCCGCCAGTATTTCTTTGTGCTAATGCTGTCTTTTGTTGAACGCTTGCGACTCACTGGATTATTCAACAATCGAAGGCTAGATATGTTCTGACGCATCTTCTGCGCCTCTTTTTGCCGTTTTCAATGCAGAATTGCTCAGGCGCTTCGTGGCATTTAACTTCGTCCACCGGGCTTTGTGAAGCAATGTATTTAAGACTGTGCGATCCCTGAAGAGGAAGCATTATAACCTGCATGTTACCTGTACTTACCTATGGATCAGAAACCTTGAGGTTTACGCAAAGGATTCAAATCAAGCAACTTCTCAAAAGACTGTCAAAGTACTTGGAAAAACTCTCAATGACTGAAACTTGTGAAGTTGAAAAACAACTTCTCGTGCATGAGCACTGAAGAAAACTTCGTTCTGCGCTGTGCATGCGTTTGCGAACCTAGTATTTTCGCGCGATTGAGATCGCTGATTAGAGAAATGCTATTTATCTCCGTTTACACAACGAAGATTGGATATTGAAACGAACTTGTGATTCGGATGCTGGTTTAGATGCTAAAGGTACGTCTGCACTCGTACTTTTGAAAAGTAGCTGTTCGAGTGGTTTGAATGTCGAATGGACTAGTCCAACGTTAGACTCGTAGTTCGAAGGTTTCGAATTTCAGCCTACGTCCCGTACATGCATAACTAAACGGGCTCTTTTTCTCGTAGGGGCGGCTACGCACTCGAGGTGCACATGGAGTCCTCGTCGGACGTCGCCAGCGTGCCACAGCTTTCGCTGAGCGTGAACGTGAGCGCATTCACGGAGCTCACGCAGCTCGGCATACTCATGGGCGGCGCAGTGCTGCTCGGCCTATACGTACTCATCGTGTTCGAGCTCGTGCACCGGACACTAGCCGCCATGCTCGCCGCCACGGCTGCCATCGCCTGTCTAGCGCTTATAGGCGACAGGCCAAGCCTCTCCAAGGTATATCATTGTGTGTGTGTGTGTGTGTGTGTGTGTGTGTGTGTGTGTGTGTGTGTGTGTGTGTGTGTGTGTGTGTGTGTGTGTGTGTGTGTGTGTTATGCGCACGTGCGCGCCAGAGTGATATAAAGAGAGAGTCAACTCCAGAAGCCTGGATGGTCAGACAGGTTGGAGATTTAGATGTCCTACCTTTAAACGCAAGCGTTCTGTGTTTTATGAATGTTGATACCGTTTTCAGGAACATGTTGTCTTGGCCTGTGAAAGCTTCTCTCGTAACTGTGTGCGATGCATGCAATGAAATACTGCTATACGTATATGCTCCTGCACATTCTGTAGTGATTAATCTGGGTGCTCGGAGACATTTTCTGTCGCCGAAATTCAAGGATCATGGACGTGTGCCTTGAAGGCGCAGAAGGCAACAAATGCGTTATCAAAGCACTTACCTAGTCCCAAATCTGTGCAACTGCCTGTAGACTCGGTGCATGTGATCCCCTAATTAAAATACGCGCGAGATTGTGCCCACCTCTCCCTTTTCGCCTTTTTATCCCTTCCTCCAGTGGCAAGCTAGTGCGTCTGGTGAATCCTCCTGCATTTTCTTGATTCTCTCACTCTCTAAGCGTTTCGTGAGCCAAAGCTAAATATAAGTTCTTAAAAGGTTCTGAATCACATTGACGATAAGCGTCTCGGAGAATCGATTACTCACTACTTAGGCTTGCTTAGAGATCATATTATTCGTCCTCAGTGAAATAAGAATTACGTATTGAGCAGGAACCCGGATGTTTACAAAGAGGGTTCACCTTGAAATGGGGGTGGCGCAGCTAGCGATGGAAACGAAAATAACAGCTGTAACCTTAAGAGACAAGAAGAGAGCAGAGTGGGTTAGGGAACATAAGGATATCGCACGTAGCGCGCAGGCAGGATAATTAAGGGTTACTGACTGGATTGCCTGAGAAGGCAAGGCAAACGCACAAAGGGGATACAGAAAGTTAGGGGAGCCGATGAGAATAAAATGTTTGCATGTATAACGGGCCAGCCGAAAGCAGTAGACCGGGTTCATTGGCGGATCATGGAAGAGGTTTTCGCCCTGCAGTGGGCGTAATCAGGCTGACGACGACGACGATGATGATGATGAAATGAGAATATGGTATACAAGTTCACTTAAACAAACAAGTTGCGGTACTAGTTGGTCATAATTTTTTACTATAAGTGTTCGATCTTTACTTTTGAGCAGGACAGAACAGAGAAGTGCATAACAGGATGGGCACTGGTCCTGTCATGCACTTCTTTGTCTTGCGCACGTCAAAAGCAGTGCTGGAGTACTTTAAGTAAGAATGATATAAAAGTCGGCACACAGTCGGGCCAAAATCAAGTGTATGTATATATATATATATATCGAGAGAGAGAGAGAGAGAGAGAGAGAGAGAGAGAGAGAGAGCTGCGACCAGGTATAGGTGTTGGCTTGGTTGACAATTCTTCGGCATGCACGATGAGCGCAGGTGATGTCGTGGCTGGACGTAGAGACGCTCTGCCTGCTGTTCGGCATGATGGTGCTCGTGGCCATTCTGTGCGAGACGGGCTTCTTCGACTACGCGGCCGTGGTGGCATTCCGCGTGGCCCGCGGCCGCGTCTGGCCTCTGGTCACGACCCTGTGCGTCACCACGGCGCTTGTGTCCGCATTCCTGGACAACGTCACCACCATTCTGCTCATGACGCCAGCCACCATCAGGTGAGCATCGCCCTGCAGAGCGAGATAGAGGGAATAAGGATGAAGCAAAAAGCAGGGAGGTTGTATATGGCTGAGCCTGGTAGGCTACCTAGCACTGGGGAGAGGGTTAAGGGAATAAAAGTTGAGAGAGAGAGAAGAAGAGAAATGTCACTCATGCTGTCGACAAAATGGTAGTTATAAGCTATTATTGCGACAGCAATGATGAGGACACTCTAAGTGAAAGCTTGCCGCAATGCTGCAGCCCATTATGACGCCACCAAAACGCATCTGTGAAACGCTATTTAAAAGAGAAGGAGAGAAACAGAAAAAACAAGAAGAGAAAATTGTGGAAACGAACAAAATAGTGGCGGGGAAAATAAGCCATGACTCGCCATATCCCATGCGGGGCATATTACAGATGCGAGCGTAATCTAGTGATTTTTCTTTAAGATATGTGAAGGGTACCCCAGATATCTTAAGCCAGAGATTAAAAATATGCCAATACAAGAAATTACGACGCGACCAAATGCGTGGTGCTGACCATTGTCTAGAATTAGTAAGACTGTTTTCCGCGCTCTAAAATATTGTTTTTTTACATGTGTTTAATAAATAGCTTTCGAAGGAGCGAAGACTGATAAGAAATTTCAATGAGAAAGCTCTACACCGCTTTGCGAAACGTCTTAGTAGACAGTTTTCATCATTCTATTTGTTATTTATTAGTGTTTTTCTGCTAACTACAAGTGCCCGCAAAATGCGAAAAAGATACCACGTGACAAACCCACTGCGCGCTCCTGCACGCACCATGATTCTGGTGCTCCCTGATGTTCCTCGTACGAACGATACGCTTCTCTCGCACTGGTTCATGACAGCGATAAGCAGTCACAACGGTTATCGCTTTTGTGGCCGATAACAAAACGAGTTCGTCGCGAATCCAACGCCCTCGTTGTGGCCCTGTCGAGACAGCACAATA
Source organism: Rhipicephalus microplus (assembly GCF_043290135.1). NCBI lineage: Eukaryota > Metazoa > Arthropoda > Arachnida > Ixodida > Ixodidae > Rhipicephalus > Rhipicephalus microplus. Next base: position 259,731,794 of record NC_134701.1, read on the forward strand.
GGGCAAATGCTATGGTCGTTCGTACACCAAACGCTATAGGGAGCACTAGAATCATCGTGTGCACTGGCGCGTGAGCGGCTTTGTCACGTAGTATCTTTTGAAGTGCAAGGTAACGAAAACGCTGACCAAGGTAAAATACACTAAAATTCTTGTGTACTTTTTCTGTATTTTACCTTGGTCGGCGTTTTTGTTACTTTGCACTATGTTTGTCCCCGACTAGACGAGATTCCGTCGGACTCTTGACTGTAGCATTTTTTTTTTGTATTTCACGGGCATTTGTAGTTAGCAGAAAAACACTAGTAATTAACAGATATAAAGTTCAAAACTGTCTTATCAAACGTTTTGCGAACCAATCTACAATTTTCTTATTGAATATTTTGATCCATCTTTGTTCCTTCAAAAATTATTTAATTAAACAGATGTAAATAAACAAAATTTGGAACACCAAAATAGACTGAATAACTCCAGGCAACGGTCATCAACATGCATATAGTCGCGTCGTAGTTATGTTTGTCGCCATATTTTTAAACTCTGGCTAAAGTTAGCTGGGGAACGCTGTATGACTATCTTTGCGGACCTCATATGTGACCGATGGAGGGCCATATGGAAACGAGAAATAATTTGAGTGCTGCTCGAGACAAAATAAGATTCTGTGAAACACCGCAAAAGTGTTCCAGACAAACAGAAATTTAGTTTCTACGGGGAAAGACCTGTTTTCAAAATTTGTTTAGATCTTTTTATACTACAAAAGTATTCATTACAAGCGGGAAAAAATGAGGACGCTACGATTGCGAAGCATTTTTTAGCAAATCAAGGGGTCCATTCTATCTATCTATCTATCTATCTATCTATCTATCTATCTATCTATCTATCTATCTATCTATCTATCTATCTATCTATCTATCTATCTATCTATCTATCTATCTATCTATCTATCTATCTATCTATCTATCTATCTATCTATCGTTTGTTTGTTTGTTTGTTTGTTTCTTTCTTTCTTGAGAAGAGGGCACGACATCATCTAACATTCTAGTTACAAATAGCTTCTTCATTTTTAGTGGTCCAGAAGTAAATAGGATAGTTTGCCCAATTCCTGTGGCACATACCCGGTTGGATTCCCTATTGACAATGGCACAGGTATGACATTGGTCTTGACCAGCTCTGGTGTTGAAATTCAGCAGAAGTTTATAAATAAGTTATCTTTCCGTGGTTTCCGCCTAACATTTGTTGCCAATATGGCATTAAAGAAGTGCACTTCCGGAAGCATTCGCACTGCAAATAGGAAATACATTTGAAATTGTCGATGACATTTATTTACAAAAGGCCTACAATGTCCATGCGGAAAAAAAGTGCAATTTTCGTACAAATAGCATTTATGGGCTGCACTGAACCTCTTTTACAAAGTGACTGATATAGATTGGCTGTGCTGAGTGCTTATGTTTTTATGGCCGCACACGTTCCAAGCGTGTGAAGAAATTAACAATGCCACATTCCCTAAAACAGCAGCTATAAGGCAATAAAATATTCCAGTATAATTAACTTCTGATTCCCCAAGGACGAGGTATTAGGATCGTGGAGACTGCTTAATTTCCTGTGGAGCCCTTTATGACCCCTTCGTACGTACCTCCCATATAAAAATAAAGACATTTTGCGTTTTTTAGCAGAAGGCCTTATACCCGCTGGCTGACGGCGGCGGATAACCTGGCCGGGATGATTTCTATATTGGGACACACCACCCTATTTGAGCTGTGACTTATGACAGCTGCGAAAGAAGGTGGGAATGACGGGCACGGACGCATTACCGATATAGCGGAATGAATGGACTCCTGCATAAAAGTGCGCAGTATGGTTCTCCTGTGGTGTTGAAATGCGCGCGGTTTCAACTTTTGGTCGACTTTACCGACGTTGTCCTAGACATCAATAAAACAATAAAAAATAAAAAGTTTGCGGCGTGCGCGTTAACTAAAAGCCGAATTCTCCTGTCTCTCATTCTCCCTTAGCAGCCATTGGCATGTACATTGAGAACTATTTTTTATTGTTCAACAACGCACAGAAGAAATCTCTCACCGGCACCACCTTGGAGGTCAAAATGTTATACTTCTTACACACTACTACAACGGCTACGAGGGACGAATGGGTGCCGCTATAAGAAACGTCGCCACTAAAAAAAAAAAAAAAAAAACACCGAACGAAGACTACGCAACACAAGTTCTTGCACAAGCTGGTTGCTTGCAGGCGCTGCTCTAATCATCATTCAGCCTTACAGCGGGGACCGCGAATATATATATATATATATATATATATATATATATATATATATATATATATATATATATATATATATATATATATATATATATATATATATATAATGAGATCTAACAGACAATAATGCCAAGAAAAGTATAGGGGAAGATATTAGACCAAATTGTAATGTAAAGATGAAGAAAAGTGGGTGAAAAGATAACTTGCCGTGGGCAGGATTTGAACCTGCGACCTTCGAATGACGCGTTCGATGCTCTACCATGACAGCTATCCCCTCAGCCACTTTATAGGGTTTATATGTGAATTAAACGTGGGAGTGCCAGTCAGCGCCACCAGTAGCCATGGCGGTGAGTGTCGCACACTCTTTTTGAGCCTGTTTGGCGTCACGTAGCACTTCAACTTGTTAGGAGTGGGCAGCTGACCAATAGTCCCTCGTATACAACCTAAAGGCACTAAGTCTGCCAGTACGAGACCTTCGTTAATGAATAAGGAAAGAATTGTATACCTAAGAACTCGTTTTTCCGTGTTTTTTACAGAATATTTATGAGATCTAACAGACAATAATGCCAAGGAAAGTATAGGGGAAGATATTAGACCAAATTGTAATGTAAAGATGAAGAAAAGTGGGGGATCTACACTTACCACATGCTGCTAACTTCTGTGACGGCAGTCTGACCTCGGTATGCAAAAGTATGCCGGTATTGTGCGGCCGCCATCATTTTTCTTTTGAAAAGAACCACTGCGAAGTACACGTACAAGTTGTGTGAACAGCTCGTTACAGATGCAGCGGATGCCACACTCTCTCCATGGAACGGGTGTGAAGCATTCACACGAACAGAGAGAGAGAGAGAGAGAGAAAACGCAACATAGGATATAATTCCGAATAGGATATATTCCGTTTTGTTTCCACCTTTGACTATAACAGGGACACGGTCTATCGTAAATCTACCCGAAAACACACCGGTAGCCATCGTATTATTGATTATGTATGCCAATGGTTCTATCAAGCAACCAGCGCGAAGCTTAATTGGCAATGGTGAGATGTCATCACCAGGAGCACGTGTGTTCTCAGGGAACCAATAATGGATGTTTTATGCTTTGGTCGTTGGGGATAAGAGTCGTAGATTGATTTATGAGTGGCTGACGTAACGGAGGTGTATCCATACGGTGCGTGTGTTCGTGTGTGTGCGCGTGGGAAACGTCACAGACCTCTTACGACTCTACCGTCGAGTTACAGGTCAGACTGCACTTTCAAGTTCCTGTGTTCCTGAACCTCTTCAGTTTTTGTGTAACCTATAGGGCCCGCTGCTTCGAGCAAGCGAAGTCGATTTCGAAGGAAATCATTTTCAACCTTCAACTCGTATTTCTCGCTGTGGAAGGCATTACTTAGGCTCAAAGAGCTGGCACTCCGTGTCGGTTATCCATCTGTGACACATGGCGTAAACGGCATTTTCCAGAAGCGCCAAATTTTTCGTCGTCGCGGCGCGTGAACAGACTTTTCTGTGCTTTATTGTTACCCAGTATGTGTGACAGCACTTCGGAATGGTTCCAATGAAGCTGAAATGAAATTCTATACATAGTCTGTGTTTGAATGTTTTTTTTAAATTGCAGTTAACAGCTGCTTGAATTTGCTCTATAATACATTTTACTTACGAATACTGTTAATTAACTGAACACCACATGATATATTATGCCGTGTGCAATTTAAAAGTAACCTACTCCTTATGAGCAATACATTTGCACGTGCGTGCACGTCATCCCGCCATCATGGTCCAGTAGTTATTATGCTCGACGGCTGCCCCGAAGGCCACGGAATGGAATCCCGGTTGTTGCGTCCACATTTCGATGGAGGTGAAATCTATAGGCCTGTGTGCTTATATATAGATGCACGTTAAAAGAACCCTTAGTGACCGCAATTTCTGGAGCCCTACACTATACGGCGTTTCTCATGATCATGTGGTGGTTTTAGTTTATATAGGGCGTAAACAAAAATTGGCAGCATATCCACGGAGTGAATGATGGAGACTGGGTCGAAACATTCGTCCATCCATTCGATCTTGCTTCCGTCCGTCAATGCGTCCGTCTGTGTGACCGTCCATGCGTCCATCCACCCATCCGTGAGTGCGTATGTTCATGCGTCCGTCCCTGCGTTCGTCCATGCATCCACCCCTGCGTCCGTTCATGCGTCCATCCATGCATCTGTCTGTGTGTCCGTTCGTCCATCTATTCAACACTCCAAGTACTACCATCTCGCATCCTTTCATCATATATTCCCCATATAGAAGCACCGCAATCCAGCGGACATTCCAAGGACTAAACGAGAGGTGTCACACGCACACTTTCTTACGGCTTGCGCTTCGTGTCTACTTCCCACCAATAACCACCTCGAGTTCATGGTATATATATATATATATATATATATATATATATATATATATATATATATATATATATATATATATATATATATATATATATATATATATACAATGAACTAGTATACTAGTTCATTGTATTCATGGCACTGCGGCTCAACGCTCGCTAAACCTTTCTAAAACTAAGGAGGTTACGCCCAGCGAGTATAACGTAGCAACCCTTTCTTGTCTTCAGTGCGTTGTTGAACAATAAAAAATTCGCAGCGTGCGCGTTAACTAAAAGGCAAATTCTCTTGTCTCTCATTTCCCCTTAGCAGCCATTGGCATGTACATTGAGCACTATCATTTATTGTTCAACAACGCACAGAAGAAATCTCTCACCGGCTCCACCTTGGAGGCCAAAATGTTGTACTTGTTACATACTACAACGGCTACGAGGGATGAACAGGTGCCGTTATAAGGAGCTTCGCCCCTAAAAACAACAATTCTTGGTATTAGTCCTTTTCTGGTCACTCCACCGCAGGATGTCTTCGGGACTTGTTAAATTTTCCGATCTGGGCATTCGAACGCGGTCCGCCCGATGTTCAAGCAGCACTGTGTAAACAAAGAAACGTCACTGTTGACAATTTTTTGTTTTATCCTCGTGTTGACGCCATCGTTGCGGCACCAAGTTACATGAGCGTCATATGTACGCGCGTATCTGGAGCGCCGCTTATCGACCGCAAATTCGCGTCTAAGTGTCCAGCCCGGTTTGCCCACATACAGTGGGTCCGCAATCTTTGGTGAAATCAGTCGTTCCAGGTGCATGCGTCAATCCACACAACGCAGGATAAGCATCGGCTGGTATGACATAGACGATAAGCTTGCGTTGCCTGCACTTTTCCGCGAATGGGAGAAGGGGGGGGGGGGATACACAAAAGCGGTGCTAGCAGAAGATCGATAAGAGCAAACGAACACAAACAGAAACGTTTTGTTCTTAAAGTTGACGTGACAGTAGCGTCAGACTGTGGACACTTCACTTTGAAGGCGGAATGCGGAAACGCTGGTGATCGTTGATTCAGGTGTAAGTCAACTAAATGCTAGTGGCTGAAGCTAAATCAGTATTCTCTTCTACGGCGTAACTTATAAAATCATGTTTGATTGATTGATTGATTGATTGATTGATTGATTGATTGATTGATTGATTGATTGATTGATTGATTGATTGATTGATTGATTGATCGATATGTGGGATTTGACGTCCCGAAACCACCATATGATTATGAGAGACGCCGTGGAGAACTCCGGAAATTTCGACCGCCTGGGGTTCTTTAGCTCGCACCGAAATCTGAGTACACGGGCCTACAAAATATCCGCCTCCATCGGAAATGCAACCGCCGCAGCCTGGATTCGATCCCACGACCTGCGAGTCAGCAGCCAAGTACCTTAGCCACTAGACCACCGCGGCGTGATAAAATCATGTTTGGCAGAATGACATATCCCAAAGGGTAAATAAACAATGTGGCCAGAGCTTGGAGATGCGACACCATGCCGGCCCTTGGCAAAACAGAGTTTGTGTAATGTGAACCACAAAAGCGCGGTAAAACGGCGCACTGCGGCGAGTTGGTATTGGTTCATATTTTAATTTACAGCACCCGCCATGGTGGTCTAGTGGGTAAGGCACTCGGCTGCTGACTCTCAGGTCACGGGATCGAATCCCGGTTGCGGCGGCCGAGATTCGTGTGATTAGATTTGGGTGTATCCTAAAGAACCTCAGGTGATTGAAATTTCCGGAGCCCTCCACTATACGGCGTCTCTCATAATCACGTGGTGTTTTTGGGACGTTAAGCACCAACAATTACTATTATTGATTTAACAGCGCACGATAAAACGAGTAGACTGATAGGAGAACAAACGTTGCATTCACAGGAGCGTTAGGTATAGATTCGGCATCAACGTTGTGTTTTCTGCCAAAAATAAGCTTAGTAGGATGCACGTGCCTCGATTAACCACGGCTCTCGACGCTAGAATAAATGTGAAGTTAAGCATAAAGCGAAGTGTGTGCCGTGTGAAGGTGGCGTCTTTTACATAATTCTGTTCTCTTGTGATAGAATATCTGTATTGCTAAGATGGAATGTTGTATACTGAAGAAACACAATGATTTTTTAAATAATGTGGCTAATTACAAAATAGCTATGCCCTGTCTATCGTGTGGCTGCTTTTGAGTTTTCTCAAGAACTGAGATCATTTACAGGCAATGGCATCAGATTAACCGAGAGGTGGTAAAAGCCTGTGATGTTGTCAACTAAAAAGATAACTACAATAGGCTAAGCTTCAGTTGTTCTGTTTGACGAGAAAACTGATTTTATGCGGCGGGCGCTTTCGTGCTTTCATCTTACACAGACAAGGCAGCGGCGGCAATTCATGTGACGTGTACGTGCATGTTGCGAATGCGTACTTATGTGTAATTTTCAATAAACGTTTAACTTGTTACTGTCGGTGCTTGTCATGTGTGTCGTTCCTTCTCCTATCAGTGTGCTCCTTTTATTGTACGCTGTTAAATTGAAATGTGAACGAAGGCGTTGTTAATGCTTTTTGAGAACTGATCGTTTTAAAGAAAGAAAGAGAGAGAGAGAGAGAGAGAGAGAGAGAGAGAGAGAGAGAGAGGAACACTAAGGGGCGCGAAGCTTGGCTCCACGAAGCGCGGGCCATGGAGGCGCCACTCGCTGGGGAACCTATTTTATTTCTCTATATTACTGTATAGAGCTGGGTGGCTTTCCTTGCTTCTACTTAGCCTTCTCTCCTTATCTCTTTCTTTTTTTCCCCTCCCTGTTTCTCTATATTTTTGTGTCAGTTTATTTCTATTGCTTTCTTTTCGTCTCTTTATTTCTTTCTTTCCTTTCTTTGACTTTCTCTCTCTCTCTTTCTCTCTCTCTCTCTTTCTCTCTCTCTCTCTTTCTGTTTCTTGCTTGCGTGCTCTATTTTTCAGTTTTTTTCTCTATAGTATATTTCCTTGTTTCTGTTTTTTATTCTCTTTCTTGAAATTTCTGCACTGATTTCTCTGTTTCTCTTTCTTTCTCATTCTTTATAAGTCATGCCTTACTGTGTCCCCTCCATTTTATATGACAATGTGGTCAGTCAGATAGGCAGTCTGACCACAGAGTGAGCGCCAGTTATTGAAAGACGACTCATTCAAATACGCCGGCGCCGGTCTTTTAGCGTACAACGCCACCACCGACGACCGCGAGTTATAAGAGCTTAGCTTAAAGATAGGGAGAGAAAGCATCACTCCGTGTGGTTATCCAGCGTGGCTGCAGCCTATTCACAGTCAGGTGCTAAAGTTAGTCCACTTGAAGTACGGCACAAGAGCGCCTATGTATGGTTTTCTGGAGTGGTGGGCCGTGAGGGATAGTCCCCGAGGTCTTTTCTTCAGAGGTCGATCGTCGAGTCTGCGTAAGCGGAGTGCTGGAATCTCGACAAAACGACACCTTGTGTGCAAGGTGCTTAATCGCGCCATTCACGCGCACGAACAAAGGAGATCGCGACCTCGTTCGAGTCACTATATCTGTTCCACGACTGTGGCTCTGTTTTTGGGAAGCGCGGTGCGGCGCCTTTGTGGGCGAGCGCCACTCGCACTGTGCAAGGAAGTGAAGCAGGGGGCGTTCTTGGAAAGACACAGTCCGGCAGTGATCTATCTGCAGCGGGCAGCAGCAACATCCCTCGCTGTGAACGTGCTTTAGAACAATGATTGATATGTGGGGTTTAACGTCCCAAAACCTATATATGATTATGAGAAACGCCGTAGTGGAGGGCTCCGGAAATTTCGACCACCTGGGTTTCTTTAACGTGCACCCAAATCTGAGCACACGGGCCTACAACATTTCCGTCTCCATCGGAAATGCAGCCGCCGCAGCCGGGATTCGATCCCGCGACTTGCGGATTAGCAGCCGAGTACCTTAGCCACTAGACCGCCGCGGCGGGGCGTGCTTTAGAACAAGACCTAGGCGTGTATATGGTCGAGCAAGTATATATGGCTGGCCAACTATAGCTTGAATTCTCTTCACTGACCAAATTGACATAGCTGCATTCACCTTACACTTACTCCAGGCCTTGCCTTTTCTCTGAAAACGTCCCACTCGTGCCCAGGCCGCAGATGTGATTTCCGCCTGTGTGTGCGTACGTGGATTGAGCCACGCGTTAAAGATCCCCAGGACCCCAGCTGCCGAGCTGTGCCGTGCCTCATAATGAAAACGTCGTTTCGGAAAGTGAACCTTCAGAATTATTGTTTTTTCGTTCTAAACGTGTTTGGCACAGCATCGGAAGTGGAACTCGCAGGTTTTGTGTTTGGACCCCAGTGATGGCATAATTGTCGCTTATTCGTTTGCTTTCATTAATTTGGATTAATGTCATAGCTACTTTTACAGCAAAAGATGACAAAAGATATTCCCTATGCTTTACTTGGCTTCATTGCCTAATGAATTCATTAAGTTACTTGTGCAGAGTAGTGTACAGGTGCCTATATGTATAAGCTGGCTGAATTTTTTGTACTTCGAAAAATCTCTCTCTCGCTGTCACTCTCTCTCTCTCTTTCTTTCTCTCTCTATAACTGCTGCAATGGCTGAGCCATACGCTACGATCAACAGTGCTAGCAAATATGAACCCACCATAGCTGTCGCTGTCCATGCGTCAGACTTTATGACGCGCCATACGTACAAACAAAAATCAGCCCTCTACTAATGGCAGCTTTCGCATATACAGGCTCCGCGCATCCGGGAACTACGTTAGCGACGGGAGAAAACTGAGCCGACTTAAACATAGAGCACGTAGAAACAGCCCTATACATAGCTACAACACCCACGATCACCTTTTACAGCGTTCCAACGTTGTGTACGCGCTTGATGAGCCGGCGAACATGAAAAGCGCCATTAGCAGCTCATGTTCGTGGAGCAAAACTGGAAAGCCAGCGTTGAGGCGTATCAGCTGGAATGAAAGTTTGTAAAGGCAGCCGGCTGCGTGCTTGCATGCAACCGAATGAGATCGAGTGTCGCGGTGTCGTTGCTTTAGATTCGCAGAACCTGGCCAAGAGTAACTACTGTGGCACCGATGAGAGCAGGGTGGAGCTGAGTGACAACCTTCGCAGCAAAGGCAATTTGAGAACTCGGGACCTTATTGGGGGCACCACTCACTTTCCAGGGGGCGCTGTGCAGCTCGTACACGTACAAAAATTTGAGAAGCGATTGAGAGAAATGGGGAAGAGCGTTGGGCTAGGAAGGTTTTCAGCTACTTGTACATGAAGAATGTCGATACAAAATGGAGGAAGCGAACAAGGAAGTTGACTGGTAAATACTTAGAAAACAGCAGGTGGCCAAACCAAAAAGAACTATCGGTTAAGAAGAAAGTGAAGGAAACAGAGACTGACATGTGGAGAATGGGCATGATTAAGAAGTCCGCACTAGAGATCTATCGAACTTTTAAGCAGGAAATTGCCAAGGAAAGGATCTATGATAATACTCGGGGTAGTTCTCTACTGTTTGAGGCCAGGATGGGAGTACTGCGAACCAAGACATATCGGGCCAATTACGAAGGGGTAGACACAGTATGCAATGCGTGTGGAGAGGAAGAAGAAACTGCCGAACACTTGATAATGTTCTGTAAAGGGCTTCACCCTATAGTTCAGGATGATGGCGCAGAGTTTTTCAAAGCACTGGGGTTTAGGGACCGCGAGGGCAAAATAAACTTTAATCGGGTAGACTTAACTAGAAGGAGGTTATCTGATTAATGGATAAAGTCAAGGCACGAGTGAAAATTAAACTCTTCACTGCAAAGTACGAATCCTCAAACTCACTTTTTAAGGAAAAAAAATAGTTTTTGGTTCATTAGGTATTACGGCTTGGTGGCGCTAGCCACCACCCGCGATCTAAAGGGTACAGCCATATCCATCCATCCATCCATCCATCCATCCATCCATCCATCCATCCATCCATCCATCCATCCATCCATCCATACGTCCGCGAGAGAAGCAAGTGAGAGACGGTTAGAGTATCGGTGGCAGAAAAGTAGAGATAAAGGACAGAAATAGTGGAAAAAATGAAATCGTTCTGTCTGAAGAGGCAGAATGATGGACCGTGAATTTGTATTTTTTTGCTATAATAACATTCATTTCATCGAAGTATGTAACACATCATGCCAACATAAAAAGAAAGTTTTCTTTTCGTTTCTTTTTTCCTTTCGAGCCTAGTGGCACACATGTCACCGCCCCGTTCTAAACGGGACGCTCATAACATCCATCCATCCGTCCATCCAGGGCGGTTCAGTGTCGGCGGTATCGGTCGTCCAGTTTACTTTTTCTGCCCAAAAGGCCTCGTGCTGCAGCCTCAGTGAAAAAAAAAATGGCAGCATATCCACGGAGTGAATGATGGATAGTGGGGCGAAGCATCCGCCGTCCATTCGTTCTTGCTTCCGTCCATCCATGCGTGCGTCGGTGGGGCCGCCCGTGCGTCCATCTGCCTTTCCGTTCGTGCGTCTGTTCGTGCGTCTGCACGTTCATCTGTGCGTCTGTCCCTGCTTTCGTTCATGCATCCATCCGTCCGTGCAGCCATCCGGGCGTCCGTCCATGCATCTGTTTGTGTGTCTGTTCGTCCACCTATTCCACACTCCAAGTACCACCATCTCGCATCTTTTCATCGTATATTCTTCATATAGAAGCACCGCCATCCAGTGGACATTCCAAGGACTAAACGAGAGGAGGCACACGCACACTTTCTTACGGCTTGCGCTTCGTGTCTACTTCCCGCCTTTAACCACCTCGAGTTCATGGTAAATACTAGTTCACTGTATTCATGGCACTGCGGCCCAACGCTCGCTAAACCTTTCTAAAACCTAGGAGGTTACGCCCAGCGAGTATAACGTAGCAACCCTTTTTTCTCTTCTGTGCGTTGTTGAAGAATAAAAATTTTTCAGCGTGCGCTTTAACTAAAAGCCGAATTCTCCTGTCTCTCATTCTCCCTTAACAGCCATTGGCATGTACGACGAGAACTATCTTTTATTGTTCAACAACGCACAGAAGAAATCTCTCACCGGCACCACCTTGGAGGTCAAAATGTTATACTTGTTACACACTACTACAACGGCTACGAGGGACGAACGGGTGCCGCTATAAAAAGTTTCGCCCCTAAAAAAAAAAACACACCGAACGAAGACTACGCAACACATACGTTCTTGTACAAGCTGGTTGCTTGCAGGCGCTGCTCTAATCATCATTCAGCCTTACCGCGGGGACCGCGAATATATATATATATATATATATATATATATATATATATATATATATATAAAAGACATTAATGCCAAGGAAAGTATGGGGGAAGTTATTAGACTGAATTGTAATGTAAATGCGAAGGAAGAAAAGTGGGGTGGGTGAAAAGATAACCTGCCGTGGACGCGTTCGATGGTCTAGTAGACATTTTATTATTGTTTGTTAGATATATTTAATATTGTGTCAAAACGGAAAAACGAGCCCTTAAGTATACACATCTTTCCTCACTCATTATCGAGGGTCTCGTACTGGCAGACTTGGTGCCTTTAGGTACTGTACGAGGGACTATTGGTGACTATATATATATATATATATATATATATATATATATATATATATATATATATATATATATATATATATATATATATATATATATATATATATATATATATTATGTGGGTTTTTCATATCACGTGTGTTTCAATCGCTAACTGTTTTTCTTCCTATAAAACTATTTCTTGTGGTATGCCTCAAGGAAGCATCTTAGGGCCGATGCTCTTCAATATCTACATAAATGATGTTGCCGACACAAATAACGATGCTGAATTTCTACTGTACGCGGATGGCATCAGTCTTTTTATTTCGGGAAAACATTCAGCTGAGATTATTGTCAAAGCCCAAAGCGTAATATCAGATGTACTGTGGTGGTCTACTACTAATGGCCTGCGTATAAATGCGAAAAAAAACTAAAGCTGTCGTTTTTAGATCCAGGGGCACGCAAACTAATATTCACCAATCGTTAACGCTTGAGGGAAAAGCCGTAGAAATAGTGGAGAAACATAAAGTTCTAGGTGTAACTTTTTTCCGCTCATACGACATGGTCATGTCATGTGGAATCATTGACTAAATCATTATCGCGTGCCGCTGGAGTATTGACACGAGGTCGGTACTTTCTCCCGAAAAAAGCTAAAGTGCAAATCTACCATGCTTTGTTTTCCTCGCACATAAAATACTGCCTTCTTGTCTGGGGCACCACAACCTTAGGCAACGTAAAAACTATTCACTTATTGCAAAAAAAAGGGCACTGCGCGACATTGCAAATATCCCACGCAGTACTTCCGCTAGTATTTTGTTTCACCACTACAAAATAATCAGCACGCAACACATGTAAAATTTACGACTCATTAACAACTACTTCTTTGCGAAGGAACACTTTCGAACATTTCTTAAAGACTTATCAAACATAAGTTTTTAACACGCGGATTCACGAACCCGAAGCATAGACAGGTGGCTCGTTCCTCGTTCTCGCACGAATAATTTTCTACAGTCCCTTTGATATACATTACCATCCCTACTTGATAAATATAATAATGATGAGCCCAACTTTTTAATGTTCACAAAAAGAGAAATGCGAGAATAATTCTTCACCCTGGCCCAGTATCTTTCGTTTTATCATGCTATGTTATCATTACTCGATGTATCGCATTTTTTTTTCAGTGTCTGTCATGTTTATTTTGATACTATTCAGTGTATTCATGAGTGCAGATACATAGTTATTGGTTTGGTCTGTGTCTATGTGTTCTACTGTTGTATTTGTAGAATATTAGTCTAAGTTTTTGTTCTAATTGCCTACTTACATTACAGCAAATTTTTAAAGAGCTTTAATTTCGAAACTGCAGCCATGTACGTGGGGCCTCAGGTACTCTCAAGTGGTTTTTCAACCGCTTTTCGCCTGAGGGACCCCCCAACTGGTTGTAAAAGACTTGTGGGAAATAAAGAATGAATGAATGGAAAAGTGTGCCGGTGGTAAATTTTGGACCCTTTTTGATCACGCAGAAAAAAATTGTGCAGGTATATGTGAATGAGAAAAGTGGTTATTGAGGTATTACATTTCACGAAAACATTTTGTGTTGCCAAGAGGGCGCTTCAAACTTTGGGCACCCAATTAAAACTATGTCACGCCAAATAATTTATATAATATTACTGGTTTGAGAATACCAGCCCCACCGAGGTGGTCTAGTGGCTAATGTACTTGGCTGCTGACCCGCCGGTCGTGGGATCAAATCCCGGCTGCGGCGACTGCATTTCCGATGGAGGCGGAAATGTTGTAGGCCCTTGTGCTCAGATTTTGGTGCACATTAAAAAAAACCCCGGGTGGTCGAATTGCCCCAGGCGGTCGAAATTTCCGGAGCCTTCCGCTACGGCGTCTCTTATAATCATATAGTGGTTTTTTGACATTAAACCCCACATATAAATAAATGAATTATTATAGCGAAATATTTTAAATAATCTCAAGGCACTACTCTTTCGTGACTATTATCATTTATTCGGTTTTATATTATTTTCTTTCTTTTTCGCTTTGGCGAGAAATTGCAATATGCTGTTTGTTTAGCATTTTTCATAAGGAACTATCTCTTTCGCCAATAATATATTTGTAAGTCATGCTTTATATGCTTCTATAATAAATGATAGAAATACTTTGAGAGGGATTGAAGTAAAAATAGTTCCAATATTTTGTGGCGAAACTGAAAAAAACAGCATTTTGACTCATAATGCGGCTTCATTTTCGCAATGAAGCGATAAAAGTAAAAAACTATATTTCTTATATATTGTTGCGTAGTATAGTTTGATAGTAAAATAATAAGCAAGTTTCTAAAAAGTAGATTTTGCTTTAACGGAGACAAAAATATTCCAACTGAACAACCACAAGGTAGTACGAAGCCGGCCTTTGCTTCACCTTCACTGCATAGCACGCCAGCGCGAGTTTCCAGCCAGGGCTTTTCGGCAGTGAATGATGCATGTCATACAACTCCTTGTAAGTTGTTTTAGTTATACTGCTCTATTGAACGTCAAAAAGAGGCAGTGGTGCTTTCTTTACGGAACTGTATCTTCCCCTTCGGACCATCAAAAAGAAGGTTATATTGAACCGTCCGTGTCCCAAACAGCAGAATTATAATGCAGTTGATAGCATATATATATATATATATATATATATATATATATATATATATATATATATATATATATATATATATATATATATATATATATATATATATATATATATATATATATTGTAGCGAAGCCTCCGAACTCTGAAATGGGTCGAACTCTTGAGTACCTCCTAGTGGGGCTACCCAACAAGGACGCCGCTCGCGCTGAGAGTCCGTGCTTGGCCGTTACTGTCGCCATTGTGTATACTCGCTGTGTGCCTGCTAATAAACGCCATAACAAATTGGTGGAGAGCGCTGCGATCTCCTTCGATGCCCTTGGAGCTACGATCACGTACCCTGCCGTCTACCATGTCCCACGACGCCTCTCAGCAAACGCCTCATCCAATGCCACCATTTTGTCTCGGTGTCCCCAGGATCCGCGATCCACCCATCTTCACTGGCGCCGATGACACTGACGTAGAGGACTGGCTCGCCATTTACGAGCTTGTGAGCGTCCCCAACAAATGGGATGAGGACGGCAAGCTGACCAACTTGGTGTTTTACCTTGCGGGTGTCGCCAGTTTGTGGTACAACAACCACGCGTCCGATTTTACCACCTGGTCCGATTTCAAGACCGCAATCATCAACGTCTTCGGCCACCCTGCTGTTCGTAAGCTGCAAGCCGAGCAGCGCTTGCGCGAACGTGTTCAGGAGGCCGGTGAGTCATTCACCAGCTATATTGAAGATGTCCTGGACCTATGACCAAATCCAATCACACCATGTCCGAGTCTGACAAGATCCGAAACATCATGAAAGGCATTGACGATGACGCCTTCACGATGCTGCTCGCCAAAAACCCCGGCACAGTGGCTGAGGTCATCACACTGTGCCAGAGATACGAGGAGCTCCGCCGGCAGCGTTCGATGACCCGACGCTCCCCACCACGAGCTGCAACGCTTGCTGGCTTGGAGGCCAGTTGTGACCAAGTGGCGTTGATGGCAGACCTGAAGTCCTTCATCCGTGAGGAAATCGCGCGTCAGTTCTCGCTCCTGCCCTTTGCCCACCAACCTGCTGTTCAACAATTGGCTACTATCCTTCCCCCTCCCATCCGCCGATCGATTGAACAGGAAATAGCATTGAACAGGAAATAGCGGAGGTAATGCCTGCGTACCACCCCCCACAGCCTCCGGCTCCTGCGTCCCTGAGTTACGCGCAAGTGGTCGCCAGGCCGCCCCAAGTCGTTCCAGCACCCGCCCTTCTGACCTACGCTGAAGCTGCTGCTCGACCTCCGTCCTTTGCAACGGGTATTCCCGCTACGTATGTTGACGTAACCCCTCAGCCTCAGCTTTAGTCCACCATGCAGCCACCGTTCCGTCCATCGGCCCTTACGACATGGGTGAGACCTACCCCGGTGAACAGATGGCGCACACCCGACAACCGGCCCATCTGCTTTGCCTGTGGTTACGCCGGTCACGTAGCCCGTTATTGCCATCGCGTACAGCCGGCTCCGATTTCATCACCTGTTGCTGGCCAACTCAGCCGTCCTTATCGCGAAGAACCGCCGTCTATGCCACCTCGGTCTCGCCCAGGTCCATCTCGAAGATCGCCGTCTCCACGACGTCGTTCCCTGTCCCCCATGCGGCCAAGTGCGGCTGCTCATGAGCGGGAAAACTAGTCGTCGCAGTCCCCGAGACAAGCACTGCGATGCTATCGCAATGTGAAAGCCCTCAGAGCAGCCCCTCAAATGTCATTGACGTGCTTGTGGACGGTGTTTGTGCATCGGCTCTAATTGACACTGGAGCTGCCGTATCAGTTATGGACGAAAAGCTCTGCCGCTTACTTCGAAAAGTGACGACGCCACTTTCTGGGTTGTCCCTCCGTACCGCAAGTTTACATCGTATTCATCCTACAGCAGGGTGCAAAGCTCGCGTTGTCATTCAGGGCGTTCTGTATGTCTCCCAGTTCACCATCATTCCGGCATGCTCTCATGACATCATCCTTGGATGGGACTTTCTCTCCCGCCATGACGCTGTCATCCATTGTGCCGCCGCCGAAATTGAACTCTCACCTTTCTCGCATTTGACGCCAGAAGACAGTTCCTCGACACTGAGCAAGATTTTAACGAAAGACGATACAATAGTGCCTCCGAACTCGACGACGGCTGTGTCTGTCTACTGCCCCGGTCTCTCCGATACAATTGCACTCGTTTCGCCATCCGACCGCGCTTGTAGCAGGAAAGGGTTGCTAGTACCTTTCGCGACCGTGCAGGTCAACCAGGGCAACGCTGCTATTTTTGTAACCAACCCGTCCCCGCACACTGTTACCTTGATTCGAGGGGAATGTCTCGGCAGAGTGGAACCAGTCGACGACGCACAAGTCCTGGGCGTACCCGATGACACGCGCTGTCCCAGGTCGCGTACCATCAATGCTGTTTTCACTTCTGATCCGTCATCTGCTGATGTATTTGGCCCCTCCATCGCTGACAACCTTACGGCGGTACAGCGTTCCGAGCTTCTGGACCTGTTGCAAGAATATCGTTCTTCTTTCGATGTCGGGCGAACTTCTCTTGGTCGCAGGCCCGTTGTTACGCATCGCATCGACACTGGTGCCCATCCACCTTTACGGCAACGTCCATATCGCGTGTCACCTGTGGAACGTCGGGTAATTAATGATCAGGTTGACGATATGCTCCAACGCGACGTTATTCGGCCCTCGGACAGTCCATGGGCGTCTCCTGTTGTTCTTGTTGCGAAGAAAGACGGTTGCGTGCGGTTCTGTGTGGACTACAGACGGTTCAATAATATCACTCGCAAGGATGTTTATCCACTGCTACGCATCGATGACGCGATTGACAGCCTTCATGGAGCCGATTTTTTTTCTTCTCTCGATCTGCGCTCGGGGTACTGGCAAGTACCCACGGCTGACAACGCTCGACCAAAGACCGCCTTCGTCACGCCAGATAGCTTGTACGAGTTCAACGTCATGCCATTTGGTCTATGTAATACACCTGCGACCTTTGAGCGCATGATGGACACCGTTCTGCGCAACTTCAAATGGTACACGTGCTTGTGTTACCTCGACGATGTCATTGTCGTCGCTCCGGATTTCTCCACGCATCTCCAACGTCTGAAAGAAGTTTTCGCGCGTGTGAGCAATGCCGGCTTACAACTTAATCTGAAAAAGTGCCGCTTTGCAGCACGGCAACTCACCATCCTGGGGTACGTCATGTCCAAAGACGGCATTCTTCCAGATCATGCCAATCTTCGGGCCGTGGCCGAATTCCCCAAACCTGCATCTGTCAAAGAACTGCGTAGTTTCGTGGGCCTGTGCTCATACTTCCGACGCTTCATACGAAACTTCGCCACGATAATATCACCGCTGACGAAGCTCCTTGGAAGTAACGGGCCCCTCATTTCGTGGTTATCCGAGTGTGACGACGCGTTCGCGAAGCTCCGCCATTTGTTGACGTCGCCTCCCATTCTACGCCACTACGACCCTACAGCCCCAACGGAGGTGCACACGGACGCCAGCAGTGTAGGCCTCGGCGCTGTCCTGGCGCAGCGAAAACCCGGATTCCGTGAATATGTTGTAGCATATGCAAGCCGTACGCTCACGAGAGCCGAGACAAACTACACCGTCACGGAGAAAGAGTGCCTGGCGATCGTCTGGGCCCTTACAAAGTTTCGACCTTATTTGTATGGTCGCCCATTCGATGTTGTCACCGACCATCATGCACTATGCTGGCTTTCATCATTGAAGGATCCTTCAGGCCGTCTCGCCCGTTGGGCTCTTCGCTTACAAGACTACGACATCCGTGTGCTGTACCACAACGGATGCCAGCATGCTGACGCCGATGCCCTCTCACGCTCCCCTCTACCTCAAGACGACGTGCCCTGCTCAGTAACCTCAATTGCTGTATCTGCCATT
Organism: Rhipicephalus microplus; assembly: GCF_043290135.1. Taxonomy (NCBI): domain Eukaryota; kingdom Metazoa; phylum Arthropoda; class Arachnida; order Ixodida; family Ixodidae; genus Rhipicephalus; species Rhipicephalus microplus. Next base: position 259,750,531 of record NC_134701.1, read on the forward strand.
GATGTTGACATCCTCGCTACCGAACAGCAAAAGGATGATTGGATCGCCCCGCTGATCGACTTGCTCTCTGATCCGTCCGCAACACCATCCACGCGTGCCTTGCGTCGTCGAGCCCACCATTTCGCCATCCGTGACGGCCTCTTACACCGACGCAATTACGACTCCGATGGCCGGCATTGGTTACTCGTCATACCCCGCAGTCTGCGGTCGGAGATATGTGAATCTTTCCATTCTGATCCGCAATGTGCGCACTCTGGGGTTTCCAAAACTTACCACCGCATTCGACAACGCTACTTCGGGCGCGGGATGTACCGCTACGTGCAGCAGTTCGTTCACTCTTGCCTCACTTGCCAACGCCGCAAACCGTCGGCACACATGTCGCACGCCGGTCTGCAACCGTTACCTTGCCCTGACCGTCCCTTTGGGCGCGTAGGTATCGATTTGTATGGACCACTTCCTCTGACGTCGGCTGGTAACCGCTGGGCCATCGTTGCCATAGACCATTTAACACGATACGCCGAAACCGCTGCTCTCCCTGCGGCTACTGCGCACGATGTTGCGTCCTTCCTGCTGCATCGATTCATACTGCGCCACAGACCACCCCAAGAACTTCTCAGCGATCTAGGCCGTGCCTTCTTGTCGGAAGTCGTCGAAGCCATTCTGACGGAGTGCCATTCTGTCCACCGCAAAACTACTGCTTACCACCCGCAGACGAATGGCCTCACCGAACGCTTTAACCGCACCCTCGGCGACATGCTCTCGATGTACGTCGCTGCCAACCACTCGAATTGGGACAATATACTGCCTTTCGTCACCTACGCCTACAACACCGCCCCTCAGAGCACGACCGGTTTTTCACCTTTCTACTTGCAGTACGGAAGGCACCCGTCGCACACCATGGACACGATACTCCCGTACACGCCTGATCCATCTGAGTGTGCACCCATTTCTGAGACAGCCAGGCTTGCCAAAGAGTATCGTAAGCTTGCCAAGACATTTACGAGACATGAGCAAGAGCGGCAGAAGAGTATTCGTAATGGCTCCGCCACTTCTGAGCCCACGTTTCTTCCTGGTGCGCTTGTATGGCTCTCAATCCCGACCTCTGCAGCTGGCCTCTCTTCCAAACTATACTTCCCAAATACGAAGGCCCCTACCGTGTCATCGAGCGCACCTCTCCCGTCAACTATCTGATCGAACCCGTTGAACAATCTTCGGACATGCGCCGCCGTGGGCGCGACATCGTCAACGTGGAGCGCCTGAAGGCTTAATATGACCCGCTCATAGTAACAAGCTGTTAAGTCGCCAGGCGGCTCCCTCTTCGACCCCGGGGTAATTGTAGCGAAGCCTCCGAACTCTGAAATGGGTCGAACTCTTGAGTACCTCCTAGTGGGGCTACCCAACAAGGACGCCGCTCGCGCTGAGATTCCGTGCTTGGCCGTTACTGTCGCCATTGTGTATACTCGCTGTGTGCCTGCTAATAAACGCCATAACAATATATATATATATATATATATATATATATATATATATATATGTGTGTGTGTGTGTGTGTGTGTGTGTGTGTGTGTGTGTGTGTGTGTGTGTGTGTGTAGGGGAAGTTATTAGAACCAATGTGATCTAAATAGGAAAAAAGAAAAGTGGGTGAAAAAATAACTTGCCGTGAGCAGGAATCGAGCCTACGACCTTCGAATAACGCGTTTGATGCTCTAGCCACTGAGCTATCGCGGCGGCTATCCCTCCAGCCACATTATTTGGTTAATATGTGAATTTAAACGTGGGCGTGTTAGTCAGCGCCATCTGTAGCCATGGCATCGAGTGTGAAACACCCTTTTATGAGTCTGTGTGGCGTCACGTGGCACGTGAACTTATTATGAGCGGGCAGCTGACCAATATTCCCTGGTATACAACCTAACGGCACCAAGTCTGCCCGTACGAGACCCTCGTTAATGAATAAGGGAAAGAAGTGTATACCTCAGGGCTCGTTTTTCCGTGTTTTGACACGATAATAATGAGATCTAACAGACAATAATGCCAAGGAATGCATAGGGGAAGTTATTAGAACCAATATAATATAAATAACAAAGAAAAGTGGGTGAAAAGTTAACTTGCCTTGAGCAGAATGTACAAACCACACACACACACACACACACGCATATATATATATATATATATATATATATATATATATATATATATATATATATATATATATATATATATATGGGGGGTATTGCACCATATATATATATATATATATATATATATATATATATATATATGGGGGGGGTATTGCACCGTTCCACCTTGCAGTAATAATTATATCTGGGGTTTTACGTCCTGCGATTATGAGAGACGCCGTCGGGGAGCGCTCCGGTGTTTGTGACCATTGCACTGACATCGCACAGCACACCGGCCTCTGTCATGTGGCCTCCGTTGAAATGTGACCGGCGCAGCCGGTATCGAACCCGCGACCCGCGACCTTCAGGTCACGCAAGAGCCGAGCACCTTAACAACTGCTCCACCACTGCTTGCGCAGCTTCAAGTCGACTGGCATGTGGTGAAAATCAACTCGGATGGTTTTCTGGCAGTTTTTCTTGAAGAACAACGGGTACGGTGACATGCAACCGGTGTACTTGGTTCTGTCGCAGGTGTGCGGAAGTTCCACGCTTGTGTAGTTTACCATCCTTTCTTCTACCTATTGTGTAAAGTTGTTGCCACGACAGAAGAGTGCTTGCCATAGTGACGTGGAAACAAGAAAAATTGCAGCATCTCAGACTACTGCAGACGGGTTTGTATCCCAGCCCGGCTTTATTGCATAAAATTTATCCCAACACTTTAAGCCGAAAAGGACTAAAGTGGGGTATGCCATTGGTCCTGTAGGGGACTAAATGGGCTGCCACAAATTTTGAACCAATTTTGGACTAACTGTGGGAGCAACTGCAAGGATTCAACTGTTACCCCCTAGCACCTACTCCACTTGGTTTAAATGTTGGTCCACGTAAAATGCTCCAGTGGGACTAACAGTTGAACCGTCTGGACGAACGGAAAAAAATGGCGACCCTGCACTGGTGCAGTATATTTTATGTTTGCGCCAATTTAATTAACACTGAATAATGCAGTATATGGTAACGCAACACATAAATACACGTATGGATACGCACTATTATTTCAAAGTAAAACACTTTTTTTTTCTTTATTGCCTTCTTGACTACAGGTCAAGCTAATATGACAATCAGTATCACACGTGTTTCATGCGTGATAACGCGTCAAACAAAGATATTACATCTTCAACACAGTCGGTAGTCTTATACACATCTCGCACTTTTATAACAGCTTCCACGAAACACTCATTAACGTATAGAACTCTCACATCACAGTGTCTGTACGATTCGGTTTGGCGTAGTATGCTATTTCAAAGTAAAACACCGCAAACACTGGCTGCCCGCACTGCAATACAGAGAAACTATCGGATATATATAGCACACGTACCTCCCACGTAGTGCCAGTGTGTGACTTTTACTTAGCTTAAAAAAAACAATAAACATTGACACCGTAACGTGAAAATTTACGAGGGCTGATTCATAGCACCGAAGCGCACCGATCTTCTAATATGGATCTATCTAATCTTTAACATCTTTCCAGTCAGAGAATACGAATCATCAGCTGGCTTTCGATCATGTCGGCTGAACCAGCGTTCGCAGTGCTGGTGCACGGGTCCGCCAACACAAACGTAGCAGCGGCGCTCATGCAGGAAAGCCGGCGAAGCAGCCAGGTGCCTCGCCGTTGTGATACCGTGTCGGCTTGCCGACGGCGTCGCTAGGCTTACGAGGAGTACGGCTAAATGGCCACCGGCGATCGCAACACGCGGCTTGTGTGGAATTCGCGTCGTCGTTACTTTATAGTCACAAAGCAACAATAGGTAGGTGTCCAATGTTCGCGGTGTCTTACGGAGTGATGTAGATATTTGTATACATATACAGCGACTAGACCATTCGCAGGCACTGTTCTTTCATCGTGCTGGTAAGTCGCTCGCTGTGGAACACCGGCCACACGATTAGTCGTATCCGTGACCGCCTTGACGCTTGATGTTTGACAACGATTGTCGCATTTAGAAAAAGACACAAGTTTATTGAGCTTTAATGCAGAAGACATTATTTTCCGTGAAAGAAATTGTATGCTACGTTTCCTTCGCGTGTGCTGGCAATGCACTCACACCGTCAGCCAGCTTGATACCGATGACGCACGAAGCCTACTTTTTCTATATATCGCTTTGGAGTTGTGGCCAGTGACTGTGCGGGTACACGACCGCTGACGAACAGCTTACCTTTGTTAGCGCTGTCAATTTAATTCGTAGTTCTAACTAATCCAGCACATTGAAGCGAGTCATCCGTATTTCCCGTGTTCGCGGAGAATTTTTACTCGTTTTCGGCCCGTACGTGCCGGCATGGTGGAAACGCGAAGGCGCTTGCTGTGTGCCCTGACTGCGCGTTGTACTTTGCCTCTCATAACATGTTCTATTCGTTTCATAGTGCTTCGCTTTCACGGTGGCGTATAGCCGATATAACTTGTTGTCGTGATCGCCGACCGCGCCGAACATTGCAGTGCAGCATCGACAAAAGGCGATCGTGGCGCAGTTACCCTTCCCGTTGGTCCCTTCATGGCCGGGCGTTTGCGCACGATACGCAATGTCACGCATTTAGTCCCCGTTGGACATACCGTTCGTCCATTGGTTCAACGACTGCAGTTAGTCCAATTTTGCCGAATTTCGGCTTAGAATGTACATTTATCCTAATAGCTCTTGCAGGCACTGCCATGAATTCGCTAGACGAGACCACATGGTCTGGCTTTGTCTCTCGTTACGAGGCATGAACCAATTCAATGAGGACAAGTGGCTATCCAGAATCAGGAGCCCCGACGTCGGGGATCAATTGTGGTCTGTCCAGAGGACTCAAGATGCGGCGGTCGGACTTGGCCTGACTGTCCCAACGTGGGGGCGGCCCGCGGCGCGTTGAAGCGCGCACCCCAGGTCTCACAATAAAGTTTTGAATCTATCCATTGATCTAGAAATTTGAACATAGGCCTGAGGATACTCTTCTTTGGCTCCACGGCTTGCTTTGACATTGACCCGTCGAAGACAAAACCTTCTTTCTTCTTTCTCGTCCTCGTATGTCTTCAACCTCGAGCTATTCTGTTGCCGTTCGCTATATATAGACATAGGCGTTCATTAGGCTATAGCTGTCAACTTGCTATACGGGGTTCTAAGTAAGGGCATTCAGTCACTTTTGCCACTTCACTAGAGTCTGATGTTTCATTTTAGCTGGGACGCAGCGGCTTACGGC